>NW_026706931.1:0-703366 GCF_024137745.1 Phymastichus coffea
GTTCCCTGTTTAGCGGGCGCCTTACGTGTGCCGCGCGCGACCCCGCGGCCCCCGGCTCGTTGCGGGCTGCGCAGCCCGCTGGGCATCGCCGCGACAATTAAAACGTCTGGCCTGCCCGGCAAGACCAGCCCGGCCTCTCCCATGGCGATTGGCGCGAGCTCAAGTGCGGCCCGATCCCCGCCCGCGTCTGCAGCTTTTTGCGCCCGCCGACTATTAGATTTGCTCTCTAGGACACTTTAATCAGAATGTAGCTATGTAAATTTTTGAATACACATCCCCTCGGTCGCCGCCGCCCGCCTCGCGGATGTTTGCACAGGTCAGCGGCGAAGCTATTTTCCTGCGGTCTTTTCTCTGCCCCGTGCCCCACGCGCGCCGGCATTCTCGGCAGTGCCGGCCGGCCAGCAGCCACAGCCGGGAATTAAAGAATTTGCAATTCTGAATCCGAGGCGATCGCGTCTGCCTGTCGCGGCTCGCTGCTCTAACTTTGGGGCTGGATTTTTTGCGTTTTCTTTCGGGCGTCGCTGCAGCGCCTTGCTCGTCGATAGCGGATCGTCGAGAAGCAGCGAAAATCGCTCGGCGCGCGACCGACTACACAAAGGAGCAGCGCGCACATTTGTCGAGCGGGGAGGGCGGAATAAAACGAGCGGCCAGAAAGGAGTCGGGGCCGCGCCAGAAGTAAAAGTAAAAAGGATGCGCCTGGGGTCGGGGGTGTAATCAACAAAACGCGGCCCGCGCACATATCCGCGGCCGTATATTCGAGAGAGAGAGAGAGAGAGAGAGAGAAAGAGAGCGCGCGGCAAAGGAGTGGTTGTAAGGGAGAATCAGTGCTCCTCGTAACAGGTCGTTCATTATGATTTAATACTAACACGGCGGTAATGTCGTCAGAGCTAGTCCTGCGTATAAATAATTCGCGTGTGTCCGGACGCCCACCCAGAGGACCGCCGCCTCCGCCGCCTCCGCCGCCACGGGAGGGGCGCCCGGGCTACTCACTCGTCCGTTCGCGCTTTTTAATGTCGCGCCTCGCTCCAGGATTACCCGCTCGCCGCTAAAAAGCAAGTTTTTAATAATTTTTCATTTTCTCTATATTTATTATCGCGCGCCCCGAGCCCGAGTCGCCGCGCTGCCACGCTGCCACGCTACCGCGGCTCGCCAATGTTACTTGGCCGCGCGCTCCGCAGTCGAATTTGCCAGTGTCACTCGTCCTCGCGCCATTTCTCATTTGTCATCTCGCTCCCCTTTCGGCGTCGCGCGCGCTATTTGTTGCTCGACGAGCAATCGCGCTCGCGCCGGATTGGCCGTCGAAGCGGCCGCGACTCAAGTTGGCCACCACTCGCCGCGGAGCCGAGTTGCGCGCAAACGGAAAGACCGAAAAAAAAAAGAAAAAACAGACGAGCAAATTGCTCGGCATCGCGCGCGCGGCGAACGTCTCTTTCGCGCGAGATCCCGGAGGAGCGATTAGCGCGCCAAGCTCCGGTTGCGGAGCGCACGAGAGAAAGAGAGGCGGAGGGAGGAGTCGCGGGGCTGACAGTAGAAAGCAAAATCGACGTCACGCGCGTCGAGGGAGGAGAGCCGAACGAACGAGCGAGCGAGCGAGCGAGCGAACGAAGGAGCAACGAGCCAAGGGGAAATTTGTCTGTGCTAATTTGTCGCAGAGATCGCGGAATTGAAGCGAGCAGCGCAGGCGGCATCGGCAATCCGAGCGCGCGCGGCTCTCTCGGCGGAAAAGAGGCGAGGGCGGCCAGGGCGATCGGCGCTGCTGCAGCCACGGCTCGCAGCCCGACGGCAGCCTTGTGGCAGCCGCCTAATTAGACGCAGCTAGCTAGGCATGTATGCACATTATCGAGCTGCGCGGAATATTATGAGATTTTTGCGATGGGAGCCTCGGGGGCTCCTCGGCTGGTTGCTCGGGGAGGCGAGGTAGCTCTCCGCGCGATGGCAGGCAAGGAGAAACACGAAATGAATATTCAGAAGTTATTAGTCTGTAGCGAAATGTGACGCGGGGTGAGGCCTCGGCTGGCGTCGAAGCAGCTTCGCTCCTCCAGCGCCTTTCGACGCCCCTGCCCCGGCTGGAGCGCGGCGGCGCGGCGGCGGCGCGGCGCGACCCCTTTGATATAGATTGAGCGATACACGGGCGAAAGCCCGAGCGGCGGAAGAAGCTGAAGAAGGAGGGCGCAGGCGGAAGCAGAAGAGCTGCCGAGGAAAGCACGGCGTACCTGCGGATCCGTTGGGCGGCTGATTACGCCGCTTGACGCGCTTGATCGATCTGCTGCGAGCAGCAGCCACGTGTTTATTAAAAACACACCGGCAGACAGCGAGAATAGTCGTCGAAAGGGAGTATTTAATAACGATCGATTTCCATCAGGAATGTAATAAAAGCGTCACGCGAGCTGTTATTTTTTATTTCAGCCGAAACGCCCCTTGTCGACGAGTCCGCCAGGGCTGCTGCGCCTGGCGTAGCTTATATATTACGTATACAATACCTGGCTGGTGTATCGAAGCCGGCTGATCTGCAGGCAAGTGCGAGTTTCTTCCCTCAGCCGGCAGCCCCCATACATCACACCCTCTTCTTTATTAAACTCATATTTTTCAGCGAAGCCCGCCGCGCTCGAACTGCAGCGCCCGGAGAGGGCCAAGCGAGCAGCCGGGCTGCCAGCCCCAACGTCCGCCGCCGATGCGCGCGCTATTCCGACGGTTAATTGGCGTTTCACTTGGAAAATGCGCTCATCGATAATCCAGCGGAGCTCGAGTTTTGGCGAGCTGCCTCTGTCGTCGGCCGCTCTCCATTATACGCCGCCGCCGCCGCCGCCGCCGCTGCCGCCGCCGCCGCCAACATCCGTCCAACTATGACTCGGAGTCGCATTGAATATTTCATCAGCGAGATTTCCTTCTTTTTTTCGCCTGCTCGTGCTCCCTGCCCCTGATTGTCACTCCAAGTGGTCCAGCCTGCCGCTTGCCGGCAAAATATTCGATGAACGAGACAGCCCGACAAGCGAAAATCAATTATTCATCCAAATTGGCCGGAAAAAAGTCCTAATTATCCGGGGCAAACAGCGAGTGTAGGTCCCGACTTAGTCCAAGCAAGCCAGTCGTCTTCCGCCATTCGCTCGACTCTCGCTCTCGTTCTGAATAACCATTTGTATTTCCAATTAGCTTTGCTAATAAGAAGATGGAGGCATCGCCGACGTCGTAAAAAAACGACGAAAAGAGCAACAGCAGAAAGGGGAGCTAGTGAAAGGAGAGAGCGAGAGAGAAAAGAATAAAATAAAATGTATAACCTCATCCAGCCACTGGGGAAATAAAGAAAAGCGGCGCGCTCGAGCTATGACAATACCGAGAGTCATTCGCTGTCCTCCCACTTGTATTCTCGCTGCTCGCTCCGCGCCGCTCGCTCCGCGCTCAGCTCTCCTCGACGACAATTAAAAACACTCCGATTGATCCGTTTGCTTGGCCCGCGCTCCTCTCATCGATGCTCGCTCCCCCGACAGCAGCCTCTCTCGTCCTCGCTATCCTTCCGCTGCGCCAGCCGCAACCGTCGCGCCATGCCTTGCGGAACGCCGTCGCCGCGAGCTCGCCAAGCGTTGGCTCGAGATGGCAGGGACCATTCGTCGATTGGCGAAGGAAAAAAGGCGCGAGCACGCGCCGAACGTAGCAGGAACATTCAAAACATATCGAGCGTTGACCGCCGATGGAGCGCGAAAGTCGGATATAGCCGTGCGCGCGTGTGCGTGTGTTCGCGACTCCGCCGGCTAATGCTTATCAAAGTCGCCCGAAGGGCACTTTCCGCGGCCAAATAGCCCGAATAGTTGACTGCTGTCGGCATTCGATCGCCAAGACGATAAGTGCGAAGACGGAGTGAGCCGCGCCAGTTGGATCCGCGAAAACTCGTGAAACTTGGACGTGCAGTGACCGGTGCGGCAGAATGCGGGTGAAAACAGTGCCACGACACCTGCCGCGCAAACTGCCGGCGAGCGGCGCATCTGCATCGAAGGTGGCGTTGCCGGCCGGGCGCCAGGTCGACCTGCCGGTGAGCAGCGTCCACTTGAGCAGGCTCGGCGACATTGTCGAGCAGCTGGATCCGGGCAGCGGCAAACAGGTACCAAGGTTTTTTCAATCGCAGCCGTGTCGGCGCGTTGTGTACATGCCGGAGCTCTGCGTCGAGCGAGCGCCAGTCTGTAAACAGTTGGCCTTCCTCGAATCGCCGATCGCAGCAAACATTCCACTTTTACGCGAGCCGCGAGGCCGCTGTGTTTACGAGTCGCGGCCAGACAGCGAGTACTCAGGCAGTCGTTTGAAACCTCGTTGCAGGACCGAGTGTCAGCGGAGCCAAGCGCCCTGGACCTGTCAACCAAGCGCAAGCAGGAGGTCTCGGCCGACAAGTTCAAGGACACGTACCTGTACCAATTGATGACGGACCCCCAGTTCCTGCAGCAGGCGAGCCGCGATTCCCGGCAGCAGCAGCAGCAGCAGCAGCAGCAGCAGCAGCAGCAGCAGCAACAGCAGCAGCAGCAGCAGCAACGGCCGCAGCAACAGCAGCAGCAACAGCCGCAGCAGCAACGGCGGCAGCAGCAGCAGCAGCAGCAGCGGCAGCAGCAGCAGCAGCAACAGGGCAGCAGCCGCTGCCCGTACTGCAAGCGCGAGTTCGGCAGCGAGTCGGAGCTGAGGGCGCACTCGAGCGTCGCGGGCGACGGGTCGACGAGCCAGCTGAGCTGCTGCGCCTGTGGCAAGTCGTTCGCGCAGAAGAGGTATCTGCGCTACCACCAGCGCAGCCACTCGGAGCGCAGCAAGTACTCTTGCGACATTTGCACGCGCAAATATTCGCGGCTCGACAATCTGACGCGCCACAACATCTTCCACACGAATCCCGACAAGTTCCCGTGCAATAGCTGTGAGCGAACTTTTGCGCGCAAGGACCTGCTGAACAAGCACCTGAAATGCCACGAGAACAAGTACAAATACCACTGCGACATCTGCCAGAAGTACTTCAAGGGCCCGGTCTCGCTAGACAACCACACCAAACTGTTTCACGCACCTCTGCGCCACTCGCTGCAATTATCGGCCGCCCCCGCCGCCGCCGCCGCCGCCGCCGCCGCCGCCCGCGCGCCCGCCACGAGCTTCACCAGTCAAAGTTGTTAGCATTTTTACATGTTGTAAGTTTGCCCGAATAAAGCTACAAAAAGACAGAGAAGTGGCGCTGTTTGTTATTAAGAATTCGTCCCGGCTTTAATAAAGTTCTTTGCGCTGCCGGAATTATTTTGTAAAAAGCGAGCTTAGCGACGTTTTGCCGGGCGCAAAGCGAGTGGGTTTTTCAAAGTTTGACCAAAGTAAAAAGAGGAAGCCCGCGCGCGAGTCCGCTTAATAAGAAGAGCGTAACGAGTGAAGCTGCAGCCGAGCCAGCAGCAGCAGCAGCAGCAGCAGCAGCAGCAGCAGCAGCAGCAGCGGCAGCAGCAGCAGCAGCGCCGGCAACGAGATCGGATTTGCCGTGTGCGCGCGTCCATCCCTTTGATCCAGTTATTCGTCTGACGTATATTGCATACGCGCTCGCGGCGCACCGGCCGGACCAAAAATTTAACAAAGTTTCGCAGCACGACGCTCCGAGATTCTGCGGTCTCTTTGGCCGCGCGCGCGAGCGCCGCTTCTTGCTGCCGGAGCCGCCGACGCCGCGACTCTCGCGCCTTGCCGTCGATAATACGCCCTTAGCTCGTTAGCGCGCCCACTGGCAGTCCGCGGCCTCGTTCGCCAGGGCGCAGCGATCGCGCCCCGATCGGGGAAGTGGCGCTCAGGCGGAAACCCGTTGGATGTGCGAATTAAAAATTCACAGTCTGGCGAAGCGGCGGCAGTGCCTTGTATCGGCGCGCGAAAGTGCGCGCCCGCGGCGGCGCCTTTTCTTTTCGTCAATGGAGCTGGTCGAGGGGGCAAGCCGTCGACCGTTTTCCGCCTCGCTCCGGTCGATCGCGCCGCGGCCACTCTCGCGCCTCCTTGGAATTGCAAATATTTAATAATCAAGTTATATCGCGGAGGCGCTGATCGCGGCGCGAGCGCCGGCCGAGGGGAGGCGATAATATCGAGCAAGAAAATGAGGAGAGCCAGGAAGTAAGATGAAAATAAGAAGTGCTCTGGGGCTTTGGAGACTCATTGGCCGTGAAATGTGGGGTAGAGAAAAGGTTCGATAATTGATTACACAGATTTTTTATGCCGCAAGAGACGTTAATTCCGGGCGTCGTCTGAGTCTGCCCTCGCCCGGCCCCGCCTCGCTTCGTATAATTCTAGGCGGAAAAATTGCCGAGGAAGAGGCGCCGGCCGGGGAAGCGGCAGCTCCACTCGGAGCGCTCTCCCTATAAAAACTTTGTTAACTCGGCTGCCTTCGATTACACGCTTCTCTCAATCATGAATTTATCACGCTACAGCGCCTTATCTGGGATTACTTTTTTAAAAATTGGCCAAAGTCCGATTAAACGGCTGCCAGGCGGCTTTTCGCGCGGCATCCGCAGGGGCGCGCGCACCGAACTCGCCGGCGAGCCGCGGATGGCCGATTCGCGAGATGCAGGGCACTCGCGAGTAGTGCGGTCGGCGAGCAGCGGCGGCGGCGGCGGCGGCGGCGGCGGCGGAGCGATTAAGCGGAGCGTGAAACGCGCGCCCCAGCTCCCGCCTCGCTGACGGCAGCGGCAGCGGCGGCGGCAGCGGCAGCGGCAGCAACTTAATGAATTCTTTAGCGAGATCAAAAAGAAATAGGCGGCTCAAGGGCAAGGCGCAGCTCTTCCGCCCGGGGGCGAACACGAGAGACTCAAAGTGCAACTGCTGTGGGAATTGAACGACAATTTTCCCGCTAGGCGCACTCGCGGCAGCCGTCAGCAGCTTTGATTTCTGCCTTTTTATTTCGACGGGCTGCAGCGCGGCTGTTTTCTCGGAGGCAGCCAAGCGGCCTGCCTGCCTGCCTGCCTGCCTGCCCCCTCTGCCTTTGCAGCTCGGCTTGCAACCCTTCCTGCATTGTGCCTGGCGCATAAACAGCCGAGTCGCGCGCGTTAATGGCTGCGAGCACAAAGCTCAATTATTCTAATGAAGCTCCTTGGAGGCGAGCGCAGAAAGCCGAGAGGGAAAGAGCGAAAAAGGCCCTTTCGATCGATTGTGAGCGCGCGCAAAGAGCAAATATCTTGCCGGGGTCAAAGGAGCCGCCCCGGTACTTGGGCGCGGAGTGCATTTGGCCATCAAATAACATCGGCAGCGCCTATAACCGGCTTACGCCCCGACATAAACTCCCTTCTTCGCTTCTCCGCGCTGCTCTCCGTCACTCTGCGGCTGCCATCGACGCGACGCTCGTATACTCCGTGTCTCAGGCGGCGAGCCAGCTCCGGGGCTGATCGGAGCGCCGATATCGCGCGTGCATCGCTCGGCGCGCGACGAGCGACGAGCGCGGCGTAAAAGGAGGACGCTCGGCAATTAAGCGATACTTTCGCGGATTAGAGCAGGGAGCCAATTGCCGCCGATAACTCGCCAATATCGCCGGGCCCCCGCGGCCCGCGCCGTAACCGTTTACGAGGCGACGCGCGCCGAACTGGCCGGCCGCTCGCCCTATTGGCGCGTTTATCGAAACGAAATAATGAGCGCTCGCCGACGCGCGGCTTATTGGACTTTACGATCCGCTCCGTCCGGGCATATTGCTTTCTCTCGATAGCGGCGCGCCCGATGTTTACGGCTGGCTCTCCGGCTGCCCTACTCGTATACGAGGCTCGCCCGAGATCAGCTGGAATTCCGCGCCGCGCGACTCGCCAAGCTTCTTTGCGGGGACCGCCGCCTCCTCTTTGCCAATTTTCCTCCTCGAAGCCCCGTCGTCTTTGATCAGCTCTCGCCACGGCCCCGTAATGTCCCCGGCTCCGCCATCGATTCGCTTATTCCGACGTCCCTGTCGCGCATTCGCCACTCGTTCTTAACCCAATAATACGCCTGTTAACGCGCTTAATTCGCTCGGCTTTCCTTATTTATAGCCTCGTTTTATCCTCGATCTTTAGCCCACCTACACCTTCGTAATTTACCCGGCTGCGGAGTTTGATGAAAGGATCCCGTTAATTGGGAATACTGATGTGTCTACGCGGCGACTATCCGATCGATTCCCTTTTCCCCAACTACATCACTCGCTCTCTTACTCTCTTACTCTCTTACTCGCTCTTATATATAGCGCCAGCAGCGCCAGCAGCGCCAGCAACGCCAGCAACGCCAGCGGTAGCTGCGCCAGCACGGCACGACGTCAAAGGGACCTTATTTATGAGACTTTCGGCAAACAGATGGATAAATCTGATATTGCGAGACGAGACTCGATCTCTTCGGCGGCACGACGATGCTAATCCGGGAAGCCCGATAGATGCTCCATCGCATTAATATTTAATGCGCGCTCATCGACTGCCACTAAACAAGTGCGCACGGGAACGTGTACGCGCGCAATCGCGACTTCCGTTTCGCTGATCTTTACTCCGCGTATAAATAACGCCAGGCTACCGGCTCGCATCGTATCTATCTGCGCGTGTTGCGGAATTAGCTTGCCACTCGAAAACACGCATAGTTTATCGACTAGCTGGCTGGAAAAACAAACGAAGCACTTCGCTCGATGCCGAGAGCGGCCTGACCACCGCGGGTGCACTGACTCCTAACTGGCGCAAGCGTCCCCACGGAAAAATTATCGAGACCAATGAAAATGACTGCATCCACGTTGGGATGATGCATCGTCGTCGCTGTGAGATCATGGCTAGAGAGAGGCCGGCTAATTGCACACTTAGTCGTTTCCGCTGCTACCGTTCCGCCGCCGCCGCCGCCGCCGCCGCGTCGACCGACTAAAATATATAAGCGCCTTTGTCTGGCGCGCGCGCGTTGACAGCAACGTAGCCGGATCTCCGAGCAATGTATCGGCGGCTAATGGGCGCTGAAGATCGCTCGGCAGCGGCGATGCGTAAAAGTCGCGCGCTCGCTTGGGGACTGGGGGGGAGGGGGCAGTCCGCGGGCAGCGTTTACGGCCGAGCGTTAATATTCAAGTCGATCTTGGGCAATGTACAGAGGCGCGCTATCGCTGCCATCTCGCTTGCGGATTGTCGAGCCTCGCGCGAGCATTGCGGCCAGCAGCTGTTCGCTTGTCTCCGATGGCCGATACGCGCTCGCACATCCGCGGCGGCCAACGGCCGACGCCGATTGAATCCGAGCCGCGAATCGCCGCGAAGCTTGCTCCGGCCTGCCGGCCTGCCGGGGCATTTGTCAGCATTACATAAATAAGCCATAAAGGGGCGAGCACGAATCGGAGTCGGCGTTAACGGCCGATGCGCGGAGAGCGAGCGGCTGTTATTTTTCATAGCGCGGAGCTCTTACGAGCATCTTCCGCGAGAGTGCGTCCGCCAGTTCGCCGAAGAAACTTCTCGCCTGGGCTTCGAGCTTTTTATGGCCTATAAGTTGAGTTATGCGCCACCCGGCGTAGATCAAAACTGATGTGTCTATTACAACGTAAATACTTAACGACTCGCGCACCGCCACCGCGGTGCGCCCGTTTTTTTCCTTTTTTCAGCCGCGACCGCACGTCCATATGGCTATCAAAGCTCCATCAATCATAACGGCTTCAATTTGCTGCCGGCCGCGAGAGCTATCGCGCGCAAACAAAGGCCTCGCGGCGCGTTTGATGCGCGCTCGTCGATACGCCTGCACCCGCGCCCTCGCGCCACCTCGCCGCGCCATTCTCCGCCATTAGCGCGGCTCTTTGATTGGCTCGGCTTAACGGGCCAGGCGACACGCATATAAATTGCTGCATTTCTCGCGGCTTTGAAGATATTTCGAGCGTGCTAGCTCGCGAGTTGGCTGTGCCCCCCTCCCCCTTCCGCGCGTCTACCTGCTCGCCTCCGAATCACTGCCCCCGTCCCGCACTCGACTCTACGGCTATCCGTGTCTGCCGGGCGCTCGCAATCACAACACGCGGCCTCGGCGCGAAGTTGCTCGCGGTGACGGACCGAGGTAAACAAACGTACTTAACCTTCGGTTCGCGCCGACCCAAGCCCGCTCGCTCGCTCGCGTCGCGTCGGGTCGCGTCGCGTCACTGTTCAAATCTCTCGCTGAATCTCGCGCGCGATCGCACCTGTAGCCTGCCAACTTTTATGCTCCAAAGCCCAAGCCCATGAATTACTTGCTCTCGGCACTGAAAATGTCCAGGCACGAGGGCCAGCGGGAGGCCGACTGCTGCAGGGCGCACCCGGAAAAGCCAGCCTCCGCGGAATCGTCGACGGCAGCGGCACCCTCGTCCAAGACCAAAGTCGTGCTAAGAATCCGACCGGCGAGTCCGCCGGACGAGAATAAAACTCAGCCGGACATCTACGTAGTGGACAGTCCAGTGAGTTTACTCGTGAGGCGGCTGACCGCGGACGACAGCGCGAGGCGGTCGAAGCCCAGCGAGAGCGTGGCCTTCAAAAAATTCTCGTTCGACCGAATTTTCGAGCCGCAAGTGGACCAGGCGCGGCTGTTCGGCGAGGCGGTCGAGCCTCGGCTCGCTGGCTTCCTGCACGACAACGAAAACTGCAGCGTCGTGAGTTATGGCTCGGTCGACGCCGGCAAAACGTACACGCTGTTCGGGCCGAGCAGCGACCCCGGAATCGTGCCGAGGAGCATAGCCTGCGTTTTCTCTTCGATCGACTGCGCCGCGAGGCCTCGGTACAAGCCGCAGCAGCATTCTCAAGGCGTGGTCAGGCTGGACGAGGCCGGCCGAGACGCCGAACGCGACGCGCGGCAGAGGCTCGTGTCCTGCCGAGCGGCGGCCGACGGACCAGGCCCCGACGAGTGGTGGTGCGCTGCCCTGCAAGACTGCCCGTGGGGCCGCGACCGCGAGCCCGCCAAAGGGCGCGTGTGCTCGCTATGGATATCTTTCATAGAAATATACAACGACGCCGTTTACGACCTGTTGGAAGTCGACGAGGACGGCAAAAACATGCCATTAAAGTTATCAACCGACAAGCATGGCTTGACTTACGTTCAAGGGATGCGAAGTGTCTGCGCTACAACTGGTTTAGAAGCTTATGGAATTTTGAATGCAGGCCAAACGAGGCTTAGTACAGTTTCAGCATCCAATTACAAAAGTTCAAGGTCTCATTCAATTTTCACAATGAGATTACTCAAGTACGAGAAAGATTCTACTCCAGCTGCAGTCCAGGTATTTCTCGCGACGAACGCGCAGCTAGTCGCGCAAAATTGTTTCGCATTCCGAGAGTGCGCACTGCATTGATTCACTTAAATTTTGCCTTTTCCATTTGCAGACGAGTACCATTTCATTTTACGATCTTGCCGGCACTGGCAAATTGCCGAAATCCGCGAGCAGCGACAAGCAATTGAAGGAGTCCCGAAGCATCAGTACAAGTTTGTTGGCCTTTGGCAGGTGCCTCAAGGCCTTAGCTGAGGGCCACTCCCGGCAAAGTACCGGTCCATTCCGAGACTCGAAGCTGACAAGACTGTTTGAGCATTCGCTGCGCAAAGAAAACCTTATCATTCTCATCAATCTAAACCCCAGTTTTGAGCTTTTTGCCGAGACGCAGAATGCCCTGAACTTTGCATTGACAGCAGTAAAACTTACTACGGAGTTTGCGAAAGAAGACAAAAGATTGTTGGATTATCAGTCACCGGTTTCGAGCCCGAAACTTCAACGGATGCCCTCGCCAATTCCCACCCAAACTCTCAGCGATCAAGAAATTAACGAGATTCTCACGAAGAACAAGCAGCTGCTCGATCAAATAAAGCAGTTGAAGTCTGCTGAGTTGACTCGAGAGTATAAGCTGCGACAGGATCTAGCCGACTTTTATACCAAGCAGCTCACTGATCTGGAGGACATTTGGAAGAATCGAATGTCACTGGCCGAGGAACAGAAGGAGTATTTGCTGAAATTGTCGGTAGACAGACTGGACAGTCGTTACAAATCGCGGCTCGGTGAGCAGCTCGATCGTAGAGGCAAAACGAGCGATAACCTATCGATCGAAAAACTCAACGAAGACAGCGCCAAAGTGTCAAAACTCGAAGAGTTGCTCGAGTCTGCGAAAGAGGAGAACGAACAGTACGCTATCGAGGTATCCTGGTTGAAGGCTCATTTCAAACGAATAGCTGACTTTATCGGGTGCACTAAGAAATATGACGATGACTTGCCTGTCGACGAGCTCTCAACGACGAATTTTCAATACCTCAACAACGACACAATTTCGCACGTTCAAAGTATCGTAGACTTCGTGCGAGCCTCTTGCGCGAACGAGCAGGCCGATAAGACGGTACAGTGCGACTTGGACGCCACGCTATTAGACCAGTACTCTAAGAGCATCGAGGCGTTATTCCATTCGAACGATATCAGCCTGGCCGCGATAACTGATTCGTCGGGCTTATCCAACGAGCGCTTGGACAAAAACGCACAGAGTCAGGGGGATCCGCGTGCAGGAGGACTAGTCGAGCGTCTATCTCGAATCGAACAGTGTGTCGCGGATTGTTTGTCCCATCGGAGAGCTCTTGAAGTGGAAAATCACGCGAAAGAGGAGCAGTTGAGAGTTTTGCGGAGAACCACCGAACAGCAAGATATTGATCTTTTGCGCGCGAGACAGCAACACTCGGAGTCTGAGTCTGCTCGTTTGCTCTTATTACGAAAGTGCGAAAGTCTTGAAATGGCTTCGAAATCGAGAGAATTTTTCAAAAATCCGGACTTCGATGCCGACGATCCGGAAAACTCGTTGTCCTGCTCTTTTCATCAAGAGGTAGTCTCGTTGAAAGAAACCGACGACACTTATCTGACAAGTGTACCGGACTCGAGTTCGCTCAACAATGAAAGCAACGCCACGAGATCCCGCTCGGACGCTAGTAAAGATGATTCAGGAATTGCATTTAGCTTGGATTCGGTCGTTGGCGTACGTAGACAGCAAAAATATTGCCAAACTGACGGACAATGGAACGAAGATCAGCACGAAATTTTGCAAAGCAAGTTGATGCAACTGAATCTCGATTATAATCGAATGGAAGCTCAACGCACGCAAGGCTCTAAGCGAATAACGGAATTGTCTTTGGAGCTCGAACGTATTAGGGAAGCGATGCTGCAGCTAAAAGCGGACACAACTAAGAAAGATCGAACTATTAGCGAGTGTCAGACGAATCTTCGCGATAGTAAAGCAGAAATAGATCGCTTGAACGAGGAGAAAAGACAGCTGGAAAATCAGTTGAATGAATTGCGGAATAATTTACTAGCGGTGAGCAAGGATTACGAAAGAAAGCTCGACGATTCACAGGTTGGCAAAATTCAGTGTAATTGCTTACCGAAAGAGTGTTTAATTCGTTTACGTGCATTTCAGCTTAAAGTGAGAGCGTACGAGGCAGGAGAATGCAGATACTTGAAAGACTATTGGGAAAAATCTGTGAATTTAGGTTTCGAATTATCGATGGCGTATTCGGAATTGGAAAAATTTTCATTGAGGTGTTACAAAGAACACGTCTTGAAGATACACAAGTTGGAGGAAGAGCTCAGCGAAAAAACAGTTAGCTTGGCCAAGTTGAACGAACAAATGAGAGCTTACGAAAGGGACTTGGCACAGACGATTGCACTGTCCGGAAAAGTTGACGAGTGCGAAAGTGTACTGAACCAGCTACAGAGGCATAAGGTTAACGTGGACAGCATGATCGCGGACAGGACAGAAGCTCAGCTGATTATTCGCGATCAATTGGATTATCTAACGCAGAGAATTGGCGAACGAGACGATCAAGTTTCGTGGTTGAAATGGCAACTCAAGGCGATAATCAAAGCAAACTCGTCGAATAGCCTACAAGCGAATATATTAGGTAGGCAAGTGACCAAACTGATAGAAAAACTGACCGCGATGAGAGAAGACATTGCTGAGTCGGAAACGGCAAGAACGGACCTCGAGAGAAAGTCAGCGAAAGAAATCGATAATCTTCGCGCTCGCTTGACAATTTTCGAAGGGAACGTCAATCTGCTCAGTCTTATTCGTAACTCCGACGAAAGCACGCAGTGCGAGATAGATAAGCTGAAACTGAAAGTTTTGGAAAAAGAGAAGGAGCTGGAATTTTTTAAGAAAAACCGAAACGCGACCATTCGGAGGTTCCGTCACGCTCGAACATTACTGCTCCGGCAAAACGGGCAAACGATCATGGACAATTGTTCATTTTCAGATACGAATGTTTAGTCAAGCAGCTGCAACAATCGTTGAAAATGAACGAGCATTCGGGCAGGCCGAAGAAGATGTTCTTCAACCAAAGTTACCGTTCGAACGTGTCGAAAGACACGACATGCTGGTGCGTCCGTGGCGCTGATTCGCAGAGATACGACTGGCAAGAGGTAAGCTGGCGTGAGATAGAGGCGACGACGATTGACGAGCCGATCGAACCGCTGTTTTCAGGTGAGGGATCAAACCAAATCAGTTGTACATTTGTCGCGCAAAGATGTCGAAACGAAGAGCAACGGCAGTTTTGAAAGTCGCATCGAGGAGGGCCGTTGTGGAGCAACGACTTGTTCCGGCCAAGAAGTTGAAGGCCGAATTTGAATTGGTTTTCGCGTTAGAAATAACTGGTAGCTCGTCGATTGCGTCGGGCTTATAACGTTGCAATGTAATTGGCGTGTAAATAAGGAATCGCGTCGAATAATAAGGTGTAAAAAGAGCAGCAGAAGTGCAGGTGGTGGTTGTGGTCAGCCGTCGACGCCAGTAGCAAGGAGGAGGAGGAGGAGGAGGAGGAGGTGAGGTCGGCGTGAAGGCGGGCGATAACAGGATTATCGATATTCGATTGTCAATGTCTGTTGTCGGCGACGGAAAACGGAGCGAAAGAGAAGAAAGGAGCGCGCGGGCAGCGAGTCTCCCTTGAGATGCCGTGGGTTTAATAGCGAGGCGGCCGGTCGTTCGTTACAATATAACTTCCCCCTGGCCGTCTACGTATATCTATTCGGAAACCTATATACGCGTCTATGTGAGCGCGCGCGTGTAGGTATAGATAGCGGCGCGCTGGCGGTGGCCGGAGCTATTTGGGCTAGTTTTGTGAGTACAGGGGCGAATCGTTGGATTTTATTGGCAATATGCTATAATTCCTGACATTAGATGCCGCTGACGCTTGCGGACTCATTACGCCCCTTATGGGCCTACGTGATCTTGGTCGACAGAGTCGGCGTCGCGCGATCCACACTTTTTGCGGATTCTGATAGGAAATTATGACGAGCCATTATCGAGACTCGCAGCCAGAAATCCACTCTTGCTTAATGGAAGATATTAGGGGCTCGTGCAACATCGCTAAATAGCTTTCCTGGGCCAAATATTTCCGAGATTCATGCGCGAGTACATCGCGTGAATTCTCAGCCGAGGGCTATAGAGCGGCAACGAGGGCAGCTTTTATTTTGCGCGTTCCCAGCAGTAGCAAGTTAGCGGCGCAAACTTTGCTCTCCCGCTCGATTGGCAATAAGGTTTGATAGCCGCTCGCGGGAAATATCGCCCAATTTCCTTTCTCTCGGCACGGCGGCGCTCCGCTCGAGAGTGCGCAGGCCCATCAAGCTTCATTCGCTCGGTCTGCCGATGCCCACTGCTCTCGGCCGGCGAGGCCGCGGGGCAACGAGTCGACGGGTGCGCGCCACTCGATCGGAACTCAAAGGGCACGCGGATGAGCCTCGCCTCCTTGATTCCTCGATCGCAGCTCGTTAGCAAATTGGGATCAATGGCGAGTCGCGCGGGGCGCGCCTAATTCGCCGTCGCCGACATTCAAGATTATCTCGAGGTATATCGAGCGGCGCTGGCCCTGCGGCAGCCGAGGACCGAGGGATAAAGCCGGCGCAGATATCGTCTTGTTAAAAGTAGCTCGCCTCATTGCCCCCAATATCTGTTTGGTTTGGCTTCCTTGCGCGACGCCGGCGCAGCCGAGGGTGCGGAGCCAGGCGAGAGCATCTCAATGGCCACTCAGCGTCTCCACGTGCTGCCTCGCGCCACAGCCAGCCGGCTCTCGTCTCCCGTCTCTCGTCTCTCGTCTCTCGTTACGCGCGCGCGCTCCCCGCGAAGAGACGTATCGACCGACGGAGCCGGCGGAGCCGACGGAGCCCGCGAGGTACTTTTTACCGCGGCCACTTGGAATATATCGGCCGCGCGTGCCTATCAAGCGGCCCGACGGGGGTGCCCGAGCCGCGCATTTATTTGATTGTCAGTTCAGCTCTCGGGGCGACAATATGACGGAGTGTGTCCACGTCTCGCTGGGGACGTAAGGAGCGGCCGAAGCCAATAGGCCGCGCGCCCCCGGCTAGGCGTGTTTTGCATATCTGACAAGGTCCACGGCCAGGGATTGGCGGCGACACCACCTCGAGGCACGAAAAATCTGGCCTCTAAACGCCCGGAATATCGGCTAAGCTGCTTATCGCCTCGATGCTGGGCGCAGCGCGGCAAAAAATGCGCCGAGCAACGGAAAAAAAGCCGAGCGAAGGAGGGGATCGGCGCGCGGATAAGGAAGACGACTAGGAGCGCCCGGGCTTATCGGAAAATAATCAAAGGTGGGCGAGATCGGCGGCTAGAGGGCGAGCGCCGGGCGATGTTATTGAGCGCGGCGCAATTAGGCAAATAAGCGAGCTAACGCCAAGTCGGCGAGCGAGAGTGCGGCCGAGGCCGGAGGGAGGGTGCAGTGACAAACAATCTGTCTTTCTCTCCGTTTCACTCGCGCGCGCGCGCGCGCGGAGGGACCTTATCTCGCTCTCGTCTCTGCCTTTCTCTTTCAGCGGCAAGAACATTTCATTTCATTTGTTCGTCCCTCGCCTTCTCGTGCAGGCAAGAGCGCCCCCCCCCCCCCATCCCAGCCCTCGGATTCGAAACACCCTCTAATTTGCTCCCGCGACTGGCGCTACGCTAGGCCGCCGCAGCGACTCCAACTCGCACGGCGCTCACCCTCCCTATCTCCATCTATCTCGCTCTGCTACTTTGCTATTATTCCTGCGGCGCTCGATCGCTAGAGCCGCCGCCGCCGCCGCCGCCGCACGACGCGCTCCGACGACCGCCAGACAGCGCCCCATCGAACGCCACGTCCGAGCTGCAGCATCCTCCGCCGCCAGCTGCCGCCGTTTCGCTGGCTCGACAAACTCGCGAGCCGCGACGATCGATCGGCCCCGCCAGAGCCCGGCCGACGGTCAATCACGCGGGCAGCCTTCGGAGGCGAACGCCGAACCTCGGCCGCTCGGCTCGAGCGAGCGCACCGACGTCGGTCGTTCGCGGACTCACGAGCAAGATCGCGTGCGCCGCTGGGATGAAGGCCGGCTTTACTCGGCGCCATTATTCGCGCATTGGCAAGCAGCTCGAGCGAATGGCCAGCGCCCGGCGCTTCTTCTCGGCCGCGCGCAACTGCCTAATAAAAGCGCGACGCTGATCTTCGCTCGGCGGAGAAACGGCCGCACTTGGCAGCAGCGCGCGCCCCCATATGAGCATTCTTTTGTCAGGCCGGAGCAATGAAGCCGCGCACCTAGTCCCGCTGCCACTCGTAACGGCTCGCGCCTCTTGATCCACCTTTGCCCCGACGCCGGGTTTATCTCCGAATAAACGGACGAGGCGGCGGCTGCCACCTAAGCGCTCGCCGTCGGTCATTCGCTTTTTGCGGGAGCGAGAGCCAAGGAAGAGACGCGCCGCCGGCCGCCCGCAATCGCAGCATCGGACTCGGCCGCGCTCGCTTTTTGCGCGCGAGAGAGATCGGCGATGGGCAATTAGCACGGCACGGATTCTCGCTCGGCCGCTCGCTTGGCGTTCTATGACGTTCGTCGATCGAGCGGCCCAGCCGCTGCCTTTTGATGCCCGCCGACCGACAGACAGTCCGTTGTCTCGGAGGAGACGAGCCAAACTTTGATTGGTTTTTGCTTGCGCTTCCAACGGAAGGACGAGCGGCTGTCGCATCGCGGCTAGTCAGCGCGACGCTGGCCAATCGAACGAAGCCGAGAACAGCTGCGCGGACGAGGCGCATTTCTGCCTCATTAAGGCCTGCAGTGCGAGCGGCGCGCTCTGGCGGGGCTGGAGCTCGTAAATCGACAGATTCATCAAAGCGACGAGCGAGGGAGGCGGAGGAGTGGCGAAGAGCGGGACGCGGGAAGAGTGATGGTGCGTGGAGTGGTGCCGCCAGCAGCAGCAGCAGCAGCAGCGGCAGCAGCGGCAGCAGTGGCAGCAGCGGCAGCCGCAGCAGCAGCAGCAGCAGCAGCAGCAGCAGCAGCACCACCACCACCACCACCATCGGAGTTTTTATTTGTCAGGCATCGGCCGATCGCGAAAAGAGGCCACGGACGCGTGCTCACCGGAGAGAGAGATTTGTTTGGTGTCAGTTGCCTGCAGCCGGCCTGGAGCACCCTCCGCGCGCGCAAGTCTGCCGCGAGTAGCGCGGCCTGATATCGGCAGTCGCGTTTGCGGCAGCGCGGGCCTGCGTTTTTCGACGGCGCCGCCGACTCTGGGGCTGACAGACGCGCGCCCGAACAATAACTTTGCCGCCGCGATTTTGTACTTTGGCGCGGGCGGGCATCGCTGGCCGAGGAGGGCGGAGAGCGGAATATTGCGGATTAAGTATTAACGCGGGCGAGCGCGCGCCTTTGCCCGGGGGAAGGCGCAATCGTCGTCAGGCGCCAGCTCGCTCGTTCGCGCGCTTTCATTTTCATATTTCACTTCAATTTCCACTTGAGCCGGCCGGCGTCAAGCGCGCCTAGCGCGGCTCGCATACTCATGCGGAATTCATAGGGTCGGCCGATCTCTCTCTCGCTCGCGGAATTCACATGGCTGCGCGCGCTGGGCCGAGGGACAGCCCAGATAGCCCACTGTCCGGGGAATATCAGCTGGCCGTTTGGCCAAATTATTTAGTAGTAATTACTAGCAACGTTTAATGATGCGCGAGCCTCGCGCGGCCGCAGCACTTTTGCTCCGCGCCTGCATTTTTCACACCGCTTGCCAACTTGGCAACTCTCGGCCAGAGCGCGGCCACATTAGTCACGGGGACCGCGCCAGCGCCGACGCTCGTAAAGTCGCCGCTCGGCCGTGAGTCCGATCGGTCGGCGCGATCGCTGCCGCCGATTGTGCGCCCGACAGCACCGCGCGCGGATCATGCAAATCAGCCGCTGCGCGCACTCGGCGTGCGATGCTCCTCGAGCGCGGAGCGCAGCCGGCCCGGGCCGCGAGCCCGTGCTTCTGATGGAAATATTGGCCATCATTGAAGTGTTGAATTGGTCGGGCGATAAATATGCTGTAAGCGCGCTGGTCGCTGGCCGACGGCCCTCCGATCCCTCCGCGCCCTCCGCGCCCTCCGCGCGCGCGCACTTTTGATTTATTCGGGCGAAAACTGGCGGCGATGAGTCCATTGGCGCTCGGCTCGATTCGAAACGAGTCCGCGGATGACAAAGTGCTGCCACGTCCAAGCCGCAAGTTGTTGCCGCACTCGAAGTGCGCGCGCGCGCGCGCGTTCCGCTCGTGTCGGCGCAGCTGCGCGCCCGAGTCCGAGTGCCGTCCGGGGCACGCGAGTATCGCCGAGTGCACGGCCGAGCGAAATCAAGCGCGCTGACTAATGACGCGCCGAGCGCTCGAAGCTCCATTCCAGAGCTGCGAACGCGTTCGAATCGAGCACGCGCGAGAGCGCTGCCCGGCGATCCGACGTTGCCCAGCGCTGCCGGCTCGCGGATCGTCGGGCAGAGCGGCGAGCTTCCGCCCGTAAATCGCCGATCGGCTGCGCGCGGATCCGACTATTAGGCGCATTCGTCTTGTTCATTGAACGCCAGCCGACGGCCGGCGCGTTTGGCCGAATTTTTCAAATCGAGCAGGCAGTGCATCAAGCAGAGAGCGAGAGAGCGAGCGAGCGAGGGCAGATACGAATTGCAGTTGCGCTTGCGGGGGATGCTTGATGTCGCCAGTGGGTAAATTTATACCGGATGCCAGCCACCTAATAACGTTATTGCGTTGTATAAACCGAGAGGTCGAGGCCGAGAGAGAGAGAGAGAGAGAGAGAGAGAGAGAGAGAGAGAGAGAATGCCATTAAAAGCGGCTCTCGTCATGCAGCCCTGCTCGTCTGCTCGCAGACTCGGCTGCAGTATAAATAATAGCGCAGGTCATTTGCGATTCGCCGTATTTAGTTTATTAGCGGGCGCTCGTCCGCAAGGCCGCGCCCTCCCCCCGATTTTTCGGCCGCTCCACAAATTACAGGATACTGTTTAGTGCGAATCGACCACCGCGGCCCCGCTCCGCTCCACTCCGCTTTACGACTGCCGCGACGCGAGGACAGTCTCGAGCAAGACAGATACCGCCGCACTCGTACGCGTGGGTTGAGCAAGCGCGCGACGAGCGTCCTCGATGTCGGGCCAAGGAAGGAGACGCAGCGGCCCCAACCGCGCTCCAGGAATACCAGGCGATGCTCGCCGTGCTAAGTGATCCTCGACGGTGTGGGCGACTCGCCCGCCTGGCCGATCACCGCACGCTGTGCGATCTCGACTGTTGCGCGGGGGCGCGGGAGCACGGGGGCGCGGGTCCGACGGCGCGGATAAAAAAGTGCCGGCGCAGTTGACGCAGCCTGCTGAATGGCGGGGGTCGGCGCAGTGCAGCCAGCGGCAGCCGGACAATGACGCGAGCTTGCGCGAGCGGAGGCTCGGTTATGCGCGTATTGCACGTGTGCAGCCGGTGCATCGAGCAGCCCATTGCCATTTGGCCACGCAACGGAATCGCATCGGGAGACTGACTGCCGTGCAGCCCACGGCGCATCGTGGGGCGCGGAGGGTCGGCGGCCGAGGGGGCGGCTAGGATACATATAATTACCGGCTGCACGGGCGACGAGCTGAGCCTGCTCCATTTCACACATCGCGCCCGGGCTGCCGCCGCCGCCGCCGCCGCCGCCGCCGCCGTGATCACGTCACACGCTCGACGCCTTCGCCCTCGGCCGTCAGCTGCCCGCCGCTCTTTCGCTGCAGCAAGCAATTCCGCGCTCGGCTGGCGGCCCATCGATTCGGCGGGCGCGCGCTCTTCGCCCCATTTCACCGGGGCCGCGAGAAAAACCCGTCGCGGGCTCTCGTTCTTGGCGCTGCGAGAGTGCTTTAGCGCCGGATTAGGAGCGCCGCCGGGAGCTTCGGCAGAAGGCGCCGCGGCAAAGCTCTCGGCTCGCCTCGCCGAATAAATTCTAATGTGGCGCCCGTTATAATTGCGCGCTTTATTCGTGGCCGGCGCGAACAACCGCGAAATTAGCGGCGATCGTTATTTACGTTTTGCCGGGGGAAGGCGGCTTAGAGCCACGACACTCCCCGGGTCGAATAAGCGAATAAGCCCCCGCCTAGTCTTCGCCCGCGATGCCGTCGCGTCGCCCGCTCGTCGGGCCCTGCTTTTTCGCGCCGCTTCCGAGTTTATCAGCGCTGCGCCGCGTCCGACTGTAGCGCGGCGGCGCGCTCGTTTTTAATATAAGGCCATCGTAAATTGGAGGGATGCCGTGGCATGTACGCGCTCGCGCAACGTCTGGATTTTACAGCGCGCTTTATGGCCCAATGCAAACAGCGCGCCAGTCTGATAAGTAGCTATCGCCGCGCCGAGTTAAACACGGTTTTTTCGGCGATCCAGCGCGCGCGTCGGCGGCGGCGACGGTGCCGATAAGCGTCCGGCGATAAAAGGCATCGCCGAGCGCGATGCCGAAAGGAAATAAAGCTGATGGGAAATTGATCTAATAAAGCCGATGATGTATGCAATTGGGCGGTAGCGAGCCGCTGGCATTGTCGGCGATGGACGGGCGGCGGCGGCGGCGGCCGGCAGTTTATCACGCAAATGGCCGATCAAGTCTGCTTATGGCCGGGCCAAATATAATAAAGTCGAGGTCCATATCTGGCTGCTTAAGGGAGTAGGCTCGTGCGTCGTGCGCTGTCCGAGATGAGCCGAGAGAGAGAGAGAGAGAGAGAGCGAGCATAAGGCGACGGGAGTGTGTGCGAGCAGGGCGCCAGACGGAACGCCGCTCGCCGCACACCGCGGGGAGATTCTTTCGTCATATTTTCTGATTCTCCGCCAATGAAGCCCATGACTATTTATCAGGCTAATGCCTGCTCATGACCGCCATTAACAACAATCTGCGCGATACATTGTGGCAGCTCTGGCGCGTATTAGCCGGCGCCTTCGTACGGCTCGAACGCATTCCGGCGGATTCGGCCGAATGGCGCAGCCTCCAAACGAAGCGTGCCCGCGGCGGGGAAGAGGCGCGCTCGATACCGACGGCGCGTGGCTCGCGGCCGGAGATCGTCCGTCGAACGGACGTGCCACCTGCGGACGACGCGGATCGCTCTCGGCGAGCCTGGGAAGGCGCCAGTTCCTCGCTTTCGTCGCTTTCGTCGCTTTCGTCCACCGAAATCATTCAAATTGCTGGAATGCTCGTGAAAAGGCGGCGGAGAAAGCCCAGCTCTCGCTCGTGCGTCGGATTAAAAGGCTTTTCGGAAGGGCCGAATCGCCTTGGACTTTCTTTCGGGCTCTGGCTGAAAATATAGTTATTAGTCGCGCATTACCGGGCGTGTGGTGACAGGCCATCTGGTGCGTAGCGCCGATTGCATTGGCCAGTTCGGAAGTGAATTGTGTCGCTGGCTGCGGCCAGCAGGAAATAACGAGCTCATAGAAAGTCCGTCGGAAGCGCTTCCTTCCCGAGGAGCTTGCGGTTTGCAAGGGCGCGGGCGTGACGCGGCAAAGGGCAAATAAAGAAGCGCGCGACGGCGAGGATCGCCGACAGGAGAGTGCGCCGCTGCAGCAGAGGCGGCCACCCGCATGGTCGCGCAGCCCGCTGACCTACACAGCGGCTCGCTGTTTGCGCGGCAGCGGAGGCGCGCGGGCGGCGGGGGGGGGGGGGCTGAGAGATAAAGGCGCGGAAGAAGCGCCGCCGACGGCTGAAATGCAGGCGCGTGTGCGCGAATTAGCGCTCGCTTCCAAAAGCCAAAAGCCCTAACGTGCCCGCGACAATTCTTGAGTGCTGTCTCGCGCAGAGCTGCCGAGCGGCGCGCGACACGCGTTCTCTACCCTTTCTCTCCCTCGCACTCGGCGGCGCGGCGCGCAGCTTAAGCGTCGCGCTAATGTTAACGTAAATAGATTATAACAGTCTGTTAAACAAGCAAGCGCGGCCCTCCTTCCGCCCCCCCTCCCCCCGCCGCCCGCACGGCCATTACTCACGGATCGCGTGAGAGGTGCGCTCGCCTCGCAGGCTTTCGCTGCTAATTCGCTTCCGGATCGGCCGGCTCGGAGGATTCGCCGATGCCGCCCGGTCGGAAGCCAAACCTCAGCGAGAGCCGGCCGCACCGGACGCGCGTGCATCTTGCTAGACACGCACGCGGCGCTTCCTTCTGTCGCGACGCCCGTAGCTCGGGCAGCGGGGCAGCGGAGCAGCGGGGCGCCCGGGGCGGCTCTAATCCGACTTTCTTATTGTCCTCCCCTCGGATGCATTTGGCCGACACTCGGCTCGTTCGCTCGGCTACTTTATAGTCCGTAAAAGCACCGACACGGAGCCGGAGAGACAGGTCGAACTGTGCTCTGCCAATGGATACGTAGGCTCGGCCGGCTAATGCATTTTTACGGGGGGCCAAAATCATTTATAAAGCTGTAAATGCGGGCTTATCGACGCCGGCTCCTGCCAATAAAACCGGCAGCGCCACTCGCAGCCGGGCTTTCATCCGTTATTTACAGCGGCTGCTTTGTTCGCGGCTTCCATCTCAATCAGAGCTGCCGAAGTTTCGTCGGGGCGCAGGCGGCCGGCGCACGAGCGCGCTCTTGGCGCGGCCGCGATCAGCCTAATTCCGGCGTTGCGACGCAGCGCGGCAGCAGCGCGGCAGCAGCGAGTGACGCGCGAGCGCGAGCGCGAGCGCTAAGTGGAACGGAGCGCCACGCCAGCGCTCGCGCGGCTTTCATGCGAATCGCGGTAACTATTAGCGCCCGCAGCGATATTGCTCGCGCGCAATATTCAAATGCACACCGGCGATGGAAGTCGTGTCTGCGCTTGCTATAGATTGCTCAGCCTCGGGCGAGCCGAGAAGCGAGCGCAGGCAGTCGAGCCGTTGCTCGCCCACGCAGCCGCCACCGGCGCACACTCGAATCACAATAATTCCGATATTGCCTCGCCTCCGCAATCGCCCATCTGGCCTGCCGTCCGAAAGCTAGCTCTGCCAGTCCGTCGTCCGATCGGATCTCGTCTGCCAACGGACTCGTCTGCCTTTCGCTCGGCATTACCGCGCCGTTGATGATGCGCCCGGGTCCGCTCTCCCTCTCTCTCTCTCTCTCTCTTTCTGGCTGGCTCGCTTTTGTCGTCTGCTGACGCTGAATTGCGGCCGATATCGGATACTGCAGCTTGCTCAGCCGAGAGAGGAGCAGCCAAACAGAAGCAGCGCTGGCGGCAGAGAGCACAACAGAGTTTTTAATTTGGCGCGTGTCACGTGGCAGAAAGAGAGGCAAAATAAACGGAATTGCAGTAGTAACGGTAGAGTAGGCGGCTGGCTTGCGAAGGGGCAAATCGGCGAGTTGGCATCGGAATGAGCCCGAACAGCGAAGCGAGCGCGCAGCACGCACACAGCCGCGACGACGGATGAATCTATCTAGCGTGCGCATTGTCTGCCTCGGCGCTGAATGGATATGTACCCGGACCGCGGCGCGACCCCCACCCTCCGCCGCTCGCTCCGACCGTTTCTCGATTCTTTGCCGCGAGAGACGGCATTCTCCATGGCAAATATTATTGCGCGGAACAATGATCGTCCTCGACGGCCGGGCCAATGAGCCGGCTGCGGCCGCCAGCCCCGCCGCCAGCCCCGCCGCCAGCCCTGCCAACGGCGCAACCCCGCCATCCGCGCACCTTGCGCGCGCTGCTTCCAATCTTCGACATTGTCTCCGGCGAAGCTCGCCCCGGGCCATATTGGATCTGCTCGCGTCGAACCAGCGACTCCAATCAAGCCGCGCTCGGAAAAAAATGAAAGAACCCGCTCGTACTTAGCGCACCTCCGTCGCGCTATTGAATCTCCAAAGAGACTAGCGCTGAATGATAAGTGATTAAAATCTTTTCAGCTCCGCAAGTATTCCAGCCACGGCTTTTCTCCCCCGCGCTCGCGCGCTCTCCACCCGTCGGTTGCGCTCGCAGTTGCGCGCACTCGCGGCGAAGGAGGACTGACGCGTGGCCGATCATTTCGCTCGTCATGGGCCGTTATTAGCGATGGGAACGGAGTTATTGCCGCGGCTCGATATCAGAGATGAAAAGATAGCGGCGAGGGAGCCAGTCAGCGTCGCCGAGACGAGCTTCCATCCGCCGAAGGGCAATCCGTCAGCGGGCGTGCGCCAGCCAAGAAAATTATCGAGATTGCAGATGGCGAGCTGCTATCGGGATCCCGCTGAATGGCGCCCGGATTAATCCCGCGCGATTTTCTTGCCCGAGGCCTCCTCCTCCCTTCCGCGGTTGCACTCTCCGCCAAGGCCAATGCTGAATGGGTTTCTAATCACGGCGGAGGCTCCGCGACGGCTTTGTCGCCGTTCAATCAGCGCGCGACAGGCCTGATTGCCGCTCGATCGCGCGTCAGCGCGCTTGACAGACAGCTCGGCGGCTCGCGGGCCCGGCAGTTCGGCAGACTCGAGCCGGCGGGCACGTCGCGCGTCAGCAGTCGGGAGACTGCCGATATCGCCCCTCGCGAAACCTATCCGTTACTCGCGCGCCGCTTCACGGCCGGAGCGATCCGCGCGAGCGTCTTCGCTGCGGCCGCGCCATTTCCGAGGCAGCGATGACGAATGACGAATGACGAACGGCGCGGCGGGGAGAGCCGGGAATGCGAGGGGAGCGCGGCCTGCAGCGCCCAGCGGATTCAGTAATTCGGAGCGCTGCGTGTGCGCCTGTGTAGGTGTATCTGCAGCGCCGGCACGTCGCTTCAATTCGGAATTTCGCGCGAGCGCGCGAGAGACGCTCGCCGTTGGGGTGGGATCTCGTCCGGCGCGGAGAGAGAGAGAGAGAGAGAAGAAACCGCCGCAGCGAGCGGCGGCAGCACCTCTTAGTCTAATTGAAAAGTCGGCAGAAATTGAAAATTGCGATCGCAAATTGCAAGCCGCTTTAGGCGAAAGCGCTAGAAAGTGGCGTGGAGGAGGGTCGCGGAGAATGAAGATCTGCAGTGTTTTGTGTTCGCGAGTCAGTGACTCGGGCGAGCCATGCGAGCGAGCGAGGGGCGCTCGGCGTCGAGAATTCAACTGTCGCGCGGGCCATTCTTCGAGAAAAGAGTCGTCAATTGTCGCCCGCGCCAGCTCCGTAACGTCGTGACGTCGCGAGGGCTGATTTCGCCGCTGCAGCGACGACGCATCCCATTAGCCCGCCTGCACTCTGTCGAGGCGAGACTCGCAGTCTCCAAATTGGTCGCTAAAGAACTCAATGACGCTACTCCGGCGGCGCCTCTATTCGCAATCTCAAATACGCACGGCTACAGACGACGCGCCGGCAAACAAGCGCGCGCGCGCGCGCGCGACAACCTGCAAACATTACGTAACCAGACGCTACGAGAGAGCTTTTTCATTGGGACGAGCCGGCACTTCCGCAACATTAAACGATTACTCTCTCTCTCTCTCTCTTTCTCTTTCGCCAGACTGACGAGGGCTGCTCAAAGTAATTGTGTTTATGCTGCAGCGGCCATTCAGACACGTCCATTCTTTCGTGTACGCGCATTCAAATCCTACAACTATAAGAGATTATCAGCATAGAGCCTCCTCGCTCCCCTTCAGCCGAGCCTCGCGCTCCTTTGATTCCTCCATCGCTCTGTCGGCGCTCGCCTCGCCTCGCCTCGCCCCGGCAAGTTCCAGTTTCTTTCATAATCACGTATGATTTCTGTCGCAGCTCCTCCGCCTAGGGCGCGCGCCGGTTACGGGCCGCGCGCGAGCAGCACCGAGACGACTCGTCAGCGACTTTGTCGTCTTTGCGCCGCGCTCGCGGATCGCATTGTTCGTTCGGCGCGACAAGTGTCCCGAGCGCGCTTTTCCGCCCGGCCCCAGCTCGCGCTGCTCTCTGCCTCCAATTTCCACCCCGGTTCAGCTATGCCCTGTGCCAGCCGTACGCATTATGGAATAATTGCGCGCGAGCGCGCCACGGTCGTTATGCGCTTAGCCGTCTGTTTCCGTCGGCTCGTTACCTCGCCGATGCATTCAATTGTAGCGGCGTCCGCGCGACTGCTCCGTTCGCTTTTTCCGCCCTCGCGCCTGTTCCATTTTTCCGTTTGCCAACTTGGCTTCTTTTATTTTCGCCTCCCTTGAAACTCCCACTCGTGAATGTGATTCCGTTCGCGGTGTACTTTCCCGCAGCCAGACTCGCAATAATGACTTGCTTCGCGCAACATTATTTTGCAGCAGCCCGTTCTTTGCAACGCCGACAACAAGCGTGCGCGCGAATGTCGTTAGCAAATGAAATGCAGCGGAGGTGGTGGGAGGGTGGGGGGGGGGGGGGGGGGGGGGGAGGATCGCCGAACTGAACGGCGAAACGAGAAAGAGATTAATATTTGTTGTGCGGCAGCGGAGAGCGGGGAGGGCTGATTGCTCGTAAATACATCAGCAGGATGTGTCTCATTCCGGCAGTTGGCAAAGCGGCAAAGCTCTTATTTCCCTGGTCGAATCGAAAGTCTCTCTCTCTCTCTCTCTCTCTCTCTCTCTCATCCAATATTGCGTTTCGTAATGAGTCAGAGCGGAGCCAGTCTGAAATTCAAGGCGAGGCAGTGACTCTCCGCGTGGCCGGAGCTCGCTCGAGGAGGCTCGAGGCCCGAAGGAGCTCAGGGGCCGCGCGGCTCGGGTTGCGAACAAGGAAATAACGGAGAAACGCCACTTTAAACGTGCAATTGCATCGCCAGGAATCAGACCCATTCCTCTCGAGTCGGCGTTTCTCTCTGCTCTCGTCGCCACCTCCCCAGCCCCGCGCAGACCCTTCCAGATTGCTGAGCTATTCTCACGACTGAATGTTTCATTAAGGCCAGCCGGTATTGCTCTTAGATAACTCTACGAGGGGTAAATGAAATTTGCGCCATCTCCGATATCGCAAGCTCCTCGCAGCTACGACAAGCGCGCGCGCCGTCTTTCTCCGATTTAATCGGATAAGCCGAGCGCCGGGCTCTCATCGAACGACATCGACGCGGCATCGGCGACGGGGGCTGGCCTAGATCGCAGCCAGTCGAGCCGCGCGGCGAGCGAGGAGCGAGATTGAGAGAGAGACAGAGAGAGAGAGAGAGAGAGAGCGCCAAGTGGGGAAGTAGACGCGCGGAGATGTCTACTCGACTGCTGCTGTCTGGCGCGACGCTCGGCGCTCATTCCCGCGATCTTCAATTAATGAAACTCGGCTGCAGTTGCGTCGCATGTCAAATAAATATGTCTCTCCTCCATCTCTATCTCTTTCCGTAGGTAGCAGTACGTGCGCGCGGCGGCGGCGGCAGTCGAGCAGCCCCCAGCGCTCGCTCTCGCCGCAGCTCGTCTTCCTGCCTGCCTGCCCGCCTGCCCGCCTGCCTGCCTGCCTGCCTGCCTGCCTGCCTGCCTGCATGCCCGCCCGCCTGTCTACCTGCCTGGCTTGCGCGCACAGCTCTCGAGGATGAATCGTCGCCGCTCGGTTTGATCCGCAACGAAATCGCGTCTATTCGCTCGGCTGCCGCCGCCGCCACGGCTGGCGCTTTCCGCGGCAATCAAAACCTCCCCGCGCAGCCTCGCACTCGCGTGCTCGACGCGGCAGACGCGCCAGTCGTCGTCGCCGTCGCCGCCGCGCGGCCTTTTAGACGGCGCCTTAATTATGCGCTGAACAAATTCCAGGATTCGAGCGAGCGCGCGCGTCGCCCGATAAAGAAAAGCTCGCCGCGCCGACAAAGCTGCGCGGCGGCGGCGGCGCTGATTAATATTCCCGCGACAAAAAAGGCCCAACTCGAATTTGCACAAAAGGCGCGTCAAGCGCGCCGCCGTCTGATTTAGCCGACACCTCGGCTACTGGCGCCGGCCAAAGGCGCCCGATGCCGCTGGCAAAATTAAAATTGCCCAAGGACCTGCGATCTCGGTGAGATGAGCACCGGCCGGGCGCGCGGGGGCTGCGGCCTGCCGGCGCTGCGGTCGCCGCTTAATTTTCTCAGGACGAGCGCGGGAGCAAGATTGACTTAGGTGCGCGCGCGCTGCCAAGTGGCTGCCGAGTGGCCGGCGCCAAGAGCTGCGGAATCATTGTCCCAAAGGCCCTGGGGCGCCATTTGACCTGGCCGAGAGCACCCTCGGCAGTTGCCCGCCGAATTCCCGCGGACGAACGGATTGCCTTTGAGCCGCGCGCCCGATGACGGCGCCCGGCCGGCAGGGGCTGTTTGCCGCCTCCCGCCGCCTCCCGCCGCCTCCCGCCGCCTCTCGCCGCTCGCATTATCCGAATCAGTCAGAGCGTGACGCGCGAGAGCGCGATTCCTATCTGCGGCCGTGGATCCCAGGCGGAATCGGCCGCGGGAGCTCGTTAGGCCCCGCATCTTCGGCTGATAGAGCGTGCGAAACGGCGAGCCGAAAGCGGGAGCGGCATCGATGCTCGGCGAAGGCTGGCCCGACGGGGAAAGTCGGTTCTCCTTACCGTTAAATTTATTGTAATTAATTTGCCTATCTGTGCGCGCATCGCCGGATGGGCGCGCTACCGGCAACGCCTACGGCGCGAGAACCGCGGCCGAGACAGCGCGCGCTGGGAGCGACCTTCGATCCGCGGCGCGCAATCGACTTGCCGTCGAAGCAGTCCGCGCTCGCCTGCGCAACGTGGGCGCGACGTGGCCACCGCTCGGATCGATTAGCGACCGCCCCGACTGCGATAAATAATGGTGCCGGCTAACAATATGCAAACACGCCTAATGCGGGGCGCGAAACGTAACGAGCGCAGGCTAGTCGATCCGTTAAAAAGCCAACCAGCCAGCCAGCCAGCCCTTCGGCCCCTCGGTCGCGGGGCTTATCGCTTGGACCGTTCAGTGCAAACATCGTGAAAAAAGCCAGAGTAGGCGAGAAAGAGCTGGCGCGAGTCGTTATCAATCCCGTTATTCGTGCGTCCCTGCGCCACGGCGCTCCGTTCGTCAGCGGGGGTACGGAGGGGGAGAGGGAGCTCGCGCGCAGGCGGAAGCCCGAGCGTAGCGTCGCTGCGCTTCCTCTCTCTCTCTCTCTCTCTCTCTCTCTCTCTCTCTCTCCCTCGATCTCGCGAGCTGCCAGCAATTAGCGATTACTGATTAAGTCGAGCGGCCGAGAGACGCGAGTCGGCGGGAGCCAGATACCCGGCACCGATAGGCAGCGCCGAGGAAGAGGAGGCCCCGAATACCTGCCCAAATGCTCACCGCGCCGGCAGCTCTCGTCGCATTGTATGCTAATGCGCGGCAACTCGGCGCGCTGGCTGTTCCGCTAAGGCTGCCCAGCCGAGCGCGCTCAGCCGACGCTTCCACTCGCGCTCCTGGTGGCCGCGCACCTGCTGCCGGCGGTTTTCCAGCCTCGCCCGCCGCCGGCGCGCCCGGCTGCTCGATCTATCGATCGCCGAACGGCATTTCCGCGCCGTTAAACAGCACTCTCCGATGGCCTCGGCAATCGAAGAAACGACGCCAATAAAAGAGGCCGAGGCGTATAATCGGAAGATTAGCCGAAGGAGCCTGGAGTGCAATTACGGGCATGGCCATTAGAGCCAATGCGATAAATTGATTGCGAGCGAGCGCCGGCGCGGCAGCCGGTCAAGGGGCAGTGGAGCCGGCAGAGGAGAGTGCATCGCCGCTGGTCGCGTGGTAGGCAGCATGTTATACGTTTGTTGTCTGTCGCGCGAGCTTTTGCTGACGAACGAGGAGCGCTGAGAGGATTAGCGCGACAAGACACGCGTGTACCGCCGCAATTGTCGCCGAGTAGGCAGAATTCGGCCCTTATCTCCCCTCGGCTGGCTGGCTGGCTGGCTGGCTGGCTGGCTGGCTTGCTGGCTGGCTGGCTGGCTGGATGGATGGAATAAAAAAACAAAGGGAACGGCTGAAACGAACGCTGGAGCGAGCTAGGCGGGCGAGAAAATGGAGCAGGCCAAATGTATGCGACTTGGCAAACGCAGGCAGCGGTGTAGCGCGGAGAATCCGCGGATCTCCCATCGAGAGATTAGCATTTCCGCTTTTCTCTCAACAATTTTGCCCGTTTCCCGGCGGATTAGCCGCTAAGCTGCAACAGTGACGAGCCGAGCTGAGAATTTCAGGCGCTCGATCCTCCTTCGCTGGCTTAGCCGCGCCGAGTGTCAGCTGCGCCAATAAAACATACGGCCAGGTCCGCCAGGTCCGCCCGCCGATACCAGTGGCGCGCGGCCTAAGTCAATTGCAAGTCGGGCGTGCGCGCGAGCGCCGAGGCCAGCTGGGGCGGGCAGGGGCCGCTGAAAGCTCGCCAGCTCTTTGACAGATAAAGAGCTTTCAACTGGCACGGCCTTTACAAATCAAAGCCGTGGCGCGCCGTTAATAAGCAGCGGCGGCGGCGGCGGCGGCGGCGGCAAAGAAGTGCGAGTCCACCGGGGGATGCTATGGCGGATACGATGCATTATTGAGTGCGACAGAGCAGAGAGAGAGAGAGAGAGGTGTTCAACTCTGTAATCGCGCTCGTATCCTCGCGAGCCCGCTAATGGACTCCGTCCGAGCCAGCTCCCGTATGTATGTTATTCTATCTCCTTTTTACTCGCCCCGTCCTCTTTTTATTGCCATTTTCTCTGCCTTTCTCATTTTCATTTTCATGCGCCTGGCCTCTTTCGCGCTCGCGCCGCCCGGCGCGCTTTGCCGGCGCTGGACTTGTCCCACGAGATAGCGCGGCGGCGGCGGCGGCGGCGGCGCAACTTGCCGATGGTGCGACGATCCCGCCAGAGCGCGCGCCTCGATTCGCGGAGGCCTCTGGCTGGCTGGCTTTGCTCGAGAGCGCTCGAGAGCCGGAGAAACGTAGACGCGTATTAGCTACTCCTACGGACATCAGAGACGCGTTATTATTGGATTACATTTTTAATCCGGGCTCGCTCGCCGCTCGCTCGCGCTCTCTGCCTTTCTGGCAGGCAAAGCCGAGGCCGAGGGAGCACGGAGAGGAGAAGCTGCGCGCGGGATCGAAAGCTCCGTCGAGCTGCCTCGCTCCTCGGCGAGCGCGCGCATGTGTGTCTGCGCGCGCGCGCGTCTGCTCCGCTTTTTCTCTTTTCTACTTCTTTCTCTCCGCCTCGCCCGCTCGTTCGTTTTCTCCTGCTCGCTGCTCCGGCTGCCCTCTACTTTCGTATTCCGGATGGAATTACTATGCAGGAGATTTCATTTGTTATATATGCGCGCGCGAGCGCCTGCGTGCCGCTGCAAACGAGCACATTTTCGCTTAGGTTAATCGAATTACCCGGCGGACTATGCATTTTGAAAAGGCGTAGCTCTTTGCCGCCACCTCCTCCAGGCCGTAATTAAGCAGCCGGTCAGCTCGCTCGATACACCTTCTGCCCGATGGCGGTCTGTCAGCGCCCCGAGCCTAATTATCGCGGGTAGCGCTGGCTCGTCGCTGGTGGACCCGCTCGGATGACTCGATGGCGCTCGAATTTTTCCCTCCCCCTTTATGCCCCTTTATGCCCCCTTTATGCCCCCTTTATGCCCCCTTTATGCCCCCTTTACGCCGCTCTCTTTCTTCGCGATTATTGAGTTATGTGCGCTCGCGCGCCGCCCGAGTCTGTCGCAAACAAGCCGCGCCTCGGCCCGACTAGACTCGCAGCCAGCGAATTTTACTGCCAGTCGTAAAAGTAAATTAGCCGAGAAACAATGAGGACAGCGGGCGTCGCGACGACAGCCGGCGAGCTAACGAGTGCGCCGGGAGATCCGATGGCTCGTCGATCGGGCCGCACTCGGCGACTCCGCGGCATCTTGCGCTCGTCTCGCGGCTGCTCCGTTCGTTAATTAAAAGGCACTCGCGAGCGCGCCGCAATTGGTAAGGAAGGCGCGAATCAATAGCGGCTGAATGGCGAGAGCGGCGTTGTGTTGCCTGGCGAGCTTTCATTTGCGCGGCGCAGGCGGCAATACGCTGCAGGCAGCGGCCAAGCCGCTCGTTAATGCTCGCAATTAAGGTGGCGAGCCCATTAAAATACGCAAAGCTAAATCAAAAAGCGAGCAAATAAACATTCCAATACAGCGCGCGGATACGCGCGCGTACGCGCGTGTATGCGGGCCAGGCTGAGCGCACGAGCGCCGGCTCTCTGTGCGCCGCTTGAAAGCGAAAAATACTCTCGGCATTCGACATTTAATTTCAAGTGCGACTTCTGATGTGAGATTTACCTCATTAGCGCTGATTCACATCTGAAGTACATCCGCGCGCACGGCCTGGGCCCGCGCATAACGGATACGCGGTTACATAACCCGATCCCCTCGCGCACGAGCTGCAGCTCCCGACTGAAGGTCCGCTGCTCTTTTTTTTTTTTCTTTCAATGAACGCAGCGATAAAGCGTTCGGAAGCGAGCGAGCACACGGGAGGCGCACCGACGCTCGCCTCTAATAATTTATTGAAGTGGGCCAGGAAGTTTCCACAAGATAAGGCCTCCGGCTCGCCGTTTTTTCCTCGAGCCCTCGGATCCTCAAATATTATAAAGTTTTACAAGCGCATAACGCGAAGCTGTGATTTACGAAGCCGTCGCGGAGCAGCTCGTGCGTGCGCGCTTAACGAGCTTAGCTCCGGCCGGCTCGTAATGCCCTCCACTCGATCGTTCGGCTCGCTCCAGCGCTGATGCTCTCGCGGGTCGCGACGATCGGCAGCCGGACGGCGCCTGGGCCGCGCCGGCAGGATATGAGCCAGCCGCGCCAAAACGACGAGGCAGCGCTTTGACCGCTCAGGCAGTACATCGCGGCAGCACAGCGGGCAACGCCGACGCCGCTCATCTTGGAAATTACTTCCGGCGTTACGCGCGCCGCGCGCTCCGATGTCCAACGCGACATTCTTGCTCCGCGCGCGCGCGCCTGGCTCTTCGCCCCTTTGCTCGCCGCTGGCTTCGCTTTGTGCCCAGCTCCCTTCCTGCTCGTTTCGCGGACTACGTGCCTACATGCGCACGACAATTCCATTGAAATTTCGGGCTCACGCAACGCGTCCAGTCGCAGAGCAGTTTCGCCTCTCGAACAATGCGATTTGATCGCGCGCGCGCGCGCGCGGAGGCAACGCTCGCGGCCGAGGCGACGTCGAGGGAAAAGAAAGGAAATGTGACGTTTGAAGAGCGCGGCAGGCATGAGCGCGCCAACAATGGACGCGCACGCAGCAATCCGTCAATCCGCCTCGCAGTCTTCCCTAACTGCGGATAACGAGCTTCCGGGGAACTCGGCATCGCAGCTAATCACACGCACCGATTCGCCGAGCTCGCCCTCCCTCTATCCTCTTTCGCAAGAGCTGCCCGCGTTTTCCCGTCGGGCGCATCGCGACGACAGTCACTTTACGTAACCGTCGTCTCTCGTTACGCGCGCGTGCACCGCGCTTCGGTACTCGCGACTGAAGCTTGCCCGAAATAAGTGCTCGTTCGCCGATCCGTCCGATGAGCCGGCCGTGCAACGTTGTTCGCGTTGATTGCCGTTAATTCGGCGCCGAGTTCCGCTCTCTCCCTCGTAATGGCGAGCCGAGCCGCGCGCGCGCTTCTTGCCTCGTCCGATCTTTGGCCGAGGCAGCCGGAGATCCAGCTGCGGCGCGCCCAAGGACCGATCGGAAGCGAGCGCGGCCGGCGCGTCGAATTCTAAGGGTTCCCAAGTGAAATGAGCCGAAGGGTCGAGCTGCCGAAGAAACGTGACGTGGGCGCGCTTTCCTTTCTGCAAATCTAGCGGGCTTAAAAAGGAAGGAAAAAACCAACGGATTTACAACCTGTTGCTCGGCAGTATACCCACTTAAAGATTCCCCTCGATATTGAAAGAATATCCGAACGACGCGGAGCTTGCAGACGCCTATATATATATATATATATATATATATATATATATATCTACGAAGGATGCGCGACGTCGAGCCGCGCGCGCAAGAGGGAGGCGAGGACGCCTTCGCGGCAGCAGTCCACTCGTCGTCGGCTCGTGCAGGCTCGATCGGTCAGCCAATGAGCCGTGAACCTCGCGATGGATTGGAGTGGTCGGGCGACAAACGCGGCACACGCGGCAAACGCGGCAAACGCGGCCCGCGATCAATCCACCGACAGGCCGATTTCTTTGAGTCGGGCCGCCTAATGGCTCGCATTCATCGCAATCAGTCGTTCCGCGTTGCCTCGCCGGCGAATTAAGCGGAGAGCGATCGACAATGGAGAGCGCCAGAGGGGAGGCTGGCTCGTTGCTGGAGCGAGTGCGAACGAGCGTGCAGAGGCGCGCACGCGAGCGAGAATGCAGGAGCGCGAGGTAGGAGGGTCGCGCGCCGGCATCGTTTCCCTCGAGAAGCTATCGGCTCGCGTATCGAGAGCGAGAGGGAAGGCAGGCAGGGCGGGAGGGGCAGGCTGAAAACCGTTCGCTCGGTGTCCCGAGGGCGAGAGGTGCGCCACAGATCGAAGGGGGGACATGCAACAAGTTGTTCGGTTTTCAAAGCCCATTCAAATTGATGGCTTTCCCATACCATGACAAAGTCCCGGCTGGCGAGCTTCTGCCGATATTGCCGCGTCCGCTCCGGCAGGTGGCCGCTCGGGCCCGCGAGCGGCGATTGGCGAGGCCCGCGAGCTGCTCGTTAATCGACGGACGCCGCTTCGGCCGGGCCTGCCGTTCGGCTGGCGGCCGGCCGCCCGACAAGGCCGCGCGTGCGGAGGAGCGGTGCAGTTATTGATTAGTTCGGCGTAGCAATCAGCGCGCCGCGGCGATTCATCACGGTGTCGGCGTCATCCGGTCGGTCGCTGGACGCCCGTGGCGCGGCGCGCCTCCGCGAAGGTCGGTCTTTAAAAACGCATTACCCGGGACAAAGTCGCGCGGCCGGTTCTTTATTTCGAGCGCTCGGCCGCGACTGATGACCAATAAGACCGATAGCCGCTCGATTGCCCGGACCGTTCAATTATTTCCCCATCAAAGCCTCGGCGTCGATTGCTCAGTGTCTGGCGCTGCGGCATTTTTTGCGCGGCCCGTAATAAGCCGCGGGTGCCGGCCGAGCGTGCGGTTTTTAATTGTGTGATCGATAATGCGAGCTCGAGGAGTCGCGCTGCTCGGGCCGCGCCGGCGTGAGTCAGTAGTCGCATGCACGAATCGCCGATGGAAGTGCAGTCGGCTGATAATCAAATTCTGCCGGGGCCATGACGAATCGGGCAATTAAAGTCCGATCGCTCGGCAACGATAAAGCGACAGTTGCGCTCGTCGATTCAACGGCGCACCGACGAGCCTCATTTTTAAGCAGCGCCCCAACATGCGAGCACGAAAGTCGTTTATTCCGGGCGCTAGCCGGCCGCTAGCTGGCTTCTTTATCAGTCGCTTATCGGATTAATTGCGCGCCGCTTTCTCAAGCTCGTTGCTGGCACGCGGGCACGCGGGCACGCGGGCGGCCAATCGAAGCGCCGCCGGAGGGCCTCTTCTCGAGCGAGGCTCGAAAAATGCGAAAGTCGGAAGCGCCGCGAGAAGACGAAGAAGGGGCGCGGGCGCAGGGCCGAGGGTAGGAAGGACGACGGGCGGACGAGCGGACGAGCGGACGAGCGGACGAGCGGACGAGCGGACGGACGGACGGACGGACGGGGAGAGCAGTTGCCGAGAGCGAGAGGAAAGTGCAGCACATAGAATAATAAGATTATTCGTATGGCGGGCTTTATCGTACGGGCGTTCACTTGGTATTCCATTTCTGCGTCGTAAACAATAATGCTCTTAGAGCCGCGAGAGGGAAAAAGGGAGATTCAGCCTGAAATATCAGGATCTCCTTTATTTTCATACGAAATTCGAATATCGTGCCCTCATGTGGAACGACTCATCGAGTTTCAGCGAGCTCGGAAGTTGCGTGTCCATTGCGCGCGCGCTCCGCGAGAGCAAAACACTGCTGCATGCTCGACTTGTCGAGTTCATTGACTGTGTTCATAGCGCTGCGAGAGTCGTAAAACAGCCACTCCGTAAGCTAAGAGACAATGAAGTGCGCGCGGTGCCGCAGTAGGCCGCGGCGAAAAAAACCTGCAGCCTCGTTTGGTTACTTGCGTAATCCGGCACTCGCTCTCTCTCTCTCTCTCTCTCTCTCTCTCCCCCCGTCCGCAGTTGCGTGCGCACAAACCGCCAAGCGTCTTCTCGCTTGCGAGCCTCGCTGCTTTTTCGCGTGCTCTTGGCTCGTCGTCGGCGCTAACGCGAGCGAGCAGCGCCTGCGGTAGGTGGGAAGCGCCGGTGCACCGACAGCTGGCGCCCTCGGCCGCCTCGCGCGGCCCAGTCGCCAACTAGGCCGCGTCTCTCGCTATGCGCCGAGCGACGAGCTGCATCGTCGTCCTCGCCTGGCCCGATCGATCGACGCGAGGAGCGACGAGTGCCGAGCGCGGCCTCGAGTTCGACTCGCCGCGGTCCGCGGTCCGAGGCTGCGAGCGCCGCGCCACGTGGATCGGCGCGCTCGCCCACGGAGACAAGTGCCGAGAGATAATGCGCCGCGGCAACAGGTGAGACAGGTGTTAGACCTGCACGCGGCGCCGCGCCGATAGCCGAGCCGGCCTCTCGCCGATCGGCTCGCCCCGGTGACAAGAGCGCGACGAGCGCCCCTCGGGAAACGACGGACGAGGCGACCAGGGCCGCAATCATACGCGTTTCTCGAGCTGTAGCGGCGAATGGCCCATAAAAATGCATGATTTACAGGAGTTTTTTTCTTCTTTTCGTTTTGTCTTTTTCTCTTTTTCTCTTTTTCTCTTTTTCTCTTTCTCTCTTTCTCTCTTTTTGTTTTTTTTTTTGCTGGCAAGCGGCGGAAGAGCGGCGAGCAGGCGCGAGTAAACGTTTCCAGCGAATCGGCCAAATCCGCCGAGGCGCAATTAATCAAAACGATCGGGCTTTAACGAGTGCTCGTTGCAGCCAGCGCGCGCATAGATTCCGTTGTGGCGCGGTAATCAGCGGCCTATAATTTAGCTCGATCGAAGCGGGCCCTAACGAACAAAAACGCGCGCGCCGCGCCGCCTCGAAAAGCATTACGAGCTGCAGCCAAATGGCTCTCTCCGCGCGCCGCCAGCAGTCCCGCAGCTTTCGCCATATTAACGATTCCCTAGAACAACAATTTGCCGAGCGTATAAACTTGCTGGGGCTGCCAGGCCGTATAATCGCGCGATAAAATCAACTAACGATCGCCTCGCCTTCGAACTATCAACCGAGTCGTGGAAGTCTTTGATATTTGGCGCGGCCGCGGCCGAATCATCGGCAACGGGGTAAAAACAGCGAGTGGCGCGCAGCCCGAACGAAACGGCGCGGGGCGGATCCGTCTATCAGGCTTGATCCCCGTGTGTGACAGCCGCGCCTGCCCGGCTGCGATATCTATCCCGTAAAACATCGAGTGAGCTATTCCGTTTCTCCAGTCGACTCTTGGCATCCTGCGCCGACGCGCATCTCTCGCTCTCGAAAAAACCAAAGCAAAAAACCGCACTCGGCTCGTCAACTTTTTGAATTAGGAAACGCTATGGACGAGTCGAGAGAATAAGCCGAGAGGAAAGAATATGGGACGAGAAGACAAGCGGGCGGGCGGGCGGGCGGAGCGAAGGCAAGAGGCGGCGGAATATTGCAAGCGGCAAAGCTCCAGCAAGCCGTGAGCGAATGCAATCCACGTACCGACTGCTTTCAAATATTAATGTCACGTGACTTATTATATCCTAGGCGAGGCGTGCGCTCGGGGCGCGAGCGGAAGAAGCGAGAGCAATGCAAGATAGCGCGAGAAAGAGCGCGAGAGGTAGAGGGCACCGAGGCAGGATACGTCTGCTCGTCTATACGCGCTCGCGCTGCCCTCACCGATTCTTATTAATTTTTCAGCGCCCGGCAAAAGGCAAACAGACCGCGGGGAAACCGCCGCGCGAATTGTTGCAGCCCCGTTATTTCGCGCGCGAGCGCAACGCCGTCACCGAGGAAATTCAGGAGTGAACGAACGACGACGGCCGAAGCGAATTAAAGACCGCGGCATCGGCCTGGATAAAGCCGAGCGGAAATTCTTCTAATTTTCGCGCGCGCCAGCTCGCGTTTTCTCGCATTGGCACGCGTTTGCGACGAGGAGGCGATCGGCGCGCGATTATCGAGCTTTCATTGAAAGAACACAAGCGGACGCGGCGAGATGCGGGTGGTGCGCGGAAGGAAAAGCGGCGGGGCGGCGGCGAGTGATTGATGAGGCGAGAAGGTGAGCGGCGAGCGCGGAGAGGAGAGCGGAGCCGAGCGATACACTTGTTCGGCGTGCTTTTTCCGAGCTCGCTCGCAGGGCAAAGGGTGGCGCGCGAGGAGCCGGTAAAATTTACATGGGCGTATTAAAGGCAGGCGGCGTGGTAGCGCGATATAAAGGGGAGCTGATAATGATCTGAAATTATCGATCCAATTGTTTGTACTGGCGCGGGGCTGGCGGGGCGAGGCGAGGCGTCGCGATTCAGCTTTAATAGCAGCTCGCTGCTAGAGCGGCATTAAATTTATCGTCGCAGCACAATTTCGAGCTAACTGATTCACTCCCCGCTAATAGTCCGCGGGGGTTGGGTTGGCTCGAGGCCTGATTTATTTTATCGGGGGGTCTCCGTCTCCAGCGGCGCGCAGGCTCGCCTACAACTCGTTGACAACGCGAATCGAAGCGGAGCGCCTCCGACGACTTATCGGCGTTGATGGCTTCTCGAGTTATCGCCTTGCGCGCGCGCGCGCGCGCGTAAACAGCCGGGCCGCGCTGGCGAAATATGAGTTATGCGCGCGTCTCGTGGCCGAGTGCAGTCGCGCGCTGCCTTTCGCGAGGCGCCGATAAGATCTCAATTTATAAGTGTCCCCGCGCGCGCGCGCGAGCGCGAGTGCGCCGGCGTGGAAGACCGAGCGGCTAGATGGGGCTGCGGCGCGCCGCGGTGTGCGGTATCAAGCGCCCGATGATATTACTCGCGAGCACGCGACTGCTTAGCATGCAAATGCATGAAAAGCAATAAACTACTCAATACCTCGCCGCGGCGGGAATTCGCCCGATCGATTTCGCGTCGCGAGCGCCTGCACGCCTCGCGTCCCTCGAGTCGCCGATCCTCGATAGCCGAAGATTGTCGCCCCGGCTAGCCAATTGCACTGGGCTTTGCCAGTAGTAGCCAGCGCCAGCCGCCAGTCGAGGCTTTGTTTGATCGATGAATTTGGCGAGTAGCGGCTGATCGGCTGGTCGGCGCATCACGCGACTGGGCGCGGATAAGAAGCGTAATTAAATTTGACAAACGAGCGCGCTGCCGGACACTGCAGCCTGCTCAGAGGCATCGCGTGCCCTGCGCTTACGCGGGCGCTCGGCCTCGTCGCAGCGCTCGACGTATCGATTGGCCGCGCGGCGCGGATCGCGGACCAGCTGGCTGGCGATCTAAGGCGCGCCCGGCCGACGCCTTGCACCGAATTAAGCCTTCGTAATCAGAGAACAATTAAGGCCGGGTAATAGATTGTGGCGCGAAGGGGAGCCTGCAGATCGGGAGAAGCAGCGGGCTGGCTTCGACAGTCCGGCGATTGCGGTTTGGACCCTCTTCTCGGACACCGCACAGCGCCCGCGCGACACTCGCTTAATTGTTACAATTCCTACAAACTACGAATTAATTCCTTTTCCGAGCCAGCGATGTCCCATTGCCTCGGTGCCCCGCCCCGCCCGCCACGCCGCTTGGCCAGCCGCCGCGAGGCGCAAGATGCCTCTACTTTTGCGAGCTCCGTGCTCGGTGACGAACGCCTCGCCGCTTCCAGAAAAGGCATTCGACTCACGACCCTCGATTTGGGATTCACGCGAGTGCGTCGACGCTGGCGTGCGCGCGCGCGCGCGCGCGCGCGCCAGTGCGTTCGTGTTCGTGCTGCGAACGAGCCTGATTGTTTTGTCGACACGCGACGCGCGCCTTTTGCCTTTGCCGCCTGTCGATTCGCCCGTACTGGCTTACTCAACGCGCTCTCCCTCTCTTTCGATCGAGAACTCGAGGCAAGGCCAAGGCAGCTCGCATGACGCTGCGAGATTAACGAGAAATTGGATGAACGATTCCATATTTCCGAAATTAAGCAATTGATTTGATATATATGATAGCCTTCGCTCCTCTCCTGCTCGCTTCTCGTTCGTTCACCTTCGCAACGACCACATCAGCAGTTATAGCAACAACGAGGGCGCGTGCAGCTCGGAGCTAGCGGTTCGATCAGCGATGCCTTACCATCGATCGTCAGTTCCGATAATTGTCTCTCGATCCGTTTGCCGAGCTCGTTTGAAATATTGAGTGCGAACCAGCTGCAATCGCCTCACTAGTCTTATGACTATTGAATAGAACCGCTCAAGAGCTAGCTGTTTGTCGACGTTGTTGCGTCGTGGATCGTCATCGTTGATAGCTTCGATAGCTGATTTGACGTTGGTAGGTCGAATCAGATCTGCGCGACGAAGCTACGGCAATAACTATCGTGCCAGAAGTGCATCGTCTGCGAATAAGCAAAGGCACATATAACGCCGGTGTGTTGTAGCGAGTCGCCAGTCGCTGGTGTGTAGCGGCACGACGGGGCGTAATACCGGGGCCGTAATGCGTTGGCACGATTATATATAGGTAGCTCGTAAGAATAAAGCTCCCAAAGCGGACCGAGGGAGGGAGCGGCGCGGAGGAAAGGTTATAGGGTCAATATAAATGTTTCTCGGCTGGCTGAGCGCGGCTCATCGAATAAGTACTCGGTCGGACGAGCGCATAATTTATGCCAAGTGATATGGATTTTAGAAGCGGGCGCCGCAACTCGTGAAAGTTTATTAAGCCCGCAGATTAAAAACAAGCTATGCGCCCGCGCGCCTGGCCGCCCCGAACGTCGACGAATCGGCCAATAAGTTGGCGAGCAGACGGGAGCGTCGGGATTATGGCACTTGAGCCGGCGCCGTCGATAATGAGAGAGCAACGTAAGCCTCTAATAACAATCGTTGAAAGTTTAATTAGAAACACACACAAGCTCCGAGTGCAAGCTCGAAAATTGATTTAGGTCCGTGTTAGCCTTTGGCTTTGGGCGCCGAACACTTAAAGCGTATCGCAAACTCGACTCGACTGGATTTATAAGAGAACAGCTCGGATATTGTTAAGCCGGCAAAGAGTCGGGGAGCGGACGGAGCGCGCCAAATTAGAATTGCATAGTTGATGAATTTGAGAAGTGGTCGGCAGATAGAGCGACAGAGGGGCTTCTTTCGATTGCGCTGCGCACTGCCAAAGTTTGCACGGCCCTCCTCCTCCTCCCCCTCCTCGTTATCCTTTCGATCGCTGCCGTCTTACGCCGAGTGCTGGTCTGCTCCAGGCGACACGAGCACTAACGGCAGCAATCCCTCGTGCTCTCCGTTCGCTCCGAGCAGTCCCCGAATGTGGCGGGACCGTCTTTCGCCGGTGACCGGCGGCGACCGAACGAGGCTGCCACGCGGGAGGTTCCGAGAGGAGACGACGCTTGCCGTAGGTAGCAAGGAGACAGGAGGGGCCGCAAGAGAAAAGCCAAAGGGTGGAGCGGCGTAGGGTGGCGCGCGGCGCGCGGCGCGCATGTAGCATTCGCATAAGAGATCGGGCGAAATTTCCAGAAGCATTATCCTTTAATCAAATACATTAGAGAAAATTTATCGCGCCCTCGCGAATTAATTAAATGCTAAAGGATAAATTCTCGCCCCGTGTCCCTCTCGGCGCTCGGGCGACAGTTTTGCCTGCTGCACGAGCTCCCGGCGTTGTCTCCCCGGGCGCCGCGGCGCTGCCTACTCGCGGCCCCGTATAATTTGCGGGCTCGCCTATTGCCGGCGATAAGTCCGAACGATTTGCACCTGCGCTCCGCGCTCCGCGCGCCGCGCGCCGCGCGCAGCACGCACGTGCGCAATATCCGAGGAGGGCTGCCGAGCTGGAGGCAGTGATGGATCGAGGCGGGTTATCAGCGCGCCGCGGCGGCTGCTGCTGCCGCCTCGCTGCAAAGGTCAGCCGCGAATCGAAGGGCCGCCCGGGCGCGCGCATTATTAGAGCCGCCTCGGCCCGCGGACAGCTGCTAAATAGAGGACTGCTGCCGCTCTCCGCCCCAGCGGCCGGCTGTCGCGCCGATTCCGATAATATTCTAATATAAATGAATGCCGGGCATTTGATAAATGGGGAAAATCCGGTGATCCGTATCGCAAGCCTCTCGCAAGCGCGAGCTTTCGCGAGCATTTGTCTGCACGGGCTCTCGGGTCATTTGTAAAACTTTCAACTTTGATCCGCTGCAGATTAAGAAAAATGTACGGAGCCCGCGGCTCGCTCTCCGCGAGCGCCAGCTAATCGGCCGGGCGCCTCGGCCAATTTTTCAAGCGCGCCCGCGGCCCCGTGAGCCCCGATAGGCGCGATCGCGTCGCCGCGGGTGGCGCGCCATCGCGAGCAGCCGAACGCCGGGCGCGTCCATAACTGATAGCGGAACGGATTAAAATGGAATTCGACGAGCTGGCCGCGGCTGATTAATCGAAAGCTAATTCAATTTTCCGCCGCCGAGGCATTAATTAAAAAGCGCGCGCGAGTCCGATAATCCGGAGAGGCTCGCTGCGAAATACGAGATCCGAAGGGAGTTTACGAGGATGGAGAGCTGCGACTTGGAGGCAGCGGCTCGTAAAGCGAGAATTACGCTCGCGCATAAAAGTGCAGGCTACCGCCAGATAAAGGCCAATTAAGCCCCGGTAAACGTCGCGGAGCGTGGCCAGGACGCGCCACCGACGGAGCCGCGCGACGCCGAGCGCCGAGCGCCGAGTCGAAGCGTCCAGCTCGGATTCTTTAAAACAATGCCGCGCTCGTAAAGTTGCTTCGTTAAACGTCAGCGGCGGGCCGTAAAATCGGTGATCGCGCGGCGCTCGAGATTCGATCGGCTGCGGCGGGGCGCGAAACGAGCGGGCCGGCCGCGGCGGCGAGCTGGCGCGCGTGGAGCCCCCCGCGGCGCGGCGAGGCGGCCGGCCGCGAGCCACCGCTTCGCACGCGGGCCGCCGGCTCGGGGCTTGATTAAAATCCGCGAGGCGAACCTCCGAACTTTATCCTCTCGGGTGTCCTTCTTGCGCGGCTCGCTCCCACTGCTCCCGTCGAAGCGCGCGGCGCAACAACCTCTCGCGCGGCTGTTGCCTGCTCTCCACTCGAGGGTCGTCGTACCTTCGAATCTTTGAAGGATGGCGCAGATGCCATTTCTCGAATGGTTAAGCAATTAAAATCGTGGCCGGCGCGGCTCGCAGCTTGAGAACCGGCGTTCGCGCGCTCGGTATGCAGCCTCCAAATAAAAGCTTATTTATCGACGGATAAACGCGTATTCAATAAAAATCCGCACTTTACGCAGGCTGATTGCAGTTTCAGATAAATATTCGTTGACGCCGGCTCCGGCTCTTCGACATCATTAGCCGCGCGGCGATACTCGAGCAAGAAAAGAAGAAAATTAAACGAGCGAACAATGCAAGCTCTGGGCAAAATTAAATCTTGATTAAGGGCTGTTATTTCGTTGGCACAAAGAAAGCTTGACACGTTGAAAGAGAAGAGTAAGAAGAAGAGCGAGAGCGAGCGAGCGAGCGAGCCAGTAGAAAAAGACGATAGAGAGAGAAACTCGATAGCGTCATTGTCGGGAGTCTCGTTGCAGGCCGAGCGCCGACTATTATGATCGCCGAGGATGAGACGAAAAAGTGCACTGGCGGCGGCGGCGACGGCGCGCGCGCGAGGGGGGTCTCTGACAAAAGGCAAGAGCCCTCGGGAGGCTCGCCAGACCAGCCCAGGCGCGGCTCCGCTACCGACTGACGGACAAACAAATATCGCAATACCATTGTTCCACCCGCTCTCGCAGTGTAGGCCAGTGCACTGCCCAGTCGACCAATTGAATATAACGAAATGCAAACAGAGCCATCGGGATCGCGAGAACGAGATGACTCGCCTCGACTCGACTCGTCTTCTCTCGTCTCCTCTGGCCTCCTCTCGCCCCTCTGGCCGCCTCTCGCCGCCGCTCGTCTCCTCTGGCGGCGCCCACTTCAGGGCTATTTCGCTTCTGCTCATCGACCCGAGTGCCCACTCGAGCGCGGCCGGCTATCAAAGCCTTTTTCCGAATTCAACAATTAGCGCGAGCTGCGCCATGCGCCATCGATCGGCTGGGAGCAGCGAGGACAACTGGACGCGCGCTCGGCCGCCGGCTCCGCCGGTCGTGCGCGCTCTCGCGAGCAAAAAGAGACGGGCCCCCGAGCGGCGAGGGAATGTCATTAAGCAACCTTGTAATTTTGCTCGTTTGACCGCTTAACATTCAGCGGCCGAGGCTCACCGCAAGATTTATCGTCTGCGCCCGGCGCTGCAGCCGGCGCTGATAGGCTCGGCTTTCATTATTCTTGAAAATCAAAATTGGTAATATCGAGCGCCGCCGGCTGACCGCAGCGATTGGCCGAGCCGAGATAGAGAGGCGAGCGCGGCCAAGGGAGCCCGACGATGTTGTAGCTGCCGATGCGCGAGCCAACGGCAGCCTCGCGCGAGCAATCTTCATTAGAGCGCGCGGCCGGCGCAGAAAAGGAGGAGCGCGGGGCAATTCGCGCGAATCCGTCACTCGCGCGCACCGCCGGTTCCGCGTCGGCTCGATCGCGAGCGCGCGTCGTCGTCGCGCGCGCGAGGCCCGGCGATGGGGGCAGAGGCAGCTGCTGATTGTGCCGCGAGGCCGGCGGATATAATTGAGCGCGTATCGCGGTAGCCGCGCCGCAGCGGAGGCAAAGAAGGCAGAGAGCGCGGCGCACGTAGCGAGTCATCATCATCGCGCGGCCCGGCATCCGAGGCTCCGAGGGAACAACGAGATCCGAGCGAGATTGCAGCGGGAGTGGAGATGCGAGCTTGGCGCCATCGCGTGATTACCAATTTGGAATTACTCCTCTCCGCTCCGCTCCTCCGGCCTCGGCGCGAGGCAGAAGCTGCAGAGAGGGATTATCAGCTGCTGAAGCCTCTCGCCTCGCTGTAATGCGCTCCGGCACATCCCACCAAGACGCGCGCGCTCGCGCACAATGCCAATGCCATTTCGACGGACGTTCTCGCTCGGCTCCTCTGCGGCGCTGCTTATAAATCAGCCGGATCCCATTATTTGCTGCTCGCAACGCTGCAGCTCGACTTTATACGAGTTCGCGTGAAAGGCGTCGAAAGAAGCGGCGGAGGCGAAGGCGAAGACGAAGGCGAATGCGAAAGCAATAGTGTCGATGAGAGGGAAGGCTCGGACAGGCAGCCGCTTGGACGATTCATCATCGCGTGCTACTGCTGCTGCTGCTGCCGCTGCCGCCGCCGCCGCCGCTGCCGCTGCCGCTGGGGCCGGGGATGTACAGTGTTTTTGTCTGTTTGTCGAGGAGGTGAGCCAGTGGCAGGCGAGACACTGATTGAATTGAAGTAATATCAGCAGCAGTGAGTAATGGACTCGGCGGATGAGGATGCCGTCTCGAACGTGGGTCCTGTCAGTGATTGGTGCGTGCTCTCTGTCCTGACTGCCCGCGCGGATCAGATAGTGTGTAGTCATGGCCGGTGATTATATCGCATTATGGCAGCAGTCTGCTACTGTGTACTCAGCCCTCGGAGATGAGCGGCGTCAGGCTCACGCGCGCGATCGAGAGGCCCCCTCGCTGCCTCCCGTGGGCTGAGACGCACGCTCGCCGATCGCTGATTGAATTGCGGCGAGATCGAGGGCCGCGAGCGCCGCGAGCGCCTCGGCAGTCGGGCGGTCGATCGACGGGCAGAGCGATCGAGCAGGTGCAGCTGTTGGCGCCTTCGACGATCAATCGAGCGATCAATCAATTTGCCGCGGCGAGGATAAGTAAAGGGCGCGCGAGCGTTGCGCCGGCTTGCGCCGATACTCGCCGAGGCATCCGTCGATTGGCATTGTGTGCCGAGCAGCGTCGGGAGGAGGCGAAGAAGAGCGAGCGAGAGAGAGAGAGAGAGAGAGAGAGAGAGAGAGAGAGAGACAGAGGAAGAGCGCGAGAAGAGGCAGAGAGCAGCAGGAGCAAGAAGAGTCGGGGCCGTCAGCCGATTCAATGATATCTCTGGTCTGGCGATGATTTATTCGGCGCAAGATAGCCGCGCGGCGAGGATTACGGATCGAGCGGCCGGCTGTCGGCTCGGCGGGGCTACTCCAAACAGAAGCCATTGTGGGCCCGGCGAGACGGACGCGGGCCGCTAGTCTGCGAGCTGTGTGGCGAGCTAGAGCGTCCACGTCCGCCGCGCTCGTCCGCGCTGCTTTGCATTTCTGCCGATAAGATCGGACCCGTCCGATCGCTGATACTCGGCCGCGGCCTGTGGCCACGCCGTCGGCCGGCTGCGGCGTAAGCCGATGCGCATTCAATGGCCCGATACGATTTTTCAGGGCGCTGCGCCCGCCCGGCAAATATTAATTTGCAGAGATTGAGCCATTATGCGCCGCGCCGCTGATATATAACGCATAATAGAGGAGGCGTGCGGCAGCGGGAACCAGAGCAGCCGGCCTCGCCGCGTCTGGGAAAAAAATCGCGTGCTCGCAAGAGACAGCGAATAATGACAGACTCGACTCGAAATCAGTTTCCTCTGGAAAGGTCGATTGTTGGCCGGCCATTTCCCATAACGGGCCGCCTGATTATAGCTTATCGGCGCCTCTTTCGCCGCAAATGACGCCAGTGTCGCGCGCATACAAAGTCTCCAGCCAAGACGGCGAAGGGTGTGTCTGCTGCGCAAGAGCGACGTTCGGAGACACGCACGCAGGCGCGCAGGCAGGCACGCACGCACGCACGCACGCACGCACGCGCGCGCGCAGGCACGCAGTGACTCCGAGACTTTTAACCCCATCGCGAGTCGTCGCATGGGAATGGAGAGCAGCGCGCGAGAAGGGGGCCATATAGGTGGCTTCCTTTCATCTCGGCCGAACGAGCGACGGCCGTTAACCATACGTTACATTGCCGCGCAATTATATCGCTGCAACGTCCGATGAAACGCTAGCGCGGACAATCAAGCGCGAGCAGCTCGCGCCGCGCGCGCGCCCAATGACGATTCGATCGAACACCGCTGCCTCGCCCACGTCGAGCACGGCCAACTATATACTTAGCAATGAACACTATGTATGGGTGGCATTCCAAATTGAGAGCTGAATTTCAATCATTATTTCACACCCTCCGCGGTCGATCGCGCTGATGCCGCCTCGCGCCTCGACCGCCGCCCGGATAATCACGCAAACAGCGCTACGGGAGGCGGCCGAGCCTGATCACCGGCTTCGGGCGCAGTTTCGAGAAACAAACAGTGCCTCCGCTTCGGCGAATCGACGGGAGTCCGCGCCATCGCCACCAACCGCGATTTTTCCGGGCGATCAGTGTCGTCGGCTGCGATCGTCCCAGAATTTCCGCGATAATTATAGAATAAATAAATGAAGGCGCTGCTGCGGTGGCGGCGGCGGCGTATAATATATCTACGTCTGCCAAATGGTAGCGAGATATACAGTCGTATATCACCGAGCGAGCTGTAGTTTCCAGCCGGTAAGTCATCGGTGAGGCGCGGCGCAGCTCGGCACTTTGGCTCGAATCCACGCGCGCCTTATGGCGCGCGTCGGCCGGTCGCCCGGCGAAATCGAAGAGTATGGACTTTGCGCGCGCCGCCTGGAAAAACAAGCGGCAACGGCCGGCATCGGTCTGCGCCCGAGCGTGGACCACGGCCCCGCGCAATATTTTATTGGCTTTGTTTACGAGGCGGTCTTCCTTGACGCGCCGACCTCCACTGCTCCTCTCCGCGCCTCGCTTGGCCTGCGGCCTTTGTCTCGTCGCGCCCGGCGAGCGAGGTTTCGGCGATCGAGCGCAAAGAGGTGCGCGACGCCGACGCTGCGCCCTCGGGCGCCGCGGTCGAGCATTACGGCGCGCGCACGGCTATGACCAATCAATGACTAATAGCTCGGACGTTTGGCGCGCAGCGCTCCGATATTAGCGACTGGCCATTTCCCCTCGCCGGCGCACCGCGGCGATACCGCGCCACTCGGCTATCATTAGCCGGCGCTGGACTTTTGCACGCTAGCGAGCCTCGATCTGTCCGTTATAGGCGATCTCGCGGCGATCGCTCGGCCATCGAGCCGCTGAAAAAGTCGCGACGATTTGCCGCGCCGACTGATGTTCGAGGCGCGCTCGGCGAGATGTGCCGCGCGGATAATGACGCGTCCAGCTGCGGGAATTTCACGCGCGATCTCATCGATAAGTGAACGGATCATCATCATCGTCGCCGCCGCCGCCGCCGCCGCCGCCGCGGATCACCAACGTCGTTTGCTGGCCCCGGGCGGCTGCCCCCCTCCCACGCGCGCCAGTATCCGTGATGTTGTTGCCGTTACGTGAATCTCGACTGCGCTTACAGCCATATGCGATATACGGCTCCCATCATCGAATCGAACCGAATAGATATACTTTAATTATCGCTTGCCTCGATCTTCGCAGTTTCACCCAGGCCTGATTGCCCGCTTGCCACCCACGTACTTCGCTTCGCTCCGCGCTCTCTCTCTCTCTCTCTCTCTCTCTCTCTCTCTCTCCTCTTCTCCCGTTGAATCTCCATTATATTACATGCAGAGCTTCCATATTGTTTTATGGTCACTCATCGGAGCTTTTTCGGAGTCCTACCGCTCTCGGTCGAGCTGCATCGTAACGTTAATATCGCATCATTGTCGACGGGACTACGACAGGTAATTTTCGTTGCCCACTGGCGTTCTTCACTCGTGCGTGCCCATTGAATGCTCGCTAGTGCTATTCTCTTTTATTTTATAGCCAATTCGATGGCAGGAACGGGTGCGAATTACTATTGATTTGAGGTAAGCTAAAGGATAGAACGGTCGAACGTGTACGCGTTGGTCTCCGCTGATTATTTGAGACGGTGTAGATGTAAAGGCGTGGATCGAAGAAAAACGATTATTACTTATTGGCGAAGCAAACCAGTTGGCAGGTTTTATTGCTTGCAAAAGAGCCGTATCAAGGCGAGCGCTTCGAGGGATATGCGTGCGGCGAAGGCGAAAGTGTCGAGCGAGGAGCGCAATAAAAGGCAACAATAAAGAGCAACAGAAGCGCAGTTGACATCAAAGAGAATGCAAGCATGTTTGAACGTGGCCCCGGAGTAAATGGAAGCAATAACATAGGTCGCTGACAACTTTCAGTTCGTTCCGGTCAATTTTTCGCGAGAGTAGGGAGGCCAACGATAAATAAGCTGGAGAGTCTAGCGGGAAGCGCGGGAGTTGGCCGACTGCGGCTATAGAGCGCACGGTAGGAGCGCAGATATCCGAACAAGAGGGATCAAAGGGAAGGGCGACTTTTGGCGCACATGTTTGACCGGAGCGGCAATGCTCGTCGTCTTTCCAGGCCTTTCTTTTTCGAGCTCTCGGCCCGAGATCCGGCCTGCGACTGCAATTACTTGGTCGCCTAGTCTATGTAGCTTCAGCGAACTGGCGCGCAGAGGCGGCCGCGGCGGCAGCCCATCGACGGACTTTTCGCCGAGTGGCACAAAGACGAGGTAAAGAGCTGGCCTCGAGCCTCGCGAATGCCGAAGCCAACTTTGCAGCGTGGACTTGGTTGAACTGGCGCCAACGGAACTCGTTATTATCGCGCTCATTAGCGGCGCGCGCGACTGCACACTCGGGCGCTCCGCGCTGTTTGCACCTTATTATTAAGAGGCGCGCGCGCGCGCGCGGCGCCAATCGAAGCCATCGACTGGGGCGAGCGCGCAGGTGCAGGCGCGAGAAGGACCACCCGGCGGAGCGAGCGCGAGGCAGCCACGGAGATTGCCCAGTTAAAAGTCCATTTGGCGCAGCAGTTCACTCTCGCTCTCGCGCGAATTCCTTGACGCAACCTCGGCCGCAGCGGCACCTCTCGCTCAGAGCTCGAATAAGCAGTCTTTATCCGGCTGCTTGCTCGTTTTTGCCCCGTTGCGCGCCCGACGCGCCCGACGCGCCCGACGCGCCCGACGCGGCCTTCGCTCTGCTCCCTCGGCCCATCTCCATTTATTTCGGCTGCCGCTGCCCGTCCAAAGAGACCTACACATTGTAGCCTAAGCCTGTCAGCGCTCGGCCAGCTCGGCTGACTTATTGGTCGCGCTCGCGCGTACGCAGTACACTATTACACCTCGATCGTTCGAACGTCGAGCCCCGCGCAGCCTCCGCTCGCCTCGGCGCGGCGCCGAAATAGCGCGCGCCCGTTGATTTTTACACGGAGCGCCGGTCGCTGCGCCGCAGCGGCGCGTGGGATTAGCTTTTGTCGCCGAGGCGTCGCGGCGAGCACATAGACCAAAGGAGGAAAGACGGAGAGGGAGAGAGAGAGAGAGAGCATGCGGATCGCCGGCAGCCGAGATGAAGACGGGCAGACGAGCGCAGTGGGGCGGACCGCGAGCGAGCCGGCAGGCTGCACCTGCTGCGCAGTCCATCACGCGGGCCGCGTGTCACCCACGCTACTTTACTGCACGGCGGACCGTGTTATGCCTGTTCGCGAGACAAGCCGACAGGCAGGCAGGCGGCAGGCAGGCAGGCAGGCAGGCCGCGAGCAGCCCTAATCGACCGAACAGCCTCGATCATTAGCACCTTATCAAAAGCTCCTCCGCCGCCTTCTTTCCGCGGCCATGCGCTGCCGGCTAATTAATTAGCGCGCGGCGCGCCGACTTGCTGCAGGCATGTGTAGTCGGGTTCGGGCTGGGCTGATTAATTAGCGCGGCGGCCGATGACGAGGCCGCCGAGCTCGTTCGGACGCTTCCGCGGGCTCGGCACGCGCGATTTCCGATAGGACTCCTCGCGGCTAATCGAGGAAGCGGAGCGTCGCCTAGAAATAGCGGAAGAGCGCGCTCGCGACGCCATTCACGCCCACGGCGTCATAAATGTGTACACGTGCGCGCGAGTACGACGCGCAAGTGCAGTGTTTACTCGGCGGCTGGCCGACTGCCGGCGCGCGGTGCGCCTAATAAATCAATCGAGCACTCTTTGCCTTGCGCGCGCGGCCGGCGGCCGGCGGCCGGATTAGACGCGAGGTGCAAAGACGCAAGCCTGCAGCTATCGAGCCGGCATCCAGCGATTAATCATTCGGCAGAGGTGCAAATTGCCGGTGGCTGCGCGCGGCGCCGCCGCGGCCTACACTTAAGCAACGCGGAATATTCATAGAGCGTTGCTCTGCAGAGCGGCGATAACAGCCGGCGGAATTGATGTAGTGCGCTTGCTAACAATAATCTGGGTCGAGCTGCGGGCGCGCGCGCGATCGATCTGGCGGGCCGCCGGCCGGATGAAAAAGCTGCCGCGCCGCCAGCACACGAGTAGCTGGCAAGTAGGTATCGCGTAGCGACGGATGAGATAAGCCGGGCTTTAAGTCGCGCGCGCATTAGCCCATCAATGTCATCTCGCGCGGCCGAGAGCCGGGGGACTTATCGGACACGCTGCAGCAGCAGCAGCAGCAGCAGCAGCGCGCACCTACGCTGGCCCGGCTCTCGCTGTCGACTCCGCTGTCGACTCGGCGCGGCTGGCGGTAGACGAATAAGTGCTCTGGCCTATTCATTGACGCGCTCGTAAAGCCGCTTCTTCGAGCAGATTCATAGGACGAGCCGCGTAGCGTGTAATTATAGGCGACTCGTGGCGCGCGCGCTCGCGCAAGCTTCGGTCGCGCCGCCCGACATAATTGTCATTCGTAGACATGTAAATTACGCGTACGTATATAAATGTCAATATGACAGGCCGCAGTCGGCTGCGGCGGCGGCGTGCTCAGCCGGAATTGTTATGTGCTCGAGCCGCCCGCTCAAAGTGAAATCATTAGTTTGCTTAAATCAATGCGCGCGTAAACGTCCGAGTTATTTATGTGCCGTCATTACGAGAACGTCCTTCCTCTGCTCTCTCTCGGCGCTCCGCGCTCTCGCGCTCGCCTTCGACCGCATCTTTGTGCGTGTCGCGCCAAACTCGGTCCGCCCAATTGCGCGCTGCGACGTACTTTGTTTCGGCTGCCGGGCAATAGCCGAGTGAGCCCGATTTGTCATCGATACGCAGGTACTCTTCCCAGAAGGGATTTTCATCGGCACAAAGAGCCCCACGGCTATAAATATCGGCCGATGCAAATAAGTTCTTGGCTCGTTTTATTGGCTTGGTCGTGGCTGCCGAGAGCCGATGCATAATCCTATCGGTATGCGAGGATATGCTCGAATCGCACATCTCTCGCCGGCTTCAATCAATTATGCGCTTTGGAGAGCGTATATCAATAACGGATTGGGGCTCGTGTCGATCCCGGGAACGGTATCAATCAAAGTGCCACTCAACATTAATTATCCGCGCGAAGCAGCATTTGCATAGGCGTCGCTAATCAATAGGCACTCGCGCAAACAAACCCGGTCCGCGCCGGCAGCGCTCTCATTTAAATAAATCGGAGTGCGAGAGGGGGCGGCCGGATACGTCGCGGCTGCTTTGAGCGTAGGTGGCCTCTGGCCCGCGCGCTCGTCGTTTGTCACGCTGCCGATATGCTGATGCCACGGCTCGATTAGCATATTTTAGCGCCAGCAGCGCTGCCGCGCGCCGGCTACCGAAACAGCTGGCCCGCGACTCGGCGGCTACTCCCTCGCGCTCGCGCGCCCGTCGGCGACCAGCCTCGCCCGACTCGCCAGCGCTGCATCCTCTTTTCCGCGTCGATTATCAAGTCCACCTGATTAATGCTCGACTCCGCCGGCCTCGGCCAAATTCAAGCCACGATTTATCATCGTCGGCCCCTGCCTAAGGCCGCGATAGCAACTGAGCTACGCGAGAAGGCTTTTAGTTTGATGCGTCCTACAATTATTATCGATGAGGCGTCGTCGAGGCTGCGAAAAAGGTCTGGGAAACGACGATTGTCGCGCGCCAGTGAAACAGTCGAACGCCGGCAGCACCATTGATCACCGGCGCGACAATGACTGGTCAATTTCCAGGCAACGTTGACAGATCTCCTCGCGGTGTCAGAAAATTCATTTATAAAACCGAGTCCCACATGATCTTCCGGCTCACGGCTCTACGCGTCGGAGACTTTTCCGTCAACATCGGAGGCTCGCGCGTAACACGACTAATGGTCGACGATTGCCGTCCCCTTTCCTTCTTTTTTCATCTTGTTCTCTCTCTCTCTCTCTCTCTCTCTCTCTCTCTCTCTCTCACTCTCTCTCTCTCCCTCTCTCAAACGTCGCACACCTTCGAATCGAAAGCCTCGAGCATGCCGATTAAATGGCTCGATTTGGAAATCCTCGCTCTCGTGATTAATGATGCCGATCTTGAAAAATGTTCCTTCTCGTGTCAAATTTTCAGCTCTATTGACGCCTGCATAACACTCTCTCTTTCTCTCTCTCTCTCTCTCTCTCTCTTGAAGGGCGTGTCGAGCTGACAGAAAATTTGTGAAAATCACGTAGCAACGACATCTTCATTAGTCGTGCACACAACATGTGTTAACATCCGTTTGCGCTCTAATAACGGACAAGTGATTCGTTCGTCTGACTTGAACAATCAACGATGAGCGATTAAAATCAATTTTTCTAACAATCCAAGTTATTTTTATATTCGAGTCGTTGGAGATTTGGAGTGCAATCAAGAGGTGGTTCGGCAGACGCACGTTCGATACTCTCGCGACTCGAGGATTCAAAGATGAATCTTCAATTCTCTTGGGACGAAGAGTAAACGCAGCTCTTGTCAGGAGTTGGCATGAGAGAATGAGAGAAGGAAGGAGATAGAGAGGAAGAGGAGGCAAGAGGGGTCTCGCCGGCTGAAGTGGCATCGGCGCTGCTCACCTTTGGTGGTCTGGCATTCTTTTCGCTCCAAGCTTGCGCTGCTCGAGTCCTGAGTGGAAATCAGTCAATGGACGTGCCAGTCCGCCATCAGCTTGAGGCTCCTGTTTCTGCTGCATCCCCGGTCTGACGTTCAACAAATTAAATTGTGCGACTGATACTTGAGATCTCGGAGCCAAAAAAAAAGGAAAGGAAAAAAGAAACACATCCAGTCCAATCGGCGTTCCAGCTCTCCGCTGACAAGGACCTGCTCCCTCTAGACTTACCAAGCGACTTAAAATCAATATGAAAGCAGGAATGATTTTCGGTTCTGAGTCGGGCACCCGAGCGAGCGATGACTATCGATAAACTTGTTGGGAAGCGAGCGATCGTTCGAGCGTGCAATCGCCGATTACACGCTGATCAGCAGCAGCAAACGGATGATTTTCCAGTGAAAAGAAGCAGGAGCGGGCGGTCTACGGGGAGGCAGAGGTAAGACCAGGCCTCAAATCAGCGAGCAGCGTCTAATTACGACCTCGAAGGAAACTGCAATTGCCCGTAATGGGTGCAACGTCAAAAGCGTCGTTATCGGCCCCAGTGGCGACGCTTGCGAGGAGCGCTCGGCCGAGTTGAGTGCGCCCGAGGTGGCGGACACGAGCGCGCGCGGCAGAAGCAACAGGAGGAGCGGCCAGCCGAGCGGAGCTGCGTCGCATTGCGCCTCGTCACTATTTTGTTTATTGCCCGTGAGCCGCGCGCCATTCACGGAACCGGAGGCAGCAGCGAGCTCCGACGTGGGCGCTGATGACTCGACTGGTCTCGATCGGACGCGCGAGGCTCGACAGTTGGCCGCGGGCCCGTCGACTCGGAGAGCTTCGACGAATCGCCGCCACCGCTCGCACCTGTTCGGCTCGTGATTGATGCCGCTCGAGCGTCATTCCGGTATCGCGCGAAAAATAGACCGGTCGCGAGGCGGCGGCCGACCATTGGCGCGCAGCGAGCCGAGGCGCGAATCATCATTATCGCGTTAAAGCTGCTCGTCCATCGGCCGATCGAGCCAGGCGGCCGCTAACAACGTCGTCTCTCTCTCTCTCTCTCTCTGCTGCATTGTCGTCGCTAATGGGACCTGCAGCCGCCGCCCGGCTACCGCGCCGCAGCAACCTAATTATGATTTATAGTGGTGGCTGCCGAGTCGAACGTCTTGGCCGTCGACGCGACCTCTTGGCCCCGCTGCCGTGCCCGCGCGGATGGTAGCGGCTGGCAATGGCGTGCTCTCAGCTGCACATTATCAATACAACGTATGCTAATTTATCCAATTTGACGAAACAATGGGCTCGCCGCTGGGCGCAGCCCCTTTTTCAGCGCTATCGAACCCATCAATTTCAGACAATAAGTTATAAATATTGAAATTGCCTTTGTCGTATCGTCAGCTTCGGCGCCGATCGAAGTAATCCGGAACGGGGCGAGAGCAAGAAGAGCAGTCGAGCGAGCGCGCGCGCGCGCGCGTGAGAGGCGTCGAATCCGCGACGCCTGCTCGAGAGGAGGGGCCCCACTTCCGGTCCTCGATATCCGAGCCAGCTATTATGCTCGAGCGCGCTGGGTGTGACTCGTCTTTTGCTCCCTGGAGCCCTGGAGTCGTGCCACGCTCCCGATCGGACCATCGGACGCCGCCAGTTTCTGCGAGCACGGCTTTCGGCTTTCGGCTTTCGGGAGCAGCGGCTGTGCGGCGCGCTGCCGTTGACCAGATAACGAGATGAAATTTACGACGTCCACAGATTGAGGAGAGCCAAGCCGGCCCGACGCTCGACGTCCGCGCGAAAGCGAGTCGGAAAGGAGATTCAATGAGAATGATTTAATTGTAGCGGTGCGTTAGGCTTATCCGGCAAAAATGAGGTCATTAATTTGGGGAAAGCAGAGAGAGAGAGAGAGAGAGATTGGGGGCCGCGATAGTCGCGGGCGATGGGCAGCGGCGGCAGGAGGCGCGCGGCCAGTCGGCTCAAGTGTGACCGGGTCGTCAAAAGGATTTTATTACACGGGCTACGCCGGCAGAACGCACCGTTGAAATCTTTATTTGGAATCATTCCAAGAACAATAAGGTGCATCTGCGAGCGCGTGCTCGCGTCTCGCCCTGGCACTTGCGCCGTTTCGCCGCGAACGCGCCGTTTCCTCGCGCGCGCACCCGAACACAACGAAGTCAGCCAGTTATTTTGATCATACTGGCAGATCGGGCGCACACCGAGCAAGCCGCGATCGCGCGTATAAATCAGCGCCGTTGAATCAGATAGAATTTGAAAAACTGGATAAAATACGTGTTGATATGGCGAAAAAACGAAGGCAGACGAGCACCGAGATTTACGAGGGATTGTCACGGCGAGGCTCGTAGGCGATATTCCGGGAATATGCGCGCGTAAAGCCGAGCCAAGTAATTGATTAAGAGCGGCGGCGGCGGCTGCAGAGGAAATAAGGCGGCGCTTGCTTAGCCGTGGACAAGCACTTTGAGGCGGCTCGGGAGGACACGCTTCCCGGGCGGCTGCCGCTACGCCGGGCGGCGCGGGCGTAAAAACAATGTGTATAATGCAGCAGCGCGCAAGCTCTTTGCAGCCGCGGAGCTGCGAGCTGCACTCAATTCATCAAGGAGTCGACTCGCTCGCTGGCGCGCGCCTGCGCGTAATTTAAGACTGCTTTTAACTCGCTGCGTGGCCGTCGCGATTTATGTGGGCTTCTTATAAAAGAATGGCCCTATCGGCTAGCCGGCTCGCTGGCTGGCTGGCTGAGCGCTGCCTCGCAAGCCCGCAAGCTCGCAGCGCCCGTCTCGCGTGCCAGCGGCCTGTCTCGATGGCCGCCGCGAGCTTTCAGCCTCTTCCTGCGCCAGCTTTCGCCGGCCGGCCGGGGATCAGTATAAATTTGCGAAACACCACTCATAGTTCCCGGGCCACGTAATAACAGGCCATCGATTACCAGATCTCGCGCGACTCGCTGGCCTGCAGCTTTCTCCGCCTCGTGAAGAATAGCCGCTCTCCGCGCCGCTAATCGGCCTGTTTATACCTCTTACTTAGTCGGCAGCAGCAGCAGCAGCAGCAGCCGCGGCGGAAGATATTCATTTGCGTGCCCGGCTCCGCAGAATTAGTACGTAATCTGCGAGGCGCGGACGATTCGCCTGCTAGAATAAGAATAATAACGGCTCGGCTCGGCCGCGACGATAAATCACGCGCGTCAGGAGCATTTGCCATTGATACGCATTGTATACGCAACTCCTTTCAAGAACATTCCTCGCTCGACATTCAAATGTTTTTCGTGCGGCAAAGCAGCTCCGCGCTAGGCCTAATGGTCGCAGGCGACGACTGCTAACGATGCGGGACGTTGACTGCAGCGCAGCCAGTAGCCATTGTGAGAGCTGCATCTGAGCCCTGGACGTTATCAAATCGTCGTTTATTTGTCGCTAATCCGAAAATTAATGATTAGAGACGGTCGGCCTGTCTCGCACGCATCCTCCGCGAGCGCCTACGTATCGTGGCAGTGCGCGCTGTATATATTTCATGGAATTTGCGTTGAGCGCGCATACGTCTCACTTGCCTGCTCGAATTAAGTGAGCTGCTCTCTAAGGCCGTCGCATGTACTTGGCATCGATTAATCATGGCCGCGCGCGCTTAGTTTTTCATTGGGCTTAGACCGGGCTGCGCGCGGTCGCGGCGATCGACCGTCGAGAGCGCGGCCGCCGGCGAATCGGACGGAGTGGAAAGCGCGGGAGCGCGCACCGGCAATAAAGGCGACCGAGCGGGGGCGAGATAGCGATCGAGCGGGGCCACTGGATCCATCAAAGCCGCGCGTAGACTCGGTGGCCGCAATATATATTCCCTTAATTATCCCGTGTGTTCGAGCGCGCGCGTGCATTCCGAGTGTGAACTTTCCATTAATCATCGGCGCAGCGGCGAAGGGTGGGCAGCCTGGTAGCAGAGTGCGGAGGCTCGCTCGCGCACAGCCATTTTAATTTAGACGCGCGCGAGCGCACTGTCCGCTCCATGTGTATTCGGGGAAGGGCCGGCGCGCGTGCAGGATCATTAGCGAGCCCCGGCTCGTCCTTCGCGCGGCGCGCCCGCGAGCCCTCGAAGACGTCTCCTCCTCGCCTCCTCGCCTCCTCGCCGGCCGTCGAGCTCGCGCCAATAAAGATAGCGGCCGGTCGCGCGGCGGCTCGGTCGCCCCGACCGCGCCCGACGCAATTCGCGCGGCCCGCGCCTCGCGCCAGTTTCGCGCCGAATAACGTATAAAATGAATTGGCTATAAAGCCGCCGCTCGCGCTTCCGTGCCGTGACGCCCGAGCTCATAACCTGACACCCGCCAGCCCGTAACGATGTACCCGGGCGATAGCGGCGATATTTCCGAATAATCTCTTATGGGCGGAAGCCTAGGCTGCCGCCGCCGCCGCCGCCGCCGCCGCCGCCGCCGCACTCGATATGCCGGCTGTTGCCGCGCAACTAGGCAATAATAGCGCGGCGTCGGGGCGCGCGTACGTGGCCTCGGAGCCTCTTCGACAGAGGGCCAAAAAGGCGCATAAAAACAGATGCAGACCACACACGAGTGTCCAACCGAAGGTTAGGCATATTCCTCGACAAGGACCGGTCGGTCACCGCAACGCGCGATGATGAATGCATTCTCTCAGCCTTTATTCTGCTCCTCGTCCTCCTCTCCTGCCCATTCTTCTTCTCCTCCTTCTTATGCACCCAGCAATCAAATTACAGATGCTAATTATTCACGCCAAATCTCAGCGGCCGACCTTTTCCGAATAATCCCGCAAGTCCTAATCATTATCGCGGCTCCTCTGCCGGCTTGTTTACTTTTTTCGGCCGCCTGCCGATTTTTCAACTCTTTCTTTTATCGAGAACGGCTCGGCTCTCCCTTTCTCGGGCCTCCGCCGCCTGATTATTGTCGGCGAGATCAAAAGTCCTCGTATGATTAGCTCATTTGTTCTCGTTTGAAAACGCCATTCCGTCAGAGCTCGTCACCGAAGGGCCTGTTTGCGGTGCGCACGCCGCCGCTCGACGCCGCTCGACGCCGCTCGACGCCGCTCGACGCTGATCTCGCGTGCGTCGCGAAAAGCAGGCCAGCGGCATTGAAGCCCGGTAGTGGATGGCGCTGATTGGCGCATTCACGAATAACATTGCGTTAGCGCACAATGAATGGCCCGGCTGATGATCGCGGGAGGAGAGCGCAGGTCGGCCGATCCGCCAGCGCCCCGAGATCCGTCCAGATGAGAGATGATCGCGCGGGCCTGCTTTTCATTTGCCTGGGCTGCTTTATCATCGGCACTCATTGTGCGCTCGGCATGTAAATCCGCGCGGAATAAAAGAAAAAGCCGTTTGATTGGGGCTTATTAGAGGTGGGTACGCGAGGCGTACGAGTGGCTTGTCGTGCGCGCCGAGAGAAGAAAAGGCAAAGGTACAAGGCAAGGAAGGCGAGGTATACACACAAGTGCGCCAGGAGCGGGCGAAGGGGAGCGCAGGCGAGATCGCGAGCAGCGCCAACTGAACGGGGAGACGGGGAGACGGGGAGACGGGGAGACGGGGAGACGTGCACAGACGGGAAGACGGGAAGACGGGGGAGAGTCCTCAATTGCACAATGGAAACTTTACCTGTTGAGCGGCGCACGCAGACAGGTGACACCCGCCCGAGGCTTTGTACTCGCCACACACATCCGTCGAGTCGCGCACACGTCTGATCGCTCCGAAAGTTTGATTTCTTGTGTCAGCGAGCGCGGCTGCACGAGAGTCGGGCACAATAAAAAACGGCCTCGGCTCCCACGCCGATCGCCACTCAACCGAGCGCGATTCGACGCTGCTCCGCGCGAACCTCCTTGCGCGCTTCGGCTCCGCGGCAACTGGAGTGCAGCACCTCGCCGCCGGAAACAATCGGCAATTAAGGAAGCTGGCAGGCAAGCGCCCCTGGCTCCGCTGTGCTAGGCGCCGAAATCGATCAAAGTCCAGGGCTTTTCCGAACTTTCTCCAGATTAGCATCGCGTCCGGCAGTTGTAATTTGTGGCGGGCTCCCGCTGGGACGCTCGTCGCTGGGCCGCTCGCTCGGCCGGCTCCGCTCTCGAAAACGTCAGGCGCGGGCCCGCACCCTTGTCAATATCGATGCATCGCCGACTTTCTTAACCTATTTATCTGTATATTTCTCTTTCGACTCGCGCCTCCTTTATTTGTCTCGGCGTCGGGGCGTCTCGGCTGCGACGGCCTGCCTGCAATCGCCTGCCTTTTTTCTCTGCCGGCCGCCGCATAAGCAGCAGCTTCGCAACTCGTCCTGCGCTCGAGGACTCGGGGATCGCTCCTCACGCCGAGCAAATTAAGCCCTGTCCGATGAATAACACGGCTCGCGCGCTCTCTCGCTGGCTTTGTTCGAATTTGACGTTTTCGATTATACGCGAACGGGCCCTACACACGTACGCGCGCTCGCTCGCTCGCCGCCCGTCCTGCCCGTCCTGCCCGTCCAGCCTCCTCCCGACGCAATTTTTATTAGACGTGCATCAAGATGCCCCGAGAGAGAGAGAGAGAGAGAGAGAGAGAGAGAATCCGCGAGCGATCAAATTGACAGTTGGGAATGCCCGCAGCTCGGTCCAAATTATTAATCTGCCTCGGCCAAGCTCGCGCGCGGCTGATCGATCGCCGCTCCGACGGAGCCGCAGCCCTTTCCACGAATAAAAAGCCGCCGCCGCCGCCGCCGCCGCCGCCACACCGGAGCTGCAAGTTTGTTTATTCCGAGGCATCTTTAGCATCGCCCCGAGCGAGCAGCCGCGCGTCAAATGCATATCGCGGACTACATCCTCGGCGAAATTTGTTGGAAACTCGCGCGACTCCAGACTTATCGGCTTTTCTTTCGCAGCCAGCTGAAATCTCATCTCGGCTCATCAGAAGTTGCCGAGGCAGCCTGACACTTGCTGCTGCTAATTTCGAGTTGACGCGCCTTGGACTAGATTGAAAGTCGTAACTCGGCCTGGAAATTCGATTGATTTTCATGCTAATTTGGAAACTACCTCTGCCCCGCCGCCCCGCAGCTCCGGCGCTCTGTCTCGGGTGGTGGCGGAGGCACGGAAAACTTGTCGCTCTCGTCGACCGGCAAAAATGAGGGGAGCGGCGCGGGGAGCAATCGGAATAAATTCGTATCGACGCCGAGTGGTGCAGGCGGCTACGAGGCGGCTGCGGCTCTGCCAGCAATGGAACTCGAGCGAGATTGCACGCTCGGCTGCTCGCAGCTACGGAGTGCGCCAAACTTTTAAACAAGACTTAACTGATTTTCGGATAGTTTAATATATCTAAGGTGTATCGCGCTCGCGGGAGGCAACGGCGGAGGATGGGCTGAGCCGAACGAGTTAAGTCGCAGCGGCTGGCTCGAGGGAGGTAGCGACGGCGAGGGGGAGAAAAGAGGATGAGCCTGCGAGCGAAGTGGGCTGACTGACGTGTAAAGACACCTCCACGTCCCGAAGAATTTAGCTAATTATAATATAGGATAAACGGTTTACGCAGCGCAGCTCGGCAGGCTGGCAAGCTTGTCGAGCGCCTCGCGAGCGACGATCCGGATAGCTGATGTGCGCGCGAATGCTGGCTGCGCCGGCCTCCCCGGCCTCCCCCGGCCGTCCCGCGACTCGCGACTCGCGCCGACGCGCGGCCTCTCGCCAGATGCTAACAATGCGCCGTGGCGTAGGACGAGGCGACTGCGGCGACTGCTCCGCCGAGAGCAGCGAGCTCGTCAAAGGACACGCGTGGGTGGATCGACACTGGACGCGCTGTCCGCGGCGCTTGCTACGCGCGCACGGAACCGTCGCACGGCTACGCGTGTGGCCGCAGCCCGCTACGAGTGCGCGCATAACAACTTATGCCAGATAAATTTATAGCATCTCCAGTGAAACGCCATTACTTTAAATGCAGCCCTTTCCCCCCAACTCTCTCTCTCTCTCTCTCTCCATCAGCATCTCCATCTGCGCATCTGCCTGCGCTGCTCGCGCGAGCAGTGCCGCCCTCTCGGAATCTCCTCTTTTACGATCTCTTCAAGTGGTCATTCGGCAGCCCTGAATTGCCTTTTGTTCGGCCGCGAAGCGCGACGCCTCGTCCATTTTTCCGGCTAATTTATCGCAAATCCAGTGGCTGGTCGCGACCTCTCGCGCATTTCAATTGAGAAATAAAGCGCGCGAGCCAAGGCGTTCGAGTAAATATAGTTATTTGAGCCGGACGGCGGCTCGAGGCCCCTGCCCTCGACTCGAGGAGAATCAATCGAAGGCCCATCGATATGGGCTTCAGCTCGCACCCGAGATCGCTCTGGGAATGGCCGTAAAGCGAGGCTGCGCGCCCCGAGTGCGCTGCCGAGCGCGCGAGCCGCGGCCAGTTGGCACAGCCTATAAGAACTGATCGTTACTGCTCTTGCCGCCCTATAATCTAGCGCGGCTAATGACGTCCATTACCTTAGTGCGCGAGCAGCGAGTAGCGCGGCGGCTTCTATTTGCTCGTTGGCAACGCCGGCGTCTCTCGGCGGAGCCGCGGCCGAGCCATCGTCGCAGTGCCACTGACCACACAGCGAATGCGCACGACGCGATCCTCGCCTTTTTGCCATTTTTCTTCGGCCCCGGCGCGTTTTATCGCTTCTTCGCTCAGCTTCCTCTCGGGCTCGGCTGCTCCGCGCACCGCGGGCTCCCGCGCTCGCGCTCTCAGCCTAATGGCCGCTTTCAGTGGCGGCCACGCGCGGAGACAGCAGCGCTTTTATTGGCAGCCACGGCCTGCAGTTTTGTTTATCTCTAATTGGCGATTTGGCTCCGACGAGAGTGCAAAAATGCCCGCGCCCTGCCTCTTGGCATGGGCTGCGCTCGCGCGCAATGATCGAGGACGAGCAGCGCGCCAGTGAAGTGTCTCCGGAAAAGGAAGAGCAGAGAGAGAGAGAGAGAGAGAGAGAGGAGCTGCCAATCGATTATTCGTCGGTGCAGCGGCGGCCGAGTCCAAAGTCCGCCGAGGCTCTGTCTGCTCCGGTTTATTATCCGGAACGTTTAGCGTTTTTAGCCCGCAGAGCTGGCTGCTGCGTCGCTGCCCGCCGAGGTGGGGGGCAGACCAGACGGCCAGCCAGGCCGCAAATTCGTTCGGCGGCCCATCCGCGAATCTTCGATGGCTCCACGCCAAGCCGTCGTCGCGCCGGGGTGACTCGCGGCAGCGCGGGCCAGATCTATGCGCGTGTTTATGTACATTTCCGAGCGTTTTTCACATTGACCCGTATCCTTGGTATCCTTGCCGTTCGCCCCGCCGTTCGCTTCTCTCCGTTTCATCCCGCTTTTTGCGTCGCTCCCGCGGACTCTTCCGCTTTCGTTCGGCGACAGTCAGCCGGATCGGTGGATCCTGCTCCGGCTCGGCTGGCCTGGCTGGCCCGGCGGGAAAGAAACCGCACGAGGAGCCTGGAGCAGACGAGGGCAAAGTTGGCGCAGTTCGGGGAATCCGCGGGTCTTCTGCAGGCGGATGCTTCTGCATACGTAAACTAATTAAAATCAATCACCGCGCGGCGCGTTCGCGCTCTCGGCTGCTGCCGGCGTCGTCGCCGCGGCAACTCTCGGCAGGAGCGCATCCTCGCCGGAGAGCGTGCGGCTGCGCCAAACCGCAAACACAGCAAGCCCGAAGCCCGAGCGAGCCGGGAGCGCAGCTACGGAGGCGCGATCAGCGCGCGCGAGGCAGGGCCGCCTTCCGCCGTGAATGAAAGATCGAGGCTTTGCGCGCGGTCGGCGCAACGCGAAAAACTCGGCGAGCGGCCGCAGAGTCGTTGATCGGCAGTCGTGGACGGCCGATATCGGGGCTGCGCGCGCCACTACGGTGTCTAGCCCTCTCGGCTCATTGAATCTCCGAGCGCTGACGCGCGAATTGCCCCATCCCCCGCGCGCCTCCTCTGTCGACTGCTCGGCGGCTGTCTGTAGCTTCTTGCTGCCTATCCCCGCGCACTTCTCGCTCTTTGGCGTTCGAGCTGCCTCGCGAAGCGGCAATAATTACAAGCGCGCGTCTTGCCTCGCCTCGCCTCGCCTCGCCTCGCCTCGCCTCGCCTCGTCTCGCCTCCCAACCTCCTCTCGCTGCCTCGCGAGCTTATCGATTTTCCCGAATTAATAATTGCAGTTACTGTTCGCGCTCAGCCACCCTTCCGCGAGCTCGCGCCGCCACCATACATTAACACAATAGTCCTTGGAACGGCACTCGCGATCTCCGAGGCGTGCGAGCGATGCTCGATGACTTTCAATCGATTAGCGCGCGCGCAGTGAGTCAGCAAAGTGATTAATCGCTAAATTAGGCCGCAGCCGGAGCAGCGCGACGAGGAGGGACGAGCGAGAGGGGAAGCCGAAGCCACGGCCAAGAATTAAGAGGGACGAGATTGGCGTTACAGGCTGCGCGGCCTCGCAGATTTATCGAGGACCGTCGCTGGCTTCGACATTCCTCGCTCTCCTCCGTTTCCTCCTTGCCGGCGCTCGCGAAAATATTATTAAACGGTTGGCGACGCCGCGCCAACTGCGGGCCTGCAGCGAGCGCGCGAGCCGTGCAGTCGGCGCTTCTGCTATTTGTCATTGTCCGCTTTGTCAGGGCGCGCGAGAAACAAGCAGCTCGTATCGATATCCGAGCATAGAGCGATATCGCGCGCTCGCCATCGAAACCGATAAATAACTCTCGGCTCGGGCCTACCCGCGGAAATTCCCCTTCGCTCCTCGTGAATTCCAATGGGCCTGCCCTCGAGTCGCGGCCGCGGACGGTCTCGCTAATTGTCCGTCCGAGCTAATTGTCGGTCGGACCCCGAGCGTCGATGCCGCTGTCGGCCAGCGCCTACGCGCGCACCCCATCTCGGCCAGTCGCGATGTCGCATTGTCGTTGAATTCTACGTTGTTTGCATGCTCGAGTGTGGTCCGCTGTCCAGTGTCCTCGAGCAGCTATTCCTGCGGCTACTTGTGCCAAGGGAATTTCTCATTCCAGCCTGGGCATCATTATAACCCGACTCGTTGTACTGCTGCTGCTGCTGCTGCTGCTGTGCTGCTGCCGCCGCCGTCGTCCTCGTCGTCGTCCTCGTCGTCGTCCTCGTCGTTTTTTGACAACTCTGTCCTCTCTCTTTTTCTCGCGTGCGTCGTAAATCAGCCTCTCGAACGAGCGTGCGAGAACCGCGATTTATTGATTTCGAAAATCTACACCGCCCGGATAGAAATCGCGCCCAGATTAATGCTCTCTCTCTCTTCCTTCCCCAGCGCTGGCATATATCGCCATTCGAATTTATTAATATTAGAAACCGGTACGCTCTCGTCCTTTTGTTTTACACGGTTAACAGACATGTTCACACGAGCAGCCGCGCGTTATGAAAAATCGAAGCCGAGCGGAGCTGCGCTTACACATAAGTACTTTCTTTGAAAGGGGCAGTCGAGCGAAGGAGAGAGAGAGACAGAGAGAAAAAGATTTCTGAAAAATGCTCCGTGGAGGCGAGCGCAATTGTGAGCCGAGTATGAGAAAGAACATCAAACGACGGGAGTTGCGGCGTGCATTGGAAACTTCGAAATTCCATCTTTGCTGCGCCGAGAACGGAGTGAAAAATGTGGGGCAATTTTTCTCGGGGCGGAGAAAGTGATATTTAGCGGGAAGAGGGCTTCGGGCGTGCACCGTCGGCGCGGGGCCCTCGAAACATCGTTTCGCAATCCGGCGCTGGTCCGCTGTTTGTTTACCTGGCCGTCGCCTTTCCGGCGAGGCAGGTAGTCGCGCGCCGCCGGCATTAGAACTCATTTACCGCAGCCAGAACTTCTGACACTCGGACAAGTAGCTCGGAGAGCGCGCGGATAAGCCCAGTCGGTGGGATTTCTTTGGCATTGTGCTCCTCGGCCGCCGACAACGGCGCGCTACCGGGAAGCCTATTGATTTACGAGCGCTCTCCTCGGGTTTGGTCTGGATTCGCCGGCAAACCGTACGGCGCCTGATTGTTTCGGGCTGCGAGTATGGACGCTCGCGGTCGACGGTAATCGAAATGATTGCCGCCGAATCGGAGTGGCCACCGTAACAGAGAGTCGACTAGGCGAAAGGTTGCGAACGCTGTTCCGCGTCTACATGTAGCATCGATCTCTCGCGGACCGTTGGGATTCGATTGGTTTTTTATAGAGATGCCGTGGCTAAGCGGAGGGGGCAAAAGCCTATAATTCCTAGACAGCCGCCGCAGACGTCCTTGAGCCGAGCGGTCCGTCCACGAACGCGGGAAGAACAGGAGATCGAGCTGCATAATGGACCGCAATAAAGTACCGACTAAAAAAGAGGCAAGTATTATTCAAGATTTGAGATGGCAGGGGCAAGCCGATTCGAGGGCGTAGCCCCATCGGCATAGGCTGCAGAGAATCGATGGAGAGCGAGAGAGAGAGAGAGAGAGAGAGAGAGAGAGAGAGAGAGAGAGAGAGAGAGAGAGAGAGAGAGAGAGATAGAGCGCTGTCAAACGAATGGGTGACATCGTGACGGATGGCGACGGCGAGCGTGACGAGCTCCTCTTCTCTGTTTGATTCGAGGTGCAGCTGAGCAAGGAGAGCGTGATATAGAGACATCAGGCCGCGCGCGTACGAGTTGCGCTCGTTCGGGACAAATCGGCGTGCAGGCCTATCGGCGTGTATCCATTTGTCATGCGGGGGTGCGCCATTGCTCAGCGGGAGTCCGCGCCGCAGCGCTGCGTCGGCGCTCGATCGACAGCTCGATACGTCGTGCCGTTGCGATCGGTGCGCGCGCGCCTCCTCCGATCGAGCCAATCGAGCAGCCTTCCACGTGGATGGCTTATTTGGAGCGACGACGCGCGTTCTAATAGCCTCCGCGGCACCTTTCAGCCGGTCCATCGGCGCGATTCCGTGTAGCGGCGCCCACGCGCCGCGCACACAATGGCCACTCGGCGAGCAGCGATGCTCCCGGCAAGCGGCAATGTCGCCATCGGCCTCTCGATTTCACCGAGTCTCCGGGCTGCCGCTGCTCCCTCCGCCCGTACCACGTGTCTTTCGCTATCTGCATCGACATCTGTAGCCAGCGAGCGAGCAGTCCAAGCAGTCGCGTCGCTGCTAAATCAAAGCGCGAGACAAAGAGCTACAAGGGAATTTGTTTTTATAATCTCGTGAATCAATTTGATTGGGCATACTCTAATAAACACATCGCATAAATCAGCCGCGATAATGGTCTAGTGCAAGCGAGAGCGAGTGTGTAGCCGGCGGAGGGGGAAGGTAGCGATAAACCTGTTTGTTTGACTATATAAGACACATTAGCACGTATTTTCGGGCCGTTTGGCGCATTAGCGCGCGACCGAGAGCTCGAGTATATAACATCGTACGTCCTACGCCGCGTCGAGTCCAGCGCGAGCAAACCACACCCGCGAGACAAGGACAACTAAAGAAGAAGAAGAAAAAGAAGAAGAGGACGAAGAAGAAGAAGACGAAGAGGAAGAAGAAGAAGAAGAAGAAGAACAAGAAGACGAGGAGGAGGAGGAGGAGGAGGAGGAGGAGGAGGAGGAGGAGGAGGAGGGGGTTAGGAAGAAAGAGAAAACTGGCGAGTCGCTTGGCGCAATCAGTGTCCGCACAGGCGGGCTGAGGCATTGCCTTGCCGACTTGTCTCGCTCCTCGCACACACCCATACACGCTGGATGGCGGTGGTCCGCTCGAGTGGCGATCACCCGTGGTGCGTACGCGCAGGCCGCAGCGCGAGCGCCGATATCGGGCAAACCTGTCGGGCGCTGCCCACACTCGATACGCGCGACCACTCGCCGAGCAAACAACGCGGCCGCCGCAAGAGCAGCGAGTGTCGCCGCATCCTCCCCGCCATCGGATCTCCGCCGATCGTTCGTTCGGTCGGTCTTCGTCAGCGCTACCGTCGTCCGCGGCAGTCTCACGGGCCGCTCGTTTCATCGGCAATCACGTATTTGGCTTAAAGAACAAGGATCCCGCCAGCGAGCAGCGAGCGGCAGAGCTGCGAGACGAGTGTGCCGTGGCCGGCGGCGATGAAGCATCAACGAGCCAGAAAGACGAGGCTGTAGGTTTTATCTGCGTCGCGGTAATGCGCGCATTCTAGCACGCCCGGCACTTTTCGAGATGGCCATTTGATAGAACGTGGACACGTAGGGCACACATGCCCCGAGCCCGCAGAGCGCTCGGGCTACGCGCGGCTCTGCTCGGGCGCAGGCTTAGATTAGGACGATATAATTGCGACATTATCATAAGTCACCGAGCCAAGACAGCCGCGGAATAATAATTGCCCTAAACACGTGTTTTTTTCTGCTGCCTGCGAACCTCGCCGCATCGCTCCGCGCGGCAATCCTTTATTTCGCTTTCGTTCCCGCGTTCCCGCGTTCCCGCGCTTCTTCGCTTCTCTTTCTCTCCCTCTCTCTCTCTCTCTCTCTCTCTCTCTCTCTCTCTCTCTCTCTCTCTCTCTCTCTCTCTCTCTCTCTCGCTTTCTATTCCAGCCCACTCCACTCCAGCTTCCAGCGCAAATAAGCCAGCTACAGCTTACACGCTTTTACGACGATTTTACGCGGATTCGTCGGAGCCATCGAAAAATTAGCGGGCCTCATTAGAGAAAGCATTGGACAGCAGCTTTCGGAGAAATTTAACGATGCGCGGCCACGAGAGCTTCGCATTAATTTATTGGACGTGCGCAAATAAAAATTTATTGTCGCATTTATCTGAAAAATCAATGCCATAAATAGCCGAGGGATTCTGTTTATGATATGAGCACGTTTAATTACTATGTGGCCATTGGAGGCAAAGATCTGGAAAGGAAAGAAAGGGCAGAGACGCAACTGGCAAACTAATGAAGTGGTCCTACGTGCGGATCATAAAAACTCCAGATAAAAGAAAAAAGACAGCAACGCAGAGGTTGTTTGGAGCTTTGGAACCACGAATGAAGAAATAAGTCTTTAGCTGTGAGCTGCGAGTGTGAAGAAAGAAAGCCGCGAGGGACAGATCTTCGGCTTTATCCGACTTACCGATCGCGTAGATTCCGAGAAGCGACCGAAACAATATCATAACTCGCGTTCCGTCTTCCACTTCCATAAATAGGAGAATCCGTGTGTACGACGTCGCGCGGATGATACTCGCCATTTTTTTCAGCTTTATTAGCCGGCCCCCTTCCCCTCGTCCTCCCCTGCAACGCTGCGATGCCGCGATGCACCTCGCCGCTGCCAGGTTCGGCTTCCTCGCGACGCTGAATCATCACGCCGCCAAGCTGCCTTTTCCGCTCTCGCTGTTCTCTGCTGTCCGAGGCTCGCCGCGGTCGATCTTATCTCGCGAAAGCGGCCCCAAATTTTCCCGCCAACGAGAAAACCAAGTGGCACTCGAGAGCTGGACCACTCGAAACACTCGCCGGATCCTCCCCCGCTCGCACTCGGCTCTCAGTGTCGAGCGTCGTCCAAAGGGAGCGGCAGCCAAGAGTCGAGCTTTCCCCGGCTAGCCCTGTTTAATGCTTGTTATTGCAAAAATCGGAGAGGCGGCCAAGATCGCAGGCAAGATAGAGCGCCCGAGGCGTACAGAATCGACTGGTTATCAAAGCACGGCACGAATAATAAAAACTGGAAAAGTGACGTAAAAAAGCTGAGTGGAAGGAGGTAGCGGCAGCAGCGGCAGCAGCGGCAGCAGCGGCAGAAGAAGAGGAAGGACACCGGGAGAACTTGTTATGCTTTGAGAGATATGGCAGCGGCCTGCGGAATACATAATTTTGTAAAGACAAAAATGTTGCGGCTGTGCCTCTCGGCAGGCGAGCATTTTTCCTTGTTTTACAAAATGTTCAGCTTGCCAGCTTCCTCGCTTCTCTTTCTCTGCGCTCTACCCCCTTCGTCCTTTATAACTCGCGGCGCGGCTCCCGCTCTGCCCCTCGCTCTCGCTATCTAACCTGCGCTCACCTCTGGGGTAATGTGGCGCGGAATGAGAGACGTTTTGTAAAAAGTCTATCCACATCTTGGTGTTTGACTGCCTCGCATTCGCCAGCAACTACTGGCTCGTGTAAGCCGCGCGCTTATCTATCCTAACGAGCATCTTAATTCTGGAATGCTAATTTTCGGCAATTCCTAGCCGGATTACGCAGTGCCTTTGATCGCGATTGCCGATCGCTATCCGGCCGTCTGGCCGCACAGCCAGCCACGGCGAGCACGCGCGTACCAGATAACGCCGGCCACGGGCACGGCCGCCACGGGCGCGTTCAACGACAGTCCGTCGATGCGAGCGTCCGCAGTGAGCGCGCAAGTCCGGGATGCTGCTTACGCGGACTGGGCTAACGGCAAAGGAATTCGATGACGATCGTGATTGAAAGCTATCCCGAGCCAATCGATCGATGGCTATCTAAACGGAGTTTGGAGAGCCACGGCAATAAATAGAGCTATCTTGATTGTCCAGAGCTGGCAATCTATCGAAGAAGAAAAAGATGTTCGTGGAACGGTCGTGCGAGTATGGGACGGATAGGGAGAACGGAAAGTCAGGTCAATCGAGTGTGGCTTAAGCTTGATGTGGATGTGGGCCGCTGCGCGTGAGCCATACCAATGAACCACTGTTAGCGCTGCTTCCACGTGGTTCCTCGAGTCCCACTAATCGGCCGATCTGTTTTCCATTTTTCTCCCCGCGCGCCGGACGACGCGGTTGACAAAGAGCAAACTTATCGACGCACTCGTGGCTCGTGGCTCGTGGCTCGTGCTCGGCGGAGCTTGGCTTTCTCTTTTTAATTGAATCGAGATGGAGACGAGCGAGGAGGGTCACGTATAGCAGACAAACGCCTCGTTGAATATCGCCGGCCAAGAGAGCGCGGCCGCGCCGTATAAATCGATCGTTGCGCAAATTGCCTTGGCCCGACATCTGGCAGCGCGTATTTGACTATCAGTCGGATCACGTTCGCGGGCGGCTTGAAGGACGGGGCCCCATCAGCGGAGCCCGCGTCCGAGGAGAGCCGAGCCCGCGGGGAGGGCAGAGATGAGCATTCGATAAAACCACTCGTGACCCTTGCTCGGGCGCGCCGCTACCGTGCACGTATCGCCAGATATACGCGCGGCTCGCGATGCGCCGTGCGCGCGGCTTCGCTCTTCTCATTTGAATTTGAAAAAGGCAGCTTTGGGCTCGGTTTATGCGCTGGCTATCGCGATGACGAGCGATACCTGGTGGCGAAGCTCGCAAGTAGGGCCGGGCCGAACGAGCGAGAGTGCCTTTGTCCTTTTCGCGCAAATGTCAAAGAATGCGCGCGTGGCCGCGGCAGCTTCGCGGAATCCGTTGATGCGAGAATGGCTCGGCTGGTTATACTTCTCGATAAGATCGCGAGCCCTTGCAAGTGCAGTTAAAGTCCGGCAGTGCGAGTCCTTTGAAATTTCAGCCGGAGATTATGGCGCATGACTTGTATGCGCGCAGCAGCGCCGAGAGAGAAAGACCGAGCTTGGCAGTCTGCGGGAAGAGGTTTTTTTATCGCGGCGAGTAATTTGCTTGCGTGGCCGATGCAACTTAATATTTTGGGACGCGGCCCGACTGAGAGAGCGAAGCAGTCGCAGTGCCGTGATTTATAGAGCGGCAACATAAACCGCGACGGGGGTGAAGGCGCACGTGCGGCAATTTGGCAGCGAGGCACACGGCGGATAGGTGAAAATCTTAGGCGAGCCGAGCGCCGACCGACTGGCCTGCGATCCGATACCGATCTCCTCTCTGTATCGACGCGAGGCTCGTGGCCCGACTGCAGAGCGGCGTATTAACTGGATCCTGGAAACCATTCGATGAAGTTACGAGGGTCGTGATGTCGCGCACACTGTCGAATCGGACGGCTCGGCTCCGCGAGCTAATTAAATGTTTTCTCACACGGCTCTCGCAGGCAGGCGCGAGGCTTGCACGCCGGCCGGGCCGAGGTGTGCGCCAGCGGCAGCGCTGATCAGAGCGCGCAGATCACCTTGGACGCGGTGTCAGGTTCTTTTCTGATCGAGGCGCGAATTTATTTGAACGCGCTTACTGCTTTTATGAGGCCTTTTCTCCCGAAAACAACATCAACGATTTCGGCGGGGCAGCATTCAATTCGAGCCCATAAAGCCCGGATAGAGTCGCTTATTAACTGATCATTGAAGTGCCGCTCGGCGTGTTTTACGACTGTTGACGCAACCAAGTGGGCCGGCTGATGGCCGTTTTTTGGCTGTTAATTGATCATTTCTCGCTGCTCGGAACGGCCAATTTATTCGTGAGATGCGTCTGCGGATAGTCGCAACTAGGAAGCCGACGACACAAAGATGCGCATCGCTGTGCGCGCTCGGCTGCGCCACTGGGCGGGAACCTAAGAATAATAAGCGCGCGAAAGAGAAAAGAAGCAGCGGCACAGGGAGGCGACGCGCCCTTTGGCCGAGCATAACGAGCCGCGTTATCCGCAGATGGAAAGGCCTCATTGTCAATAAAGGAGCTCGTAAAAGGAGTAGCTAGTAAAATCGCAGGCAGGGTCCAGCTGTCGCTCTATATTTCAGATCCAGCCCGCGCCTCGGCGATCCGTCGTAAAAAAAGAGCGGCCGCGCGGCGAGCGGATGCGAGCGCAGATAAGCGCCCAGGATCATGAGAGCGCGCAGAGGAGCCGGCGGAGCAGAAGGACCGAGCGGCCGCGACTCCGCGTGGCCTTTATTTCAATCCGAACGAACGGCCGCCGGCATCTTTGTCCCAGCCAGCTCGCGCGCGCGCGCGCGCGCTTATTATTTATGCGCAACGGCGGCAGATGAGCGCACGTGCGCCGATGCGCTCGCGCCCGTACCTGGCCGCGCTTTGTTCGCTCCGACGACCGATCGACGGGGCCGTCCAGCTGCCAGACGTCGCGCGGCTCTCCGCGGTGCTCCGTGGAATCGCGGAAGCAGGCCTCTCGGCGTCGCGCCGGTGCGACCGAACGAGTGCACGTGGGCATGCGCGCATACTTGGAGAGAGAGAGAGAGAGTGCCGGGCAGTGGTGCCGAGGAACAATGGCTCGAAGGCTCGGGCTCGGGCTCGGGCTCGGGTGCTTTCGCGGACGGCTCTCTCCGACGTATAATGTTTTATGGCCACGATCAGCCGTGGAAGTACCAAGTGTCGATAGAGCCCGGCAGAAGCGAAGCGGTCAAGATCAAAGGCCCGCCGCGCGCTATAGCTTTAAGGTAGCTCCGGTCGCACGCATACGCGCGCAGCCCTTTCTCTCTCTCTCTCTCTCGCTCTCGCTCTCGAGAGCGCGCGCGCGCGCGAGAGCTGCAACGCCTGTCCTGTATATCAGCGAGACCTCCCTTCGAGCTCGACCCGTCAAACCTCGCGATTCCTTTAACGTAGCTGCGCGCTCGTGCGCATTCGTATGCGCGGACCTGGTCGGTTGGTGGGCAGCTCGCGTATGGCATCGAGCCGGCTCCAATGACGAATCGCCTGGCTGAGTAGACGAGACTTGAAAGGGGAAAAGAGCGAAAGAAGGCTCGAGTCGATAAATGAGCTCATCATACGGGTACAAGAGCCGCGAGTCGTGGCAAATGAGACGAGAGGATAGCTGTCAAAGTTTTTCGTAGATTAGCGTCGGAACTGAACGGCCGAGCAATTTGTAAAGTGATTCAAGGTGCAGGCACGATAGGCGAGGGCGTAACTCGCGTTCGAGAGATGCCGTCCCCGGGGAGATTCACCGATGACCGAATTAATTTTTCTAGCTGACAACCGGTGGCCGGCGCGAGCATCGGCTCGCCATTAATTAACCTGATAGACCGTAAATAATTGCCGCGCGTCGCTCTCTGGAGACGAATATAAATAAATAAAAGTCCGCGCCGATGGGCGGTTCGATGCGTTATGTTAATTGGGGCGTTGTCCGAGCTGACCGAGCACGCACCTATTCTCATTAGCTCCTTCGCTTGCTCGCGAGCCTTGGCCGGCCGACGCAGCGATCCTCGCGCATCGAACGCCCACGTCCCGGCTTCAAATTACCTTCCGCCACTTTTATTTTGTCCTCGCTGATGATTATTGATCACTCGACGCGCGCTCCGGGGACAGTCGTCAATTAAATTAACTCGTAGATCGACCTCTTCTAGCCTCGCTTGCCTTTTCATTTTACTGCCAGATCATGCGCGATCTTATCTCTCGGCGATTCCGGCTTTTCTTTCTACGCATGCCTGCTTACGTGCGGACACGTGACCAAGCAGGATTGCGTGGCAGCCTCACTCTCGTGACCCCGCGATATTAGTTGTCGTTTGTTTTCGCGTTCACCTCCGTTATCGCGATCCGAACGATCGCGCGCTGCTCCCGCGGCTTGGCCACTCACTCTCGATAATGAAATTTCGAGGGAAGTAGCGCCATCCGTCCTCGGCTTCGAGCCGCAGACCAGGGAGACCCGATCGCGAAAAGCGGGAGGTCGTCGGCGCGTCCGCCGAAAAGCAATCGAGCGGACGAGCCGTCTGGCTGGTGTCGCGCTGCAAGTGGCTTAATTCCATGGAGCGGATCGGCGACAAGCGCCGGAAGCGCGTTTTACGAGAGCGTGCGCGTTAAGCGAGCCGGATTAACATCAATTTCAATAGCTAGCAGAGCGGCCGACGCCGACGCCGACGCCTCCAATGATCCAACAAACAATTAAGCGTATATGTGCGCATGAGATCATCGATGAGCAGCTCCGCAATTAACTCGCTGCCCCGATATACAGGCAGACACGCATATTGTATGACAGCTGCGCCAGCGTAACACATCGTCAAGCCTATTAATTAATAACGCGCTCGCAGTGTTCGTCAATTGTTATCCTCCGCGCGGACGGCAGCTGCGCCCCCGCCTCCGATCGAACGGCGGTCGAACGGCGGTCGAACGGCGGTCGAACGGCGGTCGAACGGCGGTCGAACGGCGATCGAACGGCGAGGACCGATCGGAGAGCGTCGACGGGCGGCGGCGCCTCGTCGTAATTACGCCTCGCGTCTGCGTGACCGGACTTTCGGATCTCGGCTATTCTCGGCGGCCTCCTCGACAAACACCCACTTCGGTTCACTTTTTGCGCCGAGCTGTCCGCCGAACGACGCCCGGACGCCCGGTCTTAATGAAATTTATGCGCGCCCGCGCCGACGGGCCGTCATTGCCGCCCGGGATTTTCATCCGGATTAACGTGGAATCGGAAAATTGGCCAATTCGTGCGGGGAGCCGGTGGCAGGCAGCGCTTTCCCAAGTTGCAGCTGCGTCTGGTCGTTTCGCGCCCCGCGCCGCGGAGCAGCGGATCGGCCAGGCTAATACAGCAAAGTTTTCGCATCATCCGTCGAGCATCTTCGCCGCGCTCGCCTCCTCCTCTCCCCTGCTCGGCCCTCGCTCGCGGCGCTTATTAAGTCTCTACGCTGATTTCTGCCGCGCGCGGGCGCCCCTAAAGGCCTCGTAGATTTTTCGACTTCTCCCAGCGCTCCATCTCTGTCCGCGCGCGGTCTGCCATTTTTCTCCTCCTCTCCTCCTCTCCTCCTCTCCTCCTCGCCGTTCGCCTTGCGGTGCGAGCGCGCGAGCGCGCGACCGCGCCTGTAAATTATAATGAGTTTACGGTCCTGTACGCCCGGCGCGCGCACTTTGTAGCCCGCCCGCGTGCACGCGGGCGCCTGCGATCCCGCCATAAAAGTATAATCTATCGAAGCACGGCCGAAGCAGCCTCGGCCCGCCACTTTTATCGGACCCGTCGAATTGGCCCTACCCGTTTTTATGGGTTTATTAGAAGCCAATCAGCCCTGCTCCGAGCCTCTAATCAGACCCGCTGCACCACTCGCCGCCCGGCTCCACTCTATCTACGGCATTATGGGCCGCGTTACTCGTATATCCCCTTTACCCTCGTTCTTTCATCGCTTTCGCCCTTCTTATTTTCGTTTGTACACAACTCGTTAGCGGCCCATTATATTGCGCCTCGCGCGCCATCGAATCAATTCTTCCGACTGCTAACGCTGCCTCTCTGTCGATCAACCACGCGTTCGACTCCTACCGATTCCCTCGGTTCCTCCTGTCTGCGCCAAACGACTCTTCGGATGCCAATTTCGACGGGCAAACAGTTTTCAATGTGTTTTCTCCCACTGAACTCTGCTCCGATTCTTCAAATTATTCAACAACGATTCACTTTTTAACGATTTCCCTATGAAATCGTTTTAAGTTAACTTATTCTTTCCTTGTCTATAGTACTTGCGCTGCTCCTAAGTTATGATAGTCTCATTACACTTTTACCTTACACATTCATACGAGTGATGAAGGCTGTCAAACTGATACGCCTATTTCCTACCCGCATAAAAGCTTACGGCAGTGACATGTAATTACAACTTTCTCTGGACGATTGTCATCAACTAACAAACTACAAAAATAACGCCGCGACAATGTCTGTCAAGAAAAATATACTAGTAATAACGATAATAATTGCATACTTATACTCAAATTCATTGATTCGAACCCGTGACGTGCACCTCTTAGATGATCTATACGAGCTTATAAAAGTCATTTCGAAGCTAATGAAAACCAAAGTATTTTGTCAGTAATTTCTGAATAAAAGTATGTGCGTGTGTGTGATAATTTTCGATCAATTTAATCCTCCTCTGTCTAGCTCTTAAACTTTACGATTCTGTTTTTCTCTTCCAAACCTGAAACTAATCAAATTTTCCAGAGTGTTTAGTCCGTACTTGTAAAATTCCTAATTGCACAATTTTCATTTTTCTTCTTTTTTTCCACTTCCAACAATATCTTTGAAAAGCAGTAGTTCAGTTTCCAAGATGCCAATTACGACTGTACGTTATCAGCTATGTTCATAGAACTTTGTCAACATGTTTCTTCCAACTGAAATCGGACTTAATTTTAGTCAGTTTAGATTTAAAGATATTTAGATGATATTATCAAGAATCATTTGATGCTAATGTACTAATTTTTTTCAGAGTTTAAGATAGAACATTGTAATTAACCATTTCATTTTCACACGGTATAATTGCATTTTCAATCAATTTTCAAGATTTCTTAAATATATCTTATTTTATATCAAATTTTTTACATTTTATTTCAATTTCAATTCAAACATAATACATTTTGAATGATTAAATAAATAATCTTGAAATTTTTTTCACTGATAAGCGTGTTCCAATACAGCTTTCTCTCTAATCTGTACAGTTCTCATTAATAGATTTTTTTCAATTTCTATTAATTTTTCAATTCAAGATATAGTTATTGCATAGGATGTGGACAGACACATCCTGAAAAGCAGCTATTCACAGATTAGTTCTAATTCACACTTATTGGTGATCACGTTCTACTCTGTATTTTCTACCTGCATCGTTTGAATAAATATTTTTGAGATTACGGTAATAACCTTAAGCTTTCATATTACGAGATGTCAGTAATGTAAATCAGCGAAGGAAAGTTTCTAGGATAAATTATTTGCAATAGCATTATTTACCAATATGGTATAGTTAATTTTGTTGAAGATTCACTGTTTCAAATATTGAATTCGGTGAAAGCTCTGAAATAATATTACAAGGTTGTACGCTATACGTTATATAAAAGATATACTTAAACAAATAGAAAAGTAGTAAGGCATCCCAAAACGAGTTTTATAGAGAGATGGCGGTACATTTAATAGCTTGAACCATTAAGCTCAAACTTGGTGGCCGAAATTGCTGGAATAGAGTTCGGTGAAATTACTTTATTGTTGACTTTGTTGATTAATAGCTACATGATCTCATCGATAATACAGAGAGCAACATCTTCGTTTATTGAATTATTAAATTGTTTAAGTAGATATATAGGTATAGAGCGCAGTAACTGGACTTTCCTGTTGCTACAAACTTTAATTTGTTTTTGGCTGGTACATGAATTAATTTGTAGCAGTCTTTAGCTTGCAGATTAGTACGTTTTCTCAGGAAAGTAACAGAACATTTCTCGCTAGTCTATTCAGAGTCATTCAAAGTGAGATCGGTGCAAGACTCTATGATGTAAAAACTTAATCAGGTATTTATTATAATACTGGAATATTTTCATGTAATACTGCCATTTCAGTATTAAGAAAGTCGCATCGTTATTATTTTTGATACCATTGTTAAAAACTCAAGGTGACCATCGTAGAGTAAAATTGAAAATATGTAGACAAAAACAGCAGGATCGTAAATCAGGCATAGGTTGTCGGATTACAGCAAAGCAGTAACAAAGAAGAGGATGAATCAAATGTAACTGGAATGGGTGTTCGATCGATCAATTTATAGAGTTTTGCCACAATACGATCTGGAATGCCTTCAGAGGTATGTGAATAAGATAAAAAAAAGAGCCGCGAAGAAATGGCGAGGTAAGGCGTACCTTTGATAAAATGAGCAAAAATAAAATGCGCCTCTGCCATCAATTCTCTTTATTTGGCGTTTGAACTTTTGGGTATTGTGGGTCCTGCCAATGAGACACCCCGACCTACACTCAACACCTACGACTGCTCGTCGAAAAAGCAATGTTGCGAGGAAGAAAGGAAAGAGCACGACAGGCACACCCCAGACGACGGGAAGTAACCTAATTGTGACTTATGGTTCCTCTAATAGAAACGAATTTTTTTTTTTTGCTGCTCGTCTCAGCAAGCCGAATCTCTCCACTTACTTTGAATTTCAATAAGTAGTAATTCATATGTTTCGAGACTGACTTGAGTTGCATATGAATAGAATGCTCGTGAATAGCTATGATAAATACTAATCATATGCAGGAAGTAATCGAAAAGTACTGCATATCCTTAAGACGCATTGCCGAGGATTGAAAGTCTATTTGGGAAAATGCTCGATTGCTCAATGAATAACTTAGGATCGCTTCTCGAGCCTACATTTCCGAAGAGTCAATGTGAACTGAACGGATAGTTGCTTATGAACGTAGAGCACGCAAATGTTGAAATGATGAAAAATAAGGCGTACGCGTATATCGAGTGAAAATATTGGCGCGCAAGTGGATAAAGCAGAACTGAAAATGGCCGTTTGAATGTTATTGCAGATGTTGATCTAGCTGAGAGGATAGTCGGTTAGCCAGGGAAATGGAATGGCACGGCGGTTTACATTTGCAGCAGCAATCAGCGAGCCGTTGGACTGCAGCTCGGGAGGGGCGCACATCTACATCGACGTGTAAGGCTAGCAGAGAAGCTCGAGTCCAAGGTCCGACGTGCAGTGGCTGGCGGGTAACCTGTTGTTTCTGGGAGAGCGAGAAAACGACAGGTGCGCGCTGCGCCATCCAGCTGCCACCTTCGCGCGCTCGACTGCGAACCGAGCAATGGCAAGACGGACTCTGCACTTTCGTCGGGCGCGGGCGCGATCGCGTTATCGATCGCGGGTCGGAGCGCTGGGCGGTTTGCTTAATTTTCGGAAGACCGAGGGACAGAAATAAAAAAAGGCCGGAGAGACACGAGGCTTAGCTGGGCCGCTGGCTAGGCGAGGCGAGGCGAGGCGAGGCGAGGCGAGGCGAGGCGTTGGTTGAAGGTGTGTTTTCTTTTTTCACGGCGTTTACTCACTTGATCAAAAGATTCCTTTTACCTCTTATTTCGTCTGGCTCGCCAAGTCTTTCTGCTGGCAGCGCTGGCGGCGGCGGAGGCGGCGGCGGCGAGTCTGCTGTTTTGGAAAGCCATATCAATTTCGCGATATTACTTTGAAAATAGCGAGTGGTCCGCGAGGGCGTGAAAGACGAGCAGAGCCCGAGAGAAGGAAAAAGCGGGAACGAGGGCCGAGAGAGCGAGCACACGTCGTTAATCCTTTGATTTTTGGAAGCTCTCGGTGCTGCGACCTTTTTGCCGCGCGGCTCTTTCGCCCTCCCGGCGGATCCCGGGGGAGGCAGATATTCATCCCCGTGAAGGCGCGATTGGACGTGCGCGCGCTTGTGTGCGTCAAAGCCGCTATTTATAACGAGCTGGCCGCACACATGCCGCGCCGCGGCGGCCGGCGCTGATACGCCCGGCACCTACGGCTAATCCTTGGCAAGAAGCTCGCCCGGGCCGCACTATTTGCATTTAGAGAGCGTAAGGGAAATAGAAGGCGAGCACGTGAGCTGACGGACAGCGATGAACCCTTCCATACGTCTATTCGTCGCGCTTATCTGCCGGGCATAGCATCCGCGGTCACAAAGAAACGCTCCTCCGGCCTGATAAATGACCAAAGGAATAGCTCGCGGCTTCATTAATTACGCGCGCGACGCGACGCGACGACGGGACGTGTCGGTTTCGCGTCTGCTGGCCCCGCGCCCCCGTGGTCTAATCGACTCGCGGGCCCGCTGCCATCGACAATGGCGCTCTCTTTCGGCGCGCTCTGCTGCGCGAGAGAGAGAGAGAGAGAGAGAGAGAGAAAGAGTCGGAGCAAAGAGCGCGGCGTCTGCGGCACGTCTGCTGATAAGGGTCCGCGGAGGGTCGCTGAATGATTAGAGATATTAATATCGCTGCTGCTCGGCAAGGGTGAAAATGCGCGAGGCGCTGGCTGCTGCCTGCCTGCCTGCCTGCCTGCCTGCCTGCTTGCCTGCCGCCTGCCTGCCTGCCAGATGCCCGCGTCGGCTAATCTGGCGCCGCGCGTGCGTGCCCTCGTATTGTGCTCTCGGCCTTTGAATAATACATGGCGCCGCGTGCCCGAAGATACGCGTCAATCTCGCGACCGGGCCAAAAATGCGCGCTCGTTACGGTCGCTACGGCGGATCTTCGGTCGATCCGAACTCGCTCCGCAAACTAATTGTAATCCGGCGTTGCCGTAAATCCACGCTCGAGCAGCCCGGAGCTTTCCTAATCGATGATAAAGCCGCTGGTGCACTTCGGCAGCGCCGCGTCCAAATGACCGCTCGCACGTGCCCGCGCGCCGCTCGATGTCCGCGCTTCATCCGTCAGCGAGATTGAAACATTTCCTTATTATTAGCACCTCCGTCGGGCTTGATGAACTCGGGGCATTTACATAGAAAGAGCCGAGGGCGAGTTTGCACTCGCGATATATTCCCGAATGGCCCGACACGTAGCGGCTCTCTCCGCCTCTTCGGAACTGCGCGCCGGCTAAGAGAGCAATCGGGCCAACTTGTCTTTGTTTAATTTCGACTCTCCGCCCGTCGCGTCCATCTATTCCCATCTCGCGGCCCGCCATTTTCCACATATTATTCCGACCGCTTGTATTTTCTCTCGCCTCTCTGGCGGCGCGCGCCGAGGATCAGCCGCTCGACCCCCTCCTCTCCCTTATTAATATATGCCGGCTAATCAATTACATTCCGCAGCAGATAATTAATTTGCGCGGCAAACATAATAGCCTCTCCCCGCGGCAATTCCCATGTGTATCCGCGTCGCGCACGAATGCCCTCGTGGCGAACGCGCCGGGCCAACGAGTACCGCCGAACGGGGAGAGCCTTCCGCGGGACGGCGACTCCGATTGTCCTTTTCGAGGATCGCCGTCGAGCGATCGTAGCGTCACGGCTGCTGGAATCCGGAATCCAACGCCGGGCCAATGCGTCGCTGCGCCGTGGCGACGTTTACGAGTGGCGCGCCGAGCGCGTACAAATAACTCGGAATCCCTTTGAGTCGGTCGCGATAGGCTGCGTCGGTGCGTAGCGAGTGGCACTTGGTCATTTTTACGCTCGTTAGTCAAGCGCAAGTGCAGCGCTAATAGCGCGGGCGTAGGCGCGAGTAGGCGCGAGTAGACGGCCAGTTTTTCAAATAACTTGGCGAGCTTAGTCTTGGAGATAGACGATAATAAGCTAAATACAGCGAGCCGCAAATAAACGATCGAGCGACATTCGCAGCAGCGACAAGAGCGATGGAATGATTTAGATGCGAGGAGTCGCCTCGAAGGAGCCAGCTCGCGGCCCGTAATCAGCTTTGCATTATTTATCGCTCTATTAATCCAGAAATAGGTAGCGATCGGCTGCCCAATTTGTAATCGTTAAAACTAAATCCAGCGGCTCGATTTTTTAGCAGCGTGTTGTGAGTGCGCGCACGCTCGAACAAATACCGGTACTCGGCGCACATTATTCACTTCGATGCTTGCTTACGAACGAGCTTAATCCCTCGATATAATTCAGCGCCGGACGGGTTGCGCGACTCGGCAGCTCGCCGCCGGAAAAGCGTTGGCCGGCGGCGAGCTGACGGCTGCACGCCGTCCGCTGGCGAATCGGCAGACGACCGGGACACAATGCGGTGGTCTTGTTACCCGGACGAGGCAGCTTACGCCGAGCGCCGAGCTCTCGGGCGTCGCCAGCGCCGTGCCGCTCGCGCGACTCCCGTCGCGGCAGCAAATTTTAATATCGAGTTTCGCATCGAGCCGCGCGCGCGCAGCCAGCAGCCAGCCAGCCAGACAGATAAAAGTACGCGGCGATGCAGCGGCGCATATCGCGTTTCTTTCATAAACGGAAACACAGGGTAATCGCATTATTTGCTCCTGCAGCCGAGCGCCGGAGCGGCAGCGGCCGGCAGCGACACTCCGCCCGGCCGCCGCCGCCGCCACGCCGCTCGTGCTCGTTTTGCCGCGGCCCGATCTCCAATAATAACCCGATCTGCCCGTGGCCGCGGCGCAGGAAGCGAGTCGCCTGCCGCGCGGGGCCTCGGCCGCGGCCAGGCGCTCGCGCGACCGGATTGATCGGCGCGCGCTTCCGAAGCGAGATGTAACGAGTGCGCGCGGCATATCTGGGCTGCAGGCCAAGCCCGACTTTTCCTCGGCGCGGCCGGGCTCTTTATTTGTCCCGCTCGCGCGTCTCTTTCATGTCGGGCTCCGCTCATTCTTCTCCCGGCCGGCCGCGCGCGCGGGTGTCGCGCCGCTATGCGCGCGCGGATATATTGAGACACGCGCCAACGCATTCTAATTATCATGTGCATAATGGTGGCCGCTCGCCAAGCTTCAGAAATACATCAGAGCCGCGCAGCGCGGCGCGACTCTATAGATAGGTCAGCATCTGCGGATTCCGGCGGCGTTCGTTTGCCCCGTCTGCTGTGCGCGCGCGCACGCGCCCTGTTCGCGCGCCGCCCGCGCCCCGCCGAAAAAACGCTAATTGATTTCTCAGCCGGATTCTTCGGGGCGCGCATAAATCAGCGCTGCGGGCTCGGCGACCGTTCGTTGCCGCGCGCTCGTCTCATATTTAGAGAGTGTTGAAGCTTTCACGGCTGTCTGCTGGAGCGCCGCCGCCAAAATAGCCCATTGCCAGGGACAAACTTTTCTTTCCGGGCCGGTCTTTGTCGCGCGTGCGCGCGCGTGCGCGCGGCGCCGCATCGACGACCGCGTCAGGCCTCCTCAAGGGCCCCGGCTATTTCTGCTATTCGCGCAGGCGAGCCGAATCTTCAATCTCGCAGACTGGCGCGCTCGACTTGCCGCGCGAGAACGTTGATAGATGTGCAAATAATTATAGGCGAACTCGCGCTCGACGGCTCGGCGGCTCGGCTGGCGCGCGGCAAGAGTAAAAACCGTGTCAAATTTTCGAGAGGTAATGACTTCGGCCATGCAACCAGCCAAACGTAGCCCGAGACAGCGCGCGGACGGACGGACAGAGATCGAGAGAGATTAAGCGGCCTCGGCGCTGCGATCGCGCCCGTGTATCCGGCGAGGTCCAATTCTCGCGCGCACGACTCGATCGGTGAGGCCCGAGCGTTGCGCCGCACTTGGTCGCGTGCGCGCCAAGCTCTCGGCCTCTACTGGGCAGCGGGCCACACTTGACACCTGTGCGCTAGCTGCCGAACCGATGTCGCCGTCGCCGCCGCCGCCGCAGTCTCGACCCAACCGTCCTTACCTCCCGGCTGCCCCGAGAATAAATATCCAAACAGATAAAGTCGCTTGACAAATCTTCCAAATTTATCTAAACGTCGAATCAACGCTTTAAGAGCGCCTCGGCTCTCGATTCCCACGAGGGGGAGACAGAGAGGGAGAGAGCGAGCGAGAGAAAGATCGCTTCCTCGAAGCGAAGAATCCTCGCGAATTGTCAGACTCCTCGGGACGATTGCTCTCTCGGTCGATTCGTCTATCCATCGCAGCGCGCGACTAATGCGCTCGCGAGCCCCTCGGGCGCTCCCAGCTAATGCCTAATTAATCCAGCCGAATCTAGCTCCGCACAAATGACCGCCGAGCGAGCGACGGAGCGCCCGACTCGGCAAAAGCTTTTCGCTATTCCCCGAAATTGCAGATTTATTGCAATCCATCTTTTAAATAATGGCGCGTCATTAGCGCCCGCGACGGAGCTACTTATTTATGCCGAAGCCACGTGCAAGCAGCGACTCGGCGTTCGCTTATGAATTTGGAGCGCGGGGCCGCTCCCGATCGGTTTGCGCGCGCCAAGCGACGCCCGAGATAAATGGCAATCGGTCAAAAAACTAATCTGTCATCGGGACAATCGCGTCACACTTGCTCTCTCCTCGTCTCTCTTCGCCTCTATCCGCCGCTCTCCGCCGCTCTCCGCCTCTCTCCGCCGCTCTTCGTCTCTCGAGGCTTTCTTCGCGCGAGTGATTCGTCTTTGCTGGCGATTGTTCCGCGCGACGATCGCCGGCTTGAAAGGGGAGAGAGGAGAGAAGGGGGAGCGATGTGCGTGCAGCTCGCGCTCGGAATATATTATCGTTTTGCTCTCCGCGCTGCTCGTCGACTTGCGAGCGTGCGCGCGTGTGCGCGCTCGCTCGCTGGCCGGGGCTGCTTGTCATTGGCTCATTTGTTAGATGCCATCCAAAGCATGCGGGACCTTGATTTAATGCCTCCACCTCGGGCCGCGTTTAACCTGCACCGCCGGCCGATATCTGGCCGCGCCGCCGCCTGCTCCTCTCCGCTCTCTTTGCGCTCCGTGCTCGCGCCGCGAGCGGTTCTTCGTCTACCCGCGAGCTCTCAAAGTTCAGCTAATTAGATTGCAACGGCGTCTTCGACGCGGATCTATTTATTTGTTCGCGGGCTGCGTTTGCGGCAGTTGCCGTCGGACCGAGCGGGCGATAACGACTGGCGTCCAAAGCTCGGCTCGGCGAGCAGGTTCGACGATGAATAAACAACGTCGCACGAATAGTCGCGCGAGCAGATCCGTCTCCGTAAGTTCAGCCGAGTTAATTATCTCGGCGGTACAAAAATATCGCGTGCAGCTATTCCTACGACGGCCCGATGCGCATGCACGAAGCGGGCGGACGGGCGCGGATAAAATTGGCCGCGCGGATGATTAAATTTGCCAACGAGAAACGGAGAATGGGAGTCGGAGGCGAGAGCGACGTCGTCGGACGTCGGGCGTCCTCGGCTGGGAATCGCGACTGGGCGCGAACGATATCAGCCGACGCTGGGGATCGCGGTAACTCTTGAACGGCTCGCCGCCGCGGCTAATTAGTCAAGCGGCCGATGTTGGCGCGAACGCGCCTACAAAGGCCGAGCGGTCGAGCGGCCGACTCGTACAAAGGCCATTTGTTTCTTTCGCGCGGCGAGCACGAGTGCCCTCTTCCCTCGATTAGCTCCGCGCGATTGTTGCGTGACCGGCCGGCAACTGGTATTTGTCAAACAATTATAAGAGCGCGATGCTATCTGCGCCCGCTAGGATTTTGGAAAATGAAGAAGAGCAGGCGGCGCGGTTAGGGCACGGTCCCGGGCTCGACTATCTGCACCTGCAATCTGGCGTCGCCGCCGCGACCGCCGCGACCGCCGCGAGATAACGGACAAATGGCTCGCCAGCAGCCAGCAGGTGTAGGTGGTCGCACCTGACGGCGAGCGACCCCACCATTCTCGGCTGATCGAATTGATTGGCTCGGCGGGCTCGGCGGGTCGATCGCGCGCGCGGCATCGAATCAGCGCGGCCGTCCTTGGCCAGCCACGCGGCTCCGCTCGAGCATCGTCGGCCCAAATAATCACGGGGTCGGGGCTTCGGCGGGATTGTCGATTTGTCGGAGGCCTTCACTTATACGGTAGCCGCGCGAGTAGGCAAGAGGCCGAGAAGCGGCCGTGCTGCAAATCTAATTGTCGGGTCTCGAAGGCGCCGCTCGCCCGGCAAAATTGCAAAAATAAACAGGCCGCCCATAAGTGGAGGGAGGTAATGGATGAAGGAGGCGAGCGCCTCTGTTTTATCGTCTTCTCCTCCACGGTCTTCTTCTGGCCGGCAGTCGCGGCGGTCGTTTTGCGCTCGCTCACTTTCAATATCTGCACTGTTTGTCCGAGTGGCGCGCGGTTATCTTCCTCCCGAGATTCCCTCCTTTTCCTTCGCTCATCGGCTCCCTCGCGGTCTTTTTCTCCCGCGCGCCTTTTTGTTCCCAGGCAATGGAAATACTAATTTTGCGGAATACGGTGGCTGCTGGCGACTGCGCTCGCTCTCTGCGGTGAGCGGCCGATCCTATATAAGACGCTGATGTGGGTCGTGATTACCCGCGGATAATTATAGCCGCGCCGACTCGGGGGTGGCTGCGCCGAGCTGCCGAGCTGCCGAGCTGCCGAGCCGCCGCTCCGAGCCCGTGTGAAAGACCGAGAGCGCGACTGCTTGCGCAGATGTGCGCGTTTTTCATGCATTGTCAGAGCCGCGCCAATTGGACACGCGCGAGCCAGCCACTTCCACTTCCTTCCTGCCTCCGTTCCTCCGGCGAGAGGCTATTTTTTAGATGCCCCGAACTATTCGCTGCAGAGCGCTCATCGGAAGTGCGCGGATGAGTATTAAGCCGCTGTGTGCGCAGACCTGGACGCTAATGGGTGCAGCAGCCGCGTGTACGCGCGTCTAATGTCTCCCGCTGGGCGTCCAGCGACCTCCCCCCACCCCGGCCCGCTCTCCTTCGCTAATGGCTGCTCTTTCGTGACAAATATCAGCCTGAAAGAAAATATATAAATTACTTCATGGAAGTACTTCGACTACGCCCACCAGCATTGCTGCCTCTCGCCTTCTCCAGCTCCTCCACCTTCACCTCCTCCTCCCGTGGCTTCGTCTGCCTTAATGCTTCCTTCCCTTGCCATATTTCACTCGCCATTACATTCACTTTCCGATATCGCAGCTTCATTCGCAACGACGATCCATCAATTATGCGCGCCGATGCGGCTCTATCAACGTTTCGCCCCCCCCCCTCTCTCTCTCTCTCTCGTTTAAACAAACAAACGCGAAAAATAAATACAAGACGCAACAAGCAGGAGGAAGCGAGCGTCGTACGAGGGATCTTATCCACACTACTGAGTGCTGGATGGTCGCCCCTCGTACAGCTACAGCAGAATTATACGACAGCGAATTGTCGATCGAAGCTTCGATTACCGTCGTTTCTGGCTAATGTACCACATTGTACGAAAACGATATAAAAGCCCCATCGACCGAGGGAGACGAGGGATGAAGGGAAGAGCACTCGAATTCTCGGGCGCTCGTTGTAAATGATCAAGAGTGATGTAATTGATAACCGTCGACGCGAGTGTATTTGGCAGTTTTGTTTCGCGTTTTGGAAAGACAATGATAATGATAATGATAATAATAATAATAGCAGGAGGTATTTCGAAGTAATCTATCAGAACGAGAGCGAGAGAGAGAGAGAGAGAGAGAGAGAGGACGAGAGCAGAGTGTTTTTGAAATGCAAATCGTTGGCCCAACGCAAATACTTAAGCGAAGGTACTCAGCGTTAATACGTACGCGTCATTAACGGACGTAATGCGTGTGCGCCTCCCACGCGTACAGATACATTTGAATACGAAAGAGAGAGGGAGAGGGAGAGGGAGAGAAAGGTTTTTAGGCGCAGAACGGGGCGCGCCAATTATCGAGCGGCAGAATGGAAAATTTCGCGGGAAATAACGAGAGGAATGTACGCGGAGGAGGGCGAGCAGCAGGGAAAAAGATAAGAGGCTACTTTGAGTGAAGCGGCGATGATGGGAGATGGGAGGGTGGGCGCGGGCGGGGGTGTTCAGCCTACGGCCGTTCTCTTGTTTCGCGTTAGCCGCTCGCTGCTCTCTCGCTCTGTCTTGCTCGGCCTAGCAAAGTGCGATAATAAGCCCGCGGGCTCCGGCTGGGGCCAGGAGCCGGCGCAATTCGCCTCCTACAAATTGAATCCTCTCCTCTCTCGCTAGACTGTGTGGCAGGTCCTAAAACGATAAACGCTGCGCGGCAGCCGAATCTGAGATCAACGATCCGTGCTAGATCTCGCTCTCTGCCGCCTTTGTGCCCGGCCGGCCTGTGGCAAACGCGCGCTCCTCCTATCAGGCCTTCTTTTCCACCAGTATTTCGGCAAAATTACTTGGATTGATGTAGCCCCGGCGTCGACCGAGAGCTTTTGAAGTTGCGCACCAACTAATCGTAGCTCCAAATTATATCATTTTCGAGCTTTCAGGCTCGGCGTTAACACGCGTGTGCGCGTGTACGCAACTAAGTCGCCGCGACTAATTTGCACTGTTTAACAGCTCGGCTCTCCTCTCGCCGCCAATTATACAGCCGACTGAGCTTGTCGCCAGAGCGCTCCTCGCATCTTGTCCGTTCTTCAGTTCTAATCAACTGCCGCCGCCGCCGCCGCCGCTGCCCGCCAGTCGCGCAATTAGCATTTTCTCATTTTCCGAGAGCTGCGCGCATTGAAAAGAGAAAGGGCGCCGCGGCTGTTTGCGTAAACTGCTCAGGATATTACGTAAGAGTGAAAAATGCCAGGACGGAAAGACAACGGATGCGTGTGTGCGCGCGCCGCGGACAAAGGCCTCAAAAGTTTTCGCCTAGAGAGCCGAAGGCTCTGCGCAATTAACGCCGAATAACGCTGCGCTATCTCGAAAAAACAAGCCCTTTGTGGGTCTTTATTTGCTTTGTGCGAGGCTTTGTGCCGAGTTTGCCTCTCTTTCGCGGACGCGCGCTCGTCCCAGCGCTTCCTTATTAAAAATGACAAAGCCGCGGGTGCGCGCGCCAGTGTCGCGGGCAAACGGCCGCCGCGGCGTATCAATCGCGCATCGAGTCGCGGCCCCGACGGCCGAGCGACCGGCGGCCGCGCGCCGGATGAAAAAGGGGGTCAGCGCCTCTACGGATGAATGTGCCTCTCGGCTGGCTTTAATTACGGGTGTATTTTATCGGTGCGCTGCCATTTAGCGGGCTTCACTCGTCCGCGCGCGTCCTCCTCGCCGGCCCCGTCCCCTCCCTCGCAGCTCGCAGCTCGCAGCTCGCCACCGCCGCTGCTTTCGTTCATCCGGAGCATCGCGCGCGGACGAACGCGCGAGCGCGCACGCCGCGCCCGAATATTTATGGGCGCCCAAGTCAAATTAGTGGCACCGAGCGCGCACGCACCTTTTGATTAAGTATCTGTTAACCGAGGCTAATACTTAATAAAGTAACGCTGATTTAGTGCAGCGCACGCGCTCTGCCCGGCCGCCCGGCCGCCCGGCCCTTCGGCTCTCCTTCCAGCCGCTCCGAGCGGAGCCCCCTATTTATGCACCTCGCGCTCGATTCATCGATCGTTCGATCGCCTTTTGCCGCGCCGCGCCGCGCCGCGCTCGGCCTAATAGGATTTGCTCGCCGCTCTCCTCTCCTCTCCCCCCCACCTTTCGCCCCGGACCCCGGGGATACGGATCCGCTCGGGAATTCGCGTCGGATTCCTCCAGGACTGCGTTCCTGGCGAGCGCACCTCCGCTCGGCGGTGCAGCTGCGCGCCTATCGGTGCCCTGCGAGAGCCGAAGAAACACCAGTTGATGCTCGCGGATAAGCGCTGGGCCGCCTCGAACGGGCAATCAGTCAGCGGATGCCGACTTGTTGGCAGAAAAAAGCGAAAGCGTGTTTTGCATGCGTCTTACGGAAGACGACGATTAGCAGCGGGCTCGAGAGGCGGTCGAGCGCGCGAGTTGTCGAGGCGCAGGCTGCCAGGCGATAAACCATTTTTATGTGTCCGCGACTGTTTGATTGTCGAGAGATTAGTCGGGAATTTCGGGCGAACCCGCATATCAGAGCTGATTTACCGCCAGCGCCGATCGCGCCGAATGCCCACCAAACTCGCGCGAGCGCGTCCGCAGATTCCGCCGTGGCGCGCAATAGAAAAGGCCGCAGGAAAGCCGGGCGGACTCTTAAATTTCAGATTTATGCCGAGATCTCGCAGTCATAATCTTGATTGTGACGCGCGCGCCCGCGCGAACCTCGCGCTTCTTCGAGCCTCGCTTCTCGCTCTCCGTCTCCTCGCTCTGCTCCCCCACCCTCTCGCTCTGTTTGAACAGCGACAGCGACGACCACGACGACAACGCGCCACGGTGGCCTTATTTGTCAGGCCAAGCGCGAGCTCGTGTTTTGCACACCCGACAACGATAAGATGAAATGCTCGTAAAGCTTAATTTATCGATACCCGATTAGAATTTACGGATGCGAACATGATTAAGCGCTGACAGCCGGAGAAACGCTCGCCTTCGCAAAATAGCATCTCTCTCGATATAAATATCTTGCATCCGAATACCTCGCTGCGACTCGCTACTATTCCACTCGCGAGCTCTTCTATTTTCAAAATGCCTTGCCATCTGTCGCTCCGTAGTCTCCAAGTCTGTTTACAAATTAATACGTTTATTGAATATTTTAACGATGACGCTATTCAGTTCCCTTACGTGCGATGGCACGATGTCTTACCCGAATTTTCAATGCAATTCATTTAATAATATTTTTTCAACCGTCCATATTATTATCGCATAATGACTGTCGGCGAGTGAGCGCGGAGGAATTCTTCGTTACATACTCGTAAACTATCAAGGAAGCAATCCACCAATGCAGTTCATATTCTGTTTATTTTCCGCAACGTTCATTGTGTCTGAATAATCAAAGCTATGAGGATCGAACCTTGCAATAATGTTTCTAAAATTTAACTCGAAATGCATCACAATGCGTAAACACATGTAAAGTTTATTACATTTTTCCATGTTTTAAATTACTCGTTCATTTATCAATGGCATAGTTCCGTCGCATTTTTTCGGTTTGGGCTGCGTTATTGTGGATAAGTATAGCATCAAATTTGAGTGTGAATTTTAATCCAGCTTAAGATATCAACAGTTAAGCGAATTTTCCACTGTTTTTCCAATCTCGATCAGCCATTATTTGTTACTGACGTAAAAAGATAATCAGTGAAACTATCGAATAAAATCTAGATATTTGAATCGATGAAATATAACAATAGTACCTTGTCCAAAAACATTATTTCGCAACTATATCAAGTGGAAACCTGCATTATGCCAAGTGGATTCCTCTTGTTACGAGAAATACATCATTCCTTAGCTTGTATTTTGTAAAACTATTTGTAAAACATTCATGAATGTTCTAAATGTGAAAAGAAATTGTCACGACCTTCTTTCGTATTTTTTCGATGTTCAGTGCTATCTCCGAAATAAGCCTCAGCAATTAGAAAAATGTAAGTGATAGGTAAGGGGGTCAAGTTGTCCACGAATTAAACTGGAGGGATCGCGCCATTTCGAATGGCGTAAGACGAAGAATGGAAGGCAGCGAATACAGGAGAAGATTGTGGAAAACGATGCTGGGCGATGCGCGCAGGTATCGAGCCTGCGAAGCGAACCTTTTGGAAACTTATTACTTTGATGAGCCAGCGCATTGCCATTATGATCCTAAAGATCGCAAGGTACTGACGAGGTATCTAAAACGTATAGAATGCACTGGAAATAAAATACGCAGGTAGTTTCCGCTGAAGAAAGTAAAGTTCGCGAAATTGATCGGACGAAACCCGTTCCAAAGTGCTTGGCCGTCCCGTCGCGCTGTCAAAGGTTATTATCAATTTGTTAAAAAGGCAAAGCGTCGGGCGAGCGGCGCGTATCAGTTTGATTGGAGAAATAAGCGAGCAGAGCGCAGCTCGGCTGGCGGAAAAGGGGAGAGGCCGGGGGAGCGCGTCATGCGGCGAACGCGAGTCCCCGGCATCGATTTTCTCGCGCGCTCTCGAGGTTCGATTGGCAAGCGCCAATATTTCAAGGGGCATCGCGATGCCGAACGTGTACGTGCCCCGCTGAGCCAAAGATTTAGAGGCGCGCGCGAGAGAGTGCACGGCCGAGGGACGGCGCGGCGGGCGCTCACGGTGGTCTATATCGGTGCGCAGCCGGCCAGCTGGACGAGCTGGCTCTCGCTGCTCGGTCTCTCCTTCGTGCGTGCGCGGCACGCTCGTCAGCCTGTTATTCGCGCGGCACAATTAGCGACTCGGGCGCTCGATCGACGAGATAGCCGTTAATAGCTGTCGATGGGTTTCCGAGGCGAGCGCGCATTATCGGAGCCGGCGCTGGTCATTAGCGCGACTCGAGGCAAGTGTCGCGGGGCGCTAAAGAGTCGCGTGCAACTCTCGATTCGTCCATTAGCGCTCGAATGCGACAGATCCATTCAGCGCTCATAATTGCATACGTATGGCGAGCGCGCTCGCGCGACCGAGAGGGAGGCAGCGAGCAAGCCAAACAGCCGTAAAAACTCGACGTCGTTATTAAAAAGTTTAAATGTCTATTAATTACCGCGGCGTGGGGCGCGGCGGCGCGGCGGCGTCTGCGCCAAAGTGTCAAATGCATTTAATTATCGCGCGCGAGCTCGGATGAATGGGCGAAATCAATGGGCGAAGCCAGTCGTGCTCGCTGCGGATTGAAAAACTTTGGGCGCCGACCGCAGCCTTGGCGCGGCCCCTTGGCCCTCGTTAGTCGGCGCATTAATTGCGACGCGTCGCGGCAGAGCGGAGAGGCGTCTCATTGATGGATCGGCGGCCGCTCGTGACTCGCGGGCAGGTGTCGGCCGGCCGAGCAGGCGAGAGCCTCGGCGAGCGCGGAGGAGCTGCCGGCGCGGCCTGTCCGGGCTGGCTTACATATTGCCGCGCGCCGCGCGACTCCGCGATATATGGGCCTCGGCGCGCGCCACCGCCGAACTGCATCCGCACGGCGAGCTCGGCATCGCGATTGTCGCTGAAATATCGATTTTCGTCCGGTCGAATAATGGCCCGATAAATCCCCACTTTTCGCGCGCGCTCGAACCTGCTCGACGGCATTCGCATCCTTCGAACAAAGATTAACGGCCGCCGCTCGCGCGCTAATAATAGTTATAAATCCGGCGGGCGCGCGCGCGCCGGCTGCGACGCGGACCGGAGACAATAAAACTCGATGACGATTGGTCGATCGAGCCGCGTCGAAGAAAAGGAAAGCAGCGACGGGCGCGCTGGCGAATACTTTCCCATCGGGATTCCGAGTGGGCTGCGTCATCGGGGATATCGAAGAGGCCTCGCGGCGGCGCGGCGGCGCGGTGGCGGCGCGGCAGCGCGGCAGCGCGGCAGCGCGGCAGCGCGGCGTTGACAGGAGCGCCGGACGGCAGCGCCTGGCTCTTGTCCAAAGTCCGCCGGCAATCTTGCACTCGGGGCAAATGAAATATTTGGAGACAATAAATGTTTGCGGAGCATCGCTGGCGCAAGCCGAGTGTTGTAAGTAGTTTGGGAGCGAGCCGAGCTGCGAGGGCAAAGGACTAATTTGCGCGCAAGTTGTCGGGCGCTGGTTTGACAGCGCAGTAAATACGAGCTGGCGATAGCGTAGTATATCAGAGCGGGCCGGCAAACTCGCGCGCTTGGACTTTGCCGAGGCAAGAGAGCGCGCACAAGGACACGAATACAGAGGCGAGCTGGCACTTGTAGCATCCACACAGCCGTGCGAGCGCCGCAGACAATAGCTGCCGCGCGCACGGCAGTTTCGCTCGAGATCCCTCGCAGCCCGGATCTCGGATAGATTTAGTCGAGGCTTCCGGCTCGAGACTCGCAAGTGTGGCTCGTCTTACAGTTATTGCGCGCTAGCTGCCGCCTAATGAGATACGATTTCACGCGCGAGCTGCGAGCTGCGAGCTGCGAGCTGCGGGCCTCGATATCGACCTGCGGCCCAACGCCGCTCGGTGTCAAGGCTGTCGGCCGGCTATCGGCTACTCGTTATAATTAGCCTGCGCGCGCCCTCGACGAGACTCGCGACCCTCGCCGCCTCGCGATCGCAGATATTTCATCTTTATTGGCCGCACTTGCTTCTGTCGGATTTTTCAAGATTAAGATACTCGGCAGCGCCGACAACGCCGACCTAAGTACTTGGCATCGGCGTGTATCGGCAGGCAGAGGCACCGCCGGACTCAAAAATCGGAATGCTTCCAGGATCGATGCTCGAATTCCTCACAATTTACCACTGCCCGGCTTCGGGCCCTTTCATCCCTGCTGCTCGCAGCTCCGGCCAGATGCCGATGTAGCGGCGTCCATTAATCGATCGCCTCTACCAATTCGTATCATCGAAACCATATCTCCTCTCATTTGTTTCGCCAACGAGCCACTGGCACTCCTTGATTACGGCCATTTTTCCCTATCTCTGTCCATTTATTTCGCATCTCGCATCTCTCCGCAGCCGCCGCGCCTTCCCGCAACGTTCGGCCGCGATTAATATTTACGCGTTTACGCGGCTGATCGACAATCCGTCAGCAATTTTCCATTCGACTTGGACAACGGTCGAGTCTCTCGCGCGCTGCTCGGCGCACGGCCTTTTTTCCGACAAGCTCCAGCTCTGTTTGCGTTCGCTCAGCGGCAGCCGCGCCATTGTGTCCCCGGGTCAGAAAAAATCAGCCTGAGAAATTAATAAGCCGGAGAAAATTGAACCCAGCTCAAAGAGAAACATAGCCAGCGTCGCTCTCGCAAATGGAAGCTCGGTCAAGTTAAGTCGTCGACAAAAGCAATTCAATTCCGTTTCCGTCGATATTCTTTCGGCGGCTCATGCTTTTTTAAGAACTTTACCTTGTCGCAGCTTTCTCGAGCCCCGAGGACCGACGACACGGCGCTTTCTTATTAAACAACGCTCGAGCTGGCTCCGGTCTCTCGCGGGAATCACCAACTTGAACCCTTTCTTCCCCCCTCGGCCACCTCTTATGTGCAGCCGCCTGCTTTCGCCCCCGTATAACTCAACGCAAATTTCACTCAATTATTAAGAGACGCGATAGGTCGCCATTGTTTTTCCGCTCGTTTTTTCAGCCTCTTTTTTTAATTAGCTCGCAGATTTATGGTCCTTTGTGCTTCCTTGATAGGCGGCGAGCAAAGGCGCGTTGATTCGCCGGTCCATCCACGGAGTTGTCGCTGCGCGCAGATGTCGCCAGGCGTATCGAGTTAAAGGGTTGAAGGGGCAGCGGGCAGAGACGGAGGGCAGGGGCCAGGGGGCAGGGGCCAGGGGACTGCCACGCCAATATCCGACAAGGGACGCCAGTCAAGATGTATGCCCTAATAATCGAAGAAAAAAGTGGCCAATGAAAGAAATTTACGAGCAGCTCTAATTAAGGAAGGGCGGCTGCGACCAACTGCTCGTTCGTGTTCCTTTCTCTCTCTCTCGCTCTCTCGCTCTCTCGCTCTCTCGTCGGCTCCTCCACATTTTTTCCTCTCGAAACAAGTGCAACCCTTTCCCAGCAAAGGATTAATTAATTCAGAATGTATCAATTAAGAATAAGGTTTACTTGTGCGCGCCAATAGCCGAGCGGAGTTGGCGCTGGATGCCGGGGCTGCTTTTTATTGCAAATTGGACGTGAAAAATGACGCCTTGATTAATCTGGCGGATAATTTAAAAACGAAGGGGTTGCGTTGCCGAGCAGGCTCGGATAAAAATTCAAGACGCGAAATTGGCAATCAGCGAAGGGCGACAAGGAGAGCGGCGCGCGGGATGAGCAGCCGGTAGCCGAGGAGCGCGGCCGGGGCAAGGGCCTGTAGCGTAATAACGTTAAAAAATTATCCTTGGCGCGCGCACGGACTGAATTTTACGGACGCGCTTCGACGCGCCCGCCACCCTCGTCGCCCCGAATTAATCTCTCCTGGTCCTGCGATCGATGCGAGCCGTCCACTCGCCCCGATTGCCCATCCGCGAGCGAGTCGACGCGAGCCTCGTTAAGGACCGTCGATCGGCGGCGGCCAGCAAGAACTTAATCTGTCTCTTGGAACGCGAGCGCGTATCGAGCCGATCGACCAGTTTCGTCTCCCGCGAACTGCCTTTCTCACGTGCCTGCTCCGGCTTTATCTTATTTTTTGCCGCGCCGCCCGAAACTCATGTCGGCTCGTGCTTTTTCTCCTCTCTCTCTCTCTCTCTCTCTCTCTCTCTCCCCGCCCCTCTCCCTGCGTTTCCGCTCGCGTCTTTCCCAAAGCGTAGGCGAGAGCAGCGAGCGCCACGACAAAGGCCGCGAACGCGTCGGTCAGTCGATAAGTTAGTAAACTAATTAGCGAGACACGCCGACAAAGGCAATCTCCGCGTACGGCGCGACGCCTCGGGTCCGTCTGGGCCGCTCGCGGCATTCCGCGCTTGGCGCGCGGAAAAAACCGAGGCGGCGCGTGCAATAATTGGCGGGGAAAGCGCGATAAAGGGGCTGCAGGCGGGCTGCAGGCGGGCTGCAGCAGCCCCTCGGGCCCGCGTCCACGCACGGCGTCTCTTTGATAGGGACGCGCATTCAGTTAAACGTATCATTTGGTTTGGCGCTATTGTGCAGGCGAGGAACAAACTTGTTATTTGTTTGAAAGCTCGCGAGAGGCTACGGAGGCGGGCGAGCGGGCGGGCCGGCGCGCGACCTACAGAAGCCGCCGAGGCGCGCGCGAGAGTCTTTCGTATCAGCGAGGTCGCGAGCAAAAGCGCGCTTTGTCAAACAGATACGTATACTCTATGGCGATATAAGGCGTATAGAAGCCACGTATATACGTATACGCGCAGAACTACGGACAGATACAAGCCCCGCACGATTATTATGCTCGCTTTTCGCAATTATTGTTATTATCATTATCATTATTATTTCGGAGCGGCGCGCTACTACGTCGGTACGTCGGGCGCAGAAGCGACTCCGACTCCGAGGGGCAGAGGGAGAGAGAGATGGCTCCAGTTTGATGCATACAATAGACAGCACTTGCTGACTCATATAGATTTTCCTCTCTGCTGCTCTCCTCTCTCACTCTTTTCACTGGCTGAATAGCATTTAAATGGATCGTAACCTTAACAAATCTCCCACTCGTCTCTTTCATCACTCCTGCCGCGCAGCCGGATTTTTCTTCCCCGCGCAACAATCGAACAATTTCGCCAAAGAGATGTCGTCGAATGAGTAGTCGAATGAGCCATTTGTAGAGAGATAAGCGGGGGCTGATAAAAAGCGCGGCGAGGAGGGAGAAAGGGCGGAGGAGCGCCTCGATAGATTCGTCGAATGCTATCGAAGGAATTCGGTGAGCAATCGACGCCGCCGAGGGGGGATCGATCAGTATGGCTGGCAGCCGAGCAAGAAGCACAATGTAAATCGGCGTGTGAGAACCAGGCGGCTCGCGGCCCTAAATCAAGGCCAGGCCGATTCCAGCAAGAAAGCGCCCAGCCGCGGCTCGGTTCCCAGGATCAGTCGGCGGCATACCGCCCGTGCCTCGTCGACCGGTTACTCCCCAGCTACGCCCGCTGTCGATGCTCGCGGCTCGACGTCTTGTCCCGCGCGCGCGATCCTGGGGGCCCTTAGCGAGGTCCGGGGCGCCGAGGCGCGCCCGAGGCAGCAGCCGGCCGAGACGCGGAGCCTCTAAAATCTGGAATTCGAATAGTGGAGCGTTAAAGGCGCGAAAGTCGAGCGTAATGCGCGTAATGCGCGTAATGCGCGTAATGCGCGTAATGCGCGAGCAGCAGCAGGCCGCGATGGTTACGAGGGGCAGGCGGCTAACGAGGGCCGGTAATTGCGGCAGCGAAAGTGAACGTCGGAGAAGTATCGGCAGGTCGTTCCCGAGGCGCTAAGTGGCGGGGCGCGCGCGCACGACAGCCAGCCACCGGCGAGACGCGCCTGCCGCGAGGATCTTCCGGGTGCGAGCTGGAATTCGAAGAGCGCTGGCCGCTGGCCGCCGGCCAGTTAGGCACAGCACCGAGGCGCCGCGGCTTTACGGGCGTGCAGCTGCGAACCGATGCTCGCTCATTTCAATAATTGACGGGCCGAGCGCTGCTGGCGGGCGCGGAACGCATCTGACGCACTCGCTGAAAGCTTCGTAAAAGCGACGTGGCCGCGGCGCTGCGACGCGCGGCAAAAAGTCCCATTGCCGCGGCGCGAGTTTACGCGGCAGTAAAGCGGCCGCGCGGCCTCGCCGCCTCGCCGCCTCGCCGCCTCGCCGCCTCGCCGCGTCCGAACGGAGCGAGGGCTACGAGCGCGCCCAGCGGCCGAATTGAAATCCATCCGGCGTGGCCTTATCGCATGCGGCGAGCAGCGAGCGCCTTCCACTTTTTGCCCGAGCGATCGCGTGGGCGGCCGCTTTTTATTCGTTTTCGCCGTTTCTCTTTTTGCAAGTTAGTTGTACGATTTATTTGGCCGGCGTTAAATTTAGCGCCGCTGATACTCAGTGCAGCCTGACACGCTATCGTCTCGAGTTTTAGTTACGTTACTTTCATGACGATTGCTCTAACGGGCCGACGCCTTATCTGCCAGAAATTAACTCGAGCCCATTTTTTCTCTGCCTCTGGCTGCGTCCGCTTTGTTTTCTTTGGCTCGCCCATACAGCCCAGCGCCAGCAGCCTGTAATCTGTAATCGTAGCCAGCGGCGCTAGAGCTGCACCCAATAAACTCGCCTTTAAATACGCCCAAATAAATCGCGGAATTAGAAAAGTTTATTCGGCGCGCATATTTTTCCGCGGCCGAAAGCGATGCGGCGCGGGGCGGAGGGCTTGCGGATATCGGGGCGAGCTGGCGCGCGCGCGCCGCTCGACGATGCCTCCAGTAAAAAGGGGACGCGCGCGAGCGCGACTCCAGCCCAAGCGGTGGTGGAACCGCTGGTAGGGGGAGGTACGACGTCGTTAAACTTCTTGAAATTGGAATGCAAACAAACCCATTATCGTAAAATCAAAGGGGAAGACAGCGCGGTTCGTTTAAAAGCACACGTCGCACAGACGACAACGATCAGCACGACCGCAACACAACGCGCCGCGGACCTTCAGCGCCGCAGGCCGCATCAAAAGTATGAAAAGTAATTAAATCCACGTTTAGACTTTTGCCTCGCGCGGACTGCAGTGCAGGACGCGGCCGTCCGACACACGCGCGCCGCACACACACACACACGCGAGCGCGCGCGCGCGAAACTGCGCCAGCGAGCTCCACATTTCGCGGCTGCGATTCGCCTTTGTCCAACTTTTTCTTCGTTCCGTCAATCGTCGGCAGCGCTCCGCGTCCGCGGAAAACGAGTCGAAGGCGGCAGGAATTCATTGGACGAGTTCCGTGTCCGCCGTCTCTCGCGCGCGCGCGGCTGCTTCTCGGCAAACGCTGGATGATGTAAGTGGTGTTGGCGGCGACGTTGGCTCGAGCAAACGATCGCGCGCCACCCTCGGCGCCGCGCGCACGTGCTACGGGCCTTCGCTTGCCATTAGCCTTACCTGCGAGAAAAATAAAGGCGGCACGGGGAAAATTCGATGTCTTTATCGCTCGAACTTGCAGAATCATTGGGCAAACGATCTTCATTAGGGGGCCTCGAGCAAACAGGTAGCAATCAAGAAATGATAGCCATCTGCTCGCGACGTGGAGGAAGCATTTATTTACGAGTTCGCGGGAAGTAGGTTTTTGCCAGACGATGAAACGCTCATCTGCTCGTCTGGCGTTCGGCTTTTTTCTTCCCCGATAACGCTCAAGGATCGCCGAGAAAAACGGGCGACCGTTTGGTTATAGAGCAGCCACACACAGCACCGAGGATCGTATCAATCAATTACGCTAATGACCACGTTGCGTAACGCGCTCGTTTTTTCCGTTTTTTCCGTTAATAACCGAACGCCCGCAGGCTACTAATAAGGTGTCGCTTGCTGGGCGTTCGCGCTCGGTTACGCGCCGCGACGAGCCAAACCAGTCGATCGCCGAGAGATACGACGAGTGGACCGGGGCTCTCGGCGGCCGCTCGCCTCGTCGCGCAAGTCGTCGAAGCTCACGCGCGGCAATTGCGCAGCCAACGCGTTCCGCGTGTCTACCCGGGAATCATTCGTGTAACGCGAACGCGAAACGCACGGCGTATAGCCTTTTGCGATTGTTATGCTAACAACACTCGTCCGGTGCGTCTACTTTCATACGGTCGGCAGACTTCCTGTGAGAGCAGCTGCCTAAGACGAGCGCGCGTATAACGCGTGTTAATAAACAATGTAGATCCATATTTGTGCGTGCGTGCGTGCGTGCGTGCGAGGCAACATTGGCAGCCGCGTACGCTCGGCACTTGATGAACGGCTAATCGATGCAGCTCACGCCAAACGGACTTGCGTGCCGCTCGATTAAACTGGCATTGGGCTGCCCGAGGATGCTGGCGCTACGCTGGCTCTACGCTGGCGCTGCGGAGCGGCCGATCGATGCTCGCTTTCGGCCGATCCATCGGATCGCGCGTGCGCCGCACACGCGGACATTGTTGGCAATTGGCAGGAGTGTTTTCCGCGCGCCGAGCACCTCGCAGCATGCGAAGAAAATAGTGGCGCGGCACGCAGAGCCGCAGCATAATTTGATGTTTATATTGAAAAGGCAGCGAACAAAGACTCGTAAATGAAATCGTAATGAGGGTACTCGCACGAGGACAGGGAGCTTCGTTACGCTCGTTCACTTTTACGTCTGTAATTGGCTCGCGGTTTCTTCCTCGGTTTTGCCGACGTAGACGGACGTTTGCTGCGCTCGAGAGAGAGGGAGAGAGAGAGAGAGAGAGAGCTGCCACTCGCCCCCTCAGGAAACGATGACTATAAAAATGCCCCGGTGAGATAGGCCGCCACTCGAACGAGCGATCGTGTCAGCGCGCCGCTGTTGATCGCCGCGGACACCTGCCCGCGCCCGCCGACCGATCTGCATTTCTCGTGCGCCACGCTTCCACGCTGCCGACCGCCGCGCTAGGCCAGCAACAAACTTTTGCTCTCGCGTGCAATCTCGTCATCGCTCGTCGATCACTCGCGCGGATAGTCTCACCAGCGTACAATTAAGCCCCGAACGAATGACGTCTGCGGTTCGTTTCAGCCTATGGCGCTCGCATCGCGTGCGATCGTTAGCAGCTGACTGCGCAACAGCTCGAGTATAACGCAGGGCATCCTCGTGCCGCGCGACGCCCGACTCTGTACGCTCGCGCCGCGTCCAGCCGCCGAAGACGAGGGAGCAAAGGAGTGAGCAATATAATCGGCCAGGGCACGGCCTTCGAAGGAATAAGGGCGGAGAGTGGCCGCTTCCGGCGGATGTGTGTCATTTTTGTGACGATCGGCGGCGACCTCCTCGGCCAGCGTCTTTGCCGTCTTATCGATGACTGATCTGCGCAACGGTCGTCGCCGCGCGCTCACCGCGCGTGACTCTCCGAGCCGCGCGGCGACGAACAAAGTGTCGCGATGCGCGACCAGTTAACCTCCGATTGGTCGGCGGCACTTGCCGTGGCCGACGCCTCTTGATTGCGATTCAGCCGGCAGGCGAGCCGCGCGTGACCGGAGTCTGCGGCACAGGGGGAAAAACCCACAGGCGCACGTCCAATCCATGGATGGAGCCGGCGAGGCAGGCTAGCCCAGCTAATTAGGCCTGGCAAGTGACAAAAAGCAGCGCCGTAATGCAAAAGCCGAACGCGGCCGTAACTGGTTAATTACAAGCCGCCTCCGATTGATCTTCGGCCAGCGGCTATATTGCCGACTTATTGCTACCTCTGCTGCTTGCCGCCCCCTTCGTCCGATTTTGCCGCTGCCGCTGCTCTCTTTCTCTCTCGCCAGGCTTTTTCACCAAAAAAATTAATTGGATACTAGATGAGAGTGGCCTCCCACTAATTTCTTGCGCTTTTTGCTCGGCGCCAGCGCGTTTACTTTTATCTTTATTTTTATTGACACTCGTAAACGGCACTCTTTTCATCCGTCGATACACCTAACACTCGCTGCTGCTCTCGATACTCGTTTTCTCGTCTTTTCCAGAGCTAACGGCACGAACGGCAAGGACGAGTGCCGGGCGAGTGCCGGGCGAGTGCCGGAGCGGGAGAGGGAGAGAAAGAAAACGAGAGTCGTTGGTGTCGGCACTGACGGAACAACGTCGATGCGCGAGCATGCGGACGCTCGAGCAATTTGCAAGGTGCAACGCGTCTCGCATTAGTCAAGGCACCTATCGCTGCCCGGCCATCGCGTAACGGTAATGCGCTGGCTGCCCCCTCCCCGCCCCGCGCGCGGACTAGCGATGACGTTAATGATCTGTTTAATTGCCGAGCGACACGGAGAGTGCCCGCGCGCACCTCGGCAAAAATGCTTCGCGAAAACTTTGCTTGATACTTCGTATCGCCTACCTCTCATGCTCGCAGATGCGTAATTAATCAGCTCGCAACGAGCATTTCCAATTTCACGTCAATCAACCGATTGACTTGTGAACGCGATGCAATTCCCATTCAGTTTACCGGCATCACCTCGTCAGATTGCCGCTTTGATTAATTTCCGACTCGAACCTCATCAATTAAGCAGCCTTTTAACGTTTTCCGATGGAAAGACCAAGTTACAAAAATACCAAGCTTAGGCAAAAGAACCGCTATTAATTACATTGAGCACTGCGTCTTCTCCAAGACCATTACAATCTTCATTTCCCTGAAACAAAAAAATATATACATGTATGTGTGTGTGTGTGTGTGTGTGTGTGTGTGTGTGTGCGTCCGAGTTACCGTATGCATAACTCACGTGCTTTTATTAATTCAAGTAATTCAAGTGAGCTACTTCAAATTGATAATACTGCAGTATCAACTTAGAAGCTCCAATGTTTGTATGTCTTCCTGCTTCCCACTGTTTCTAATTTTCTTCGTTCGTACGAGGTTCATCAATCATATCTTCTTCTTGCGATAATAACCAACAGATGAGGAGAATTTCGACACCGTAGTTGATATGATCAATACACTACTGTACTAATCATCGCTTAAATAAACTTGCAGTTTTTCAACCGTCGACTGTCAGAGTTTGTTAATATTTCGTCGGAAGAATAGCACAGGTAATCTTGAATTTCGAATAGTGGATTGTGTACGTTTTCGTTGCTCCGCTTGAAAATGTCTTCCACAGTCGATTTCCGTTCTTTGATCCAGACATTAAAAATCGTGACTGCAAAACTACTCAGTAGTCGACCGTCTCGTGAAACTTTGAATCAAAGCATTTGAAAGACTAGGAGTTGAGTGTCTTCGTAAACATACCCAATTCTATGTTGTCGATCGGTTCAACCGGAGGCATAAAAGTTATTATTCGTATAAAGAGCATAATTGTGACGTGAGCATTATATATTTACGTGATTCGAAATCATTGAATTAGATAGGACAGACCTTTCGTAGGAGAATGATTGTCGTGAGCCGAGCGTTTTCATATGATACCGACACGGTATTCGCATATTCACTATTTCAAGAAGGAAAGGCAGCTCGGCAATATTTGATGCTGTGCTAGGAATTGGGCAAAGGAAGAAGAGCGAGAAAAAGAAAGGAGAGGAGCCGAGCAAATGGCAGGCACACACATGTATGCGCGCTCAAAGGAGGCGATGGGTGGAAGGTGCGTGGGCACGGTTGCGCTACGCAGGTTAACGCGCGGCGGCGGGCGCACGTGGCTATCGGAGGGGGCTTTATTATTGATGGCGTATTGAAACGGTATGAGCGCGGTGATAAAACGGGTCGGGGCCCGAGCGCCGAGGAGGTCCCCACTTAACGTCGGCCGGATTATATATGACGGGGTGGCTCGCTGCTCTTTCTTCTTCTCGGGCACTCGTGCGAATGCAGCGGATGCACATCGAGCTCTCGCCCCGCGCATCGACTAGCAGCCTCTCTTATCTGATAAGCAAGTCTCGCGGCCGGCCACTCGAGCAGTCGCTCTCTCATATTTATGGCCAGTCGTGTGTCTATTGTGCAGCTCTTTCTCTCCTTCTCACTCGTCCCCAAGATATATATTGGCCGATCCATCCTCCGTCTGTACACAGCTGCCTTATTTTCGCCTCTGATACAATGAAGATTTTTAAGGGGATGACTAATTGAGGCACGGTCGAATACATCATTCGCCGACTTGGAATTTATCGCGCTCGCACATCGAGGGGGAATTAAAAATTACTGATGCTTTTTATCTTATAGTCGCTGTTGGCTGTTGGCCGGAAAAAAAAACGCAAGAAAAAAAGCCAAGCCGCTTTCGTTATTTATAGGTCGTTCGAGAATTACGAGCCTTCGGCTATCATTATTTTTTTATTGTCATCCCTCGACTTTGTTTCTCTTGTTGGGTCTTCTTATAACGCGAGCCAAATTGTCAATAACTTCATTTGTTTAGGGTCTCGTTAAGCACGCAGCGCGGCGACTCGTTAAATGAGCCGAGAGAGAGAGAGAGAGAGAGAGAGAGAGAGCAGAGCAGAGCGGCGATGACGAACGGACGTGATCCAACGATTTATGCTGGACATCAATTTCCCTCAATTTGTCGTCGGTTTCGCGGGCCCAGCCTCGGGGATTAGCGCGTCAAGATGTCGTCGTCGTCGTCGTCGTCGTCGTCGTCGTCGTCGTCGCCGCCGCCGCGGACTATGGCGGGTGGCCGCTCGCGAGACTCGCTTCGTAAATTAAGCAATTTGCTAATGACATTCTCACGTGACTCGTATTTTAGCTTGGGCGCATGCCACCTCTTTTTACTACCTCGTCAATTCACTTGCCGACTGCAGGCTACAGGCTCGCAGGCCGCGCGCTGCCCAAATCAGCGTATTGCCCGCTCTCGATCGCCGTAAGTGCACTTTTATCTCGGGATAATTTATGAATATTCAGCAAAGCAAACGTCGAGAAGAAGACAATGGGACGCGCGCGTCCATCCCTCTCGAATGTAATTAAAATTTCAAACTACGCGAGCGAAGAGGGGGAGGGCAGGGCAGGGGGGCAATATCTGGGCGTGCATTTTAATTTGGCGCGGCAAGGCATTATCCGGATGTTTTCCCTTCTGGGTATCGGAGCTTTTGTCTGCGAGGATACAATCTAATCAGGGTCGCCATGGTCGCAAAGAGCGTCGGGATATTTACCGTCATATTTCAGATCGGGATTTGTGAGTTGCGCTTCCTTGGCTCGCACTAATAAACGCACGCAGTTCCAGCCAGCCAGCCGCCTCCGCCGCCAACCGCCCATTCGCTCCCCTTGTTAGCCCCCGTGTTTTCCTTTCGCCAGCTACTCGGCTCGCAAACATCAATACTTCACGACCAGCGCTAAGCGTCGAATCTTGGTTTGATATCATTGCCGAGCGCCGCCAAAAGAACGGTGTCAACGCTGTCGAATGGCAATTAGGGTCGCGCAGCTATTGCGCGCCTCGTGCGAGAGGGCTGCAGGTCGGAGGCGAGGGTACCGTCTTGATAAATATAGATTAGCTTCGATTGTGTATTAATCTATTAATCCGCGCTAACGACGGGGCAACGCGAGCGATTCGGCTTAATCGGTCGAAGGGTTACGCAAATTGATGGATGCTGCGGAGCCGAGCAGCTCGCTTTTAATCCGCTGATGGCTGGCTGAGTTGTCGCGAAGCCTCGGCATTTGATATCCGAGTGCGGCGCGGTATCAATCATCCGCAGTCTCCGCGGCAGCGCTGCGGCGCTGCGGCGCTGCGGCGCGACGGCGCACATATCGATATGTTTATCGCGAAGAAAGCAGCAGTGGGTACGCACACAACAGGCAGTCGCTGCTCTGCCTTAGCCTTGGCTTTCTGATTGAATGGCTCCGCCGCAGGCACTCCACTCATCTTCTTGGGTCTTTGTTTAATTTCAAAGAGGAGACATCGCTCGCTCTGCTTTCAGGCGCGCAGCTATGCACGGCCTGGATACCTATCTGAAATCCCCAATATTTTTAAAAGCTCGCGGAAGAAGCGAGCGGCGCCGGAGCCGTGGAAGGGGCGACGGGGGAGATCGGGGAAAAGCCCAGCGCGCGGAGAGACAAGGACTCGCGCGGCTCTCGGCTGCTTTGAAGGCGAGAGCCGCGCGAGCTGCGCGAGCTGCGAGCCTCGCCCATTAAAACGCGAATAATAATTATGCGAGCGCGCGGAGTGATCAGTGCAGCTCCGGCGGTGGCGGCGCGCGAGCGATCGTCCGTATCAGCTGGCCCGGCCTTTTCTGCGCGCGTTTTTCAGCCGGCGCTCAATGCCTACTCCCCCATCCGCGCGCCTTTTTTATTATTATTATTTCGTGCCGCGCGAGTCGCTCGCTCCGCCGGCAGACTGCTCGCTGCCGTTGGCTTTTTAGCGAATATGACGAGCGTCATTTTAACTGCGAGCGTGACAAAAGCAGAAGATGCTCACGCTTCGATACTGCCTTTTTAATATGCCCGAGAGCCGCGCGGGTACGGCCCGGCTGACGGGAGCCGCTTCTGCAGCGGACAATTTCACCAGGCACCGAACTCATTGTTTCCGCGGCGAAACGATCCTCGCGCGCAAATAACGCCGAAGAAAGCGCGCCCGGCGCGCTGATCGAGTAGCGCGAGCGCGTCGACGCCCGTCGCGCCGTAATAACGCGCGGCATTCAGCGTAATTGCGCGCGCGCGGCCACGGCGCGAGGCGAGCGACAAAGCGAGACGCGGCCTAGCGGCTCGCGCGCAAGAAGTGTCGCGTCGCGTCGTCGCAGCTCGCGGCCCCCGTGATTGCTCGTTAGCCTGGCCACGGCCCCGTGTCCGTCGCGAAATCGCTGATTGTCATCGTTCGAGGAAACGCCTCCGGCGGATCGCTCCTCTCGACAAGGGCGCCGCTGCCCGCGCCGGCCGTTCGATCGGCCAGAGCGGCGAAGCGGCGAAGCGGCGGAACGCGAGCTGGCCCGCAGGAGTCGCAGGACGGAGGGGCGTCGTAATGCATAGGATTACGTCGGGCGTATTCCCATGGCCGGCGACATCGGTCGTTAGCCGCGGCGGCTGCAGCCCGGGCGTAGGACGGTAATTATTACTGATGGAGCTTTCTAGCGACGCGCGCTGCTTTCGCTCGGTGGCCCGTGGACTCGGCGGCGGCGGCGGCGGCGGCGGCGGCGGCGGCGTGCGTGCGCGCGGTCGATGAAAAGGACTGATTCGATGAGAGCGGATGCCGCCGAGTCGAGGGACAATCGCGTGCCCGGCCATTGTCCTACCTCCTCCTCGGCGGCTCGCCAGCCGGAGATAAGTGCACGCCGCGGCGCGCCGCTCGCGTTTTTCCACGATTTCTTTCTGTTCGAGAGCTTAGCGGGCAGATCGCGCGCGCGCCGGCCTACCTCCGCTCTCTCCCGGGAGAAATGTCAGCGGCGGGCGACGGGGAGGGAGAGAGCATAACGTTATAATTTATCGCCTCGCGTTCGCTCCATTGTGGCCGTCGCGCGGAGCGGAGGCGGTGTGACGGATCGGAGAGGAAGGGGTCACCGCGACAACGCGACCACCATACTCGCGGAGCTGCTTCTTCTTCTTCTTCTTCTTCTTCTTCTTCTACGTCTTCTTGTTCCTCTTCTTGTTCTTCTTTCTACCGCTCTGCTCTGGCTCTCCGGACAGCTCTCGTTTCCTTTGTTTCTTTTATTTGTCACGCGAAACGCAATGCATTTCTCTTATTTGTACGCCGAGCTTTTCCCCCCTTTTCTTTCTTTCTTTCTTTCTTTCTTTCCCCGCGCAACCGACATATGCACGGCTGTCGTACGGCTGTTAGTTAATAAACGGACGATTCAATTGTGCGTCTCAATAGATTTCCTCTAAAAAACGCGGCGCGGTGCTGAATGCGGCGGCGAGTCGAGCGTGAGAACGGCAGGTCGGCCGCTTTCGAGTCGAAAGTCAGCAATTAGGCGAGTTTTTAATTAGAAAAATAAGAGCATGTGCGTAGGCTGAATGGAGAGGAGTATCGCTTGGAAAATGGGACGAGGAAGGTGCGCAGCGGGAATAAAGAAAGAGTTAAACGGGGGTTGAGCGCGGCGGACGGAAGCGTACGTCGGCTGGCATTATCAAGAACAGTCGGGCGTGCGCGAGCTCGTCTGGCCGGATCGTCCCACGCATCGACAGCGAGCGCCGAGGCGCGCTCCTAAACGCGCGTACGTGTCGCGCGCGGCCACGGTAGCCATGGCGAATTCCTGCGGCGCGGGCATTCGGCCTTATTGGAGAACGCTCGCCGAGCGTAACGCCGCTCGTAGCCCCGACCGCATACGGTTATGGCCCCGAAAGAACTATAGCCCCGAACGGCGCATCGCTATTATTGCGCGGCCCGCGCCCGGCCATTACTCCCCAACTGCTTCATCAACTTTATCAATTGCGCGCGATGCATCTCGGCGCGGCCACGGGCTCGCGACCAGGGCGCAGCCCATAAGCAGCCCCAAAGCAGCAACCAGCGCCGAGTGGCGGAGCTCTCGAGTTGCTAGTCGGCGGAGCGGCCCGGAGAGCGCCAGCGGACCGCCGAGCCATCAAAGCGATCACCCGAGGCTTCCTTAGCCTCCTCAGTTCTTGCATACCGTCGCCGATATTAAATGACAAAGGCAAAGGCATACCGCGGCGCAGTTAGCTGGCAGGAAATTCTGGCGATGCGGCCTGCAGCCCGGCGGCGAACGGCGAGCGGCAAGCGGCGAGGTTTTTCTCGGGCGTACCTATCGGCCTCTCGCCCCGACGCCGAATGTTTCAAATACGGCGCCCGCGGCTGCGGCGAATTCCGCGGCACGGCGTCAAATCCCTCTCTCGATAAAGGGTGAAAAAGTTTAAAGAAGCCCGAGAGAGGGAAAGCCTTTGATGTCGCGCAGCCCGAATGCCGCCGCCGCCGCCGCCGCCGCCGCCGCCACCGCGCCCTCTGTTCTGTGCTTGCTTACTTGCTTGGCTTCTCAAAAATGAGATTTGTCCTGCGCTACAACAATGCGAAGGCTTTTTTTTCAATCGGCGCGACGCTAATTAATTTGTTCGCCTCGCTCTCCCACTTTCTCGGGCCGCCGCACAAACGACATTTTTCATTAATTAACTGCAGCTAAATTAAAATTCAAGTCTCGCTCGATTGTTGCTGCCGCGCTCCGCGCGCTCAGCTCGGAATAATAAGAGAGCGCGCGAGGAGCGCCTGCAAAAATTGGATAAGAGGGAAGGAGCGTGTGCTTTTATTTTATCTAGGGTGTAGCTTGTATTCAATGAGACGGAATTTTAGAAAGGGGTGTGAGCGCGCAAGCACATGTGTGCGCGCCCAGCGCGACTCCGCTCGACTCGACCCGACTCGACTCGACTCGGCTCGACTCGACTTCGCTTTATATATTCTCGCGCTCTGGCTTTGCCATTACCATGAGACCATGAGCGTATGTGAAGGAGAGAGCGACGGCAATGAGAAGCCGGCAGAGGCAGATATCGACTTTTGACTATTTGATGAGGCTCGTGGCGCAGAATGGCGAATTCCCAGGAGTACGCTGCGCTCGCTTACTTATCTCTCCGCTCGCACTTTCCCCCCGCTCGGCCTTTCTTTCGATCGCGCGCGATAATAACGACGACGACGACGACGACGACGACGACGACGGCGGCGACGACGACGATCGCGCTCGCCTATTAATAGCTCGAGAGTCGAGCGCCGAGTCGGCCTGCGCGGCACAGGCTGCGACCGTCTTGTTGACCGAGCATATCAAGCCGCAGAGCAGAATGGATTTATGCGGGCCGCCTCGCCTCCAAAAAGCACACCTTTGCCGAGCAATTACCGACTTATCAGTTTCCGAGGAAACACCTGGCGGCAATCGGCTGGGCCACAAGTGATTCGGCCAACAATGAGAGCCATTGTTGGCCCCGTCTATTTGCAAAGGCTCGGGCGTATCTCTCTTTTCCTCGGCTCCCCGGCGCGCGCCAGTCAACCTGTCTGCCAGTTGTCGCGCTATCAATGCTCGAAAAGAGACGCGAGTTTTATGGTCGGTGTGGCGCGCTGAAAGCCCGAGCGCCGTCGGTCCGCGGCGATGCGGCGATGCGGCGACGCGGCGACGCGCTCGTCTCTCGGACGCACGGCACCTGGAAATATGCCGAGCCATTGGCGCTTCGAGGGCTTCATTGAGACGCGCAGCGTGTACGCCGCTCAGCCGCAATTAGGCCGCTAATGAGGCGAGCGCCGAGGCGCCGGCAACTCGGAAAAGGCGCGCCTCAAACTCAAACTGTTTGTTGGACAAATTGCAATTTGTCAGGCGAATTAATTGGACAATGAAGAACAGGCGGGAGCGGAGCAAACAATCTATCGGCACGTATTTGCGGCTTTCCCCTAACTCTTCACAGGCTATTGATTCCCAATTTCAATGAAAATGGGCAGGGTATGCTCGTTCTACTTTTTTTTACGAGGATACACTTGTTGAACGCACTCGGCTTTTTTTGTGCACGAGGTGATCGCTGACACCCCTGAACAGGGGGGAACGAGGAAATTCTCCCTCTTTTACTCTCTTTCTATCGACAGGGTTGGCTTTTTCTTTCCTTCTTTTTTGCTCTCTTTCCGACCCCGTCACAGTTCCGCGCACGGGGGCGCTGCGAGGCGCGCGGCGCGCGGCGGGCGGCGGGCGACGGCGCTGCGGTCAGGGGTGATTTTTATGGCGCGTTTGGGGTGAATCGCATGTAAATGCACTGAATGCGAGAACCAATAACTCGTCACGCGGCCGTTCATTATCTGCCGCGCGGATACTTTTATTACTCGTCGGCAGCTGCTTTTTATCAAGTCTCCGCCGCGTTTTCAAATATTGGCGCAGGATAAACGCCGAATTTAATGGCGTCGCGACGATAATTCCAAGGGCCGTTCGGCTGCAGGCCAGACAAAAATTAAATTCGGCGTGCTAACGAGAAGACATGGCGGTCGGAGAGCGGCCCGGGACATGTTTATTTAGCGAAAAATAAGGAAAAAGGGGACCGAGCGAGCCCCTATTGGGGCGAGTAGGCGAATCCTGCGCTTGCGGCGGCGACACTGGCGTCTATTTAAATAAGGAGGGTCGCTGATATAAAAGGGTTGGTCGCGGAATTAGAGACGAGGCCGCAGCAGCGCCGGCGATTATTATACCGGAGTCGTTGCGGGGCTGCGACAGGAGGCAGGCGAGGAGCTGCGAGCGGCCGAGCGGGCAGGGGTCGGCGGGTTTCGAGGCTGGAAGCCTCTCGAACCGCAGGAGGTTTTTCCTGGCGCGGCGCGCGACGGTCCAGCGACGGCCGAGCCGCGGCCGAGCCACCGTCCTCCCATATAAAAGTACGCGATTGCCTTTCCCCGAGCCGAATAAAGGTCGCCTCCGCCGGACAATGGGGAATCATTTCCGCGGTGCGCCGCCGCCAGCCCGCGCGCCCCCGGCGAGGCCGGCCTGGCTGCCTGCCCCCAAAGGCTTGTTTTTGCGGGCATTTCCTCCGGAGCGTTAAGCTCGTGTAAAGTCCGCCTTCTTTATTGCTGCACACTCGCTGCCGCTCCGCGTCTTGCTGGCCCGAAATGGACTCCGGCACTGCTGGCGCTGCCCTCATTTGCATGTTGAGCACATAAAAATGCATATTACCGAAGCAAGAAAGAGACTGGAGATTAAAGAAGCACGAGAAATAAAGAAGCGAGCGCTGGCCCAGACAATCGTTCGGTGCATGCGCTTAGCTCTCTTGATTTTTTGCCAACAAGCGAAAATCCGCGGCCGAGGCGGCATTCGAGCACTCGAGCATTAGAGCAAAGGAGTACAAGTCGAAATTCAAAGAAGGATCGAGAATAATTGCAGGGCTATGTGCCCCAGCAGCCGGGCGAGTAGCTTTCTTCCATTCTTTACTTTTCCGTTCGGTTCGCTGAATTAGCCCGTGCGCAAAGCTGGAAACGCGGCTCGCTCTTTGACGCTCGAGTACCTCGGCGCGCAACTGAAAAGGGACTGCGCTACGAAAATTGCTCGGAGAATATGTCGCGTTACGATTAATTATTAGCCGGCTGCAAGCAGACAAAGCTCGCTCTCGCTCTCTCTCTCTCTCTCGCTCTCTCTCTCGCTCTCTCTCGCTCTCTCCGCCTGCCTCTTTGCCTGCCTGCTCTCGCTGCTGCTGCTACTGCTGCTGCTGCTGCTGCTGCTGCTGCCGCCGCCGCCAATGCCGTTGCTGCTGCTGCTGCTGTGTGCGTATACAATTACAGATGCCGCTCGACGGACGGCCAACAAGCAGCAGCCGCTATTTACCGAAAGTTATCGAAGCGCGAGAGACGGAGAATTAAAGGAAACCCAAGTAGGATGAGAACTGATGGCGGCGCGGCTTTCGGCTCTCGCTCTTGCTCTCTCCTTCGATCCGGCTGCCAGCGGATATCTGTCTAGCTATATACAGCAGCCGGAGCGCCTAATTACTAATAAGTTTTCCACGCGAAATGAGGTGAGGAAAAGAGAGGGTTAATTCAAAAGTACGAGCCGAGCCGAGCCCACCCCTGATCCGCCGACGATAAAGACGAACGAGCGGCGAGCGCAGCCGGGGCGGAGGGTAAGAAGCCTCGAAAACGCAGTTAAAGATTTGCGATGTCTTTCGATTCCCGTCCGAGATACTCCTAATTACTGTTTGCCTTTCTCTCGGCTCAGCTGCCATTTATTCTTTCCAAGTTGGCTGGCTGGCTGGCTGGCTCCCCTTTCGCGCAGCCAGCGCGCCGGCGCGGCGGACTTTTTCGCGCGGCGCATCATCGGCCGGCCGCGTCGATGACGGATGGCTGATGGCCCGCGACGACCTGCTTCTGGCTGGCGCGCGATAATTGTAACGAACGCCCGGAGAGCGCGCGAGCCCATCTGCGCCCGGGCGCGCAGTCGCTCTTTTCTTCCTTTCCTTCGCCGCGCTTTGCTTTCCAAAGTGCGACCCCTCCGCCCGCAAGCGCGAACTGCGCGCCGCGCTGCTCGAGCACCAAACTTGTACGAATTGATTTAAGTGCTGAATGCTAAATCAACGGAACACGCGGCGGGGGGAGCAGCACCGACAGCTCGGCCAGATTTACGAGTCGCGGCTGCGTCCTTCAGACTCCGGCCGTCGCCGCGAGCTCGCCAGGCCCTGTGGCTCCGGTCGATCGGCGGAGCCGCCGCCGCGAACCCGGCGAACGTCGTCGCGCGCTCTCGCAGCCGCCAGCCCGGAGTCTAATTGAAGCGGACTCCGCGCGCTCGTCTGCCACTCGGGGACTGACGGGCGAGCTTGCGGATTGAACGGCTGCAATCAGCGCCTCGATCTCGCGCAGCTTTTCGCTGCCTCTCGCTCGTTTCCCGTTCCCCTCCCCGTTCTCCTTGTCGAGGACGCCTTCGGCTCGGCAAATTCAAATCAGTTTGATTTATTTATTTGCCGCAGGAAACAAAGCGGAGGTACGAAAATTGAAATTCAGCGAAACAAGTTTCGAAATCTTTCAAAATAAAAGATCCAAGTCATGCCCATTGTCAGTAGATTCCCATCAAGCGCGAGCCTGGAAAGTTTCGAGCTGAACCAGATTTCACCGACGGCGGCGTGGCGCATGAAATTCACCGGTAAGCAGCTGCTCTAAGTAACGTCAATTATTGCCACTTCTTTGTGAAGCGGCTGACACAGAAAAAGCGAAAGAGTCAAAGCAAAGGAATATCCAGGAGAGGTGGAGAGAAAAATCCGCCCGTCACATCGTAAACCATCACGTGCGATCTAGTATTTTGTGCGCTCTCTAATTATAAATTCCGTTCGTCGCGCGCACGTCTACGTACACGATATCGCGTCGAATATGAGCGGCCATCTAGACACGCAGTGTCGAGCCCCCTCCCTCTTGAGGTGAGCTGCTTTCCAAAGCAGCGGATTCGAGGAACCTACTGCTTCGAATCGACTTTCGAAAATTTTCGGGACACATGCGCCACGATTTTTCGTGTCACGTAGAGGCGATTCTCTTGCCCGTCGAATTATGCCTCGGAACTTTATTAAATTAAAATACTTCTAGGAAAGCCTGCTCTCTCTCTCTCTCTCTCTCTCTCTCTCTCTCTCACGCACACAGAAACGTATCGGTTATTTCCTCGTAAAGTTGGGCAAACAGGAATTTATTTACGTGACATGTCGATTAATTGGCGTCGCGCGAGTGGAAAGCAGCCAAAGCCAATCGAGGCTCGACGTGATTACAAGTCTGTCGAGTAAGGACGCACCGCGAGCGTTGGTCAATTGGAAATATTGCCAGCTAAGAATACGAACGAAACGGAGGCGCGCGCATCTGCGACTCGTCGCCCGTCCCCTTTCCCTCGTTGCCCGTTTGTCGCGCGGTGGCGGATTTCTTTTTCGGCGGAAAGATGCTATCGGACTTTCGGGAACGACGCGAGCGCGTGCACTGCACTCCGCCTGTGAGAACCGCGGCCAGCTCCAGTGGGCCTCGTGTGATTGTCGTCTTTTAATTATCAAAAGCATCGCGCCACCGGAGAACCGGAGGACGGCGGATAAGCTGGCGTTCCAGAAATAGAAATTGGCGCTTGGAAGGGCCGCGGCCGGTGGAGACATGTGTCGAAAATTGTTTGAATCAGCAGTGAGCCGTTTGCGAGATCGTATCGCATTTGCAGTTATAAAGCCATTAATCGCGCATCAGGCAGGATTGTCCCAATTGAGAAAGCGATAATGAATTCGGAGTAGGGCGGGCACGCGAAAAGGCGAAAAGGCGAAAAAACGAGTGGGCGGCGACGTCGTCGCGGTGCGAGCTCGGCAGCGCGAGCCGCTGTCCAGCTTCCGGGCGCAAAGGGCGCTCCGATACGAATGGACGCGAGAATAGGCTTGGGCAGGCGAGCGACGCAGCCGTAAAATCAATGCGTAACGAGTCGCGCGCTCGCGCTGCCTCGTGAAAAAGATGCTGAACGGCCACAGATTCTCGGGCTTGATAGCTACGATCAGCCGTAAACTGGAGCGAATGACTGCAGCGACACCGCGCCGCGACGACGATTGCGATTAATTAATTTCAGTCCGCCGAGACACTTAGTTTCCGTTCGTTTAAGCTCGTTAATACCTCGGCCAAAGGAGAGAAAGAGCGAGTCGCGCGTGCCCCCACCACACCCGCGCCATCTCAGCATCTCCGACTGCGACGCTGCCTCCGTCGCGCCGGCAGTTTTTTCTGCGCATTGTATATAGCCGCAGCCGCGCCGCTTCTCGCCGCTTCTCGCCGCTTCTCGGAATCGTCAATTTTCGACGGCCCGGCAAAAACCAAGTGCCAAGCGTTTAGCGATAAATAAAGAGGGCGCGACGTCGACGAATGCGTGGAACAGGAGCGCCGCGGACGGCCTTTGGCCCTCGACGGGACGGGACGCGGACCGGTCGCGCGCCAGCCCAACGCGAGGCCCTGTTCCGTCGCGCCCCGCAGCACGCCGCTAATGGCATTAAGAAGTCGCGAAACCGTGGGAAGTCGGCTGGCGCGGGGGTCAACTGGCGCGAAGTCGCGCTGCGACGCTCCTCGTAAAAGTGTCCGCTGCGCCCGGTCGACGATCATCGTTGAGATTAAGGAAACGAGCCTCCGAGCGGACTGGACTGGACTGGACGCGCGAGCGTCTCGGCGATGATTCACGCGGGCCGGCTGCTCGGCTGTTCGGCTGCACGGTAGCTCGGAGCGGCCCGATCGGCCGATTGGCATTCATTGATTCGCGTCGTCGGCGCCCGTGCACTCGGTCCCCCATGCCGCCTCGTTTTTTAGTCGATGTGGCCCTGCCGGAGAAACTACTCTCCTTGGGAATAACGTCAACAAAGTTTATGGCGCTACAAATCTTGCCTAACTATGGCGGTTTGTGCATCTTGTTCGATCGTAAAACGTCGAAGTTTCAATTTTTTTAAGATTCGCCTATAATTTTTAACGTGTTTTATAGCGCATAAATTGCCGTCCTTGTTTACCCCATTAATTGTGCTAATTTCGATTTTAACTGCTCATTTGTGACTTTGCGAGGTTCGAATAAAAATCGAACGCCCACGGATCCATAAATTTGCGCGTGCTCGCAGAAGCGATGGCTGGCGCTCGCAGACCGAAAAATGCTCGATTCGAGCGCACTCGCCGAAAGAGCCAACCTAATTTATCGTCGAGGATCCGATGCGCAGAAATAACATGAAAATTGATTGCGCAACGCTCGCGCTCGCTCGCTTCGAGATATTCAGCCCGGGATGTAAAATTAATAGCGATCTAGTTTTCTAAATTGCGGAGAATGCGGCAATTGCCAGTCGTTGGAGAGCGCGAGTACGCGCGCAGATGCGGATATGGCGCGTCCGCGTCCGTGTGTGCGCGTATATGAAATGTCATATCTTCGGCGCGGAGAAACGCGGCCACACAGAGGAAGGATCAGCAGAGGCTGAAAATAACAGCCGGCAGAACAAATGCCATTGCCGAGCTGCGGCCCTCATCGCATTATTGTTTGCCTTCAATTAAGCTTCTATTTTACGTAATATACCGCGATCCCGGTCGCTTACGCGCCGCGCTTGGCCGGGCTATTTCTCATTTATGCGAAAAGCTCGAAGCTCAAGTGCGCGCGGACTCGGCCCAGGGTTGGGTTGGGTTGGGCCACGCCAACGCTTCGATCGGTCTTCGTTTGCGCTCGGGCTGTGCCAAGTCAAGCAAAAAAACCAAGGAAAAGGGAAAAACTGAAAAACCGCGCAAGTCGGACGAAATTGTCGAGCCGCGGGGCGCACTCGACGCGAAAAATGCGAATAATACGCCGCGAGCTCATTTAGCGACGCGTATCTCCTGCGCGGAAATCTTCTTTACGCTAATTGCAAGTTTTGCGCTCCAATAGCATCACGTCGTTTTTCATATCGCGCTTCGCTCGCGCGTTATATGGCCGTGCGTCGTGCTCTCGGCGGCCGCAGGCTTTTTGCTTTTTCACGCTCATTGATGCCGACCGCGGTGTCGGGTAATTGGTTAGCGCGCGGCAAAAAAACAGCCGCGGCCGCGCACGAGAGCCGCCATAAAACAATAAATACCGAGCCGAGCCGAGCCGAGCCGAGCCGAGCCGTCCTGGCCGCGTCTCGCGGTTTCGCGCGGTTTCGCGCGGCCGCGCCGTCCGAGACTCGCTTCGTCCGAGCAATCGATTTCACTGGAGCTCATTTCCTGAAAACTTGCGGCTCCGCGGACGGCCTTGTCAAACGGGACGCCCACCAAGTCGGACGTTTCATTAATCCAAGCGCTCCAGATGCTCCGAGTGGCTTTGTCTCGATTTCGCTTTCGCGCCGACTATTACCAGCCTGCCAAAGTGCTGGCTTGTTTGCGCGCGAGCAGTGAATTACGGCCTCTGCGCAGCTACGTCTTTTCGCGCAGCTCTTTCGACAAACGCCTCTTGACCAGTGAAATCGTGCTGATAAAATGCCTTCGAGATAACGCTATCTCGATAGATCAATAGCGCAGAGCTTATCAGCAGAAGTCGAACGACTTTTCGTCGCGCAGTCGCTCTTCGCGGTTAACAACGTCTGGCCGTCGTCAGACATGAACGTCCAAGACAAAGTCGTCATTATAACCGGGGGTATTGGCGGGATGGGCTTTGAGAGCGCCAAGTCTCTCTTGAGCAACCGTGCAAAGGTAAAGAGTCCGTTTGAGATTAAAGATTCCTCTCGCGTTCTGCGACTAATAACCGCTGTGACCTCCAGTTCGTTGCAATATTCGATCTGGCCGAGTCGAGCGGCGCAGATGCGGCAATGGCGGAGCTGGAAAACGCTTTTGGAGGCGATCGCGTTCGCTTCTACCCGGGAGACATTGCCGTGGACGCAGAGCTGGAAGGTACTCGATCTATCGTTCGAAGCTAGAGGTAAGCGACGATGACATTCACCTCTTTCAAGGTAATTTCAAAAGAGTGATTCGAGAGCAAGGATACATCGATATCCTCGTGAACAACGCTGGCCTAGCAGACGAACGAAACATACAGCGGCTCGTCGATGTCAATGTGGTGAGCTTATCGTTCGGTTTATTTTCTATGGAGCGGTATCTATTAGCGAAGGAGCGGTATTAATTTTACGAATATTACTAGAAAGCTGTATTAAACTGCAGCTTACTAGCCATAACGTATATGGGCAAGCATAAAGGCGGCAAAGGGGGACTAATTGTCAATGTTAATGCTATACTGGGCCTCACAGACTGTCCTCTGTTGCCATTCTACAGCGCAACCAAGCACGCCATCGTCGGCTTTACAAGATGCATGAAGGTGAGCCGCGTATTTTCCGCGCGAATTTTTTCTTTGTTCTTCGAGGCTCGCACTGGCCGTCACGTTGTTTGCTCGTGGCAGGAAAATTTCGGCACGACTGGCGTTCGAGTGGTGTCCCTGTGTCCCGGTGTGACGAAAACTAACCTCATCAAGCACGTGCCGAATCACTTGTTGGATTTCATTTCCGATAGTATCAAGGAAAAAGTTCTCACCGAAGTGCCCGTTCAGTCGTGAGTATACGCCTGCGAACGTGGCGGAACGCGGAGCACGGAGCGCAGTGGCCTTTCATTCTCTTGATTTTCTCGTGTTTCTAGACCAAAGAGTGTCGCTTCGGCGCTTATCGAGATAATAGCTAAGGCGGAGAGCGGGGCTGTGTGGGTCGTTGAGAACGACAACAAACCTTTTGCTGTGAAACCTGCGGACCATTACGTACGGATGACTGCCCCGATCGACAAGTGACTCTATCTCTGTAATCTATCGAAGCATCACCGCGCGTCCGCAGATCGCGAGCGTAGGCTCATCGATCAATAAACCAACTGAAAATTAGCTTTCCCAAAGAAGTCTACTCATTTGTACGATAATGCAATTGGTGCGAGCGGCGTGGCCGTCCTGAAATGCAGCCGAGGCACGGGAATGCATTTTACAGATGCAACTTGTTTTATGTCGCCGAACGATCTACGGTTTGAACACTGGAGTAGAGCTCGTAAGGTGGAATCCCGTGCAATTAAAGAGCTTACCGCTTGCATATCTTCGAATCGAATGCTGCCATTAAGAGATTGTATATATCGGACGATGGTGGCAATAAAAGCATCCTTACAGGTAAGCAGCCTATCGGACAGTTCGTCGAACCTCACCAGTAGTTTCCAGATAAAAATGAGATATGTTCTCATACAGGAATCAATCTGACAAGCAGCTCGACTGTCGTAAAAGTAATTTTACGATGATTCCGAATGCTCGAATGCTCGTTACAATGCAAACTTTCAAATACACTGACACTCGTGGGACGCTGCGCAGCGGTAATGGTGTATATTATAGCTCAGTTTTTTCCTAAACGCTGGAAAGGGGGGTATCCGAATCGACCGTAAAATATTTTTCGCCCGGCCGCGAGGGGGAAGAGGGATCCGAGAGCTGGTCGATTTTATTATTTTATGGCTCCTTTTACGAAGCTGTCGATTAGATTGCTCTCGTATAAGCCCTAAGTTACACGCAGCAGCCTTCGCGTCCGGCCGAAAGAATCTCACGTTTTATGCTTTACAACCTCCCGTGAGGATTCGATTGATTTTTTCCTTCTCCCCGGCTTTACTGAATCTCCATCAGCGATCGCTCGAATGGCCTCTTGTAAATAAGTTTTTACTGCTGCCGAGCAGGACTTGGGCGATAGCGCGGATAATTAGCGGTGGGGGCGAAAAATCGATGCTCGCCGCTGGAGATTGATGCATCTGGGCGAAAAGGCTGAGAAACGAGGCCAACGAGCGAAACAAAAAGACGCAATAAGGAGGGCGGCCGCGAGGGCGAAGGAGTTCAATTTTTCAGCTCGGCCGAGCTGGTGCCGGGCTCGCGGACGCACGGGGCCGCCGCGCCGCGAGACGAATGGTCTTGTTGCCGGCGGTGCGTGGGCGCGTTTCGGCAACGACCAATCATCCCGGACAGACGCGTCGTTCGCCGCTCCCATCGGGGTGCGCGCTCTCTCTCTCTCTCTCGTTCGATCCGCCGTCCCGTCCGGTGGCCGCCGCCGAGTCGGGCCGATCGCGCGCGGCGTTCGGTGGGTGGCGGCGGCGGCTCGGCTCGCGCACCAATTGCCTCGTTATCCGGCGCGGCAGCGCGGCCGAGTTGGCGCTGCTCCGCGTACGCGTGACTCGCGACTCCGCGCCTGGTCCGCGCGGGCTGCGTGCGCGCACGGACCAATCTGTTCGGCGCCGCCGCTCGGCCGCGCACGCACAGTCGCGGCAGCAGTCTGCCGGACATTGTGCGCGCAGCCGCTGACGCACAACGGGTATCGGGCCCGAGCGGAAACTTGGCCGAGCGCTCGCGCCGCGGCTGTTGGTCAACGACTTGGCGCGCGGCTCGGACTCGCGCCTACGCGTTATCGCTGATCGCGATAATACAGACATCCGTGCGCCGCAATTTTTCCCCGGCGCAATTGCGGCTGCTTTCCGCGCGACTTTACGAGAGAATAAAGTCGGAATTTATCAATTATCTCATTGGCAATAAGTGTCGGCGTCATAATGATCGCTCGCAAAGCGTCGCGCATACGGAGACGTAGCTCGCTTCAATTCATCATTCTCAATTCTGGTAAACAGCTGCGCCTGCAAATTATTCAGGCCCAGGCGCAGCACACGGCGCGTCGCCGCTGCCGCGCCGGCGTGAGCTGCCGGCAAATTAGCCAATTGAGGGCTTCGAGTATCCGCGGATATCTGATTACACTGACGCAGTCGGGGAGTCGCGCACGTGCGCGGATCTTTGGATCATCGCCGTGCGGCCTTCGCCGTCGATTTCTCGCTCGTTAATCCTCGCATCCGTCGATTGGCCAGCTTCTCGCGCGAGAGCCAGCAGCCGCGTTCTCCGATGATAATAGGACGAGGCTCGATTGGCGCGCGGAAAAAGCTCGGGCCGGCGAGCGTTTCTAGGCTGCGTCGGAATAGAGCGCTCGGCGCGGCTGCGATGCAAAACCGGTGTGCAAGCAAATTTATATTCTCGCGCGTAAAAGTCAAAGAGAGCTGGAGCGCGTCCGGCCGTGTCATTACTCCCTTTCACGATGCTCGTTAGCGCGCTCGCGCATAAACGACTTGGATATCCTAATAAGCGGAGCTGCCGGCGGCGCGCAGGTAGCCTCGAAAAACGACTTGTCGCCCGCTGCCAAAGCGCCAACACTTTCTCACGCGCGTGCCGTGCGCGCCGGTTCAGCTTTCGCGCTTATTCTTTTCGCTCGCCTAGTGCTGCTTATTATTATTGTTATTACTATTAGAGAGCGGCCGCCTCGCGATTATCTTGCTCGCGTTCGGGGAAGAGGCAGCTGGCGACGCTTACGACGCCTCGGCCGCCTCTCGCCTAACGATAATCGCACGACTGGCGGACGGACGACTTGATCAAATCGGCGACTGACGAGTCGGCTGCAAGAGGAGCTGCCTTCGCGCGATCGTTAGCGACGAGACGCGGCGGCGGCGGCGGCGGCGGTGGCGCGGCGAGGCAGCCGCTGGAAAGACGCAGGCTCGGGCGATCGCCGCGGCGGCGACAGCGCGGCCGCGAGGGCGCCGGGATCGATCGGCGCGATCGCGCTCCAGTTGCATTTCGGCGAAGCGTCTTGCGACGCGGACGTCGCCGGCTCGCCGTGGCGTGCGCAAATCGGGCAGCCGAGCTTGCGAAGGCTGTCGTCGTGGTCGTCGCGGCCGTCGCCGTCGCGGCCGCCGACGCCCGTCGAGCTCGCCAAAGCGGGCTGTCCCGTAATGCGTCGTAACTGCGAGCCCGAGCTGCCACTCGAGGCGCGTCTTGGCCGCGCGTTATGACCGGCTGCTCGCGGGATTTCCCCGAAAGTGCGCCCGCAGCCGCGCTCGTTAGCGCTACTTCTAAAACCGAGCATTATTGTCTTTGCAGCGGCGCGCACGAGGTTAACGGACCGATTGCTCGCGCGGCGGCGCGGCGGCGCGGCGCATCTCCAGCGAGGAAAGGGCTGGCATTAGCGCGCGAGCGTACAATAACAGTAGCGGCGCAGATAAGCGGAGCGGGGGCCCGCGCCGCGCGCTGCTATCGCAGCCCCGGAGAGAACTAGTAAGTCACGTCGATTAAGGAGCGGAGAGACGCGCGGCGCTCGTGCGACTGAGCGCGAGCGCGAATAAAAAAGCCACGAGGCTGGCGTCTGGTTCCCAGCCCACTTCGGACAAAAGCGCGGCGATGCGCGACGAGCGACGAGCGACGAGCGCCGAGCGACGAGCGACGAGCGACGAGCGACGAGCGAGACCCGAGCGCGGAATAAAACATTTCTCACAGATCAAAGCGAGCATATACGCGCGTGAATTATAGAGCGAGCGCCGTTGCGCTGCGCCGAGACGCGGCGAAAAAACCGTTAAGCGGGATCGTCGCGTCGTCATCGTCGCCGGTTCCGCGGGCTGCCGCGGCGCGCGGCCTATAATAATCGCTCGCGCCAGGAAAGTGTATCGAGAAAAAGAAATTGAGCGGCTGGAGAAAATTAGGGAGAGAGAGAGAGAGAGAGAGAGAGAGAGGAGACTCGGCGAGCAAGAGCCAAGAAAAAGCAGCGGCGCGCAGTGTGTCGAGTGAGTGGCGGCTAGGCATAATCGTGACGGACGCGATAATCGCCGAGCGCGTTACTAAAGCCCGCAAATCTTCGTCTCCGTGGTGCGCAAAGTGTATTTATGAAATCGCTTTCTCAGCTTGGCGGCCTTTCTCACGCGCTGCCGACAGTCGAGCGTAATACGCCGCGGCGTCCATCGCGCGCCTATAGGCCGCCGTTCCGGGCCGGCCCGTCGAGAAAACTCCTCGTTTTCTATTTTCCGCCGGATAATTGCCCCGAGGAAAGTCGCGTTGCAGGTGCGCGCGAACGGAGCCCGAGCGGCCCTCGTCGTCGCCGAGAGCTGCTCATTAGGCTATTAATAAGCGCCGCCGACACGGCCGCGGAGCGAACAGCCAATCGTCGCGCGGACCGTCGGACGGGCCGAAGGGCGCGGTATCCGATTACCGGCCGGTGCACTCGCTGACACGCGCCCCTCGCGGCCTCCCGCTGCCCCCCCTCCCGCTGCCCCCCGCTGCCCCCCGCTGCCCCGCGCGATTATCGCGGCCGCGGATCTCGGTCCCTTTTTCGCGGACCTGCCCCCGACGCCGCTTCGCGGAATCTCGACGATCGCGCGACTGATTTACGCGAATCATTCCGCGAGAGCTGCCTCGCCGCTTTTCGCCGCAGCGCGCGCGCCTCATTTTCCCACATTTGCATATTCTCGCACCTGCGAAGCAGCGAGTGCGGCTGCGAGATAGCGAAGCAGCCCGCGAGACTGACGTAACAATAAACACGAGCGAGTGCAGATAAGGCGGAGAAAAAGCGGACGATTGTCTCGACGTAATTGGCCCGGCTGAAGCGCGCCGACTGTGGCGCGCGTCTTCTTCCTGTTGGCTGGCGCGGCGATAAATCGGCAAAGGCGCGCTATCGATAAGCGCGGCGGCGCACTAACGAGGCCAGCCAGGTCGCGACTAGTTAAGCAGTTCGCAGGCCCGGGCCGAAACCGTCGAGGCGCGGGCTCGCGGAATCGCTAATCGTCCAGGCGCATCAACTGCTCTCGCTCGCGCCTTCTCGCCTCGGATCGGCGAGAGCCAGTCGTTAATTTTTTACAGCCCCAGGCCGAGCTGCGCTCAAGGTGAGCCAACTGCAGCGTGAAGTTCAAGCAACTGCTCGATAGCGCTGCTCGTGTGTAGTTGCGCGGGATTATCGTCAGACATGGGCGCTCTTCTTCGGCGCAGCGGCGTCACGAGCCAGTGGCTCCGCCTGCGATTCGAGCCGCGCTCTGGATTAATAATCATCGCGCCGCGGCGTTGGAACGAATAAAAAACAGATTAAACATGCATTAAGCGCGAGCGAGGCCGAGGGCGCGCGCAGGCTATCGACGCGGGAGAGTAAATAATGCATAAATAAATCAAGCCGCAACTCGACGAAGAGCAACGAGATAATGGCGATGCGCGAGCGCGGTTACTTTAATTGGCGGCCTAATGGCGAGAAATTATTCGCGCCGCTGCAGCTGTAAATTATGCTTCGCGCATCGATTCCACGTTCGGATCCAACGATTCGCTCGGCTCGTCATTACGCCGAGCAGCGCAGCCGCCCATCGCCTGGCAGGATATGCGGCACTGCTGCGCGCGCTCGGCTCGCCGGGGATCGGGAAAACTCGGCCGGTAGATCGCCGATAAACGGCCGCCGCGATGCGCCCGCGGCTCTCAGGCCTCGATCTTGATCCTGCCTGGCCGCCTGGCCGCCTGCCTGCTCGCTCGCTCGCTCGTCTTTCTTTTTCATTACGCATTAACGCGCGAGCAGCCAGTGGAACTAGCCGCGGAATAAGTTAGCGTCTCGCGAGAGCGTGCACGCCCGGGCTCGATATGCGCCAGCGTAAATACTCACCTGCTCGAGCTTGGCAGCGAGTGACATGGGAACGGCGCGTTGCCGCGCGCCCGCGAGCGCCTCGGCTCTGCGCTTTTCCGATCGGCCGCTCGCCGCTCGCCGCCCGCCGCTTATCGATCTTCTCTGGCGACGGGCCTCGAGCTCGCGCCAATCTGCTCGCGCGCTGCTCGGCCTGACTTTTAACTAGCTCATCTACACTCCGTAATTGACTTTTACGATGCTCGAAGCTCCTGTCGCCGACCAACGAGATGGCGGCGGGGCTGTAGCGCGCCGTCCGGGTGCGAGCGACGAACTTTTAATAAATCAGCGCGGCCGAGTTCACTTTTTATTCGGCTGAATCATCGCTCGATTTAGCTGCCGAGAGCGCGCGCGACAGACAGACTGAGCGAACGTAAGAGGGATGTTAATGCGGCTGCTCTGGCGACGCGGAAGCGGAGCCGCGCGGGGCAGGGCTGTTTTCTGCACTATATTAATTTAATTCTTTGGATACTCGATAGATGAGCGTCGGTAGTCTCTTCCCCCCCCCCCCCCCCCTCTCTTTCTCTCTCTCCTCTGCCGGCTGCTGGACCGAGTTTGAATATTCATAGGAAAGAGGGAATAGAGATCGGCCATAATAGAATTTAAATGAAGTAAGGGCTGCGCGCAGAGAGGCAGAGAGAGAGAAGCAACGAGTAGAGCTCTGCTCGCTGCCTGCCGCTATATTACGCAAACTCGAGTCTGCTCTCATCGACGGCAAATCTTTTCTTCTTAGTTTCGTTTCACAGCTCGTGCGTAGGCATTAATAATGGTTATTTTCCATCGAGCTTTCTCAGCTCATTACCGGCTTTGTTTGTACTGGTTGGAAAATAACGCGCTCGAGAGTCTAGCCGAGCGAGCAGCGCGTGATTCCTAAGAAGTAGCGCCAATTAATTCCGCTTTATATACGCTGCTCGCGGCTATCTGTTTCCTTTGGCTTTGGCCAACACACAGATCTGTAATCATAATGACAAAGCAGCCGTGGCGTCGAGCGTTAATCTTGCCGTTAAGGCGACCGAGGTGTTTAACCTTGTTAACGAACTCTCCTTCCCTCCCCCCCCCCTTCCTTTCGCACCCGCGCACACACCGACGAGGCGACAATTAACACATAAACGAACGCCCAAGTACAAATACTCGGTGCGAGCTGCTAGCTGCTCTGCTGTCGCGCTCTGTTTCTCGGCTACTGCGCTCGCGCTCGGACACATCCCGTACGCGCGCGAGCGTCCGCTCGACGCTTTCTTTCCAAAGCTCCTCGGGCCCTTGACGCCGGCCGATCACTGCGACGGACAGGCTGCCTCGCTAATGGCTCTATTTTCGCGCCTGCGTCTCCGTCCAAGCGTTCAATTACCGCATTGGCACCGAAAGTCAGCAATGCAAGCTGCTATTGTCGAGGGCCGAGCTCGAGTGATGCACCGGGGACTGGGATCGGTGCTCGCGCGCATCCATACGCGCCGCGAGTAATCTTTGTTTATGACAGCTGCTCGCGGAGAAATTCGCTGATTTTACAAGCCGTTTCATTCACAAGCTTGGCCGCTCGGCAGCAGGCGAGCGCAGGCGAGCGCAGCTCGGAGGAAGGAGAGCACGGGTAGATCGACGTCGCGGATAAGCTAAATAAAACTTATGCTCCTTATTGTTCGCACGGCACGGCGGCATCTAATTACGCACATGCGCGCGCCTGCCTCGATAAGCTCGATGCACTCGTGCGATCATTCGTGTGCCCGCGGCACACGTACACGCACACACCTACGCGCGTACGTCTCCTCGTTTTTACGCCAGACTCGAATAAATCGAGAGGGGGAGGGGCAGAGAGAGAGGAAAACTGCGTGGCAGTTCACCTGGCAGGTTTTCCAATTAGCACCGACGCCAATGAATTACTCGCTACGCTCTTGTTAATTCAGATCGATCAAATAACGAGGCTGGACTCTCCGCGTTCGCAGCGAGCGAGGCGAACGCTCGCTGCTGATAATCGCAGCACTCGTCAGTGATTGGCCGCCCGAGCCAATTGGAGCGGTGCGCTCCCGATTGGTTAGCAGCTATCGGAAAGGAAGCATCGGCGCCGCCGCGGCGAGAGTACGCGCGAGGCGTACGTGAGCTTCGAGTGCGCAAGGATAGAGCAGTAGCGAGTGCGCCGAGAAGGACGTGCGCGCAGGTCCGCCAGTTATTTACCGGCTCTCGTCGTGGAAAACGGGATCGCGCAAACGGATAGGAGGAAGAGCACGAGAGGAGCCTGATTATCGCCCGAGATTGTTTACTCACGAAGGGAACGGGGAGAGCGCGTTTTTCTCGCTCGCTCGCTTTGCGTGACGAACAGATTTCAGCGTGTGTGCGCGCGCCACTCGAAGCGCATCTCGAGATTCAGATATTTTTTTACGAGCTCCCTCCCTCCCTCCCTCCCTCCTCTCCCCTTCTCCCCGCTCACTCTCGCTCTGCTTCGGACTTTTTCCTTCTCTCGCTCCTTCTTGCTCCTTTTTCCAGCGGCCCCGCGGTGCGGTTCGTGCTCGGACTGCCAACGGCCCGAGCTCCAGCCAACTCTGCTCGTAGCTTGGCAGCGCCAGGTCGATTGGATTATCGCCGGCACATCTAACAAATGAGATGGAAAGCGGACGTCAGATAAAGCTCGAGCGAGAGAGAGAGAGAGAGAGAGAGAGAGAGAGAGAGAGCGCGCACTTGTAAAATATATTTGCGAAATGTTGCTCGTAAATCCAGTCCTGTTGGCCGGCTTTGTCGCGAGGACGACTGCGTGCTCGCGCGGTGGCTCTGGCAATAAGCGCTAAATATCGTTCGATTGCTCAAAGGATCAAAGCCGAGCTGAACGCGTGCGGCGCACCCGAAGACCGATAGTCATTGTCTGCGCGGCGTATCTCGCCAGTTCCATTTCAGTCTCGCTCGTAGCTTCCGCGCGTAACGAATCCCAGTCGCGCACCGCGTACATTGCATTCCATTGGTAATTTAATTTTCCACCGTGTGCTCTCGAATGCAAAAGCCACGCGCTGCCAATTGGAAGTTTGGCCGCGAGCGCCGTCGTCGCGACCAATCGTCGTCAGTGCCAAGTTCAACGACGATGAACAGTTGCGTCTATCCAGCGGTTTTTCCCAAAGCGATCGAGCCACGGCTAACCGATCGGTCGCGGCGATGCCGGCCCGCGGTGAAAATGCGTTTGCATAATTAGCGGGCGAGCCGGTCGCGAGTGGCGCCGTCGCAGGAAAAAAGTTTGATTACAAAGTTGCGATGACGCGCCGGTCGGCTACGGTCGCGCGCTGCAATCTCGTTTAACAGCTGCGCGCGCGTGTGCCACTCTCACCTGTGCTCCTTCCTGCTCTCAGCAGTGATCGCGCGAACGGAGATTGAGTTCGAGTCGTCTCTGGCAACGTGGGAAGCGAGTGGATCCCATTCGGGGCTGTATAGCCGCCGCGTCGGGATATATAAACAGTAAGGGGTAGCTGCTATACGCGAGTTTTCGTGTATATCTATTTGCCGACACAGATAAACAGAGATAAAGAGAGATAGAGCTGGAGAGAGCCCCTCTCTGGCGCTAGAGAAGAGAGAGTAGGAGAAACGGAGCAAGAGTGTTCTTATAGTGGAACTTATTGATCCAACAAAACTCATTTCAAGATACAGTGCAAAGTCTCCAAGATACTGCTCCTACTCCCGTGTCGTCTCCGCGCGCTCACTCTCTCTCTCTCTCTCTCTCTGTCTTTCTCCGTCTCTGTCGCGCCCCATATAGCCGATCTATCCTGGCCGTTCTTTCTCGCTCGTGCCACTACTCTCTACCGGCTTGCTCTCTTTCTCTACACCCTCCCCGTCCTCTATAGCCGATTGCAGCCCCATCCGCTCTCACTCGAGCCAACGTCTCTTCTCCTCCTTCTCGGGCTGCCGAGCTGCCTCCCCCAGCTTCGACTCTCGTATCGTATCCGAGATGTTGCCACTGCCACTGCTTTCTCCTTCTCTATCTTTGTATCTCTTGACGCGCGTACACCTACATGGAGGCCTCTTAATGCGCGTACAGAGGCGACGCCAGCGGCAGACGCACACGCGCGGAAAGCCCATATTTGGCGTATTAGCTGCTCCCGTAGGTCAGCCGCGCGACAGTGAAAAAAATCGGGGCGAGCTTGCGACGAGCGGCAAGGTAGGCCAGCAGCGAGGCTCGATCATCGGAGTTGAGGCGTGACCTTGTAGCTGCCAGTCTCTCGAGCTTTTCCGTCGGCTCCCTCTCTCTCTCTCTCTCTCTCTCTCTCTCTCTCTCGCTCTCCGGCGGCGAGCGAAAAGCCAAAGTTTGCAGTGCCAGGTCAACTCGACGGCCGCACTGAAAGCAATTTCGGCAGCCGCTGGCCCCTCATCTGGTTTTACGCGCCCCAAGAAGGAAAGTGCATAAAGCTCTCGCTTTCGAGTGTCCTCTCGCTTCCTTCCTTCCCTCCTTCGCGCTCGCTCCTTTTTACTCGCTTCGAGGAGCCACGGCCTTTTCGGCGCTTTCTCTTCGCCGCCGCCTACTAATATCCCCCCGCCCCTCCGACGCCCCCCGGGCCGCCGTCAACTTTCGCTTTCTCCGCTGCGGCGCTAATTCCATTTCGGAATCAAATTTTGATGCGTGCGTAACGGTTCGTCGACCTCGCTCGCAGTTTTTCAACCGGCGGCGGCGGCGTCGGCTACGCGCGGCAGAAATTTCTCGTAATGCCATCGCGGAAAAAGGCCACGAGGAGCGCAGCGTGCAGCAGCCAGCGAAGAATCGCAACGAGAGGTAAAAAGCGTAGGGCTGGAGTGGGCGAGAGGGCGGCAAAAAGGTAGACGAGAGAGGCCAAGCGGAAAGAATGGCTGCAAAGTCGGCAAGGGGCGGCGGGCAGGGGGCGAATCAAAAGATAAATCGAAAGAAAGAGATATCGAGTCGTTCGTTCGCTGGCTGCCGCCGCCGCCGCCGCCGCCGCCGCTGCTGCCACGGCTGCTGCTGGCGGCGCGAGGGGTGGGCAGGGCGCGCAGTGTAGGTGGATAGGTGGAGTGTAGGTGAGTCAAAGGTAGGTGGTTGCAGAAGACGTGCTCGCGAGAGGAAAAGAGAGAGAGCTCGATCGCGCGCTGCCGGGGGTGGGGGCCGGGGAGGCCGGGGCGGCCGGGGGAGGGAGGGGTCGCCGCGCGCCGCGAACCTCGGAGGGAAAAGAGGGAAAGAGCGACTTGGGCGCGCGGGGCGCGCGGCGCGGCTCCGAGGCGCTGGCGCTGGCGGCAGCGGCGGCAGCTGGGGGAGGGAGAGCCGGAGGAGATAGATGTATGTGGGAGGGCCGCTCGATACAGCCCCAGCAAAACCACCTCATCCTCCAGCCGAAGCCGAAGCCAAAGCCAAGCCGAGAGCCAAGCATCGCGAGGCTCGCGCGAGAAAAGTCAAGCCCTGTGACCGAGGCGCTCGCGACGCGGCCCCTTTGCCCGCGGACGGCCTCGCAGCTTGATCGGCGCGGCCGTCCGCGCTCCCTCGGCGCGGACTACTGTCGGGCAGCAGCGGGCGCGCGCGCGCGCGCGCCGCCGATGCCAGGCGGGGCAGCTTTTATCGAGGGACTTTTAAGCCCACTTTGTCGAGTTGGCTGGCGTTCAAAATTCAGCTGGAGAGCGGCTGCAGGCGGGGTGGCGGCGGGGGGCGCCCGGCTAGTCAGAGACACGCGACGATGTGAGCTGCCGCGCGATGTGCCTGGTGCAGAGCTCGGGCTTGTCACTTGGCTGGTTATCCGGGCACTTCCATGCCCGGCCACGCGGATACGAGTGCATAAACACGCGAGAGCGAGCGATCCTATAGCGGCAGCGAGCCGGCCTAGCTTTATCTGGCTGCTGCTGCTGCTGCTGCCTCCGTCGCCGCCGCCGTCGCTCCGGCGCACTCTTTCTCGCCGAGCTTCAAAGACCAGCTCTCTCTCTTTCTCTCTCTCTCTCTCTCTCTCTCTCTCTGCGAGTGTACGTGCACCAGCAGACCTTCCTTGCACAGCCTCTGCTCCTCGCGCTCACGCCGACGCCGCTGCCGCCGTGGATATTGTGATTTTAGCGTCTGTGTAATTATGGAAATTAGCGACACGGAAAGCCCAGGATAAAAGGGTTGATTATAATCCGGGCTTCCATCGCCGAGAGAGAGAGAGAGAGAGAGAGAGAGAGAGAGAGGCAGAGAGAGCGACGAAGTGGAGCGCCTGACCATAGATTAAAATGCTTCTTCTGCACTCGCATCTGCATATTCCGGCGTGGCGCGGACGAGCATCCTGGAATGACGATGATATTATGGGATCAGGTTCGGCGAAAAGGAGCCAAGGACCGACGTGAAACGAAATCCCCGCACGTCATATTCCTTTTCGTGCGTCGGCATGGATGCCCTCGCGCCGCGTCCTCGTGCCTGCGCGAATTATCTTTTATTTCCAAACTTTTCATCGGCGCCGCGCTAATCCTCTCTTTCTCTCGGTCCGTCGGCAGGCGGCGCTTATTCGCTGATTTCTCAGCGATTTTCCGCCGACGAATGGCCGAGCGGTTTTTCCAATTGCGGCGTAATTATGCGCCGCCAACGGTACCACGGCGGAATTGCCGGCTATCAGCCGGAGCCGCGTTTTCCGGTCCGTCGGCGCGGCAGTCGTGGCATTTTCGTAGAAACGACCAGCCGCCGGGCCGAGTGGCTGCCGGAGAGAAAGTTAGAGCGGGAAAAATTGGCCGCCAGAACGGATATCGCCGATTGCGATATAGAGCTCGGCGTTGCAGCGCCAGCGGTGGCAGCGGTGGCAGCGGCGGCAGCGCTGCCGCGGCCGAGAGCAAAAGAAGCGAAAGAGCGCCGAGAGCCTGCACCTTTTTCCTCGGCGCTCGGCGCTACCCCTTCGGGCATCGGCTGCGCGCCCTCTCCCTCTCGTTTCGCCCGATATCTAGTTTTCCTTTTTTCTCCTCCGGTGCGCGCTCGCGAGATAGATCCCTCCTCTGACACGGCTGCTGCCGCTATTCTCCCTCTGGCCTCGTCCCTCATCGATTCCTCCCTCTCGCGGCGCGCAGCCACACAGCGACACGGCTCTCTTGGCTCGACTCGGCTCGGCGCTGCTCCCCGTTTTTCTTGGCGCTCGTTTTGCCTCTGCAGCCGCATCAGCGGCCCGCCCGATTGGACACGTTCGCCGGGCGGGCGACTCCCTCCTCGGAGCTATCGCCTGATCGGCTATCGAGTATCGGCTCGCGCTCCCATTGGCTGGCGCGACGCGCAGCCGCTTATATGCGACTGATTTGTTACGTAAAAACGTCGATAGCTTCTATACTACTGGCGGCGCGCTCGACGCCAGCGCCACCCACTCGCTCGCCAGCAGCCACCCCCGCGCCCCGCCGGCACTCACTCTCGCGCGAGAGGAGAGCGAAAGAGCCGGAGACGAATAGAAATAGCGAGAGCTGCCTGCCGCCTGCACGCGCTCTCCTCTCCTCTTCGCTCTCGCTTCTCTTCCCTTTTTTATTTCATCACCCGGCCCAGGCTGCCTCCCGTTCGTTCAGCCGGGAATAAAGCTTCGACGAAGAAATGGCCGCCCGACGTCGACCCCGTCGGCAAGGAACGACCTCCGCTTTTCGACCCCCGGCCCCACCTCTTCTGCCACTCGGTCCGGCTCTCCCGCTTGTCGGCGCTTCGCGGCCTACGCGTGCACCAGGATCGACGTCCTCTTGGTACCTTGGAGCTCGACGCGATTGACGCGCCAGTTTTTTGAAAAGCGCCGCCGCACAATGCCCGCGCGCTCCATTGGCCTGTCTCCGTCTCCGCGGCACATCTGTATTCGCGCATCTGCGTAGTTGGCAGTCGAACCGCGGCAGCTGGAAAAGCCCGGTGCGGAGCGGACCGAGGCGCTCGTAAATAACGCGCGATGCGCGGATAGGCGGCGGCGCGCCGGACCCACAATGGGGATTCGACTCGGTGTCGCGCGGCCCTCCTTTGAAACGCGACCTCGCGGGCGGCGGCGAGCGGGGAGCCGCTCGAGTCGCGGCTCGCGGCGATAAAGGCTTGGTCGCTCGGCCGGTTATTCGGGAGCGCGCAGTCCGCCGGAGCGGCGCGAGGAAAAGTCGGGGCACAATGGCACGCGGCGGCTCGCGTGTGCACGGCCGAGCGGCATAGGAAGGTCCGCGACAGAGAAAGAGCTGCCGGAGACTGCTAAGTGGCTGGCGCTGGCATTGTGCTGGCACGCGAGCGAGGTGGTGCGCTGAATGGCTCGAGCGCCATTTAGCGCCTGGCCCCGAACTCCGCCGCCAGCGGCTCTCCTGACACACAACAACTTTGCCGCTTCGCGCTGCTGGCCTCCTCCATTGTGCCACGGCCGAGCAATGAGCTATGACGGCTTCTGCAGGCTGTGCGCGCGCGGCCCTCGATTGGCCCCGCTCTCGCCGCTGGAGAACCGCCGCATCCGCGCCAACGACTCTGTCGCGGCCAGACCAAGGCACCATTGTCCGCAGCGTGTCCGCGGCGCGGCCTAGCGCTTATAATTATCGGACTGCTGGACAGCGGTCGACGCGCGAGAGCGACTCGGCGGCTCGGCGCGCCTCGCGGAAGAGCGCCGATGATTGGAGGACGGCCGGCTTTATTGCGGAGCCGCCGCGGAACAATTGATTTTCGCGGCGAGCATTGGCGGCAATGGCGGAGCGCGGTGGCAGCTTGAACAATGCGGGAATAGGAGAAAGAATGGGAAGGAGAGAGAGAGAGAGAGAGAGAGATGAGGCGAGAAAGGTAAGAGAGGCGTGGAGAAATCGGAGTACAGAGATAAAATAGGGGAGAGGGAGAGAGTGGTAGCAGGCGGCAGCGAGTCGCTGGTGCAGGCAGGCAGGCAGGCAGGCAGGCAGGCAGCGGCAGCGGCAGCGCACGCGACAGGGCCGCAGCGCGCAGACTCAATATCGCCGAACCGAACCCTCCGATAGGTCGGCGTTCGACTTCGAGGGGAGGGAATAGATTTCCAATCGGGCGAGGGTGGTCCTCCGATGAGGGGAGTGCATGCGGAGTGCGCGCTCGCTCGGGGCGTTCGGCGATCGGGCGCCCTCTCTCTCTCTCTCTCTCTCTCGCTCTCTCGTAGGTGGACCGAGCGACGCATTTCACGCACCTCCATATCGAAGAGTATTCGCTCTCCCACCCGTTTGGTTTGATAGGAGCGCCGGCGAGGCGCGCATCGCTCGTGCCGCTGCCACTGCTGCTACTGCGGCCGCCGGCGCTGGAAGGGAGCGAGGAGCACCGAGCGAGAGGAGGCGAGCGGCGCCGCCGCGAGAGGGAGCGAGATCGAGCACCGCGACTCTATTGACCAGGCTTCGATGCGCGCATCTGGGCGTAACCCATTCGGCCGTTCGGTCGCCCGTTTGTTCGCTCGCTCGTCGCTCGTCGCTCGTTGCTCGTCGCTCGTCGCGCGCTGTCTTCGTGTCAGCGCGCGGCGAAAGAAGCGCGCGGCCGCCGGGGAGGGAGCCGCAGCGCCAGCGGAGAGAGGAAGGCCGCCGCGCCTGCGAATTGTCGCCGCGCTCGCGGAAAAATCGAAGCCGGATAAACCGAAGCTCTCGCGCCCGCAGCCGTGCCCCTTCCCTTCCGCGCGCGCCCTCGTCCTCGCGCCAGCCGCGTTCGCCATTATTGCTACCAGCAGCCTCCATTTCGATGGCCACGGCTACCAGCGCAGCCCCGGCTCCGCTTTGCCGCGCTCGGCGTCGCCCCTCGGCATTAGCCCGCGGAGCGCGGCCCGCGCGGCAACAACAGATCGATCCTCGGGGCTGTAAGAGGCAAATAAATAAAGGCATCTTTGGCCAGGAGCTCTTACAGTGCCACGGCTCCCACAGCAGAGGCGCGGCTGCGGCGCCGCGGCTCGTACATCACCGGGGCTCGCGGCAACTTTCAGCGCGTATGAGTTGTTGGGGCGATTTAGGCGAGAGCCGGAATGGCTGCTTCGGCTGCTTTCTCGCCTCCTCGCCGCGGCGTCTGCGGGCCTTTTTCCTCCTGCTTTCAAAGTTCTTAGCCGCGCTCGCACCCGCCAGTATTTACACGTCCGGCCCGACTCCCCGACTGCCGACTCGCAGCCCGTCGCGAAACAAAGAATTACCGCTGCAATGGCCCGCCGCCACCGCCGCCACCGCCGCCGCGGGATTTTCCAGTTCGCAAACTAAGTTAGCGCGCGCAAGCGGCCTCGCGAGCGATGACGACCGCTCCGGCCTCGTCTTCTTACGTTTGGCTAATCGTGAGCTGCTGCGTCGCCGGATTTGCAGCGAGCACGCGTCTCGGCGGGACGACCGTGCCCGAGCTTTGCGGCTCTCTCAATTCTCGTTACGCCGTCGCCGACGACGCCAGTTTGTTGCCGACGATATGCCGAATTATGCGCGCGGATTTACGACGCGGCAAGGCGCGCGCCGGACCTGCCGCGCGCGGCCAGGTACAGCGCCCCTCCCGCGCAAACAACAGCCGGGTTGGCGCACAGGAATAGGAGCGAATGGAACAAAGTCCACACGCGTACATGCCCTCGTGGTCTGGCAGCCGTGGCGGAGGCGGCGGCGGTGGCGGCGACGGCGGCCATTGTGCTTTTTTCCGCAGTGCCGACGCGTGCAAATACCCATTCGTATAAATCGCCCGGCTGAGTCGGACGGAGAATATCCCGATACGGGCGAGCTCTCCTGGATTAGATTAGCCGTGAGTTATAACCTCGCCACGAGGAAGCCACCGCCGTCGTCGCTTCTTCTGCCGCGCCGAGAGCAGCGAGATTCTCGATTGCGCCGCGATCGATGCAACGAACAATCGAACAAACTTGTTTTTGCCGCGCTTGCTGCTGCTGCTCCTGTTGTTGTTTTCACTTCCTTCGCAGCAGCCCCACTCGCCGAGCTTTGATTTCCAAAGCTGCGCTACTTTCGAGCCGAGATTTGTTTTTCATTCCGCGCTAGCGTTCTCTTTTTTCAGCAAACTTTTAATTGAATTTCAAGGAAAAAAAAGCCGCTGCTGAAATACGTACACCCGTGGATTGGCTTTCCCCAGCTGTACGCCAGGCCGGATGAATGTACACGCTCCTTCGCGTATCCAAAATAGTATCATCTCGCTGCCGACAACATATGATATTATACGTTTTAACGATGGATCCGACTTTCGACTGGCACTGGCCGAGCGCACGATTAACGGCCGATACGCGGCGCAGAGAAGAAGCTAGTCGAACGACAAAAATGTCGGAGCGAGAGTCGAGGGTAAATTGTCATAAGCTCGGAGCCAGCAAAAAACGAATACCTGCGAGAAAGAAGAGCGAGAGAGAGCCGAGAGCGGAGAGCAGAGTCAATCGAAAGTCGCAAAGACTCGGGCAGAGAGAAGAGAAGAGGAGGCGAGTCGGAGGGAAGCGGCTGGCGGGGATGCCACCTTCTTACTCTCGGAGGACGCGGAGGTCGGCGGCGCGGGTGGCGGCGGCGAACCCGAGTGGGTGGTCGCTCGTTCGTATTGATCTCTCGACTCTTGCTTTTCTCAACTTTTTATCCGTGGCAGAATCAACCGAGCGCGCTGCTGCCGAGAGCGCCAACTACCACCATTCCAGCGCTCAACATTCAAGTATTCGACTTGCGACTTTACTTCCAATCTTCGTTCCCTCTGATTCCTTGGCAGATTCTCCGCGGCGGCAGCGGCGGCGACGGCGACGGCGGAACTTGCGAACAACTCGAGCCAATCAACGCAGCCACGGCCAACTCCATTCTTCGTCGCTCTTCGTCACTTTTATTCCGTCTCATCTGCATATAATCGACTGCGTATTTTAATTGTCGCCCGAGCGGAAACTTGGCCGCGCAGCTTATTCCGTTGCCGGTGGCGAAATGTCGTCGAGTCGAAAAATCAGCCGCACGTTGGCGTGCGAGCCTCGGTGATTCGCTCGGAGATTTGATTAGCGGGCCAAAGAAGTGCCACGACTTAGTTGCGCGCTCGACGCGGGCGCTGCTTTTTCCAGCTTGTTCCTTTTTCATCAGAAGCTCGCAGTACAACGGAAGCAGCGAGCGCGGGCGCGCGACGCGCTCAGCTAGGACGGAAAATTAAAATTTAGTTGAGTAGGATCGCGCACGGATTTAAGCTTGTGCTCGGCTGTCGCTTGCAAGCTCTCTCTCTCTCTCTCTCTCTCTCATTTTCTATTCGACTCTCGGAGATATCGAGTATTTATTTGTCGGCGACGAATCTACGGGTCCTCGTCTTCTTCTTCCACCACTTTCTCGCGGAGCTTCCTTCACTTGGGCGAGTATATAGTATAGTCAGCTGCCAAGTCTTTTCGCTAGCAGCGATGTGCAGCGGCGCTCAATCTCTCTCTCTCTCTCTCTCTCTCTCTCTCGGAATTAATATATTCCCTCATATACTTTGCATATTATTGCAATATCCTGTAGCTGTTGCTCGGTCTCTTGCTCAAAAGCAGGGAGCTGTATTCAACAAGCGGCTTATTTATTTGCTGCTCTGGCCGTGGATCCACTTCGTCAAGTGCGAGCGGCTGGTTATTAAAAAGCTACTTGCGACTCTCCAGCTAAGAAGCTTGAGATGATGCTGCTGGTGTTGCCAGAAGCGGACCATTTGATTGATGAAGCTTGATGGGCTCGTAAAGTCATAATGTCAAATTATAGAAATGGAATCGGAGAACGAGGACGAGGCGGATGACGAGGAGCGAGCGAGCGGGCGAACGGGCGAACGGGCGAACGGGCGAACGGGCGAACGGGGCGGGAGGCGATATAACGATTCGTAGTAATAAAAGGCAATTTTAAAGATTAGATCGAGTCGCTGTCGCTGGGGCGCTCGAGAGATTCTCGGAGCAAAGTTGGCGGACTCGGGCGCGATATCCGAAGCCATCCAATCAACGGGACAGTTTAATTTAAAGCTGCGTGCTACTGCGGGGCTCGATCGCTATTTGCATCTGCTAAGTGATAAGTAAAGCCCGCAGACGTATATCTCGCAGCCAGCGCGGCCCGGCCCGGCCCGGCCCGGCTCGACGCGCCGACGAGAGCGATAAGCGCCAAATAAATCGCGCCAACTTCAAGTATAACTTATGTACACAGAGCGGCGGTGGCGGCAGAGGCGGCGGAGGCGGCGGTGGCGGCGCCCCCGCGAGCGAAAGAAGCCAGCAGCTGCAGCGCGAGCGAGAGCCGATACAATTACGGCTGCGAATCGCCGCGACGAGCTTCCACTTCCTCGGTCAGCCGCGACCGAGAGAGGCGCGGGCGCGAGACGCTGACAAGCGCGCAATAAAAGCATTAATTAGCGCCTCGACAAGAGCATTCGACGAAATCCCGCGCGTTTATCCGGGGAAATATGAGCGCGCCGAGCGCGAAAGATTTATGAACGGAAAAGCCAGATCGAAGGCGCAAAAAGACGCGGCGAGGCGACGGAGGTGGCGAGGAGGGGGAGGCCGAGATGAGCTTTGACTTAAATATAGAAACTCGTTTGAGTGCGCTTTGTTCGATCAGTCTGCAGACAGCGCACGCGAGCGAGCAAAGAAGAGCCGCTCGAAAGAGAGAACGAAATAAAGAAAAACACATCGGCAGGCAGGCAGGCAGGCAGGCAGCAGGCAGGCAAGCAGGCAGGCAGAGCAAGAGCGAATATGCGGATTTACGAATGCTGACGTGTACGCGAGCGAGAGCGCGCACGCATATGTGCTTAGAAGAGAAAGAGAGTAATGACGGGATGGGATAGGCCGAGGGAGAGACGAATACTTACGAGATTAACCTCCCACCGTGATATTATTAAAAGACAGAGAGAGCGAGAGAGAGAGAGAGAGAGAGAGAGAGAGAGAGAGAGAGAGACGGAGCCAGAGAAAGAGACGTGCATAGCGCTAGCTAGACGCCCGACAGCACACGCACACGCGTATCCGCCGAGCCATTGTAAAAGCCAGCTTTATTTTAATTAAAGGACCCGTCGCGGTTCCGTACTCGCTGCCGCTTCTCGATTCGGACCACGGCGTTTTTGCCGTTCGCTTTCCCTTCGGTCGATGCCGCGGCCATCGGCGCGCCTATCGTTGCCATTGTTGCCGTTCTTGTTGTTGTCGTCGACGTCGCGCCGGGCACACTTGCTTTAATTAGCTAGGCCGAGCAGATTGCTCGGTCCGTCAGCGAGTCGCGCTGCTGACTCTTCGCCTCGGTTCAGGACGGCCTAATAGACTCTCTCGCGCCTCCAAATGGATTTCGAGATTTATGCTAACACGCCGCATTTGTTCGCCGCAGTCGCGGATTATACGTGTCTAAAGCCTCCCCCCCCCCCTCCCACCTCGCCCCCCACCCCGGCACCGCTCCACCCGCGTTCCCGCGCAGCTACGTAGACGCTTACAGCACTCGCTCTCTCTCTCTCCCTCTCTCTCGCGCTGTCTGCGCTTCTCCGCAGGCCTTTTAATACTTGCGCAATATTTTCACGCGCAGCCAAACTGCGACTCGTAACCGCGCGCGCGTAATTTTCATTCAGAGCGGCGCCCGCAACAGCGTCGCCGCTATCGTCGCCACAGCCGTCGTCTCGCCGCCGCCGCCGCCGCCGTCTCTTTGTTCTTCATCTTCGCTTCACTCCCCGTTCTTTCTCGCCCTGTGCCGCCACAATTACTCATTATGGAAATCGATTTTGCCGCCTTTCCTGCGCCGATGCCGCGAGCCAGCCCACGTCGAAGGCAACAAGTAAGACAGCTCGCGGCGTTACGTCTCAGCCGACGGCACGAACCGAGTACCTGCCACCCGCGAAACGCGAGAGCCTTATCGACCGGAGCTGTCCTTGGCAGGGGCGTCGTTCGGCCGGCGCGCAGCGAGGCGGGCGGAGGTGTCCTCTCGTCCAGCGCCGACGACGCGACGCCTCGTTTCGGCCGAGAGCGCCGCGAGGGCCACGAGGGCGAGCGAGAGCCGTCGCCGCGGATGAGCGCGCGGTCCATCGAACGCGCTCGCCGAGCAGCCGGCTGGAACGCGGGAAGAGCCGCTCTCGCGGAGGCTGCTGATTGCGCGCGGGAGGCTGGCTGCTCTTATTTACTTTCAGACCGGAGCCGCAGCGAGGCTGCAGCGAGCATAGACATCAAAGTGCAGGCTGGCGCGGGCCGCGGGGGCGAAGGCATTCAAGAGGGCCTAATTTATCCGCGACGCTAAACAGGCCGGTGAAGAGCGCGAGATTAAACGCGCCCGCGGATCAGCGGGCCAAGTGGAGTTTGCGGCGAATCGGCCGGGGATCGCGGGCTCCGGAGCTGCGTCGCGCGAAATCCAATAAGACGGAAAATAGCATGGCTGACGAAAGCCGGCGGCGCGCGGAGACGGATCGAAAGGGGCAGCGCGCGGCAACGTCCATCCGCGTCATCGGGAGTGGAGCTCGCGCGGCGGCGGGACGGGGGGGGCGGCCGGCATATTCCAGGAATAGGCTGTCACGAAGCGGTGCCAATGCAGCCACCAACCCATAACTTATTTCACGTGTCGTTTGACGTGATGCATTCGATCCAATAATATCCGCGCGTCGCGCGGCCGCGGCCGAGTTCATAACGCGCGGCCCATTCAGCGATTCGATCTAGACGATTAAGTGTCTTCGCGCGCGAATTAATGCGCGCCTTAGTTTCGCGCGGCGAGAGGCTCGCCCTCCGGCCGTCTGGCCCGCGGATCAGAGAAGTCGGCGGATTAGCCGCTCGGCTGCCGCTGACAGCCGCCGCCCGCGGCCGAAAGTCGCATCGACAATTGGCTGGCAGCTTGACCGCGCGCTGCCCACGCCGCCGCCACCGCCGTGCTGCATTCGGGGCGCGCCCCGAGACGAGCGCGAGGAAGCGGCCCGGCTATTTTCGACGGATTCCTGCCTAACGGATTGTTTACAAGCGCGCGCGCCGCCGAGCTGGCATCCTCGACAATGGCCGCGCGGCGAGCACGCCCAGATTGCTACAAGCCCCGACGTCGGCCGCTCGCTATTATGTCTACGCCAGAAACACGCATCGGGCGCGCGCCTCTCCGCGTTTGGCGAACAGGACCCGGGTGCGAGGCGACAAGCCCGACTCTCTCGTTGTCGCGGCCGGTGTTGTTCGGTGCGCGGCTGCCGCCCATCCATCAGCTGCCCCCGCGAGCGGCGCGTCCTCGGGCGGCCGGTCCGCGAGCGCGACCGAGCGGCCGACGGCTGCCGGCGGATCTTTCGTCGAGGCGATGCGCCGGGCTTGTTTATGCGGCGCGCGACGTTTAGTGCTCGCGATCGCGACGACGTCCGCGTCGCCTGCACTCCCCCGGATGCGATATTTAACGGTTCAGCGATTTAACGATCCGTCGAGGGGGGGGCAGGCGACGAGCCGCCGACGTTTACGACGCCGCGGTAATGAAGTCGCGGATCGACGACTCGCTCGTAGCCGCGGGCTTCGATCCTCGTTGCGAGCCTCGCTGGCATCCGCCTCTCGACTGCTTCGTAGCCCATTCGCGCTCGCGCCCCAAATAGAACTTTATCGCGCCCGATTTTATATAAAGCTCGTAACTGCGTCGGCTCGTAACGGGCGCGCCACTTTCACTCGCGGCCACTAATAAGCAGCGCGAACCTAATGGCCAGAAATAGTGGTCCGCGGGCCGCGGGCCGGCCGATGGCGTGCCGATTGCAGCGGAGCCGCGGCAGGCCGTGAGTGACATCGATTCGGCACGCGGCAAGCGATCGTCGCCAGTCGCAGTAATGAGCGCCAATCAGCGCCTGCAAGCTTGTCGTCGGCCATTAATCGGCGCGGACGCCTCCGGATCGCGACGCGCGAGCGCGGAGCCAAGGGGCGCGCGGCGCTAATTGCCGCTCGCGATGCCCCTTCAGCAGCGGCGTCGCGGCAGAGCAGCGAGCTATTCGTGGAGCGTTGCACTGGCGCGAGAAAGAGAGATCGGCATCGAGAGACGGAGCGGAGAATGCAGCGGCGCGCGGAGGGGCCGACCGAGCGAAAGAAAAGACGAGATAGCTACTAACGACCCCCGGGGAAAAGACGAATCGCTTCTCTAAATAAAATGACTCGGTTATTCATCGGATTATTTGTAAGCGTCCGAAGGCCGCGCAGCCGCGGCTGTGGGCGCGAGCCGCCGAGTAGAGGCACGGCAGCAGCGGCAGCAGCGACGAATAAAAGAAGCTGCTGCTACTCTTTTATGCAAGCGCTCATTCGCCTCGGGTGCATTGTTTGCGCGGCGCGCGCGCGCGCGCACACAGAAAGAGTCGCTCGGCCGTCACGCTCGATCGGTCTTCGCGCCGCGGAATTTGGTTGACGCGACGCCTTCGGGCTACGCAAACTTTGTGCGCGCTCTCCTCGCGCGCCTGCTCTAGAAATAATGATGAAAAAAGATATAAGAGGCCTCAACACCCGCAGAAATAATTACCGCGCGAGCAAAGTAGGGTCACTTTGAATTCCTCTTTGTGCGCGCGATACTCATTAGCCATTGTCGTTTGCCGCCGAAAAAAGAACGAGAGGAGCCCTCGCACGATTCTTCCTCCCGGCCTTTTCCTCTTGCTCTCGTTTTCGCCCAGTTTTCGCCCGGCCCGGAGAACTAATCGCCGCCCGCGCGCTCGCCCGCCCGTCACACCTACGCGCGGCTCGCGCGAGCGCCGTCGTCCCTGCCGGAGGAGCCCCGGCCACCTGTCCGCGCGTCGGCCGCTCACCCATTAACGCGCGCATCATTACTCGGGAGGATCCTGCGGCGAACGAGCCACTCGGCCGGGAGCAGTGGCAGGCCGGAGAAAGCGCGGCGCGGCTTCGCTCGCAGATTCGCGCCAGGAGGAAGAAGAGCGCGCGCACATGCAGGAGCAAGCACGGCGAGCGGCGTAAGTGTCGCTCGGCCGGCTAAATATACGCGGCCGTAAATATAGATGGTATTTACACGAGGAAAATATTCGGCGGCAACGCGCGCGCGCTTGTCTACAGCGGCGCGGCTGACATTGCCGGCCGCGCAGACAGAACGACAACACGCGCGCACCCGCGCCGCTATTGTACGCCGCGCGCGTCGCTCCAAGATCGGCGCTGCTCTATTTTGCGCGACGCGTCGTCCGCCGGAGCGCGACGTTATTTATGATTTATCGCGACAGAGCCGCGTCTGGACAACGCCGAAACGAGCACCAGTGGCACTCCGCAGCCGCGCCCGCGCCCGGCCGCTCGCCGCGGCGACGAGGCGGCCCTCGCGCTCTTTCCGGGCGCATCGATTGGCGTCGAGCGCGCCGCAGTCGAAGTACGACTTATGGCAGCGAGCAGTTGCCGCTAGCCGCCACGCCGATTCATCTTCGCAGATCAAAAGCCGCTTCTCGGAACTGCGCTGCTGCCGCTGCCGCTGCCGCTGCCGCTGCCGCTGCCGCTGGCGGCTCTGCCTCTTTCGCGAGCGGCATCCGCTACTGCTCGCGCGCGGCACACGTAGAAATAGATTAACGACCTCGTGAATCATCGTGTCGATGCGGAGCTTGGGGCTCGGCGCGCGCCGTCGGCGGATATCGGGCGCGAGATCGATAAGCCGCCGGATCCAGTCGGAGTAGCCGGCGATCGGGCGGCTGCGCGCGACGGGCACGACGGGCACGACGGGCGGCGGACTGGCTCGAGGCGAAATTCGAGGCAAAATTAGTCGAGTGCGAGCGACGTAGCGGCGGCGGCGGCGGCAGCGGCGGCAGCGGCGGCAGCGGCGGCAGCGGCGGCAGCGGCGGCAGCGGCGGCGCTGTTTGATTAGATCGGGCGTGATGGGCGATCCGCTTGGGCTGCAGCGAGCGCTGAGCTTGGCCAGGGTGGCCAGGCTCGTTTCACGGAATTGATTAGATTCAGTTATTAATATTCCCTTCTATCCCTCAGTTCATTTCCGGCCCCGACTAACTCGGCGCTAATGGCGTGACGACGAGCAGCTCTCGTCGCGCCGTCGCCGGCTGGCAGCCGCATCGGTCGGCAATCGGGAGCTTTGGCCGCCGCAGGCTGTTGGCGCGCGACCTGCACCTCCGGCCGCCACGTCCGCCGCAGTCCGGCGCAGTCCGCCCCGCGATCGCCGGTCGCGCCGCGCCCGATCGCCGGCGGACGCGGTTCGATCCAAAATAGGCGGTCGGGGCCCCGACCGCGGGCGCGCGCAAGCGGAACGCGTCCGCCACTGGCGAGGCAATCAACTTTTCGCGAAGCGCGAGAGGTCCCATTAAAGACTTTGCTTCGGCGACATTCGTCGCGGGCCGGGGCTATATTTATAATCGAATTTGCCGAGGGTCGCTCGCGCGCGTATATTTACTTGCAAACTGCCGAGCGGTCGTCCGCGCGCGACCCGCGGGACGCAGGCTCTATTTGCAGCGGAGCGCCCGATGGAGCGGCCTCGGCGAAGGTGGCGGGCATCGTTTCGATTTGCGCGACATCGAGCGCGGCCGCGGCTAATATAGCGGGCGGCAGCGCGCTGGCAGGCCGCGGCTATTTCGGAAGCGGGCTGCGCGCGGCGAGCCGCGCCGCGTACGGACTGGCTCGCAGGCCTCCTTCCGTAAATCAGCGGGCCGCTGGCGTCGCCGATCGGCAGCCGGCGGCTCAACAGTTGCGCCCGCGGAAAGGGAGAGTGGCGGTGGCGGCCCGCTCGTCTTGGCTGGCTCGGCTCGGCCGCTCGCTTTCATCTCGGGCCGCGATAAGGGCGGCCGGGAGGCGCGCGCCCTCCTCTGCGGACGAGACCGCAAGCGCGCGTACGCGTGCAAGAGCAAATACGTACGAGCAGCGCCGGCAGCCGCGCGGCCTGTTTGCGCGAGTGCAAAGTAACGAGAAAGTTGGCGCTGGCGCGCGCAAAGAACACGCCGGCTACGCGCGTACAACTGCGCTGCGCATATAATTATAATGAATTTTCGTCGAGCTGCGCTGCCTGCCTGCCAGATTACGTTTGGCGCCCAGACGCCAGTTATTAACTAATGTCGTTAATTAATTGAAGTCCCGGCGATATACTGGATTTCGACAGAGCCGCGGCAAGCTAAAGGAAAGCGATTTACATTAATGAGAATTTTTCGCCCCTTGGCTCGCGCTCCGCGCACTTTCTCCGAATCATTTCACGCCTGTTTACTTTCCATAATTTTAATTACGCTGCCTCTCTCTCTCGCTTTCAATGGCCCCTAGCATGTATGTTCATTAACAAGTGAGCCCTTGAACGCCAGCGACAAACGAACGAGTGCGCGCCTGCATTAATTACTCACGGATGCGCGCGATCGGCGCGCGCGCCCGGGCCGCTCGCCGCTCCTCGCGCCTGGAAAAAGGACATCGCGCGACTCTTCGCTTCGCTCGTTGTTGGGCCGCGCGCATTCTGGCAAGCCGCTGCGGCGAATCTCTTAGCTACCGTTGAGCCGAACATTGGCTCCATTCCAATAGACATCTTAAGTATAATCTAACGATATTTCCACCGTCGCGCAGCTTTGCCCTGGCCGCCTCGCCTCCGCAGCCAGTGGGCTTTCGAGCAGGGCGCCACACGCAACTCCAGTCTTCCCAGCCGAAAACTTGGATATTGCAATGGCGAAACTTCCGATGAAATTTCTCCTCGGCTGCGTGCCGCCTCCGCTACCGCCGCCGCCACCGGCGTCCTCGAGTGCATCGATCAAGTCTCTCGCGGTGTCCTGTTTTCGCAACATCATTATCAAAAATTTGCCAGCTAGAGCCCGATCTCCGACTCTGCCGCGACGCTGATTTTCCGTTTGCCATCGAGCGCCAACTCGTACGTGCGGCCCGCTATCGGCTCGTCCGATCTCTTGGTTTCGTTAAACTTTTATTGAAATTCTCCGTATCGCCGTTGAGCAATCTCGAGGAGCAGCCGCAATATTTTGTTTATAAATTTGGCGCGGAGAGAAAAAGCGACTCCGTTCCGGTTTCTCTTCAATATGCAGAGTGCGACATTTGTTCATAAAGCACGTCTCGGATATAAAGAGAGAGAGAGAGAGAGAGAGAGAGAGAGAGAGAGAGAGAGAGAGAGAGAGAGAGAGAGAGAGAGAGAGAGAGGTGGAGATCGAGAAATGGCCGGCAGAAAAATGGCGAGGGGAAGGGAAAGCATTTTTATATAAAGCGCCATCACGTGGGAGGACAAAATCATTTGGAAGATCCGTCAGTATATAGTCGAGGCTGTCCTTCGACTCTTATCTTTTTCGGCCATCGATCCTCGCGAGGCCCGAGGCCACTCGAAACGTTATGCGGGCGCTTTGGGTCACTCTTAGGAGTAGCGTAGTAGAAACGCGCAGGCCCGCGTAACGAGGAGCCATATTAATAAATAAGGAGCGGCATTGTCGGCCGAGATAGAGAGGAAGTCGGCGGCTCTGATATTTTCGACTACGCTTATTGTGCTCGAAGAAAGAGCCTCGATAAACCAGTGCTCGGCGCCTCGCATCGCCTATAAAGCTGGCGCTGCGCGGCTTATCGAGCCGTCGCCAGTGGTGTGCGCTCGTTTAAAAATCGATAGCAGTGTGCCGCGAGCAGTGGACAATCGCGAGGCACCGGCAGCGCTCCTTCGCCGCGCCGCTCCGCGCGCCTCTCGATTTTCATCGCCGCCTGGGCTTTCTTCACTCCCCTGGCGCGTGCGGCTGTGTCGAGTGCGCCGCGGCGGAAAAAAAGGAGAACGCCGAGCGCGCACTCGAGCCGGAGCAAAGGCGCGGCACAAATAAAGAGACGAGAGTCGCGCTGCTAAGTATGCTGTAATTAAACGCTAGCTGAAGGAGAGTTTCGCTGCTGTCGAGGGCCTCCCCCTGCCCCCGCCGCCGACGATTTAAGCCTATCCGACAAAGTCGTCACTCGCGAATAATTCCCAGGCAGCGGCGGCGGCGGCGGCGGCAGCGACGGCGGCAGCGACGGCGGCGGCTGGCGCCGTCGCGCACACACTTGACCCCCGCGCTGCGCCACAAGTATTAACTCGTCACTCGATGGCCCGCTCGCGCGCCCGCGCACTTAAAATCTTATGACATGGAACTCGTGATTTCATGCAGCATTTAATCACAACCTTTGCTTGCCACACGAGGGCCCTCGTCGAATAAGTCCGCGCGGAGAGCTCGCGGCGCGCGTTTTCATTAAATCAGCTCGCCTCCGGGTTTTTGTCATTCGAGCTGATCTCTCCCGGCCAAATAGTTGCAGGCCCGCTGCCACCAATTATCCGGACAACTATCGTGCGGCGCGCTCATTAAGACAGCCCGGCGAATTCGATTACTTCTGCTTGCAAATTCGGGCGCGCGAGCATATAAAGGCCGCGCTATCGCCGAGACGCAAACGGAGAAGCGACGGCCGCGCCGGCTGAGGGCTAAGGGGGCAGCCGCCAGCGACGACCATTTTCCCCGGCTCTTCGAGCCGGATGCCCCGGCGAATTTATTTTACGACTAAACAGAAAATTAGTGAACGTTTCGGGTTTGCGGTGTTCGAGCCATCCCTGCGCCCCCGCCGACTTTTGCCCTCCGTGGAACGCCCGGAATGCCGACGTAAACGCTCTCCGCGTCGCCGCCGATTTCCAAATTAATCGAGCTGAAAAGCCGGGGCGCGCTCCTCGATCGCCGCTCGCTGCACTCGGCGGATTTTTGCAAGAGCGCCGGACGCCGCCGTCGCAATCGCCGGCCATCGCCGCGCGATTCACAATTTCATTATCCGCTCGGCTAGTTTTTAGCTGCTGGCCTGCTGGCGCGCTCCGGCCGAAAAGCGCGCAACGCCGCTTGGCCTGGCTCTAATGGTTATGCTCGTCATTATCGCCTTGTCGCGCTAAGCTCGCATTACGGCGCTCGCTGCGGGCAATTAATGCAGTCGCCGGCGCGCCAGCGAGCGCGCAAAATAAAATAGGCGAGCGCGCTACCAGCGATGCGTATCGTTTACGCGGCGGCGATCGCACTAACGTTACGCCGAATTTGCCGCGCTGCGGACCCCTAGCCGAACCATATCTGATGCGACCTCGGCCATTTGGCCCACTACTTGCCATCGCGATTCCGAGGCGGCGCGCGCTGATGTACATTTATCAGGTCTCGTTCGCTTTAACGAGCGAATTTCGAGAAGGAAAAAAGCGTTTGAAGCGCAGTCCTGGAGTTTGCATGGGCGATTAAAGCGAGGCATTTGAAGAAATTCGCGAACAAGTCGCTCATAAAAGGCTCCTAAAACGGGGGCAATCGTGAAAACAAGCAGCGCGGAGAGAGAGAGAGAGAGAGAGAGAGAGAGAAAGAGCAGGGACATTCGATGCCATTGTGCCGCGAAAAGTTTAATGACTTTTTGTTAATTAAAGGCTGACCGTGCGCGCTTGTGGGGCTTAACGCTGGAACGGTCAGCAGAGTCCGCGCGGAGGACACGGGCTGGAGTGAGAGAGCGTCGCACTCGCCATTTGCGTGTACGCGTATACGCGCGGGAGGGACGAGAGGCGCGGGCTAAACAATTTGCCAGTCGATAAATTTTTATAGAAGGGCGAGCGCCGGCCGAGAGAGCAAAGCTGGCGCCGGGCCGGGGGAGGCGCGCGCGCGTTCCAGCGGCCAAACGGAATTGAATCGATGTATTTATGTGCCGTTTACGCTCGCCGGAAGGGTTAGGACTCGGCGCGCGGTAATCGCACTGCCGTTGACGTTCGCCGCCTGGCCGCTGCATCGGACTTGCACTCCGCGCGCCCGATCGCTCCCCCATTTTTATCGCGCGCGTCTGCCGCTGTTCTCGCTGTTTTTCTCCTTTTTTTCCATTCACGGCACTGCTGTGACGCGCGCGGCCGGCCGCTTACACCCTGTGTTTGACAAACAGCGAGCTTTGATTTTTATGGTTCGTGCTGCTGCCGCCGCGGCTGTTTGTGCCCTCTCCGCCCTTCCGTTCGCGCTCCGCTGCAAAGGTGACGTCGACAAGCAGCTTTTCTCGTCCTCTTTGTTGGCCCGCGGCAAAGTAGCCCGGGAGACAATGGCCAGTGGTCGAACGTGAGCGCATGCTCGAGGTTGGCAGAAATCAGCAGCTCCTCGCGGTAAGACGTTGAGCGAGCGAGTCGCGAGCGCGAGCGCGGAAAGAACGGAGGAGGCCAGCAGCTGAGAATTGAGAAAGACTGGCTGCTGCGGATGTTTATAGAAGCGGGGGCTGGCAAGTGGAAAAGCTGGAAGGCGGCTGGGGCTGAAGAGGCAATATAGGAGAAAGCTTATTATTGGAGTTCGCCACTGCTCGGTGCAGCGAGAGAGGCAGAACAAAATAGAGGCGAGCAGTGATTGCTGTTTCCAATTGAACCTCCGCCATGCTCGCGAAACGCGCGCTTCACCTGAATGAACGAGCTAGCGGAAAATAATCAAGCTGCGCCCGGAGCAACTATCCTCCGGCTCCCAGTTCTATCGTTCTCTCTACCTCTCCCTCCCTCCCTCCCTCTCCCCCCGCCCTTTCTCTTCTGCATGTCTCCGGCAACCAGCACAACAAATGAACAAACGAGTCATCCTCTAGCTATCGGCGCTGCGCTCACACGCAGTTTCTTTCCGCAGCTCGACCGTCGTCGCTTCTTCTTTCCTGCTGGCTTTTTTGCCTTTTCTTCACTTGAATAATCACGCGATATACGACCACTCTTTATAAACTTGTCTTTATTTATACTCAAATACTTAGCAATTCAATTAGTCAGAATGACCTTTGACGACATCATCCTAATGACCACTCTTATACATTTCGATGGCTTCTCTTTTTCATAGATAAAAATATCGACGGTTGCTATGTACGTATATTTGAACAAATCATACATTTTCTACGATTTCGGTTTCATCTTAATACATCGAATAAACGGTATCAAAAATACTTGCCCACGCTTTAAGATAGTCACTTAAACTCGGATTATATGTCACTGTACAATGCAAAGCCAATCGATGGCGTGATTGACTTTTGATTAAAGCTGAGGAATATGTCGGAGAAAAGTATCGTTTAGCGGCGGCACTTGACATTTCTCGTTTTATTTGTCATTTCAAGCGGAAATGACAAAGTACACGTTGGCCCATTCTTCCTGGAAAGCGTAGAATCAGCGACTAAGCTGATTGCCTAGCAGGAAAGAAAAAAGCGAAAAAAAAGCGAAAAAAAAGCGAAAAAAAAGCGAAAAAAAAGCGAAAAAAAAGCGAAAAAAAGCGAAAAAAAAAGCGAAAAAAAGCGAATGTTCCGATGGGGCGAAAGCGAGCGCGAGTGGGAAAAGAAAAAAATTGGCAGCAGGGAGGCTACACAAGAGATGGGATACGAGGAAGGGTTACAGGGTGCAAGTGGTCATGCGCGCGAATAAGAAGGCGGCTGTCGAGTGACAGAGAACAAGAGAGAATAGAAAGCGAGGAAGCTGCGAAGTCGCGAAGTTTGCCGTGGCTGCAAGAGGAGAGCGAGAAAAAGAGAGCGTCAGAGAAAGCGCGGGGGAGGGGGGGTTGGGGGTGGAGTGGGGATGAGGGGTAGGCCTACTCATCCGGCGAGCTGCACTGTAGTGTGCAACTAATGAGACATCGCTAAAGGGCACAGCTGCCAGGGCATACACGCGCCTCCGCGATACGCCTACTCGACGAGTCGTCGGCGCCGACGAGAGCCCACTGGAGACGGGACTGCCGCCGCGTCGTTGCAGCAGCGAACGTAGAACGAAGCGCCGCGCCGAGAAGAAGACTGCACAATTAAAACTGACGTTGCTAATGGCAAGTCAAACGCCGACGGCCTCGAGAGATCTTGACTTTCCAATGAAGCGATTGTTTGGTATCGCTCGTCGCGCTGCGAGCGCGATTCGAGGCGCGACATGTGCCGAGAAGCGCCGAGAAGCGCCGAGAAGCGCCGAGAAGCGCCGAGGAGCGCCGAGAAGCGCCGAAAAGCATCGCTTCCAGCGGCCATCCAATACACGGCAAAGCAGCGCTTTGTCCCGGCGGCGTGCGCGAGTTGACAGCTTGAAAGCGACCGAGGCCAACAATAGGGCAAAGGTCAAGACGCACGAGGAATAGCAAGGAAAAGGGAAAGACCATAAAAAAGCGAAGGAGAAAGAAAAAGGCGACGCGAGTCGGGGGGAGTTTGCTGGAACAAAGCGCAAGTACTGGGACAGTTTAGTGACTGCGGCCGTATTTCATAATTGCAAAGGTATCGCTTTTGTACTTCCGCATAATAACCTCCCAGGCCGACTCCAAGCCATTAGCTCCGGCAAATGAAGCAGGCTGCCGAGGTATAAGAGCGCGGGCCGAGGGCCGAGGGAGGCAAAGGAGTAACGACTGGCGTCTCCTTCTTCCCGCGGCTAGGCGCGCTTTACTTTTTCTCCTGCGCCCTTTCCTCGGATTGCCGGCGCTTCATCATCCCATCATCATGCCCGCGGAGCAAATCCGAGCCAAGCAATGTGTGCGGAAAAAAGCCGCGCTCGCGATTGCTTCTGTGCCGAGCGAGAGAGAGAGAGAGAGAGAGAGAGAGAGAGTGCGGCGGAGGTGAATTTTAGTTTTCCATTCAGGCCGCATTAGCCGCTGGTAGGGCGGTAGCGCGCTGGCTAGCATCCGCCTAATGAGGAGCAAATCTCGAGATAACTGCAGGAGCTCGCCGGCGGAGCAAGGCGCGCACCGTCGACGAGCGCCAAGTGTTTGTCTCTGCGCGCAAACATCGCCGCACTCCAAGTACATCTTCGATGCTAATTCACCTCCTCTTCGGCTACTCGCGAGCGGTCGATCTCTCCTGGTGCGCTTTTTCCGCTTTCTTTCCGCTCGCGGCTGCATTAGAGCCCGCCACCTCGAGCCTCCATTTGATTACTCAGCCGCGAGGGGAGAACCAGTTGCGCTAAATCGCGTTCGATCCGTCGATGGTAGCATCGGCGCACCGACGAATCTAAGGCACATCTCGGTCGCACGCGACTTCCGTCATCGGGCGCCTAACGATCGCCAGAGTCCGAGTATCCAAGTGGCGGCGCGACATCTCGAGAGCTCGCTGCCAGACGAGTCCAGCGACGAGTCGGCGAGAACCGAATATCGATCGAGGTCGCGCAGCTAGTGAGAGTCGACGAATCGGGGAGGCTAGAGGACTGCGCCGCGGTGTATATCAGCACCGGCCGAGTGTTCTTCTATTTAACAAGCTTTCGCGTATTGTATGGGGGGAGTCTGCTTAAAAGGAATCGAAAAATGGGGACAAGTGGCCGAGAGGCGCTAGCTGCACTGCTGAACGAGGCTTGAAGAGGCGAGGGGCGCGGGCGCGCAGCCGGGAGGACGAGCAAGGCGCGGCGGGCGAGGGGGCCGAGGGGGGCCGAGGTGCGAGAATCAGCGGAATCAACGTGATACCTCGCGGGCAGCAGCCTCTTGTATCGCGCCAGCCAGCCAGCCAGAGATGCCTCTTTCGCTCTCTGTTTCTTAGCGCCGAGTGTCGCACGAACAATAACAAACAGTACTAATGAGACTCTTCAATACGTGCACCGAGTGTGTGCTCAAAATTTTGCAGCGCTCCCCGAGTCGGCGGCGCGGCAGTCGCCTCGGCTGCGCGGCGCTCTATCCGCGAATCTTCAAATGCCGCTCGGTTTTTGGATCAGCACTAAGGCACGTAACTGTTCGCGGGCCTGTCGCCTCCTCCGCCGATGATCCCTCCGCGCGGCGGCTCGCCTCCGATACGCGCAACACGCTAAGAGCAAGTTCGCTTAAGTTTGCAGATTGGCAGGAAGCCCTTGTCGCCGGGCTTATTATTGAGGCATGTTTTCTCTTTGCAAAAATACTCGAGAGCTGCGGCTCCGCACAGGCGGAAAGTAAGTTCGGGAACAAGTCAAGTCGGTAGATTTTCTCGCAGGGAAAAGCAACTAATTGGCTGCCCGGAAGACGGCCGTTTCGCGCAGCGGCAAACAAGCCTACCGGCGGGCTAAGCGCGCAGCCGGCAAAAACCAAGACGAGAGAAGAATCTCGCAGTATCTAGAATTCTGGAGCGGGCCGCTGCCGCGTCGTGCAGCGCGAGCCTATCTCGAGCGCGGCCGTCCGTGCGTCCGTGCGCCCGTGCGCCCGTGCGCCCGTGTGCGCGAGCTGCTCGGCAAGAGATAGTTGGAGCACTGCGGAGATAAAAGGACAAGTTTCTTTTTTTAGAGAATGCAAACGAAGAAATTGGAGCATGTCGCGAAGGGCTATACACGCGAGCGGCTGCACGTGCGCTTCTCGAGCTTTTCCTTTGCTTGTTCGCCTGCGTCCCTCCACGCTGGCCCTCCCCTCCCCGCCCCCGCCCCCGCACCCGTGCGCCTCGTTCATCGCGAGCTTCAGTTGTCCGCGACGGCGCCTCGTCTGCGGCAGCAATTGGCGACGACGATCGACGCCGTGCATCATTAATTCATTGTCTCGGAGCGAAAAGCAATTTGAAGCGATTTATCGGGCGAGGAGTAGCTGCGCATTATGGATCGCTCAATGCGGATAGACTTAACAATACACAAAGGCAGCCAGAGCTAGTGCGCGGAGCGGCTCGAGGAGGGAGGCGGCAAGAGGGCAAGAGGCGGTGCGGGCTACGGCTGCGGAGCGAAGAGCTGAGGGCGCAAGGAGGGTGGGAGTTAATAGGACCTCATTGTTACGGGGAGGAAATTCGATAATCGCTCGGCACACACCAAAGTGTGAGAGCGAGGCTGAGCGAGCCTTAGAGAGAACTTTGACTAAACGCCTGCACGCTTCCTTAACCTCCCATTAATCAATATTATATCGCCCAAAACGCTCCTTTGTTTATTGACTGGCGACGCTAATAGCTTTTAAGCGGGCCGTCAGTCTGGTTTTTGCGCACGGGGCCGTCGACTGCCGAGCAGCCAGGCTCCCCGCTCGACCAGTCGCACCGCTAATTGCGCGCGAGCTCCGCCAATCCGATCGGATCCGCTGCGATGCAGCCGCGACGGCTCGCGTGCAATTACCGCGGTTGCGCGGCGTCCAAGCCCCGCGTCGCTAATTTCTGATTGCGCGAGCGAAATGGAAGTAGGCAGGCAAATGCGACCCGCGCGATATTGCGAATCGGCGCGACGAGGAGCGAGCACCTTGGGGCCGTTCGGCCCGATTGGCCGCTGTCGAAAGAGGGCAAGCCGAGAGCGCCCGTTGCGGATTAATTATTAGCCGGGCGCGCGAGTTGGTCATGCCAGGCCGCGGCGAGCGTTCCGTTTAATCGCCTCGCCCCGGCCGGCCGATCGGACGCCCGGGCTCGCGCGTCCATTGGCCAGCGGACTCTTTCCGCGGTGACTAGCGTTCGCAGTCACTCGGCCTCTCGGCCGCGGCTCCGGCGGCTTCGACGGCTTCGGCGGCCCCGGCGCCTCCGTTTCGTCGAGCGCGCGAACATCGAAATTAAACATTGCCAAATTCGGGACAATTGCGCCCGCCTGCAAACGTACAATCCGGTATTTAATTACGCGAGCTAAGCCGCTGCGGCAGATTTGCGGCCGGCAAAAGTGCAGCGCTAATGACAGTAATGGCGTTTTCGCGCGCCACCGCAAAGCGACCCGACTCGCCGGCTCGCGCCACTGGTAATCAAATCGCAAGAGGCCAGCCGGCAGTTTTTCGCCGCGGCCGCTTTGCGCAACGCGCGCAACCCTCTGGCCTCCCGATCGGGCTCGCGCTCGGTTTCCTTCGACGCGCCGCAGTCTGGCCTGGCCGGCCTCCTTGCCCCGAGTATGCAATATCTTGGGACGCGCCGGCAGAGCCCGCGCGAGTCGAGGGAGGGAGAGGCGCGAGCGAACGCGTCGGAAAATTAGCATCGATAAATTTCCCGTCGCGTCGGCAGAGCCAGCGGCAGCGGCATCTCGCCCGCGGAATGACACGATGATGCATAGGCGACTGCTTTAAGAATTATTTATTATTTATAGCGACGAAGCGACGAAGCGACGAAGCGACGAAGGAGCGGGCAAAGTCCCAGAAGCAAGGCGGCGGCGGCGCCCGTTTGCAAATAAACGGCCTGGAAAAGAAGATTTTCATGGATGAAGCTTAAGCAAGGAAAAAGGTGCAGATCTCGCCCGGCGAGAAAATTGTAATGGGCGCGAGTCTTACCGGCGCGGCTACGGGTGCATTAATACGCCTTTTGTAATAACTAATTTGGTCATTATTATTCAGACAGCTTAGCTCTCGCGCGGAGCACATTTCTTCTGGATAGCTCGGCTTAATTATACCCGAGCGTCGGCAAGCGCATCAGCAGTCTTTGGCGGTGTTTGGGTGCAGCGCGACGACAGCCGCTGCGTACTTGTCTGGCAGTCGCCTAATGGCGCGCGGAAGCGCAGCCCGCGGGGCCGCGGGCTGGCAGCCGATGGCGCGGCGGCGATTAAGGGACAATTGCGGCGATTGTAATGGCGCTCGCCGCGCGGCCCCGGTTAATTGCGATCGGGAGCGCCGACGGAGGCGAAACTGCGCGAGCAGGCGCCACGTGAATAATGCGATCGCTGCCTACCGCGCAACTCTTCCCGCGACTGCCTCGACGAAGGAGATAGGCCGTCGGCGCGGTTCGGCGGGCTCTGGCTTGTTTTATTTACGAGAGCATTTCGCGCGCGAGAGCGCGGCCGCGCCAACGGCGTATGAATATGTAAGACCTTTTGCCGATTGAAATTTTCGTTGGCTTGCCTGCTCGTTGTCGAGCGCGCGCGCGTCTCATTATTTATACGTTCGCTCGTCTCGACGCCGCGGCGTCTCGGGTTTCCTCGGGTTGCGCCCGCAGATAGACCCGGCTCTAGCTGGATTTCGCGCTAAATCGCTAATAAAATAATCTGTCGAAAGGCAATCCGAGCCCGCGGCGGCGAGGCGCTGCTCGCAACAATTTCAAGTTGCCGGCTACGTTATATCTTGGCGCGTCGAGTTTCGCGTGCCGCTGAGGAATGCGAGCGCTGCGGAGCGTCGCGCGAGTCCGAGGGCTCGCGAAAATCTCGTCTTCAACTTATTGCGTAGTCGCGCACACGGCGCCAAAGTCCATGCGCCGCGCTGCAATAAACTACGATCGCAAATTACCAGCTGGAATAGTTTCGGCCGCTGCCGGCGGAATGTCGCAATTTCGGGGCGTCGCGCGCACCCGGAGCGCCCGGAGCACCCGGATAGTTCGGATATGCGAGTAAGCAAGACTGCCGGCAAGAAAGCGGCAACGCGCGCTGCGGGAACGAAGGGCTCGGCCTGCGTAGGGAGAAAGTCAAGCCTAATGAACTTACAATAATTGCCAGCCATTGATCTATGGGCCTGCGAGCTCGCGAGTCTCGCGTTGGCGCGGCAGCCCTCGCGGCTGCGGCTCTCACCCCTCGGCGAGCTCGCTGCCGGATTCCCAGTCGACGATTTATGCGTTGTCACGCCAGCTTTGTTTATCTCGAGGTGAGCTAATCGTCGCAGGCATCCGCGACTAGCGGGGACAAACGGCCGAGCGACCGATGGCCGCGATCGCCGCGATCGGCCGGGCGGGCGTCTTGCGCCTCGTCCCGGGGGCTGCGGGGGAGGGCTGCGGGGGAGGGCTGCGGGGGAGGCCGGCCAGCCAGCGGGCGTGCGAGTAATTAAAGCGAGCGGCTCGGTCGCATCCGGCGACCCACGCGACGAGGGTGCGGCCAGGCATAATCGGGCGCTCTCGTTCCGCAGGCCGTAGGGGCCCCGCGGAGCTGGCGCTGCGCGTCAATCTGCCTGAGCGATTTCTTTTTCATTTTCTTGCCCTTCTTCTCTCCGCTTCGGATTGCGATCCGAGTTCGATTCCGCTAATGGAAGTGTCGTCTGCGCGCTGGCTGCGGCCCGTGGCGCTCGTCGGCTGCGCCTGCCCATTGTTTACGATTAATAAAGGGGGCGCCAGGTATTGTTTGTTTGTCGCTGCGGGAGCCTCTATACCGGGTTAAAAATGTTTTTTCGGAGATTTAAGCGGCCACATAAAAGTTTTAAAGAGCACTTTGGCCGGAGAAGAGACAATGGGCGCGCGCCTCGTGTGCCGCAGTGTGCCGCGCGCTGCGCCGCCTGGCGTAACGTGCCACCTTGTACTGCTAATAAATAATTAAAACTTTTGTTCCGAAGGTGGCGCCGATGCGCGCCGCGCCACCTTGAATAATCGCGCTTTGTAAATTAAAGTTATGCCTCACCTTAAAAGATTCGCGCTCGGCATCTGTTTCTAATTACCCGCTAATGGCTATAGCGCCGCGCACGCCCGTGAGACATTCGTTACCATTACCTCTTCTCCGCGCTCCCCTCCCTGCTCCCCTCCCCGCTGCCGCGCTCTATATTTCTCTCGGCGTCAAAACTCCTCGCCCGATCATTCATCAGCCTTGCTTTTTTTCAGCCGCGCGCTCCGGCGCATCGGCCTCGATATTTTACGCTGCCCCCGCGCAGCCTGCTTAATTTCTTTCCTTCGCTCCTCGGACGCTCGATGGGCCATCGCTCACTCGCCGCGCGGACAAACAGCTGCGAGAAAAGCCAAACATCGGACCTTGCGCCTGTGCAGCCAGCGCGACGAAGCGAACGTCTGGCGCGTCCGTGGCCGTGGCTTTCAAGGAGGTAGTGGGGCGCAAAAGATGAATGGGTCAGCTTTGGCAGTCGTTAAGTGCAAGCTCGAGATCGCAGCTTGCGGACGGGCGGCGGCGGCGGCGGCGGCGGCGGCGGCAGCGGCGGCGAGGGTGAAACGCCAGCGCCGGTAAGCTCGCCTGTTAAGTCGGGGCTAAGAAGGGGTTCTCGAGCGTTATCTCGCCGAGAGAGCAAGAATCCGTTCGTAAATCACGGGTTTCTTTTAACAGGCATTAATTGTTTTCGCGATAGCGAGCACAATTGCCCGCGCTTACAGCGAGCCAGGGCGCGGTCGCGACGCCTCGTTCACGGCGAAGAGTGCGCCCAATAATCGAACCAGACGAGCTGGAAGGCTAATTGATAAGAATGGCACCAAGCAGCAATGATTCGGCTAAGTGAGCCAGAATTATCGGGACATGTTTGCCGCGACTGGTTCCCCGTCCAATAGGCGTCCTAGCCGTTCGAACTTTCTCTCGTCTCTCTTCTCTCTTCTCTCTTCTCTCTTCTCTCTTCTCTCTTCTCTCTTCTCTCTCCTCTCTTCTCTCTTCTCGGCGGAGTCTTAATTCGGCAATTAGCCTAATGGAATGCGTATAACAATTAGACGCGGAGGCGCGACGGTGCCGTTCGTGCAGCGCGTGCAAACGCCGCGCTCGTCGCAGTATTATAAGTAGCGCGATAGTGGCGGCATAGCGCGGCGTAGCAGCTGAGCTGTAAAAGAGAAAAGAGGGAGAAGAAGGTGGCCTGGAAGGAGGCGGCAGGCAAGGGCTGCCAGGCCCTGGGCTTACTTACCCTCTTACGCTCCTCATTATAGGCGTCGGCTTGTAAGGACGGAAGCAGCGAATGAGAGAGAGAGAGAGAGAGAGAGAGAGAGAGAGAGAGGGAGAGAGAGAGCGGCGTATCTTGTAATTACCAGCTGATAATTTATGTTTATGCGGCCAGCAGGCAGCTTACCCCTTTCGCTCGCTCTGTGCCCGAGACTCCGCCACCAGAGGCAGCCGCGCGCGCCGCCGAGCCGAGTGTATTACTACACATTCTTCGCGAGGAGGCCGCGCCGCCGACGGCGAATAAGGAAGAAGGGACGAGTGTATAGCCGACTAGGCTGCAGCGCGCACGCTGTACATCCTTAAAGCCCGGCATCCATTACTTCCGTCGAAATTTAGTGCCGTTTTCGCACGTTACCAGAAGTTAATGGCCCTGCGGGAACGCGACGCGACGAATTTTCAGCCAAGAGCCCCGAGCCGAGGCCGCTCCCGCTCTCGCCGTCGCGAGTTATTGCCGGCGCAGCAGCCGGGGCTCTCGATTGCTCGCTGCACCCGCGATCGCAGCCCCATCGATTCCCATCGCGGCGCGCCGCGCCCCGCCGCACCTGTCCGCGGCCTGCCTGACGTACGACTTCCACGGGCGCCTTCGCAGACCGATCGTCCGCAGAGCCGGCCGGCCAGCCGCGCCTCGTCGACCAAATCGACTTTTAATTAGATTTAAATCGGATCGTAGATCACGTTGACCGACGCCACAGCGCTCCGCGAGCGGTCGCGCGTGCGTGCCGGTAGCCGGCGCAGGCAACAACAGTCGCGGCTCGACGTGCCGGCCAATTGAGCCGACAGTCCATCGTCCGGAACTAATGGCGATTGTCAATTAGGAGGCACCGGCCGAAACGAGTCCAAGTATTAATTATCGATGCCTGCTACCTGCTCCGGATATGTATCTACGCCGGCTCCTTTCGGCCGCGACGAGCCTTGCCTGCAGACCTGCCGGCCGTTGAGCCCGCCTCGCTGCCTATATCCGCCGTTGCTCCCTTCCTCCTTGCCGCCCTTCGCTCGCTCGCGCCCGAGCCGCAACTTTTACCAAAGACATTTGAATTTGATTTTCAGCGGATAACCGTCATTGCCACCTGCCCGAGTACTTGCTGGCTGCCCCAGCTAATAGATACCTCTAATGGATATTGAGTATCTTACATCTAACCGCGATAACAGTTGAATCCACTAATTCAGCCTTTCAGCGATTTCGTCTCTCCCTGCCCTCCGTCAACTTCCAACTTTTTCTCATCGACACCCGTTTGTTCCGTTAAACCGTTCGGCTATAAATTACGAGACGCGCGTATCGTCCGTTCGATCGATCCAACTTCCAGAAGCGACAAATGCCAATGGCAAGTTGAAACAAATGTCGAGGCGGAATATTTTGTCCAAGACCAACCAAACTTCCGAGGTTTTGTTTAAAAGGGAGGCTGAGCCAAAAGTACCCGCAGGCAAAACAGCTCTCGTGCGCTTTATTTACCAAGTTATCGAGGACCTACAGAGCATTACTCGTTTGTTTATCTCTTCTCATCCACTCGATTCTTTAAATTCGGGATCCCGCCTTCCAAATATTTCTTTCAAGTATCCAAGCGTCACTTGTAAATGCCGCCTGGAACGAAACGGCACTTGGGAAGTCAAGGCGAAATACTCGCCTCTTAAATTTAGCTTTTCATAGATATTTCCCGTTTTCGCCTGGTCGTCCGCTGGCCGCTTTGACAGTCATCAAAAGAAGTTATCCAAACAAAACGATATTTCTTTGATTTTTCGAAAATTGACTTTCGAACTGGAGAGGCACGTCAAAACATTCCGGAATACAAGCTTATTTGGCAACTACTTTATTGAAATGTATTATCGGAATTTTACCAAGATCCCAGTCATTCCTGGCCATTTCAATACCTTTGTGCACTTTTCATTCTTGACGTTGATCATTTATAGAAAAAATATCTCGAACGAATATGTATTTTGATCGATGGGTAGAAGTCTGGCAATTTAGATATTAAAGAAAACTATCACAACGCAATACACTAGGGCGTAAATTGACTACGTCACAACAATTTGTTTTATCCGGTTGGTCCTGTTGAATCGATATACCGATATATCGATTATTCAAAAATCAAATCTTTCACAACACTCTGAAATAAGTTGGAACCCTCGAACGTTACAACATTGTTAAAATAGGTATGTCGTACCGAATACAAACAGTCGGAATGGCTTTGAGTAATAAAAGTGTAATTGTCTCTAAACGCGTTGTCTCCTCGAAAGTGTTGAAAACGCGAAATGGATTTAATTGGCATTCCATAATGTATTATGAAGCAACGATGAGCTCGCCCCCGAAAATAAAGGTTGCTCAAGCAGAACCGAGAATAATTGCAATCGAGACGAGCAGCTTGGGGGCACTCTAGGTGTATTGCCGTGGAAGTGGCGAGGAGGACCGAGCGGGCGTCCCCGTCCGTCGTGCGCACGTACAACGTCGCGAGGCCGCTTCACGCACGTACGCGCGCACACCTGATAGGTATACGCGTCTGCGGCGGCCGTGCAAAGGAAACGCCGAGGGCCGTAGATGCCGCTGAAGGCGAGTCAGTGGAGCGGAGCCGCGCGCATAAGTGGACAAGCCTATCCACTTGCGGGCATGTTGCTTTTATTGGCGTTTGTCGCTGCTCTTCCGAGGCGCCGGCCCGAATACCAATCGACCGGAGGAAAAGCTCGAGAGGTGGCCGAGAGCGTTATCGCGCGAGCCACTGATTGGCCCTCGGCGCCAAGGTGTAGTGCGCGGTGCCTCGCTAACGAGAGCGGCGAGCACGGCGCGGCCGCAAGCCAACGTTACTTTCCAATGAAGAGCCAGTAAAATTTCAATAATGGTCATTAAGGAGCGGACGTTAGGCCGGGCGCGCGGGCACCTCGGAGCGACGGCGAAAAAAGTGGAAGGAAAGGGGGCCCGAAAAGGCTGGAGCCGTGCTACGGGGCGTCAGGTGCGCCGCAGATGCACGACTGCCGGGTTCGATACCAATCGTTCAGCTACATGGTGTTGATGCGATTGCCGATCCCCATGCATCATACGAGCGCGCGATATCTGCTATCCGCATCTGCCAACACAACTCGGCCATAAAGATTCCTATCTGGAGCCGGCGCAGCGCGCCGAGCTTACTCCTGAGAAAGTTGTACGCGGCGCGTAAACGGTTTCCGGCTTGACTTTTCAATTTCAACGACGAGCCGCTGATTAAAACGTAATAGTGCTCGTGGCGCGAGCGCGCGCGCGCGCGCATTTTAATATTCAACGACTGACTGCAACTGGAAAGAAGTCGTCGCGAAATTTACGAGCCCAGATTAGAAATTAATTTTCACATTCGGCGCGCATTTATTCAGGGAGCGAGAGCGGAGAAAAGAATTGCGGAGAAGCTGGATTCGGAGAGCGAAGAGGGATGGAGTGGGGGAGGGGGGGCTAAGGGCCGGTCATTTAAACAACAAACTCTAGCTGCGCCAGCGATTGCTCGTAATTGTTCTTTCGCCAGCGAGAGCCGTTAGCGCGTTGCCGCTTGGCGTGTTTATCTTGCGAATAGCAAAGCTGGCCAGTGCGCAGTGCCTGGCATTGTGTTATAATTTACTTACCGATGTTGTAATTACAATTTCGTCGGCGAGAGCGAGTGGCTGAAGCAGGTGGGCGCCGCCGTTCCTTCGTCTCGCTAGTCGCTCTCGCGCTCGGCCCGCCGCTGTTTACTCAAGCCGGCATAATATTCAATTCCAATGCCTCTGCTACGAAGCTCGCGTGGCCTGGCTGCGCCTTCGGCTCCGCTATCAAGAGCAGCCTTTTGCTCTTTTGCCTCGGCCCCGCTCGCTCGCTCGCTCGCCGGAGAGCACAATCGGGCCGCGCGCTTCTCAAACTCGCGGCCCTATTTGCCTTCATCGATTCGCTTCCTCTCTCGCGGCAGAGTTTATGGCGGCCCAGCTATTTCTCGCACCTCCAGCGCCGTCTGCTTACCCGTGCGATCTTGTTTGAGTAGCCAGCGAGCGAGGCCCGCCAGAGCGAGCAATAAAGTCGAGAGACAGAGAGAGCACGGCGATAGCCTGCCTGTAAATCATCAGCCCCCGGTGACGGCCCGAGCGATGATCGGTCGGCCGACTGCGCCACCGCAATCACATTTCGCCGTCGCCCGGGTTGTCACTGGCGCCTCGCCCTCGCCACCTTGTCCTGCGCGCCTGGACTCGTCTCGAGCGCGATCGATTCTCGCCGAACAGCCAGAGCGTGGCTCTAATGAAAAAAGAACAGCCGAGGAAACGAGAAGACGATGAACTGACGGGGCGAGCGGCAGAAAAATAGCTCGGTCCGCTGGAAATCTTCATTACGTCGGGGCCGCTCGTAAAGTTCGCTCGAAGCCAAACGCATCCAATTTCCCAGGCGTCGTTCAATCGCCGTGCTCCCAGTCGTCGTTTACTAGACGTTGCTGCTGCTGCTGCTGCTGCTGCTGCTACTGCTGTTGTTGCTACTGCTACTGCTGTGAGCTGCCAACGGCTCACTATGTGTGTATATATACATGTATACAAGCCCGCAGCTGGAGCACCGAGCGAGCGAGCGAACGAACGAACGAACCAACGAACGAACGAACGAACGAACGTACGAACGAACGAACGAACGAAAGAAAGAAAGAAAGAAAGAAAGAACGAACGCTTTAACGAGTTTCCGCGGGCAAAGTGCTCCGATATCGAGGCCAGTGGTGCGCAATCGCGCGAACGAGCGAGAGAGCGAGCGAGAGAGCGAGCGAGAGAGAGAGAGAAAGAGAGAGAGAGAGCGGAGCGATAGCCGAGAGCTATAGCCAGACAAGGACGAACGGACGGAAGGTGAGCGAGCCAATGGAACCGATTGAACCAATGCGCGTGGACGGCCACTTTACCCCCAGCGGCCAATCGTGTTAAATCGTTTCCCAGCCTCCTCTCCACTGCCCTGCCCGATCATTCGCCCTCCCGTTTTATTTGCTTGTCCCGCTGAAAGCTGGCGATAATCGCGCGTGCGGGGCCGCTTCTCTTTCGCCTTTTTTCTCCTTGTCATCTCCGCGCGAACGCTGGCAGCGAGCGAGAAACGAAAGGCGGCACGATAAAAAATCAGTATCGCGGCTTGTAATAATAAGCCCTGGTTATCTCGACTAGTGCGTCGTGCTCCCCGGCTTTATCGGTAATTGGAAAACCCGAAATAGAAAGCGCGCGCAGCCGAGTTGTTTTTCCCTGTTTGTGTGTCGGTGACGGGTTCGTTTTATATAGCACAGCCGATATCCTATTAGCTGATATTCGGTTGAGGCTCTCCGCTCGCGCTATTCGGTTTATTTCGGGCTCTCGCTGCGGTTTTTCTAGCTGGCACATCTACAAGATAATATTCAATTTGGGCATTAGCTGTCTGCGCCAGTGACACAATCTCTCGGCGCTGCCCGAGAAAGCCCGCAGATCGTGGAGCCGCGGAGAGCCGCGAGAGTGCTCACGAAACGCGAAACGGGAGAATGAGCGAGTAGAGACCGAGATAGAGAGAAAGTATATGGGCTCGCTGCTCTATCGACTGCTGCCTCGCCGGCGAGCGAGAGAGATAGGGGGCAGGGAGGGGTGGGTGGGGGGGGGGGGAGTATTACGCGAGAGCGCCGGAGTAATGGAAGCTGAAGTAGATATTGTATGGCATTACCGGCGAACTTTTCGCGGCGGAACATTGCGATATTGGTTTCGCCAGCGAGCTGCGCGATTGGCCGCCCTTTTTCATTGCGAAGCCACTCTCACACAGACGCGCCAAGCGAGCGAGAGAGAGAGAGAGAGAGAGAGAGAGAGAGAGAAAAGTGCTCGTTCAGCCTCTGCGGCCTCTGCAGCCAGCCAGCCAGCGCACGTGCACGCAATATCGCCAAGCCAGCCGCGCGACCTCTCGCAAAGCGGCTCCATAAGTTGGCGCATCGCTGCGCGTCGCGAAGAGGCGGCAAGCCAGCGCTTGGCATTGGCGCTCGGACGGCCGAGTAGCCGACTATCGCACGCTGGCCTTGTCGCCGGTTCGACGCCAGCCAGTGCCCGCACGCATCGGCTAGAGCCAACTCGCTCGAGCGATATCTGCTTCCGCTACATCGTCGCCCAGGCTCGCTTCCCGCTGGCAGCGGCCGAGCCCCGCGACAGGTGCAGCTGCGTGGATGCACGTGTCGATCGCCCCTCGGGCCGCGCTCCCGAGGCTACGGGCGCTCCATTGTCGCGGCTCGATAAGAGCGCGGACGCTCGTCGCTTGGCCAAGCTCGAATTTTCGGAGCGGACGACGGGCCGCTTGGCGCTCCGTGTCGCGTGTATTCCGCGGCGAGCCGAACGAAAAAAAGGAAAAACCCGAAGAGAAAACGAGAAAGAAAAAACGAGCAGAAAGGGGAAAAGCAGAAAGAAGCGCACGAGTCAACAACCCGCGGGCATTAACGTCCATTGTTTCAGAGCCGAAAGAACGAGCAGCAGCGAGGATAAATGAACGGGCGGAAGCGACGTCGCGTTTCGCTTTGTCGCCCAGAGACACATTTTCGTGGAAACGATAACGAAACGCTACATAACTCCAAATTGTACGTGGAGTGCGGGCCGAGCCGCGGCGCGGGCAGGGCAGCCTCTCGCGCGCTTCGCACGCAGGCCGCGGCGCGGAATTAATTTGCGATCGGTCGGCGCGGCGGCGCGGCGGCGCGGCCGCGCGTCCGTCTTAACGAGGGACGCCGGGGCCTTGAGCGCGAACTGCCAACGCTCCTCAATGGCCGTCGTCAGGTTTTATTATTGGATTGCCGAAAGGAAATTGCGCGCGCGTCCCGCCTAGCGGGCCGCGTGGGGCTCGTTAATGAAAAATTCACAGACTTTGGAAAAAGGCCGCGGCCATAACCGATAATTTTATACGCCGTGGTGAGAAGGGAGCGGCGGCACAGCCAGGCGGCCGAAGGAGCCACGTCGTTAGGCGCGAGGAGAGGAAAAAGGTGGCGAGGAGGGAGCGGCGTGTTCACACGTATCAGCGAGTCGAATCGGGCCTGCGCGCAAAAGAGCAGTCGCGATGTGTATTTGGTGCACGCTTTAGGGGACACGGACAATGCAGTAATGACGGCAGCGATGGCACAAGTCGAACAGATACACTGGCTGCGATCCCCACCCCCGCCGCCCGTTTGGCGCTGATCTTTCGCTTTGTGACTGACTGCACTTGCGAGGCATGCGCGGCGCACAGAAACAACGACTGAGAGAACGCGCGAGACAGAGCCCCAGCTGCCTGCTTGTGCTTTTGCCGCGCTCTGTGCATGTGTCAAACCCTAGCGTTTTAAGCTCTCAAAGCTCTCCTTTGCGAGCGACTCTCTCTCTCTCTCGACTGTCGTCGGCTCGATCGGAATATCGTGCCCGCGCTCGAGCTTTTACCGGGACGCGGCAAAAAACCTATACGAGAGCACGCACTAGACGAGTCGAACTTTAAAAGCGAAATAGCACTGTCATCTGCTCGAGCCGGCTGCTTTTCGCTGAAACCTCACTCGAGCGCCGTATTAGCGGACTTTTGCACTCTTGCTGCCGGCTATTGAGATCGAGCGCGGAGTAATCGCGGGCTGGTAGCCTCTTTGCGCTTCGGCGTCGGAAAATTGGGTTATTGCCGAATGCAGGTAATGCGCGCGCGGAACGAGCTTAGGCAGGTTCAGCTGTCTGCAGGCTGCCATTACAATGCACGGCTCTCAGGGGCACTCGGTCGCTCACTTATTCACTTACTCGCTCGGCAAGCTGCGTACTTAATCCCCCAGACGGGCCCGCACGCGCTCACGCGCTTCCTTTGCCTCTTTCGTTCCGTCAACTGGCGCGCTCCTTAATCACCGGCCAATTCGCCGATTCTCTTTCGTCTAATCAGCGCCGCGGCTTCTTCCGAAGCGCGGACTCGTTCCAGTGAGGAGCGCCACGCAGCCACGCGCGCGCGCGCGCACGCACGCACACACCAGTCGCTCGTTAAACTTGGCAGAGTGCTGCGAACGCGGCGCGTCAATCGTACATCGGCATTAAATAGGAAGTGATTCACTCATCGCTGACGAATATCAGGTTTCCGCTGTGCGCGCGCGGGGAGTCCAAAAGCCCGAATAATACAACGAAAAAGAAAAAGACCAATTGAATTGGTCAGAAATCAGGCGGGGAAGAGCAAAAAGCCCGTCGGATATGATGCAACGAATACGCGTAAGTATCGGAGCATTCCAGGCGGGCGTCACTGTGTGAACGCCAGCGTCACACTGATTGTCCATAGGAATAAAAGTCTCCCAGGCGTTTTAATAATTTCCTGTGTTGGCACTTTTCCCTTGTCGCGCAAAGTCTGCGCCGTGCGTGCCTCTCTGTCCTTTCGTGCGGCCGTAGACGCGCATTCGACGACGCAAGCTAGGCGTGACGAGCCGAGAAAACAGAAATTATCGCGCTCGCATCGAACGCAAGTATGCCGCTAATTTCCCGTGGCGGAGGCGAGTTTGAAGCGCAGCTCCACAGCGGCAGCGAGTCGCTGCGCGCCGACGATCGCATCTCGGCTTATTTTCACGTTCATTTGGCCACTTCCTTTCGATTATCTGGCTGCGCGGCCGACTATTAATCAGGCCGACGGAAGCTCCGAGGGGAGCCGATGCACGATATCGCATTGGCAGTTGGCCGAGCGCTGCGGCCAATGGCAATCGATAACTGCAGCGGCCAGGCGCGAGTTTGTCGCGTGAGCGCGAGTGGTCCGCCGGCGCGTGTTTCGCGATACGTGCAATCGAACGAGAATCGGCCGATCGGCGAGGCTGATGGTCACTGGATCGAAACGGGTTCGTTAGCTGCCTGGCAGACGTTGCGGCGCGGCCGATCTCTATCGAGCAACTCTTCCGCCTTACGCCCGGCGCCCTCATCAACGGCCTAAGTGCGTACAGGCACACGACCGCCGCCGCTCATTTGCATTTGCACGCGCGCGCGCGCACCGCTCCAGATCGATACACCTTGCTTGCCGATCGAATATACCAGCCATATCTCCCGTGGGCAACGCTTTATTTGCCCGGCCACTTCCGCCGAGCGCTCCCCGTGCCCCTCCTGCCTCTCTTTGTTTATAATTATTACCACATGACCGCCGTTCCTCCGGACGCACAGTCGAGGCTCAAGGTCGCGCTTCAATGATTTCGGATCAGTTGCGAGTTCTCGAGACACCCTTTCGCTTTGCAATTTTCCAATTGGACCTTCTTTAACGAATTTATTGGAGATTAAGAGCCATATCATTAGTCGTAGCTCGGCCGAGCGTGTCATTATGTCGATACGTTGCCGGCATTGACGGACCGCTGAAAATGCTGCATCATGCCGAGGATAGCATTCTCGCGCGGACCGACGAATCAGCCTATCATTGATCAACAATGGATAGTGCAATCTGCTGATATATCACGTATGACGATTTGCAAAACATGCCGAGGTATAAATATCGCGTCGTTACAGCCTTAATTGGCCATTCAACGGTACAAGCTCGACGCTCGCATGCACGTCGCATATCGTCCTATTTTCCAAGACGATGCAGCTTTTGCTACTTCTTTCGAGTTATTTCGCCATTCTCACGGTAACTATCTCGCCGTTCTATACTCGGACAGGCCTTCACTCCATTGAACACGAGTGGCAATCATGTGATCCATGTATAGCAAATCGGCAGGTGCGCGCCGAGTCACGAAAGAGTGGACGATGTGGATTTAAACGACAGCATCGACCAATGCGCCTCTCGAATTGGATTACTCGTTGGTAAGTTCATTGCGATTGTCAGTTGATAATCCGTAAGGACAAGGCTGCTGCCGAGAGGATCATTTTTTTCTGCGCTGTCTAGAGGAAACGAGAAGAAGTTTTACGATGCCTATAGAAGCCCCTGGGAATTGTGTGATGGCATGCGTCTGGGATAAAATAGGATTGGTAATTAATGTCTTACGAAATTGTCGAGCGCTTTTCTATTTGGAATAATTCAAAATACTACTTTTTAATCCAACCGCAGATGGATATCGATGGAAAAATCATCAAAGAAGAAATGATCGCGAGCATTCGACCTACTTTGCAACTAATACCAAACATCACTAGAGTCACCGAGGAGGACTTTTACCAGTGCGTCGACGAAGGTAATATTTTATGCAAGCTTCAATTTCTCGCATTGATAATTGATACTTTTGCTCTAGCAAATCGATTCAACGATCCTTGCACAGTGGTCTCCGAGTATTTCAAATGTTTAATCAAGGATTTATTCATTCACAACACATAGATGGAGTTAAGGTCTATGCGCAGACAACCCGTGTGTCGCAGTTAGAAATTTTATACATATATATATATATATATATATAATATATCCAGCATGGTTTCTGAAAGGTGCGTAAAATTAGTGATTATGCGCACTCGAGGATTGTGATTCAGTGTGGTCCGCATTAAATTCAGTTTTGCGGCTTAGAATTTCAAATCGTCTGTTGGGGCATCTCTTTTTCCTTTTGAAGTCGAGTTTGTTCTCACGCGTTAACAACCCTTATGCTAATTTATCTACCTACGTGAATAGCGCTGATGATGCACGCGTGACTTTGATACGGAGTATAACTATGAGTTCACAAACGCACTCTCTCTCTCTCTCTCGCTCAGCTAATGTCAATTTTGTGTACATAATCCGATATGGCTACTAGCGTCGTATTTTTATAAATAAATTGTCGATCTTACTATTATAAGCCATATTTACCAAAATATATTTATTTGTTTGTTTTAGAGTCATAAGCCCTTTCCGGTGTAAGATATGCAAATATGCAATGCGTTTCACAGCAACTACGTTATTAACGCATTATCGCATTGCAATATTTAATCAATAAAAATATTGATAATATGTCACATTTTATATAAATTTTATATTTCGAACTAATATTAATATTGTAATTATTAGAAAATTATATATCTTATGTAAATAGTAAAAATCCAATAGCATTGAATGCGAAAAGTAGGAATACCAAAAAATAGTGAGAATTCAATAAGTGTTGATCATATAGATTTAATACTCGATTTTCTTTAATGACTGCGTTTTTGTGAACAAAAGCAATAAGGAGCTTTTAAACTGATGCCAAATGAAAGCTGAGATCAAATACTGTCGATAGAAAGAAGTGTTATTAAATAACGAGCCAATTTTTCGACAACGGCATTTCATCATCTATTTTATTCACGAACATTCCAAACAGTAAGACTTTTAGATGTTGTAAATTTGATGAAAAAAAGTAGATTTTTGGATGAGGCAGATTAGGACGCATTCGTACAGCAGCTTGTAGATAAAAATAAGGAGCATTTTAGAAAAGACCAGAATGGCAAAGCAGAGAAGAAAAAGTGTGAAAGAAGCAGCCGGAAGTAAGATTAAGTACACGGAGAATCTGAGGGTGGTATTGATCTGGATCGTAAAATCCGTAGCTTCCGTTCACACAATACCTGGTCGGTTGCTCGAAGAAAGTAATAAATCTGGATGGAGCTGCATCACGTACGAGTGATTCGTGGCTATTAAGACGCTTACACGAGCCGCTTTTTACTCCCTCTCGCTCGCTCGATCGCTCGATCACTCGATCGCTCGATCACCGAATAATATGTAGATATTTTCGTCAGTCAGCCACCGATTTCTCCGAACCCTTTCCATCTTTTTTCCCTCTCAGTCGAGAGTTTGTGTACGTTCCGTGCGTATAGGTTCCCATCGAAGTTGCCGTCGCAACAAAACTCAAATCTAACTTATTTACATATCTGGCAATGGTGGCGCTCCGCTAGTATTAGCATATTCCACGCAGCTATAACGCGCGCGCGCGTTCGCTCCTGGATATACGTGCCAACGCATGCGAGGCAAATACACTGTATGTATATATGCGAAGCTACGAGCGCGCACTCCACGGAGAAGCAGAGTGAGGGATGAAGATCTACTGAAACGAAGCAAGCTTGTTCAAAAAAAAAAAAAAAAAACCGAGAGAGAAAAGAGGGGGGCGAGACTGACTCTTCCGCCTCGTCGATACGCGTATATATAGTCACGTATTTGCTGCTCTCCGCGCACACTTTTCATCATCAAACACGCCTATTTCATTTTCCTATCGAGGAGCCCCTTTAATTCATGCGCCGCGCTCGGCATTGTCCCTCGGGCCTTTATTTAATCCGAGCAGAGAACGAAGAAAAAAAATTGGATATCGCGAAGAAAAAAAAAACAGGAATACGAATACGATCATTGGCGTAATGGGCATTCGTCACAGGGATTCTCGAGGAGAATGATTTAGCCTATAGAGAAAGACTAGTAGGCCGCTACATAAATTGGTGCGTTTGTTTGTGAGCGCGCGCGCGCGTGTGTGTAGCTAGGCTGCAGAGGCGGAGAAGCTGCACGCAAACGAGACAGGGGCGGCGGGGGGCAGGGGGCAGGGGCAGAGGCAGGGGGTTCTTTTATTGAACCAGGTGGAGGGACAGGCCAAGGTCGCTTCTTCTCTCGCTCTCGCTCTCCGTGTAATGTCTTTCGATCGGGCCGCGCAGAAGAAAAGGGTTGTGGATCGATCGAGTGCCGGATTAGCATTACTAGCTTGCTTCTCCGCCTCGTAATGCTTGCATATTTAACGAAATTCAGCAGCACTTCCAATATGTGAGAACGTGCCAAAGAGCCGAGAGCCGATGATACGCGCGAGGGCATTGCAGATGCCGGGCAGATTTATTCGTATGGGAATGGTGGATTTGCACACGCCGAGCGCCGCGAACGATTACCCGACTGTCGGCGCGAGCCTCGAGTTATGAGCCGGGAAGCCGGCAGATAACGTTGATAAGGACAAGGAGCGCGCCGAAGGAAAATTGATTGACTCGCGCTCGCGGGCCACAATGCAGCCTGGCGCTCGGACGGGGTTCAGTGGCCTCGTGAGAGGCACGGTGCTTTAGCTGCAGGCAGGCGCTCGGCCAGTTCCACATGCTTGGGCGAAGGTGAAAACGTGGCTGCGCGGCGTCGTCGTCGTCGTCGCCGTCGTCGGTGCGAGGGAGAGAGAAAAGGGAAGAAAGAAAAGTCAATGGGTTGCGATGAAAGGGGCTCGTTATTGTGTCGTCGCGCGAGAGCTCGGCGCACGCCGCTACATTGTGTAGGACAGAAATCGAGAGCGGAAAAGTCGGGGCGGCGGCTGCGGGTAGGCGTTCGAGTTCGAGTTTCCATTGTGGCGCGGCCGCGCGCGTGACGCAGAGCCGGGCCGCGCTCGCGGATCGGGCGCAGATACGCGGAGGAGACGCGCCCCGCGTTCGGCCGGCGAAAAGCGATATCCATTCAGCGCGCGGCCGGCCGAGCTCGCTCTCGTGGAATTGGAAACGCGAGCTGTCGCCGCTCGTCTAACAAAGACGCCAGCGAGAGGCGCACAGGTAGAAACACTTCTGCGAGTCCAGCGCCAAGATCAACCGCGCGTCCAGGCCGCGTGTCCGTCGCCGCTGCTCCGCAGCTGCTATAGTCTTACCGAGCGAGCGCCAGTTCAGCTCGGCAGATATATCATTACTCAACTTATAGCTTCGCACACGACACCGCTCCGGGCGCCCGCGCCCCCGCGCCCCCGCGCCCTCGCGCAGGCTCGCTAGTTTTTCCAGCTCTTTGTCCGCTGTCCTCGCGACAGTCCATTCGCTATTAATTACAGCACCTTCCATTACGCGCCGTTGCCAGCGAGCTGGCGCGCAGTTAAACGCACGGCTCGAGTGCTTGCGATCCGATATTGGCTTTTTGCAGCGCCGCGGCATTATGCTCGCGGAGGCCGATTATCGAGCTGGCTCGATTGTGCCGGCGCCCGGCGATCGACAGGTGAGAGCCCGTCTCCCTGGATTGTCATTATAATTGGCTGCAGCTACGTTCGACGCACGCGCATCTCGCTGCCGAGAGAACGGCTTGCGGCCTCCGATGCACGCACCATGCAAATTTCTTCCTATGCAAATTGCCCGGGAGCTATGCAAATGGGTCGAACATGTGTTCGTCTTCGAACCCCGAACCCTTCTTCTGCGGGGCGATATTCGAGCCCTTCTCGCGCTCCCCCCTAGACTCGCTCGCCGCGCCCTTCCCAAGACGATCGCAACTTCACGCAACAGCTAGTTTGCATATCTTGGATATTTCCTCTCATTGTATCGGAGCCATTGTCAGTCCCGCTCACGTGGACGCGACACTCGATGCAAACCATTAATCCGAATCTCCTTTATAGCCGCCAAGTGGATTGACAGATAGCTCGCAGACTGTTCCCAGCACGATCACCTCGCCGCGGAACTGCTGCCTTCGGGCCTATTCCGCCAGATGCTCCCTCCCTCTCACTTCTCTCTACCTTCCCGCGTTCATCGATCGACTGCGATCTCCCGGTGAAAAAAGAGCGCTTTGATTTTTCTCGGACAGGGGGGGGGGGGGGGGGATCTATCGTGCAGCCAGGACAAAGCCTGTCTCCCGGTCGTCAACAGTTTTTTATACTTGTACTTTTTTACGTGCCAACGGTCGCCCGATGTGCTCGACGGATGCGTGGCGCAGTCCATCGCGAGTGCCGATGGCGCGAATGAAGAAGACGAGTCGGAACGAGAGGGAAAGCGCGAGCGAGATAACGCGACAAACCGAAGAGAAACGTGTTTGACCCGATGACGAAGAAAGATCAAGGCGTAAAAAGGCAGAGAGAGAGAGAAAGAGAAGTATCGAATCGAGTTAACGAACTGTGCGCGACTTAATGAAGCTTTGGCCGGAAAGGAAAGGCGAGTAAGCAGAGCACAGCGAGAAAAGTACGGATGGGAGAGAGCGAAAGAGACTGAGGGAGACAGGGGAGGAGGAACGTGAGAAAGCGCCTGAAACACAACCCTAATCCCGAAGCGAAGGAAGGAAGGAAGCAAACAGCTCCGTGCGCGCGAGCGCTCGTTCTCTCTTTCAGTTTGTCGGCTCTCTTTCTCCCTCCGGCTGATTAGCATATCGAAATTACGAAATAATCGAGCGCGAATCGAAGTGCCCGTCCGAACGGATAACTGGCCGCGGACAATCAAACCAGTACCGCGTATAGACGAGCCAACTGCCTGCCGGGGCGTATTGTCCTCGGCGAACCAGTTCGCGCGCGAGCGCCGCTCCTTTTAGCATACCCGCTGCTCTCCCTCTCGCGATCTCACGTATGCCTGCGCGCTCCCGATCCGAGCAGCATCCGAGCGCCATCCGAGCGCCATCCGAATCCACCGATCCGAGGTCGCGGCGGTGCCACGTCGCCGGGCCACAATTAGCGATGGGAGAGAGCGGCGGCGAGAGAGCCGTTGCACAAGGACCGTTTAGCGCTGGCGAGAGCGCTTATTTGCTCGCGGAGCCGCGACCCAGCGGACCGTCGCGCGAGTCTGCGTTTCGTCAGCCGGAACAATTTGTTTAACCGCAGCGGCGCGCCGATTGTTTCGCAAGGCGCCGCAATCGCGACCGGTCGAAAGCGCGCGACGCGCCATCGAGCTGCCACCGCGCACCGATCCCGATGGCCCGCGCGGGCCGAGGGGTCGCGCGCGAGGGCTGCCACCTGCGGCAGCCGGCTCGGGCGCGCGCGACCGCCGGGGCAGCGCTCCGCCGGCACTCGATCGCTCGCGTCTCTCGCGAATTATTTATAGGAGCGTCGTAAACCGGATGCCAGCAGCCTCGTCGATCCTGTCGGAGCAATATCCAGGCGACGCGCGCTGTCGCATTCATTAATATGCCATTACAGTCGCTATCTCGGCGTTCCCAGCGCTCGGCACGTAGCTGCCGCGCTCTCGAGAGAAGAAAAAACCGGATTGGCCGCGCGCGCGCGCGCGCAAAAATTAATTGCGCGGGGCAGCATTGTGTGCCGCGCGGATGTGCACGCGTACGCGCGGCCGTAGCTGCTATTCGTTTGCGCATTTTACGAATGACATTAACGAGGCATAAATTGCCCAAGTGCAGTTCATTTGAATATCGCATGACTGTCGATCAGTCGCCGAAGCGATCAGGCCCGGCGGAATCGTCGCTCGATGCATCGTGCACAATAAAATGAAGATGATTGCGTGCGGCTCGTAAAAACGCCGCTGGAGTTTCCGCTTCGGGCAACTTTCATCAGCGGCGGCGCGCGCGAGCTCGCCTTGCGGTCGCGCATGCGATCGGACCGATCGCCGAACCGCGATGTGTTTACGGAAACCGGCGCGCGGACCGTACGCACTTTTTCGCGATGACGCTCGGCGCGTTGCAAAGCAAATTCGAGCACGCTCGGCAGGCCTCGCTCGCGCGTCGTCCAATTCAATTACTCGCGAGCGCACCGCACGCGCGCGCGTACTCGTCGATTCCTGATCCATGCCGGAAGCGCCATTTTCTCTCTCGCTCTCTTTCTCTTTATTAGGGCAATATTCAGCGATGCAATCAGCGCGCTCCATTGTTAGTCGGATGCTTTGGCTTGGAATCGGAAATTCAGTGACCTACTTGAAATATATGAGTGATGTTATCTGGCATAATGCTTGATTCGGCGTTGCGTGAGCGTTTCAAAGAAATACATGAAATAAAGTTGACGAGCGGAATGCGAGTCAATTGGTAACGGGCGCTGCGCAAGGGCAGGATGCAAATAAAAAAAGGAAAAAGGAAGAGAGCTAGGAAGCGTCGTGGCGGCTGCGTGGCATCGAAGCCGAGTCAATGAGCGCGGCTAGCTCGGATTCGGCGAAGCGCTGTCGGGATCGCAGTCGTCTATTCCGCCTGTGTCGGTGCGCACAGACGTAGACGTGCGCGCGGAGCGGAGCGACGAGCGGTGTTAAGTGTCGCGCGTATAATGCGAAATATGATTCCATGGACATCCTGGCCTACATCGCCAGTCGCGTTATGATCGCAGACTGCATATATAGTAGCCGGCGAGCAGTGACTACTGCAGTAGTAGCATTTCGCTGATGCCGATCTGACGGCTGCAGGCACGGCCGTTCGAAATAACTTATAAGCTCGTGTTCGCGTCGGTCTCTCCTTATATTTTCGCATTCCGTCGATGCAAAACCTTCGCCGAGCGCACGCCGAGCGCGCCGACTGATCGCCGCTCCCGTTGTTTGTAAACAATAACAAACGCCCGATGCAATTGCGATGTTTATTCGCGCCGCCAGTTTACAAACTCATTGAGCGCGCTTCTCGGAAAATCGAGCGCAGTCGTACGAGGGAAGCGCAACCTGTGTATAATAATCGCCTGGCGCGCGCGAGAGAGAGAGACGAGTCGAAGAGGGTCACGAGCTCGACGACCTCGACTGCCGCGAAATCCCGAGTAACGCTAATTCTGGGAGCGGCGGCGACACATGCTCGCATAATATTCGCGGGGGACGCGCGGACTCGGGCGCCGGGGGGTGGGGGGCAATGTCAGTGGCGCGCGTTGCGACCGTGAACGCTCTGCCGCGACGCGGAGCTTTTGCGCGCGCCCGAGACGCTGGCTGCAACTCAGCCGCGCCGCCTGCATCTAAGAGCCTCAATCTCGATTTAATCGTCGCGCGATATAGACCAACCCCCCTCCCCCTGCCGCGCCGCCTCCCACGCGACGCGCCCCCGCGCCCATCTCCTGCGGGACTCGAGAGAGCAGGAAGTGCTTACATGCGGTTGTGTGTGCGTATATCGGGCTTTCATGCACCCTTTCGATTTTAAATGCCCCTACGCCTCGTTCGTTCTCCTTCGAGAGAGAGAGAGAGAGAGAGAGAGAGAGAGAGAGAGAGAGAGAGAGAGAGAGAGAGAGAGAGACAGACAGACAGACAGACAGAAAGCGAGCGAGCGAGCGAGCAATCAGCCATTCAGGGCCGCATTTCAATAATAATAAAGCTACGAAAATACGCATCGATTCATTACCGAGACACCTCGAATCGACCATCCGCTCCGGTCTAACGTCTGCCCAACAATCGCCGAGCCTCGTTCGCATCACAATGCGCTCTTCTTCCCATTTCCTCCTCTGCCCCCTAGCACGCATCGATGCTGCTACAGTCACAAGTGTACGTTCAGTCCTATGCGAGCGCGCAATCCTCATCGAGGATATCGAGCCAACGCACGTCTCCGCGTTAAAGCGGAGAAACGAGTTTGCGAGCAACGTAGCCAGCAGCGTCCGATTCGTTATGCACTAACGAATACGTCGAGGTGGGTGGACGTCAGGGGGCTGCTCGCTCGCACATCCGAGTTTTCTCTATCGCCGCGTGCCTGAGCTGCGAGCCGCGAGCTGCGGCTGAACGGCCGGCAGCTGGGGGAGATGAGACGCGCGCGAAAGAGTGCGATAATCGGACCGCGAGTCGCGAGACGAACGGAGCGGCGGGGATGGAGGGGAGCAGAGCCTGCTGGCAAGGCCTGCGCTTGACTTGTCGAGCACTGGACGCATGCCCGACATAATCGCCCCTTCCACCGACGACAATTGGCCCCCCGCCGCCCCCTTCGCCGCCGTTGCTATCCTCCGGCTTTCACTCTTGATTTCATTTCGATACGCAAACAAACATCATTTATTATCCACTTGTTGCCCAATGTTTTATTTTCCTACCGCGTCGCGACGCCTGCCAATTACGTATGCTTACGCTTGTTTGTTTAGCCCACTCCTCAACGGTAACCATTCAACAAGTTTCGATACCCGACCAAATGCACCTACACTATCGTCGCGCAATATCGTCGAGGTTGACTCGTTGGAAAACTCGACGAACTTGGGAAAAAGGCACGGTCTCGATTGCTCGACGAGATAGCGTCAGGTACACTCGGGCGACTGGCGCACTATTGGCAGCGCACTATTGGCACCGGCAAATAGACGAGGAAAGGAACATCGCATTAATAAAGCACGGGCCAGTGTCGCAGCCCGATTATAGTGCGGATTATTATTCCCACGGCAAATCAAAGGGGTGAATATCAAATAGATTTAATTTATTGTGGGAATTCATTATTTAAAGTATTACGGCATTGTGGATATAGAGATGGAGCGGTAGCGCGAATAAAGCCCCGGTTTGAATCGATTGCGCGCACAATCGCGGAGGCGAAAAAGAAAGTGAGAGTGCGCGACGGCGATGCCTACTTACGTACAGGCGCAGGCGAGCACGGCCAAGTGGAATAGTGCGCGCGAGCACGGGGAGGCGAGTGCATTATTGATCGGGCGCGAGAATTGTTTCGGAGTTAGTTCGGCGATGGGCGTCTCGCCGGTCCATCTGGATAAATGAGTGCAGGCGAATAAAGCGGCAAGCCAGCCGCGTGCGAGTGCGAGGGATCGATGCGAGCCGAGAGCTGGAAGATAGAGTCTGCGGCGGCTCATAAATTCGGTCGCCAACAGGGGCTGTCGAATGCTCGCACGTCAGCCCGGCTGGATCATCCTAATGACAGAGTCTTAATTCAGCCCCTCCAAGTATACATTGCGGGCTATACATGTCGCCCCCCGTAACTAGCGAGCAGGCTGCCGCGAGAGCATTGTACACGGACGGGCGGCCGCATGGGTGCGCACCTACAGGCCGAGCGAGCGAGAGCGTGATCGGCGGCGGCGACGGCGGCGGCGACGGCGGCGGCCCGGCGCGTGCGTGCACCCTCTTTTCCGATCAGATCCCGTTGAAGTCACCGATACTTCCAATAGAGCGCGGCATCCCCGATCAGTCGGTAGCGGCTCCCCGGGGTGGCGCGGCCGGGGGGCACCGGCGGCGGAGGGGGCGCGCCGCGGTGGGGGTCGCCACCCCCGCCGCCCGCGCGGCCGCGAGCTTACGGCGCCCGCCGGGCGGCGGCGCCACCCTACGGCCGCGCGCGCGCCTCCCTTCGCGGGCCGGCCAAGTTTCGTCGGGCGATGTCTAGGCCGCGCGGCCGCGCCGCGGCCCGGCGCGAGGCCGGCGGTCCGGGCGGCCGCGGGAGCCGAGCCCCGAGGCGGGCCCGCGACGGGGGGCCGCGCCGGCGGCGCCCGGGCAGCCCCGCGGCGGGCCGGGCCGCGCGCCGAGCCGGGTCTGGACAATAGTTGTGCCGCGGGCGCGCGACAGTGCGTGGAGCAGCGCGGAGCGGAGCGCGCGAGGGATGACTGGCGCCGAGGGCTGCGGCCGCGCGAGCGCTTAGTCGAAGTTTAGTCTCGGTCAGAGCGCAGGCCTAGCAGCAGCAGTAGCAGCAGCAGCGGAAGCAGCAGCAGCAGCCAGTGGCGCGAACCGCGCGGCTCCCCCTGCTGACGAAGCTGCCCCTACGCGAGCGACGAGCGACGAGCGACGAGCGACGAGCGACGAGCGACGAGCGACGAGCGACGAGCGACGAGCGACGAGCACGCGCTGCCGTCGGCCTGTCCGCTGGCGGGGCGCAGGCGGCTAGTGTTCGGCCAGTGATAGGCGCGCGCTCACGTGCAGTCGATGATCGCGCTGCGCTGCTCGTTATGGACCAGTCGAGTGCTCGCAGTGGATCCGAGGCGGCCTGGCGCAGCTACAGCTGAGTCCCGCAACCACTCACAGTACGTCTCTCAGAATTACGATTTTCACGCGGTCGCGCGCCAATCGCCAAGCGACTCGAGCAGTGCATCGCCGTGCGAGCTCGTCGCCGCAGAAACCTTGAAAACGCCGCTCGTCGAAGGTCCCGGGGCACCGCGAGCGACTTCGTATCTCTCGGCGCAGTGAATGTGTTGTGTCAACTCGCTGTCTCCCCCCGTGTCGTCTCTGTCTCCGTCCGCGTCGCCGTGTTCCCATAGTACAGTGCCTCGCAAGCCGTCTTTCTCACAACTCGCGAAGGTTTTTGATATGATTTATTTCGTGTTTGTTCCGCTAAAATGGGATTTTTGTGGTAATTCTACCGTGGCCGCGACAACGAGAACGTATATGCGTACATTTTTCAAGTGTGAATCATCTCGAGCGAAGACAAAATTATTGTGCAAATGTTGAGAGTTGAAAAATGCCTGCGTTGTCTGAATCGCAAATCTCGAATGACGCTGCATTGTTCTGTCGAGCGGTCGCCGAGCTCACTGGAAATAGATCGAAGGTAAGGCTGGGCTTGATTGGAGGCCGGTGGCGAGGAAACGCTCGGGACGCTGGAGGCCAGCGGCGGGCACTTTGACTCGGGCGCGCGCGTTACCGCGAGGAGGCGATCGCCCGGGCGGCTCGATGATTGTATCGGCTTTCGTGACTGGAAGGCCGAATGTGGATGAATGAACTGGCAAGCCGGTAGCCGAGCCACGCGGGCGCGCCGTTGGCGCATCAAAGGCCCGCCACGCTTTCGCGCGCCTCCGCAGTATCGCTTCGTTCGAATCCAGTTCGAATTCGCAGCCAGAGTCGCCCGTGGGTAGGCGCGCTCGCCGTTCCCATGCTAATCCCTCGGCGCTGCCCGCGCGACTCGTCTGTGACAGTTTTGCCTAATGAGTCGCCGCCGAGCTCGGCGCGCACATCAACTCATTATCATTTCTCGAAATTACCGCGCGAGTCTTGAACATTTTTCTGCGAGATTTGATTTGTGATAGCTGTGGATGTAGGAAGGTTGCTCGCCGCGAGATTCAAAGTCGAAACACGGTCGAGGAGTACGTGACCATAGCTCGGATTCTTGATTGTTCTCGGTAAGCTTCTGCTATATATGCCCGCTATTACTACGAGAGAGCGGGCGAGCGTCGAGCGTCGAGCGGCGCGCGGCGAGCGGCGAGCGGCGGGCGGCGGGCGGCGGGCGGCGGGCGGGAGAGCGGGAGAGAGGGAGAGACGGATACTCGTAAGGTTTATCTGGTGTCGGTAGCGCGCGGTCAACCAACTTCTCTCGTTGTCTGCATGCGCGCTGCGCAGCCGGGCTGCATTAGGAGGCAAGAACCTTTGTGCCGATAAGAGCAAGTATGGCTTTGATAACGAGCCGAGCGCGAGCGCAGGAGTTTTCTCGCTTTACCTCGCGAGCGCGAGCGCAAATGATCCGTTAGGCGCGTTCGGCTCCCGAGTGTCGGGCCGCGCGACTGCGAGCGAGCGCGATAAATAAGAAATAATTGCTCGTAATTTGGGCGGAAATTTTGACAGCCGCGAGCCGGTAGAGCCGGTAACAAGTCGAAAACAATTAAGCCGTTGTTTAAAACGACACAATAATTTCTGCTTGTTACACCGGCGGCGCTTTATCTTTGAAACAATTAAAGCGTGGCCGAGAGCGAGAGCGAGAAAAAGCCGCGCGCGGACTCGGCAAGAAAGTCGCGAGCGCGCGCAGGGAGACGCGCCGCGCGCCGCGCTCCGCTCGGCAGCGACTCTAATGAGAGCTGGCCGGCGATCATCGCGCTGATGGCCTTCCCTCTTCTCGCGTCCGTCGCGCGCTCTATCTTATCCATCCTCATCGCGGCGGCTCGCGGAAAAATTCGCTGACAGCGGCGAAAGGAGCGCGCGGCCCTGAGCGCGGCTCTTGAACTTGGAACAAGCAACACGCGCCGCAGCATCGCCGTCATCGCGCGCGGCCGCGCGCGCAGATATTGTTACCGCCTGTCGTCCCTTATCGCTATCGCGCCGCGGCTATTGAGTAGCGTGCGACCGCCGCGCTGCTGCGGACAGCGGAATGTCCTGATGCGAGCGCGCGCGCTCTAATTGTTATTTGCCCGCGCGAAGCCTCCTTCCCGGAATCGGCGCGTCGTTCTCCCCTTTCGCCGAGGCGAGCGGCCCGCCGCGCCGCGCCCCCCGCCGCCGCCGCCGCCGCCGCCGCGGCTCATCTCGCAACCTCCGCGCGCGAGTCTCGAGCAACTGCGGCGCCGAGTTGCCAACTGCGCGGAGTCGTGGTCGAGGCGTTGACAAACTAATCCTCGCGAGAGCCGATCGTAAAGCAGCCGCGCCGGCAGGCAGCGCGCGGATGCCTACTTCGGTGGGCGTCGCCTGCCCGGCGATAAATATCGGTCGCGACGCGTATATTCATAACTCGCTCACTGCACCTACCTTATACACTCGCCCGGGCGGATCTGCCCGCGCGCGCGTGCCGATATTACTCATGTGCAGTCGCCTCGGCGTCCGTCGATGCTGCGCTCTCGGCGAGCAGCCTGCCCGCCTGCCCGCCTGCCCGCCTGCCTGCCTGCCTGCCTGCCTGCCTGCAGTCCTTCGTTCGTTATGGGCCTGCAGGCTGCGCGCGACGTGCCGGGAATCGATAACTACTTCTTATTTCGCTCTCCGCTCTCCGGCCATTATACGTCTCGCGTACACGTGCGAGCCTCGGCTCGGGCTGGCTCGGCTGCTCGAGCTTATCTTTCCGATCCACAAACAATGAGCCCTGACGCCCTTTGTTGACGCGGACCAGGCCCCATTGATGATCGCCTCTCATTGTACACACAGAGAGACCTGCTCTCTGCTCCGCGCCGCGCGCCATCCACTCCACTCGACTCCCCTTCGTCTCGAGGGCGCTGCGTCTTGGAATGTTCGACGGGTCCGAACGCGGCCTCCCGGTGCGGTCCGCACGGCCCGGGCACAGGTGTCGGTCCATTATCGGAAGTCGCGTGCAACGTCCGCAACATCTGCGAGCGGCGCGGTGTCAACTGGAGCTGGAGCACGCCGAAAGCGCTCGAGCCGTCGATAAATAACCCTTTCGCGCCAGTCATTAGCTGCACGCGCTCGCTCTCGGCCGATGTTTTATTTAATGGAAATACAATGCGCAACTGGCGCAATGCAAACTGTCAAGCTCGCGCGGCTCATTTGCATCGCGCACTCGTCCGGCCCCGAGCAACGTTTTCGTGCACTTATCATTCTTTTCATTGCGCAGTCGAGTACTGCAATTATCAATGCAATTGACTCGAAAGCTCGCTGCGCCGTCCGCCGCGCGAACCCGAATGAATAATAAGGCGAAAGGGGGAAAGTCGACTGGCGCGCTGCCGGGACGGCGAGGCACGCGGCCGCGGCGCGCGGAGCGCGGCGGTCCCAGTCGCAAGTCGCGCAAGAGAATGCGACGAGTTTAATAAAAGGCGTAATTGGCGATATTGCATGCGCCGCGCCGAAGCTGCTTATTGGTTGAGAATGCGGCGCATGTCCGGGCGGCAATGTCGCGGGCGGCGAGGAGCGTCCATATAAAGAAATTCCGCGGCTCGGTCGGCGCAAGAAAAAAGCGGAAGGAAGGAAGGAAGGCAGCAGGCAGGCAGGCAGGCAGGCAGGCGGGACGGACGGACGGCCGGCCGGACGGCGGAAGGAGAGCGGGGGTGCGAAGTAGGGGCACAAAGGGAGAGCGCGTACGAACACGCGAAGCGCCGGCGGCGCGTACGGGGGCGAAGGAGTTGGCTCGGGCGACATAACTCGGGCGTCGAAGGGCGACCGATGCGCTCGGGCGGCCGCGCGCACCAGGCGGCCGCGACGGACGCTCGGAAAAACCGGCGATTGGCAGGCCGGGGCTGGAGGCAGGCCGCCGCGGACGAGGGCTCGCGCGGCCGCGCGCGCACCACCACCTAGCCGGCCTCCGCCGGCGGATCGGCACTGAGCGCGGACGCGCGGCGGCCGCCGCCGGCGCTCCTCCGCGCCCCACCGCGCGGCGCGCGGCGCGGCGGCGCGGCCCCCACCGCCGCGCCTAGCCGCGCCGAGCCGCGGCCGCCACTCTCTCCGCGGCGCCGCGGCGCCGTTCGGGCGTATCGCGCCGGCGGGAGGGGAGCGCGGCGGCCGCCACGATTGGCGCCGCGATGGGCAGGCTCTCCCCACGGCGCGCCCGGCCCCGCCCACCCCCACCGCCCGAGCATCGCCCTCCTCCAGTCACTGCATCGGTCCTCCGGTAGCTTTTAGTTTCAGGTTAGGAGCCTGCTAGCGCGGGTCTCTCTCTCTGCCGCTGCACCGCTGAGGCGCGCGCTGCGCTCTACGGCGACACTCCGCTCGCGCCACGCATCCTGGTGGCCAATGACAGCGCCGGCGACCGGCCGCCCGACTGTCGAACCGGCGCCGACGAGCACGAGGCAGCAGCGGGCCGCGGCCCGCAGCCGGCGGCCAGCCGAGCGGATGAGCCCCGCGCGGTCCCCGGCGGTCATCGGCGCCAGCTCCGACTGCGGCTCCCATGCGGCCAGCTGCGAGTGATACTGGCTCGGCAGCCGAGTGCGCGTCGCGAGTGATCGCTACTGGCTGAGGGCTGGCGCGCGTGCACACGGACGCAGGGACTGATATGACGAGACGTTGGCGCTACCGGTACCAACGCCTGGTGATAGTGTGAAAGCAGTGCTGGTCGTGCGTCAACAGACAGACACAATAGAGACAGAGACCGTGGAGGCGCGATCGGGCGTTGGCGAGCGCGGAGGTGGTGGCGACCAGGCAGGCAGCAGCAGCAGCAGCAGCAGCGGCGGCCCGCGCGCCAGGAAGGCCCAGCCGCAGGCGCGGGGCGTCGTTTCGGGCACCGCCAGTTCGCAGGCAGCCGTCAAAGTGGCTTCGTCACTGGGCCTGCAGGGGCCTGCTGCGCCGATCGGGGCCCAACTCCTGCAGGCCGCGGCCGCCGCCGGCGGCGCCAGCTCCCCCGAGGACCATGCGAGCGGCGCGACCGTCTACCACGCCAACTTGCTAGCCGGCTCGAGCGGCAACGTGCAGGCGGCCCTGCAGCTGCAGCAGCCGCAAGCCCTCCTGGCGGGCCTCAGCCCCTCGGCGACCGCCGCGGCCCTCGCCGCCGCCGCCAGCATGCAGGCCAGCGCCGAGCCCAGCAGCCTCGACCTGCAGGCCATGCAGTCCATGGAGTACCTCTTCAAGAAGGAGCGCATCTACCTGCTCGCCCAGTTCTGGCAACAGGTCAGTGCCCAGGCGGTCCTGTCGGCGGCGCCCGCCGTGTCCGCTCGCTCGATTCCGCGCGGCATCCGGCGCCCGGCCGCTCGATTCCGATTTTGGGTCAAACTCGGCTCCGCCGCGCTATAAATTCACTAAGCCTCCTTAACTTATCCGTCCATCTATCGCGGCGACGCGCCTTGCGAGCGCCAATTCGATATATAAGGGCTCAATGAGATTAAGGCTGAGCAGTCGGCGAGCCGAAGTGACAAATCGAGTCGGAATACACTTAATTCTTAACCGCCTCGATAACTCGATTTCACAAATAAATCCCCTTATTCGAGATGATTTGAATAATTGGCGCGAGGAGCCGCGCTAGCACAGCGGCAGCGGCAGCCTCAGCTTCTGCGAGCTCTTTTCGATCCTCCTAATTGACGCGCTCGCGACAATTATCATTTCATTTAATGATTGACGTTTTGACGTCGCTCGCGCGCTGCCTTTACGTCTTCGGGAGCGCGAGCGCCTCCATCGATTACGATTTACGCCGCTCAAATATTAATAGACGCGGCGCCGCCGCCGCCGCCGCCGCCGCCGCCACAGACACGCCGAGCCCGCCGATGTCGCGCAGGATGGTCGAGAGTCGCGAGTCGGTTAACCAAGTGCGCGCCGAATCGGCGAGAGGCAGGCGTCGATTGTTAATGGAGCTGGCGAGAACGAGGCGATGGGGCGCGAACGAGCGAAAGCAGGTGACGCATATCGCGGCTCCGCTCGCGCGTCAGGGGTAATTGCTGGTCGGTCGGATTGTCGGTCAGTCGAGCGATTCTGCGGGGGTCGCGGCCGTGGGGTGAGGCCGAGGGAAGGCCAACTCGGGAATCCGGCTCGGAAGTTTCGCACTGGCAACAACTCGGACTACTTGGCGGTGCCGGCGCGCGCGCGAGCATAGTTGGGACGATTTGGGGTTCGGCCGGGCGGCACGCGCCGCCGAGACGCTCGGCCTCGGAGCCGCGGGCGCGCCGGGCCCGAAAAACCAATCGAGCGACAATTTGCGCGAGTGCCGAGCGATTAAGCGCCAACGCTCCGTCGTCGACGCTCGCAACGCCGCGTACCGCGTGCGCCCGACCAAATTAAGCGATCGCTCGGGCAGAGGCTGCTAAGTGCACGTGCGCGTACGCAGGCAGCGGGCGGGCGAGCGAGGGAGCGGAGCGCTATATTGGCTGACTACCTGTTTCCAATAAAGTAAGCCCGCTTAATAACGCGCCGCGCGCAAACTAGTCCGGCCGGCCTCTGCCGCCACAGCCGAGTGCTAGCAGCAGAGCTTGTGCGCTAAATGACTGCACGCACACCGCGCGCACAATGCATGTGTCGCCCCGCATAGCTTCACGATTATCCCCGTTCACGCGTCCATCACCTATCTGCGCACGCTCTCTCTCTCTCGTTCTCGCATTGACGCGTCCGCGTAGTTGTGCACGCCAGTGCCGCACACACGCACGCCGGCTATGCGTGTAGCCCAGTGAAATTCGACTCTTGGATTTATTAGCGCGACGGCCTTGCCTCTCACTAAATCTTCCTCCGATATCTGTCCTGACGATCTTTCTCTCTGCGACTCTAATGCCAATTAAAGACCTTACATATGTCGGGGACAAATGCCGTGGCGGGCGAAGGCGATGAGAATCATTCTTCAATATGTAAAGCCGTCTGGCCGCGCGGCTCGTGACAATGAAAAATTTGTCGAGAGCCAGGCGAAGATGATTCACCTCGGAAATACAGAAGCAGATAAAGAAAAGTCATCGGCGCTCGCGCGGCTGCGGGCGAGTCGATGGCCTCAGCCCCAACATGCGGACGACCTATTGCTTTCTATAAATATTGCGGGAGCGCGCGCATTCCGCGCGGCAGAAAAGAAAGAGAGATCTGTCGCGACTCGCGGATTTCGCGGCTAGAGAGAGAGAGAGAGAGAGAGCGAGAGAGAGCTCGCCGCTCGGAAGGCGCCCGCAGACAAAATAACGCGACGCGCAGATGCGCGCGACAGTGTCATTGCTCTCTCTCTCTCTCTCTCTCTCTCTCTCTCTCTCGATCTGCTAACGCGCGCGGGAGCTGCCGCCAATCACCCGATCTCCGCGTCATTCGCCAGCAGTCAGCTGGATTATTCCAACTCGGCACCCCCGTGCCTCGGCTGCCAGGCACGACGATCGGAGGCGAGCGGACCGCGCGCTGGCTCGCCGTCGGTTTTCGCCGGGTTTCCGGGCCGGGCACAGCCATCGCCTTTCCCGAATCGACACGATAGCAGGCCATTACGCGCCAAATAAAAATACCGAGTATTTTTGGATGAGCCAAGATCGGAGGAGCGAGCATTAACGCGGTATTTCAGGCGAGCCGACAAGTGCCGTCCGAGGCGAGACAAACTGCCAATGCTATCGATAATTGAATAATGAAGATGTAAGGAGGAAAAATTGGTGCTGGCCGTCAGTCGCCGAATGAATAGAGCTTCGCGTCTGGGCGTCGAAAATACGTGTAACAACTATAACGAATGGGCGGATGAACGGAGGAGCGAGCGAACGCCGATCCCATCAATAAAAAAATATTAATGCTTCCGGCGGTGTCGTCGTCATTGTTGGTGCACATACACATCTACCGAAGATGATTCGGCATGTGTGGGTCCTCGGAGGAGAGAGGACAAAAGTTTTGCCGGCTCGGCGTTCCCCTCGAGAGCGCGGCAGGGAGCGGGGGCACACTCCCACTCCTCGAGACGCGATGTCCGCGGGATCGCGGCAGAGCGGTAGGGGAACATCGACGCGACTGCGAACTTGCCGAAATCCCCGTGTGGCGGCGGCACTTCCCGAGGCGAGCGCGCGCGGCCAGACCAGCGGCCGAGTCGAGTCACGCGGACCGCTGGCCGCTGCGCCGTCGAGGAGAAGCTCGCGGCCAAGCGCATTCGGCCCAATTACGAAAACAAACAGCCGCGACCGTCGACGAGGAAAAAAGCCGAGCGAGGAGAAGACCCCTAGTATCCAGTTCGCTGTTTGTTTGATAAATACGTGCCGATTATTGACTCGCGCCAAATATCCATCGGCGCTGGCTGCCAATCCAGTCGAGCGGCTCCCATCAACAAGTGGAAATACTACAAATGCGCGCGTCAGCTGCCAGTCGGAGTCGAGTCGCGCGCTGCGACTGTTGCCGATCACGTGCACCGCCGTGCACGTAGGATAAATTCCCGCGACGCCGCTCGCGGCTCGCTGACTCTGCGCTCTCTCTCGCGCTCTCTCGCTCTCTCCCTCTCTCCATCTTTCGCGCTTGCTCTTTTTACTTGCGCCTTTGTCCGCGCAAACCCGATCGTCATAATAGCCAGTAGGCGAGCGTCCCAACAAAGCAAAAAATACTGTAAACAGCGCTGCGCACGAATATGCATGCGAGGCAAGTCGATCGGTCCGATGACGCTGGTAGTTGGCGGAAATCGCGCGCTCGGCCCGAAAAGGAGGATCGCTGCCCGCGAGGAAGGGCGCACAAAGAAGCGCGCTCGCGTCGCCGCGGCTGCTTATGCTTATACGCTCTAATGGCAGAGTCGCGACACAGAGAGATACACCTATTAATAGCCGCGGCAGCGCGCTGTCGCGCTGGCACGCGCGCAGCGCCTGCGTGCGTGCGCACCGCCGGCAGCCAGAGCGAGCGTCTCAAGAGCGCTGCTGGCAAGTGGGATATTACGGCGCTGCTATTTGCCATGTTCCCGCTCGTCGCTCTCGCGGCGCGCGCCGAGGCCCCGATCGCCGCGCGCACATTCGGCTGATATACCGAGGCGTAAGCGAGGCGCGATTATTAATTCCGCGTCGCGGCGTTATTTCTGAAATAAGTGATTTAGCTCGCAGCCGAAGGCAGACGCTCGCAGCGGCCGCGGCCTTTTTCTCCTCGTGCCCTCGCTCTCGTCGCAGACTCCGCCTGGCCGCGCGGCTCCCCCGCCCGTGATTCACCCACACACCGAAAATAGCCGAACGCGAGCGCGAGCGCGCGCCTCGCGACTCGCTCTCGAAACAGAGCGAGCGGCGTCTCGCTACTCAAGAGTCCATTTAGCGCGCGCGCGCGCGTCGAGGCGCGCGGCGAAAATGGCCTGCGCGACGCTCGGCCGCGAGCGAAGCCTCGCGCCTGGCTTTATTCCTGGAGCCGCCGAGCGCGCCCGCTGGGCGTCATCGTCGCAGGCCCGACGCGCGCCGCGAGCCAGCTCCGCGCTCTTTGTTTATTTTGGCCGGCCGACACCGCCAGCCAGCGCGAGCGCTGCCACCGTCGCTCGACTTTAACTCGACGAATCGCTTCTTTATTGCATAATACGCCCGAGCGAAGGAGAATCGGAGAGGAGACTGTGGCAGCGGCGAGGCGGCAAGAGACCAGATGTAGATTGATCGGTGCATCGAATTAATCGCAGCACAATGCCCGTTTTCTCGTTACGTAAACTCCGTACGCGCGCTCGCCGCGCGTCGCTCGCCGCTCGCTCCCGTTAGCCGCGCCGCTGCCAACGCCGAGCGTCCACCGCGCTTCCCTCCATTGTTGGCCTCCTCCGAAAAGTCCAGGCGCTCTTCCGCGTCCGAGAGAGCCGCTAGGTGCCCCAGTGGCCAGTGCCAGCGGCAGAGGTCGTCGCCGTGTCGCACGCGTGGCGCGAGCAACAGATGCGCCAGGCACGCGAGCCGCCGCCAACTCGGGGCAGCCCCGAATATATATTCGGCAGGTCCGAGCGCGCGCCACGGAGCCGCCCTGCTGCCCTGCTGCTGCCTGGCTCGCGCGCGCGCGCATGCAAGCTCCTTTCGGTCCGGGAGCGGCACGCGACGCGGCCCACTCCGCGTTGCGTCGCAGCAGCTTTCGTGACGGCGTTATTTTTGTAATCGTCGCAGTTATCGATCGCTCGAAGCCGAAGAAAAATAAAATAAAATAAACGCTGAAAGCCGAGTTAGACAGGCGGTACAGTTTGTTATTGGTGAGTGGTGTGTATTGCCGTCGTGGAACCGCCAGCGTCTGAGCGTACAATTACGAAAATTGTGGTTTGACAAAAATGAATAGTGCCGATGATTGAGTGTATCCAGCGTGAGTCATTGCGTGCGAGAGCGCGAGCGCGTCATAAGGTGCCTGCTGTGGATCGATTTTTATTTCAGGACTTATCAAGGCGACAATGAGTAATAGCGACTCGGAATGAATTCTCCGAGCTGGAGATTCCGGCAATCGATTCGGCCCGCTCCCAAGCAGCCCAATAAATTTCATTCGGCCTTATCAATCATCCCATTAAAAAAGAAAGAGCGGAATAAAAACGTCGCCGAGCCGCGCTCGCGCAGCCGGCCGACTCCCACGCGATCGCCCGCGACTCCGCTGCCAGGCAGCGCCTCGACGTCGGCGGCGGCGGCGGCGGCGGCGGCGCGCACATCGATCGCCCGCGCGGAAGGTCAGTCCGCGCTCTCCGTGGCGGATCCCGCACCTGCTGTTCCTCGCGGCTGTGGCCTTGTTCGGCCGCCTCCGCTCGCTTTCGACGCGATTGCAGTCGCGCGCGGTCGGGGCCTCGCTGCGCAGCGCCTCAGATAATTGGACTCGCCGAGCGCCGAAACAAACGCGAACGGAAATTGATAAGTAGCCGGGCGGAAGTCACGGGCCGACTATCCTCGTTGGAACGATAAGCGGCGGGCTGGCCGCCGCTCGGCTTCCAAGATACACCGTCGTCCCGCGAGCTAGCGCCAAGGCACTCCGGCGCTGAGGCGAGGCACTCGGCCGCCGCGGAGAGCGGCCCGGAGGCAGAGCCGCGAAGCAATGATCGGTGTCGAACGATTGCAGCGCGGTCGGATCGTTCCGCATGGAATCGGCGCTGGCGGCGGAAAAGGAACTCGCTATCGCGGCCCGACGAGAGCGTTGCCGTGCTCGGCTGGCTCGGTTTACATGTGTAAATTCATGCGGATGTGACGTGGCGTCGCGCGGCAGAAGGCGAGCGAGAGAGCCGCCGATGGACGCGGCCGCGGACCGTGGATCTTGGCCGGTGAGCTCCGGGTGGCAGTTGCGCGCGGCTATTCGGCATTCTTAAATTGTATCTATTGGCTGCTAGCGATTGAAAGTAATTGAATGAAGCGGCGGCCGGTTATTTACGAACGTTTAAGCCGCAAGGCGAGCAACTATCTGCCCATTCATTCGTCTGTCCCTTCATGCATTCATCATTCAGTGGCTGCTTCGCTCGCAGCTTGGCGTCGCATCGCGAGCGCGTGGTCCGCTCTCTCGCTCTCTCTCTCTCTCGCTCGCTCTCTCGCTCGCTCTCTCTCTCTCTCTCTCTCTCTCTCGCTCTCTCTCGCTCTCTCTCTCTCTCTATCTCTCTCTAGCAAAGGCCCATTCAATTGATCGGTGATTGTCTAAATTATAAGATTGCCATACAATGGCTCTCATCTGGAGCTATTGGGGTCCCGCGCGTTCGACGCGCTCACGCTTGCGGTTACGTCAGCGCTCGCAGTTTAAAGCTCTCGCAGATCGCCCGCGCCGGCCGTCTGCAGCTCGCGCTCTCCGTCAGTTCGTACCTACGCACCTATGCGTCCTAGAACGGCTGTCTGAATTAATGCGATTGGTCGCCCGCTCAGCCCCACGGTTTTCGCCCGGCAATTGGATCAGTCGTGAAGCAGCACGATTCGGCCGGATTTTTGCCGCGCCGAAGTTGCCGCCCGGGCGTTTCGAGTGCAGCCGGGCGCCAGCCGAGCAGCTAAGCTGCACAGCCCCCGGAAAAGTTAGGCTGCCTGGCCATACGTGGAATTGGCAAAACAAGCTTAATTGGCATCCAAACCGGATAACGCGCACACAACTGCGACGACCTCGCTACGGAGGCACACCGCCTATGGCCATCTCGTGTCCGGCTAACTGGGGCCGGCGTCCGCGAAATCGGTTTACCATTGCGCCTCTCTCTCTCTCTCTCTCTCTCTCTCTCTCTCGGCCAATGTCGCTCGCGAGAAGTTTATCGCGCCCAAGCTGCGCGCGCTGCACACGTCAAACGAGCTTAAAGTCGGCGAGCGCCGAGCGCCAAATGGGATCGGCAGACTCTTGGCCATTAACGTCCCCGCGCGACGCAGCCGTCCGCGGCATCGCGCAAATGCGCTTTGGATTCCGGGCTGTCTCGGCTCGCGACGCGTGCCAACTTCACCTCCGAGCAATTAGCGCGCGAAAAAGCGACGATACTGCCGCCCGCCCAATCGAAGGAGCTGCCGGGTACGTGCGCGCCGCGACTGCTTTGCCACTGTTGGCGTCCCAACGGTTGCGCTCCGAAGCCAAGCGATTTCGCGGACGAGCTTCGACCCTGTAACTTGGCTCGTCGCGCTCGCGCTCCGGGCTTATCTGCCCATCGGGCCGTGAGTATCCGAGTGTGTTCGATAGCACGTCTGCACATTAATGACCACAACTTCTAGCCATTACGCCTAGCTGATAAATACGCGCGTAGGGCTGCGCCGACGGGCGCCAAAGATTCTTTAACGGGCCGGCACTCGCGAGACAATGGGCGCCGCGGCTGACCCTCCTCGAACGCTCGTCGCGCAAACGCGGAATGCAGATGGCAAAACAGGTGCACTCTCGGCCTGACCGCCAAACTGCTACGCCGAATATCAGCCATCCGCAGCGCGTCCGGGCGACTTACTTCGACCGCTGCTACTCGCCTGCTTGTTTTACCTCGTTGTCCGGCGCTGTCGCTTTCCTTCCTTGGCCGCAAACGGTCGCTTCGTGCCCCTGCCGGTCGTTGGGCTCGCCGGCCGCGATGCGCGATAATTCTTCCAACGTTCGAAAATAGAAAAGCGTTCGACGCTCGGTCTGCCGTTCCGTGTGCGCGCGCCTATAATGAGACAATATTTTTCCAATCGCAATTACAAGTGGAGCGCGGAAATTGGCGTGTTTTCAGACAAAGCAGCGACTTGTGAGAAGAAAAAAGGCAGCAGCGCGGCTCCTTATCGACCCGGACGCATCGCGCGCGCGCGCGCGCGACGATTGTTCGCAGCCGCGCTGCGCCCGATTTTCTAATAATAACTCGGCAGCGCGGCCGAGCGCCAGGACAAGTCCCACGCGCGTTGCGTACGACGGACGGCGCGGGTGCAGCAGGTGCGCCTCGTTCGCTCGTGCCCCGGCTTTGCGCAAGCGCGGGCCCGCTTCTTCCACGCGCCGGCTCGGCTTTGCGAAATGGATGCCCAATTAGAACGCACTTTCTATTTGCAGTGCGCCTCGCGCTCGCAATCGCAATCGATGAACTGCACGAGCGAACGACCGGCAGCGTCGAGATCGCGCCGAGACGCGCGCCGCGAGCTCGACGGGCTTCGGACGACGAGGACGCCGAGCAGCCGGTCGAGCGCTGATAAGGAACGCGGCGACGGCGACGGCGACGGCGGCACTCGGAGCGTGCTTCCGCTTGGTCCCGGACGCGCAATCGGACGCCTTGCGCGGCCACGATTTATTGATTTCTGCGCCGCCAGCAGCTGGCTTTGTTTTTGACACGCTCCAAGGAGCAGCGGGCTGCCTCTCCGTTCGCACGCGCGCCTCGCGCAGATCAAAGATTCGGCAATTCGGCGCATCCGCTAGACGCGCACTTAACGAGCTGCCACTGACGGCTCTGCGATCTGTTAATGACCGCTGCCCCCGAAAAGCCAGCCCCAGCCGAGTGCGGGCGTTTTTCAGCTTCCGAAAGACATAAAGCGCGACGAGGATACTGCAGGCTCCCCACGCCACGAGCGGCAGAGCGGCATGTAGAGCGACGCTTATTAGAAAAAAACGGCGAGCGAGAGAGCGAGAGAGCGAGAGCGAGCATAGGGGCGCGCACATTTAGACGCAGCGACTCACTGATTTATACTTGGCGCGCTGGAGGGGAAATAAAAATCATGTCTTTCGTTGGCCGTAAAGTGCTTTACGAGTTTGGAATTAACAAATTTATTACTCTCGTCTGTTGATTCTATTTCAATGAGCGAGTGTCCGCCATGCCGAAGCTCGCTCGAACCGCGCCCGATTTCATTGTCGATGATTCTGATTCAAATGAGCCAAGTCGGCGATAAATCTGGCGGCTGCTCCCTGCGCGCGCGCGCGCTCGCGGAGCCGATGCCAGAAGGGGATTCGACCGCAGCTATCAATGGCAGCTAGTCGCGTCGCACGGTTCAACAATTAACCTATGGCTGCTGGAAAAATTGGGTCTGCCGGTGGCGCTCGCGGCTGCTCGACCAATCGGCTGCTCGCGCAGCGATACATCAAAGCCAGGCGCGCTAGGGAGGATCCTTTTTCTCGGTCGTCGGGCCGCGGCCAATCCCCCGGACCGCTACTGCGGCGCAGCAAGGGGCCTGTAGCGCGCGTACACGTCTAATTTTAACGACACCCGATATGCAGATCGGAGCGCGCCCGAATCTATGCAAATTCGCAACGGCGACCGGGAGAGAGAGAAAGCGACAGGGTGAAAGACGAGAGGGAGGGAGCAAAAAGAACGAGAAACACTCGAGCGACAGAGAGAGAGAGAGAGCCGGAGGGAATTGGCCCCCTGAAAAACTGGTTCTTCGGGCGCGCGAGAGAAGCAGCCAGATAGACGAACTTTCACACGTACGCGCGGCGCAGAAAACACGTTATACGCGCGAGCTCGGCTTCCTTCCTTCCTTCCTTCCTTCCTTTTTCCCGCTGCAGCTCTCTATCGCGCGGAAAGCCAGCCATTTGTACACGTCTCGATAATATATATCGGCTGGCTCTCGCTCCTTGCCTGCGCGCCTGCTTCTCCGTAGCTGCAGCATGGCCGGCCTGGCTGCGCCCGTCCGATGCACAAGCGCGAGCACGGACATGTGCCGAGTAGGTCGTTTAGCCGCATGACGGATCGCGCCTGAAATCCGCGTGCGAACTCGCTGGGCGCGAAACCTGTTTTCTGGATTTTCCTCGCAGCACGGCTCGATTAATCCAACGAGAGCGCCTGCGACGGCATTTGTCGATCGGTCCCTTCCTTTTGCTCGTAGCCTCGCCAAGTTATGCAGAATGAAAACCACCTCTCGACCACCTCCCCTTGACCCTGGCCCGCGCGGGCGCGCAGCGCAGCTCCCAAGGAGGTTAGCGGGACTGGGCTGCCGCCACTTCAAAGCAGCCGCGCGCTAATTGGATTTGCAATGAGTCGCGCTCGCGGCTCGTCTTAGAAAGAGAGCGAATCGCAAACAAAGAGCAGCCGCCTCGGCGATTAAGCGACGCGGATTTTTTTCTTCCTTCCTGCCTTCCTTCCTTCCTGACGATTCACTCGCGTGAACGCGCCCGCTTAACAGGTCGGTTTCCTCCGCGAGGGTCTTCTCGCTGCCGAGCCAGATACTGCCGAGGGAAAGCAGCCCCAAGGGTGAATATTGATGGACCAAGTTGAGGCGAGACGCCGAGCCGCCGTCGTAGCCGCCACCGTCGCCGCCGCCACCGCCGCTGCCGCTACTCCGCCAAGGGGCACTAAGTCTATGTAAAACCGATAATCCCTCGGCATCCTCAAATTGATACTTGCAGGCCAACGGCGCGAAGCCAATGAATTTCTTTTCTCCGCTCTCCTCTCGCGCTCCGCGGTCACGCTCGTTACCTCCGATCCGCTTTGAAATCATTGCGACTGCCACTGCCTATCCGCGGGCCTGCGAGAGCGGTGCTGCTCGTTCACGCCTGGCAGGCAGTCGGGACGCTCGCTCGATCACGCAGAGTCGACGTTCGACTGCGAATCGACTGGCGCGAGCCAAGCAGGTGCACAAGCGTGCGTGCGTGCGTGCGTGCACACGTCCGGCACTGACAGCCAAATCGACCGACGAATTACGCTCGGAATTGCGCGGGGAGAAAGACAGCGCGAGAGAGCGAGTTTCTCTCTCTCTCTCTCTCTCTGAAGCTCGAAGCCGCTGGTGCTTAAGGCAGCATGTGCGGGCGAAGAGGCCAAGAGTAGCGGGGCAGAGAGCGAAGGGGGAGAGAGCCGGCGGCAGCGGCAGCAGTGCATTCAACGCGTGATTATGCCACGCACGCACACCAGCGCACGTAAGAGCGGAGGTCAGAAAGGATCTACGCCTGACTGCCGCGACGTCATTAGCGATGTATCTGTCCGACAGATCGCGAAACTGAAAAGTTTGATAAGCGCTCCGCGTCGTGTAGCGTCGAGCAATATTTCTGTTTCCTCTTGCGCGCGAACAATAACGAAAAATAGCACGGCCGCGACAGGCTTTATCGAAATTCTCAGGCATCAATTGCGCGCTTATCTCGCGCGAGCCGCCAGCCGCTCGGGTCGCACCTGCGAGCGAGAGGGCAATCAGCGCGAGACGCAATATCGGTTATTGAAGTGCGTGCATATCGTTATCGAGGGCGAGAACGCGTCAAAGTTATTAGCCGGCAGCGCTCGCCTCGAATTACGCGCGATCGGAGAGCTGCTGCAGCGAACACCAGTTGCTGGCGCTGCACGCCGTAAGCCGCGAGGAGAGCTGCACTCTGTTTTTCATCCGATAGCGGCGCGCCGATGAGTGGCGGGGGATGAGTAGCGCCCGGCATATCCGCAGAACGGAGAAGCAGAGAGCAAGAGAGAGAGAGAGAGAGAGAGAGAGAGAGAGAGGCTGCGTCGGGGGATGGAGAGCGTGGAGAGCCGACGCGACTGGGGCGGCCTGCACCGGCCACGTGTCTGCCCTGCCGCCCCTTCGCGCGTGTGCACCGTTGGCCCGGCCGCTAATTCGCCTTGCACCACGCGAGAGCGCGCGAGCCGCTGCATTTGGCAAGCTCGAGATTTGCATGAGGCGCGATTGCGCGGGCCCCGGGCTCATTGTTCGCCGGCGCCGCGAGGATAAGAGAAAGAAAAGCAGAGCCGTGTGCCAACGCGGCGAGCGGCCGGAGTGATCGCGATCGCGGCGACTGGAAGCGGCAGCGGCAGGCGCGCGACTTGGCGAGCGAAAGTCGCGCGGAGCCGCTTCCGCCGCGGCTTCTCACCCCTTCTCGCAGCCTGGCAACTTCCGCTCGCGGCCCGGCTGCCAAGGCGCATCAGCTGACGCTGGCCGCGCGCGGCGAGGGCCGTTGGCCGCTCGCGCGCGAGCCGGCGGCAACCCTCGCGCGCCACTTCGTTGTGGCTCGGCCGCTTCGCTGCCCGCACTGACACAGTCGGCGCGCGGGCTCGAAATTCAAATGCGCTCTCGCTCCGCCGAGTGTGCTGAATACATGACTCACGCGCACTCGGGCGCTGCTCGCCGCCTCGCTTTCCTTCCATTCTCCCGGCCGCTGCCGCCGCCGCCGCCGCCGCCGCCACTGTCTCGGCGCGATTAACGAGTCGCGCTCTGACGTCGCGCGTTTCTTCGCCACGTCGTCGCGCCGACAGTGTCGCGAGCGCGCGATCTCGCCCGGAGAAGCACACGCTGCAAGTGAGTAATAAAACAGTGGGCCGCGCTGGACGGCGTGGTATCATCATTTTAAAGCGCTGACTCGCGGGAAACGGCTAATTTTACGTTCTTAGCGCGCGGTGTCATCTGCTCGTGGCACGGTTTTACGTAACGCGCGCCGCTCGCTTCTCGCTTCTCGCCTCGTCGCCGCTTCAATCTGCCCGGCCTGCAGCGCGCAGCTCTACGCCTACGCGCTACACTTATGCGCGCCGGCGAGGCTCGCCTTACATTATAACGAGCCGCCGGCCCCCGCTCGCTCTCCCTGCCTCCGAATCTCGAGGCCGATAAGGCTGCGTACGCGATCAGCGCTCCACACCGTCGACGCTCGTCGGATTCGCTTACCCAAGCTTTATCAGCGTTCAAACAAATCTTACCGAATTTCACGAGTAACACACTCATTCGTCAGAGAGAGAGAGAGAGAGAGAGAGAGAGAGAGAGAGAGAGCCAGAGACGCTCGCTCTCTTCAAACAAGCTTATACACACGGCCGCGCACATGTCTTCTCGCAAGCCTGTGTGTAGATAAAAGAAATGAACCTGTGCTGCATTAAGTCAACGGCACTGCTTCGACCTCTTGTGTTCTGTGTACATCAGATGTAATTTCGAATGCGACCTGGCGTGCGCTGTTATTAATAGTCGAGCATCAAGCGACAGTTAAATAAACAAAATAAATACACGGACAATGACCAATGTCGTCGCGGGTGTCTATCTTCTGGCAACAACATGTGCTCGATGGTGGGGCAGCTGCTTGTGCAGCCGAGGTAGCGGAGTGCAGTTGCGTATAAAATATACAAGCAGCTCGGCTAAGAAATGTACAAGAGAACAAGAGAGCGAGAGAGAGATCGGGGAGGCGTGGTTTATAAAAGGGAGGCGGGCTCGGCTGACTCTCTGTCTTTCTCACCCCACCAGACGGCCCGTCAGGCTCTCGCTCTCGGCGGCCGAGACGAGGCGAGCACCGTAGGCATCCAGCTTGGCCGTCGCCGCCGTCGCCGCCGTCACCGCCGCCGCTCGCTCTGGCCCCCGATCCTTCAGTCAAGCAGTGATATCTTGCGCGGTGCGCCGGCTCTCCTGTTGCTTTAGCTGGCGCTCGCCGTGGCGACGAGAGGTCAGAGCGGCCTCGCGTGGAGGGAGAGCATCGCGGCGGATAACGCTCGGCCTAGTGCCGGCGACCAATGATACTCGCCAGCACTATCGCCGCCAGCGAAAGTATTGACCGCGAGCGGAGCTGGGCGGTCGAGCCGCGGCGCGCCGGTGGTCGCCCCCCCTCCCCCCTGCCACGTCGCCGACCGTTACCCTCGCCTCAGCCAACGGACCCGAAAGATGCTGCCGCCGCCGCCGCCGCCGCCGCCGCCGAGTTCACCCAATTCTCCCCGGCGCCAGTCATGGTGAGGCCCTTGAACATTTTCGACTCCTCGCCACTCCGCGTCTCTCCTTCGGCTCGTCTGTTCGCGCCTTGTCCCAAAGCCATTCCGAACGACTCGACCGATTCCCAACTTTCAAAACAAAAGAGCCGCTCGCGCATCAATCGTAAAAAGAGCAACTCGCGCCTTATACATCTTGTGCGATATTGTTTTGCCGTCGACACGTAAAAACCAACGTAAGACTTCTAAATAAGGTCACAACTGCCTGCAATGACCTTCTTGGCACGTTGTCATTTAAGACTCGACGTATTTATTTTTGTCGATCGCTGACATTTTATCCAAGTGAAAACTAAAGAATTTCTGGTTTTCTACTTGAAAGGGGGAAATAGTTGTGTATGCAGCTTCACGACGTCGTTAACGCAACGTGGAGATAAAAAGTTGCGTGCATATACAGAGACTATATCAAATCGGAAGAAGAGTAGAGTGCGCGGAGGAGTCATTCGGTTGGTTCGTCAAACGCGGCGCACTTGTTTACGTAGGCCTGTCGGTAGCGAGTAATGAGAGAGAGAAAGAGACCAAGACCGGAAATACTATACATTTGGTCATCAAATGGCATGAGAAATCAAGAGCCCGGAGGACGGATGCATTGAAAGCTCGGAAACGGAGATGGAGTGCAGTGGCACCAAGTCGCACAACGTGTATCGCAGCGGGGGCGCCATAAAAATATTTTTAGATAGACCGAAAACCTCTTTGAGCTGTTGTGGTGCTCGGGGCAGGAGAAAAAGCCAGTTGCGCGGAGAGAAAACAGACAAACGGAGGAAGGAAAAAAAAAGGAAAAACGAGAAAGCCAAGGAGAGATAGCGAGAGGGTGGAGAGCAAATGGCTGATCGGAAGGTCGAACCGATGCTCGGTGGAGCAGGGCCACGTGCAAGCGATACGCCTCAGCTGCACCCTCGCGCGGTCCTCCTGGATTTATTTTCACTCGCCCTCGGCTCGTCGCTGGCGCAGCTTTGTTTTGCTTCTGACTCGTTTTAGCCGGCAGGCTCTCTCTCTCTCTCGTCGTGCAACACAACCAGTCGCTGTCTCGAGCTTTGTCCCGCGCGCTTACTTCTCAATCTGCTTCGATCTCCCACGTAACGGCAGTCAAATGAAAATAAAAGTCGAGGCGCGATCGCGATCCGGAATGTGTTTTCTCTTTGCTCTCCATTGGCGCGTTGATTGGATCCATGTGCGATGCAATGCGAGCATCTCCCCTCCTCGACCGCGATGCCCGTCCGCGTGCACCTATTTCCAGTCTCTAACGATATTTTTGCTTTTCATCCCATATCGTCCCTCCAAAATCCACATTTCAATACACGTGATATCCATATATTTATACGCGTATAACGAGTCACACTATTTCCGCTCGTTTCTCTCCTTTTATTTTCTCTTCGGATTCCGATCTCCCCCCCCCCCCTCCTTCTCCCTCTCTCTTTCAAGCCTACTCGGTCTCACGGATTGACGATTCTCACACGTATTTATAGTAGCAGCGCGCTCGCGAGCGAGGATCACTGAAATAAAAAGACTCTTGTCGATATGTCGTCGTTGTATTAATAGCCTGTCGTTGGCGTTGGGTTTAAGAGCCTATAGGCGCTGCTGCCTCTTTATTTTTATCGGGCCAGCGACACGCAGATGCGCATAACTCAATAAATATGAAAAGCAAAGGCGAACGAATCGAAAGTGTAATTGGAGAAGTGGCGCTCGTCAACGTTTTCGCGAGCAGCAGTACGTCGCCGCCTCGCCGCTCTCGCAGATGTTCGGCAAGGAGCCGAATGCCGGCAAAAAAGCCTGCCTCCCGAGAACTTTGTTCGGCATCTGCTCCGCTGCTCGGCTCGGCTTTCCGCGGCACGGCCTCGCGGCTTCGATTGTTTACAATTTGCACGCGCAATTGGCTTCCAATGGGCTTCGGTTGATAGATCGATCATTGGATTCTCGGCTAGGAGAATAGAAAAAGACACGCTGGCGGCTGGGCTGCCGGGGACGCAAGTGCCGAGTCACGCCTTGGCAAACAGGGATGTCAAACAGATGTCTCGCTCTCGAGAGATCGAGAGAGAGAGAGAGAGGGAGAAAGAGAGAGAGAGAGAGAGGAGTCGCTGCGCTACTGCTGCTGGCACTGCAGTCCAACTCTCATTATCTCTACACAGCTACGGCTCTTCGAACAGTAGTCGAGAGATGTCCTCGGAGATATCTTGTCTTTTTTCCTCTCCCCTTCTGATTCTTCGCGCTCGCTCGCTCTCTAATGATCTTTATCTTGTGAATTAAAACAAGATATTTAATGTCGCTTTTATCGTGCAGCCATTTCGTATCTGCCGTTTGCTTTGACTGACGTTAATTTTTCAAATTGATTTCCCGAGCCCGAGCTCTCGCCTTTTTTTTCTTGTCGATCTGTTTGCTGAGTCCGGCTGACAAATAGGAGGTTTCGCTCAATTTGTGGATTGCGCGAAAAGCAGCGTCGACGAGCGGCACAACACAACCGCGTCAATATCCGATCGTGCAGGTGCGGGCGTGGCGTGGAAAAAGAAAGCAGACAGAGAGAGAGAGAGAGAGAGAGAGAGAGAGAGAGAGAGAGAGAGAGAGAGAGAGAGAGAGATCTGTCAGTGCGCGTGATTGGCCGCGGACCGCCGTGCCTGCAGGCTCTGCTTATTTCGCTGGCTGACAGGCGACACATCGGCGCGCTTTGCATCTGACGCGAGTCGGCGGCGGCGGCGGCGGCGGCAAGGAAAACCGAATCAATGCGGCTAAAAATCATTAGCACGAGCCGAATCGGGCTCGGCTGTTTGACGAGTTTGGCGCTCGTTCGAGAGTCTCTCGCGCTGGCCACACACGCGGGAAAAGCAAGCGAGATACGAAAAGACGTATAACTGGGCCTGGGCCTCGCCGGGCTGGTAAGAAACGAAATCGGTGTTTGTTTTGCGATCGGAGGTACATCCGTGGCGCGTCGAGGCGCAGCCTTTGTTTAATTATCGACGGCTGCTCCCCCTGCCTCTCCGGCGAGGATCGTTTTTCAGCAGAGCTGCCGGCGTGCCGGAGATAAGCCGCGTTCGGCGATCGCTGCGCGTACGCAGCGGCGACCAGGCGAAACAGCGCTCCGCGAAAGAGGGAGCGGAGGCAGATCGGTTGGCGCGCGCCGCTCGGCCTGCCGATCGGATGTGCGTTGCGGTGTCAAGCCGGCAATAGCCGAGGCTCCATTGGCTCCCTTTCGAGTCCGCGCTCCTCGAATTATCGCTCGTCCGCGCGACCAAACGCGACCGAACAACACATCGCTCGACAGCCATCGCTCCGCGGCGACTTATCGCTATCGCTGCCCGGCTTATCTTGCCGATAGCGATAGGATTGTTCACGGTCCACGAGCACAACATACCTTGCTCTACTCGCGTTATACACTTATAACGGGACGCGTGCGCCTGCTTTAATGGCTGATGCTTCGGAAAGCGATATACAATTGCCGTGCGTAAATATTGACGCTTGTCTAAAGTGGCGAGTACGCAACAACTGAGCATTTGTTTTTTCTGTTCGCAGGTGAGTGAGAAGCTGCGAGAGGCATGCACGCGGAACAATCGCTCGCCGTGTACGTGAGTTGACGCACATATTCTCATAGAGAGATTGCCAGTCGAATGAAATCGACGACACGATTAGAGGGGGAATGTGGCCTGCAAAAAGGGACCCCGCTTCCGATCAACCAATTAACATTGCTGAAACGGGATCCATCGAGCAACGAGCGCCGCGTGAGATCGCTAGCGGAAAAAACGAATTCCGCGCGCCTTGCTTGCTCGTTTTTTCAGCCCGCTGCCCCTGCTCCCTCCTCATTCGCGCAAAAACAGTTAAGAATTCGCTGGCTCGCGCGACAAAGCCGCGAGCGCGAGAAAGAAAACAATGCGATCGAGTGCTGCTTTGCGCGACGACCGCGACGACGACTACGACGATGACGACGACGACGACGACGACCACGACGACGACCACGGCGACGTTCATTACCCCGCGCATACCTACGTGCGTGTGTGCCAACATTCGCTTCACACATCCGCTTCCGTTGCCGGGCATAATATAATAATCGCCGCAACAATGAAGCCGATACGCGGCAAGGAATCGAATCAACGAATGCGCTGCAGAAATGCTGAATGCCAAAGGACGACGGAACGAGAGAAACGGCGGAGAACGGGAAGAACGGGAAGAACGGAAGGGGGGACAGGCAGGGGGGAGGGCATTTGTTTAATTATCAACGGTAACGCATTAACTCGTTAATTGAGCGTCAGATGGCGGGCATTGTTAGCCGTTTGACACGCTTTGTACATCGATCTGCATACGCGCGCGCGCCCGAGACAGACGTCGCGCAGCAGCGGCCTGTGGGAGTTTGGCCCCGGCCCCACGACCCCGACCCCCTCGACATCTAATGCGTCTAGGTTTACGCTCGACGCACGCGAATTCCGATCGCACACACTTTCGCCGCCAGCTAAATAAACACTCGCTCCGGCTCCGCGCCGCGTGTGCATGCGTTGACGAGCGTCGCGCGTGTATAGGTGCACTGCGACGCGACTGGCAGTGCGCTAGAGGGGGAGGGGAGGGCCGCTCGGAATCGCGCGCGTTTGGCACCGCAGCGAGCGAGCGCGGGCGGCACGTCAATCGCCGTGCGCGCGTAAGAACAATGATTGCCTGGCATTATATTCGGGAGACTTTGAACGACACTTGTATGCCGGAGCGCTTGCTCTCTGCCGCCAGCGCCTTTGTCGAGATATTCCGGATTTGAATGCGGGGCTGCGCGCGACGAGACGTCGCTCTCGCATCGGCACCGGCCGACCAGAGCTTAATTGCGAAGCCAATCGTACGGCGGGCCCAGCGCTAGCGGTCGGTCAGCCTCCTTCGCGCGAACGTATCGACAAGCTCTTTGCAAACGATCCGACAGCTGTTTCGTAATTGAGACGCGCTGGCGCGCGGCGTCTTTTTTCCCCTTTTGCCTTTACTCCTTTTTCTATTGCCGGGCCGCCACGCACTTTATGCAGATTTTCAATGAGGAGGTAACGAGAGGAGCGGCTGCTGCTGATACCGAGAGTCTCGCGGCGGCGGAAGTTTTCTCTCCGGCGTCGAGGTTTTTAGCCGGGCTGAGACGCCGAAGTCTTCGATATTTACCGCAGCCCAGCTCATTAATTATCGCGCCTCCCGTTTCAGCGCAGCTCGCAGCTCTTGATTAGCCCCGAGCCTTCGTTATTTTCGTTACTTACGCCATTCCCGCCTGCCCCCGGCCCTAATTACTTTCGTTCTACGACGCGACTCCTCTTACCTATGCCCCATTATCGCTGTTTAGGCCCTCTTTTTTTCGCCCTCGCCCTCGCAGCTATCGATGCGCTCTTTTCATTAGATTTGCGCCAGCGCCGTGCCTCTTATTTGCCGCGTTTGCCGCGTTTGCCGCGGCGTCCACGTCATCGGTAATTAAGCTCTTCAGCCCCAGCGCCAACGTATCCAGGGCGAGCGTTCCGCCTTTGTGCGCCGATACGTCGGTCGTACATAAATAATAAAGCCCGCGTAAGGGCACGGCTGTTTAAAAAAGAAGCGCGTCCGAGATTCGACCGGTAATCGAACGAGAGAGAGGGAGGGAGAGAAAGAGAGAGAGAGAGAGAGAGAGAGATTCCTTTGTGGAGAGAGAGAGCTTTATAACGCGCTGGAAATTAGACGCTCGCAGCCGAGGCGGCCGGGGCTAAAATAATTAAAACGTCCCCGGGATAAAAGACAAAAGCCGTCCGGTTTATCTATCTCGTCGTCTCGTCGTAAGGGCTGAAAGAGGAGCAGACGAGAGATAAAAATCGCGGGAGCGCTCGGCTCCAAGAAAAACACGGACTTGATCAAAGCGAAATAGGCATTGCCGGGCATGTGGGTAATTACCGCGGACGGGGAGCCTCCTGCGCCTTTCGCCCTGGCGCGCTTCCGCGGATGCGCGCCAGGTCCGCCGCCGACTCCCCCGGGGCTACAGCCTCGAGCGCGGGCCCCGGCCTGCGCAGGTGCGCCATTTTTTTTTCACTGGCCCGCGCTGACTCGCTTTCAATTACTATTTATTAGCATTGGCATTCAGATTCCGGCTTTTCTCTGTTCGTTAGAGTCAATGGCCAAGCCTCTCTCCTCTCTCTCTCTCTCTCTCTCTCTCTCTCTCTCTCTCTCTCTCTCTCTCTCTCTCAGCCGGCTCTTTCAGGAATAATTTAATTAATCCGACTGAGGAATGTCGATGTCAACTGAATTAATACGACGTGGCTGAAAAGTGCCGCGGGCTCTCGAGCGAGGGGCGCAGCGATATCGGCAGCTACGCCTTATAATAGCTTGCAGTTGAGCTTGCACTGCGAGCTATAGCTAATTAGCTAAGTAAAGCCCATTCGATCGCTTATCTCGTCGCTCCGTCCCTCCTCCCGTCACAGCCCTCCGCTCCGCCAGAGATCGTGCTCACTCTTTTACGTGGCATCTGTGCGTCCCGTCCTCCCCGTCATAATCGGCTATATAAGTGTATCAGCTCGTGCATGGCCGCTGCGTCGCGCTCGTCAACTTTGCACGCGCCTCTATTCAATGCGCTCGCATTCGTCGCACTCCAATTGGAAAATCTCGCGCGCTGTCGTGCCTTTGCCACCTCCGCATTCGCGCAGATCGAGTACGATAGGCTTGTAACCGATGCTCGAGCACGGGGCTGCCACAAAAAGTTGAAAGTGAGCACGTGCGACTGCCGGATTATCGGCGGACGCATTGAAATCCACTTTTTCCGCGCTTTACCGGCGCTGCAAGCCTGAGAGGCGCGCTGGATAAAAAAACCAGCTCGAGAACGATGCGCAGCTGATAAACAGAGCGAGAGACGCGCCGCCAGCTTCAACAAGAAAAACGAACGCGAGCGGAGGATAAATAGCAGGTGGAGAGGCGCGAAACTGAAAGGATGCTCCGGGCGTGTACGTAATTTTGTAAAAACGTTATCGAACCGTGGCTTTGAAGTTGCTGGTGGTTTTGTTTTTCAGAAAAAAATCTGTAATTTGGATTAAAAGGGTGGAATCGAAAAAAGAAGAGAACAAGAAAAGATAAACAGAAAAAACCGGCTTGAGTCCATCGAGCAGGAGTTTTCCTCGGCTGAATGAAGGTTGAAATCCGGGAGCGGGAGCAATAAAATCGCATTTGAGCCGGAGCCGAGCTCTTTGACGAATGGATTTCTAATAATTTATAGAGATAATTAACCGAGTTCTCCTCGCATCGAGCCGCTCCTCTACCCCTATCTCGTCTGACGAGCGCGCGCGACCCTTTGATTCGCAGCGACGATTCCTCTCAATCCTACCTTAGGCCTTCATCATCGGATTTCCAATTTCTGTTACTTTTTTCTCTCTCTCTCCCTCTCTCTCTTGGCTCTCGTTCCCCTCTTCTCTGCCAGCTCTTTCTCTCGATATTCCAATTGCTTTCATTAATAAGACTTCTAATGAGTGGCGCGTCAATTAGCCCCCAAGCCCATTATGCTGATTACACAAGCTATATGGCTGGCAGCAACAATGGGTCAAATAAATCGCAATGGCGAAGCCATTATATTGCCGATAAATATGCATCCTCCGTCTCGCTGGCGATCTTTGGCGCGGCATTGAGCAGCCAACGTTGCCTCGGCTCGCGGAGTGAACCTGAAAAATTAATAGAGATACTGCCTGGTCGAAGCCACGGGCAAAACTAATAGCTGCGGTGTTTTCCTTGGCGGCACTCCACCGCCGCGCGGCGGGCATCCACGGTTGAATATCTTGGCTCGTCGCGCTCGCCCTTCGCCTTTGTCGCGCTCGACGACCCTCGCGACGCGTTGCAGTGCCCACGAACAATGAGAGCCGGGTAATAATTTAAAACACGAATAAAATCGATATGTACGCGCGTATGAGCCCTTTCGCTCCCCACTCGTCGCACGCCTCGCCGCCTCGCCGCCTCGCCGCCTCGCCGCCTCGCCGCCTCGCCGCCTCGCCGCCTCGCCGCGCCGGGCGCTGCACAACCCGGTGCTGTCGTCGCCACTTGCACTCGCGCCGAGATGCTCCCTTCCTTGCGACGACCGCCAGCCAGCCCTTCGCGTTGCCCTTTCTGGCGCTGCCGCCGGTGCAACGCCGGAGCCGTCGACTCCGGCGCGCGGCAATCACGTGCCACTCTCCCACGCACTCATTGATTCCCTCGGCCGCTTTGTCTCCTCCGATGCGGCCGCACGTCTGCACCGATTCCGCCGCTGCCACCGCCGCCGCCGAGTGACGATCTGGAGCTGATGGGTTCTGCTTCAGTCATCGCTCTCGCGATAAAATCACGCTCTGACGAGCTGCTCCCGATTGCCCGCGTGTGCTGCATGCCACTGAGTCAGCCGTTATTGTCTCGTCGTTTTTCCTCGCCAAATGCGCGCCCGTGCTCCAGTAATTTATGTCGTGTCGAAGGCTTCCTTTAGCGTCATCGCGAGATTTCTTATCGGTCCTCGCTCGTAAATCATCGCTCTCTCGCGAGCAGCTGCCGTCGCTGCCGCCGCCACCGCCGCCGCCGCCGCTTCCAGCGCCACAGGCGCGAGGTCGCTTCTGCCGTCGCCACCGCCGCTTCTTTGTCGTCCTTGCGTACGAGAGGTGGTCGGTTGATAGGCGCCTCGGCGAGTGCCCGCAGAGGCGAATTGCCAGCTGACGCGACGAGCCGCCGGCTGCTCGAGGCTGATCGGGGCGACCGATCCGGGAGACGGGGGCGCGTTTCGGCGGAAGCGCAGCGCGACTCGACGAGGCAGAGCGCGCTCGGGGGCGAGATAGGCCGGCTCGCCGGAGTTAATCGCTCGGATTACACGATTTTACGCTCGCTGATCGTGGAAGAGGCGGGCGCGCGGAAGAGCAGTGGCAAAAAGACGTAGTGGCGCGTTGACCGGTTAATTAGCGTCGAGGGACTGCAGGCAGGGACGGGCTCGGCCGGCTGCAGCGCCGAGATCGAACGGCTATCGAGAGGAAGTAAGTGGGCATCGGCGCGCGGACAATTCCTTTGAAGTGGGCCGTGGTGGCGCGGCTGCGGGGCGGCCCGAGCCCGCGAGGCCGCGAGCGCGGCCCTGCGGCACGCCGACGACAATTAATTTTTATTACCCGGCCAAGAATTCGCGCGCTAATTGCCGGACAATGCGACTGCACCGGCCTGCCCCGCCGCCCATATATATCGTCGTTATCTTTTATTTGGCCTCGTTGATGAAGTTGTGAAATTGCTCGGGGCTTTTTCTGCGGTCGGTCCACTTAACGCTAATTTAGGGCCCATCGATCGGCCGCGCCGTCTCCGATAGGGCATCGCCGATGCGTCGCGGCCGCCCATCGACGCTCCCCGATTAATCGACGGCGCGGGCGATGAAACGCGACGAGAGCCGCGAGTCGACGAGTCGATCTCGCGGAAAGAGAGACGGAGAAAATGGCAGGGAAGGGGAAGGGGAAGGGAAGAAAGCAAGCCAGCGGAGTGTGCGGCGCCGTGAGGAATTGATGGCTCGACGGCCATTTCAAAGTAATAGCGGCTTTGTTTGGCGTCGGCTGTCGTATCGGCTTGCTCGCGCGTTCACTTATTCATCGGGGAGCTTTTAGCCGGTCGTATCGGCGCCGCGTAGTCGCGCGCGGCGTAAAAAGAAAAGCCGCGGGCCCGATTAGCGGATTTATCGAGAGAGCGAGCGAGAGTGAGTTTTTTGCGGCGGGCGCGCAATGAGGCGGAACGGATTGCTCGCGCGGATTGCGAGGTCTGAGCACGTGCTTGCATTAGTATTGGCGGGGCGTGCGCGCCGCGAAAGCGAGTAAGCGAGTTTGACGTTTTAGTGGCGGTGGCGGCAAGTATAGATCTGCGCCTCGCTCACTCGCCACCTACACTCCGCATCCTCATTCAACATTCAGCATTCCCCCTCGATATCACACAAGTTCTGATTAGACGTGGAATTAATGATTTGAAAATCAATACAGAGCGCCAGCATCGCCGCCGCCGCCGTCGCCGCCGTCGCCGCCGTCGCCGCCGCCACCGCCGCGGAGGTAGCAGCTTCCACTCGACTCCCTCGGGTATTAAGACACTCGAGGCTCGCTCTCGCCCAATCAGACCGAGAATGGTCTCCTCCCTGCGTTCTATTTCTCTCGCCTGTGTACAGCTGCACTGCAAGCTAGAGAGAGAGAGAGAGAGAGTCTCTCTCGATATCGGCTGCTCTCCGAGATACAGCCGCCGAGCGCGACACTGACAATAACTGATATTTCATTAAAACTGACGTCTTGCCGCTCTATCTCCTTCGATCAGCCACTTCCGAATAATCTCGACGAGATTCAATTAGCTTGCTGCGTAGCGGCAGCAGCGACAGCAGCCTACTTGTATCAATAGTCGCTCGCCGAGTGTTTACTCTGGCGCCGATTTCTTCCAAAGTGCACGCCACTGAAGGGCGTAATCCGAGGATAAATGACGAAGGCGAAGACAAGGCTCGGGGCGGAAGCAGGGAGCTTCTTCTCCTTGCCAGTGAAAGGGGGCCAAGAAAATTTAAGCTACTGCGCAGCCCGACTATTTTGTCACCAAACCCCTTCTCCGCTCTTTGATAACTAATTAGTGTTTTGCCTGCTGCCTCCCCACCTCCCCCGCGGGCTCTTTTATCGCTGCAATCGGGGCCTCGAGGAGTAGCGGCGACGCCGGCAGCAGCCGTCTGCTGGCGAGGGGATCAAGCCAAAAAGAAGGACAGCTAGGGTGGCCTACTCGTTCGTCGGCTCTCATTCGGAAGGAACCCTTTCACTGCGGGGCCGCACATCGACGTTTCCAAGCCCACCCCCATCGAAAGATGGAGAATCAAAGGATTTCGCAAAGAGAGAGAAAGAGAGAGAGAGAGAGAGAGCGAGAGAGAGAGACGGAGAGCGAGGAAAGGGGCAAAGCGTCAAAAGTGCGAGGGGGTTCCGGGCAAAACGAAGACGTCGAAACGTGACGAGGGGCCGTCGCGTGGCAGTAACCGGCGCTGCGGGCACCCATCCCACCGGCGCAGCCATCCCCATCGCCGCTGCGACTGCAGGCTGGAGCGTCCTTTAAAAAGCTTCCGAGAGTTCGACGACGCTACTCAATAAGCTGCGCGCATGCAGCGCGGCAATACCGATTGCCTCGAATCCACTTCCATTCTGCAGTGTGCACTCGACTGTCGAATCTTTGAGCGTGCGCGCACGGATCATCCTGTAGGCCCCCCTCCCCTTGCGACCTCGTCTTTTTTCGCGACCACGATCGTGACGAAGCCGAGTCCAAGGTAATTAACGCCAATTCAGCCGACTAACAAGGATCGTTATTCTTTTCAGCACTTGCACGTAATTACGCAAAGGAGAAAAGCTCCCTCTTTTTCCGGCTGTTTGCTCAATCAAACATTTGATTCGTCGCTTGCGCTCTTGGCGCCTCTTCCTCTGCAGCGCCCGCGCGCGCGCGGCTCGACGAACAATGCCGCCAGCCGAAGACTCGAGCGTTGTGTAAACAGCTAGCCGTGACAGCTCGCGGGCCAAACGAAGACAAAGATAAGCGTATATTTCAGCAGCCGCGGGGGCAGGCCGGGAGGGCGGCGAACGAGCGCTGCGCCGAGGCTGAGGAGCGCGTAGCCGGGCTCGGAGCGGGTGGCGATGGGGGGGGGGGGGGGGGGGGGGGGGCGAGGCGAGGCTTGTTTCCCTAACGAAGGGCTGATGTTCCGAAATGAAATATCGAGGAACGCGAGCGCGCCGCTCCGTGCGCACTACTTGTGTATCGAAAATACCTGGGCGGCTTTATAGTGGCGGTCGCGTCGCCGGAAAAACAAGGGGTTAAGAGAGCAAGAGTGAGAGGCGCCATAAATATCGGGCCGATCTTATATTTTCATCACCGGCCCATCATATTAAAATTTATGTTACGATCAGAAGTGCCTACGCGCGCGCGACGGGGCGTTCGCTCGTTGCTCGATAACGACGAGCCTGCCTGCGCGCGTAATATTGTAATCTATGTGTGCAAGGACGGAGACGCCAAGGAGAAAGAGAGAGAGAGAGAGAGAGAGAGAGAGAGAGAGAGCGCCGATGAAAAAGTGGCTCGGAAGGGCGGCTATGAAGCTGCAAGGGAGCACCGACAGCGCTGAAGGGTGTCGAACGCGCCGCGCCGAACAATGACGTCTACGCGCGATCCCTGTCCTATTGCTTCTTGTTGTTGTTACATCTCTTTTTCTTCGCGGCCGCGGGGGTGCCATTAGACTCGTCCCGCTAAAATATAGCGGCGCTCCATCGTGGCCCGGCGTGTCTTGCAGCGCTGCCTGCGACTCGCTCGCGGCGCCGATGTTCTTTCGGCGTTTCAATTTTTCCGATTTGGCCGTTAATTAATCCGCACAATGTCGCCTGCCTCCCAATGCGGTTTAGAGCGCAATTGGTCTGCCGGCATCAAGAGCGCGGCGAACAATGCGCCCGATACGCGCGCGGAGAGCAGATATCAATAGGTTCAGCGAGATGAAAGCCCGGCGATGACGGTTCGATCATTAACTTTTCAATTTGCACGCTGAGAGGAGATCACGCGAGAATTCTTTGTTTGGCCATAATTCAAGTAGCCGGGTAGGCAGATGGATAGAGAGGCAGAAGAGTGAAAATCGACGGTCAGCGCTGCTGCATGATTGTCCTTTGCGGGAGGGATGAGATGGCGTATTGTGGCCCAGCGGAGCGAGCGGAATCGCAATGGCAGAGCGGTATAAAATGGTAACGCGATTGTCCGGCAGCAGCCCGTGCGAATCGCGAATTATTTGCTCTATGCCGCGCGACAAGCAAACAATCGTGATCGATTCGTGCAAATTTGGCCAATTGCACTTGGCAATTGGTCCCTCGGCTGCCCTTTTTTCTCCCGGCGCTTTTGCCTTCCGCCTGTGCTGGCCCGTTGTGCCGCGCGCGCTCGTCCACTTATCCCCGAGATCAAACGACCGCGCGCTGCTCTCTCGGCCGAGCGGCGATCCGTCAAGTTGGCTCGGCGCGTAACAAGAGGCGTAACCGCGCCGATCAGTTTTTGCGCGCGATCGCCGGGCGCGGAAGAGAGCGGCGCGCGCGCGCGCGCGGCCTCTCGTTCGTCGCTTATTTCCGTCTGGCTCGGCCCGTCCCAACTGATTTATCGACGCGCGCCGCCGAGGCGGAAGTCGCGGCCCGCGGCTCGCGGGAGGGCACCGCCGCCGATTCGCGAGTGTCGTCCGGCGCCGCCGAGCGAGCAAACAGAGGGTCGGATAAGACGCGGCCAGGCGCGCCGCAACCAGCCCGAGGAGGACGCGCAGCAGCCGAGCCTTTGACGGAGGAGAAAGCGTTCGTGTCTAATGATGTTTAAGAAGGGGCTTTAATTTTTCATTAGCCGGGCCGAGGCAGATCAAAGGGCTTTTTTCATTTCTCTGGCGCGCCCCCGCCAATGCTTCCGTTCGATCTATTGACATTTCTTAAATATTGCCGCGCGGAGCCCTTGTTCCCTTTCATCCTGCGCCAAGAGCACTCGGGCTCGGCTCTCTCGTCCTCCACGGCTCTCCAGCTCTCGAGCTCTCTCACACGTGGGAACAACACGTGTCGCTTGCTAGCGTAAACTTTGCTCGGTCGATGAACCCTGCTCCAACAGATTTTCTTGCCCCCGCTCGTTAAAATTGAGTAACACGTGTCGTTGCGAGCTCTCGAGCAGCAGCATCAATTGCCCTGCTCTCTGTCCCACCCGTCACCCCCCCCCCCACCCCCTCGCTCGCCGCTTTAATTGATTATCGTAATTTACATCTGCTGGCTGATGCTCGCTTTCTGGGAAACCAACTCTCCAACGTCTTTCGAGAATTCCGAATGTCTCGGCTCTGGGTGCCATAAATAATCGCGGCTTTGATGCTACTGCCACGGCTCTGGTTTTTTTGCGCCTGCGCGGTCGAATAATAAAAACAAGTCGATTGAAATTGGCAAAAAACGAGGGAGCAGCGCGCTGTGTGTGCGCGACAAGTAGAGCTTGAGAGAATAGGCGCGGTGTGTTGGATGCAAAGAAAGCGCGGGGCTTAGCGTGGGCCGGTCGATATCTTAATAATAAATACGGCCGAGAGAGAGAGAGAGAGAGAGAGAGAGAGAGAGTCTGATGGCTGCTTGGTGTGAGATTGAACGGGGGGGTGGTGTGATTGGTGGCGTCGCGTGCGAGAGAGCGAACAAGGGATCATTCGCACCTCGCGCCCGCGCGAGCAGTGTAATGAGAAAATTTGAAATATCGCGCCTAACAAAAAACCCCGCTAGTACCGCCGCCGCCGCCGCCGCCGCCGCCTCCACCGCGCGCAGTCATAACCGGCTGATCCGTTCTTCCCCGACCAGGGCGCAGATTATAAGAGGGTGCTCTATATAAGGCATTTGTCTGACTGTCTCTCTCCTGCTGGTGGCGAACCGCCAACGATACTTTTGCATATCTTGGCGAGCTGCTCGCTGCCACGAGGGTGTGCGGATTATCCCTGCTCTCGCAGCCTGCAGCTCTCGGCTGCCTAGTTAGCCTCGCCGTTGGCTCGAGCAATCAAAGCTTGAGCAAACGCTGCAAAACTGCGAGAGCGGCGCTAATTTGCAAGCTGTTGATCAATCAACTTCGATCGATCGTAATGACCGTGTAAAGAAGCCACTGCTTATAGTCAGCGGCAGCAGCAGCGCCACAAACCCATAGAGTCAAGGTTGAGCGTTTGTCAGCAGCTGGCTGTATAGATATACCCGGCCTCCTTTTCTCATTCCTCTAGGCCAATCAAGAGGGAAAAATTTGGTGCGAAAATTAAGGGGTGCCGGGTTCCTCGGACAACTATATTTTCAATCTTGTTTTTTTTATTCACGACTCAATCTTGCGAAAGTACGTTTTTTCATTTGATCAGTCACGCTGTGCAATTTTAAATAACAAACAGTAAGATTCAGGTAGTTGACAGTTCAGAAAGCCACGTTTCGTGCCGTTGGGCGACTATTTTCTTTCATTAGTTATTGTCATAGGTATCAATGACTCTGAACACAGTCATTTTTAATATATCGAATATTTATTGCAAAATGAACTTTTTTATATTTTTATTCGTATTTAAAGAAAACTTATGATTATAAGAAAAAGCAGTATGCCTTATGTAGAATGATTTATTAATTTATTGGGGCCGGATGGAAAATTAATGTTCAGCCACTTATGTTCAGCCTTAAACAAAGCAGTTCTTTTTCGTCATTAGCAAACAAGTTTGAAGTTTCTTTTACGATGCATTGATGTCTAATGTAAAACTTCTTATAGTTTCATTTGCAAGGAAGTTTGCGAAAAAAATGTACTTTTAATTAATCGAAGTTGAGTTAGATGTTTTGTTGTTAAATCGCAGTCCTTATAATTATAATAATGAAGAAACAAATTTAACAGCATTCGATATTACAAAAATTATAATTTTGAAATACTTTGCTACGTTTTAAAAAGTATGGTTTTTGTTTTATGAATAACGAAACTCAAAGTGGAGGATTGAAAAAGCCGAAGGGCGACTGCAGCGGTGGGGCATCACGCGCGTTCAAACTGATGCGCTCGCATATTCTAGTTACTAATTAGTAACTCAGTAACTAAAATAATCGCGTAACGACTCAAACTGCAGCTCTTTAAAATGTCTAAAATTTGCATTGGGTGGCCGAAAACGCTTAGGTTAGCCCGAGGAATCCTGGATAGGTTTCGAAGATCTCCGAATTTTTCGCAGAGTCGGCGAGCAAAAGGCACGAGCGGGCTATTTCCAACGCGGTCCGCTGCATCCTCTTACGATTCTTTGTAGCGCCCACGTGGCGCGTCGCCCCAAATAATCATTGCGGCCGAAATAGAATGTCATCTCTGCGGATTTTTGCACTGTTTATTTTGGGTATGTTTGATCGACTGGGAGCGATCGCCCGAAGCTGGCTGGGCGAACGCTTGGCAAGAAAAATAACCGTCTCGCGGGAGCAGCCACGGCGATAGGCTAAGAGCGCGCGCAATCACGGCCATAATTGATATTCGCCGAAGCCTGCCCTCGAGCCTCGATGCTATCTGCGAGCGCGTCGGTCTGCGCAGCAGCCTCTTCGCGCTGCTTAATATGCCAGTGAGAGCTGGCGTTGCCGTGATACGCTTTGCATCTCTCGTCGGAGAGTCCGCGGCGACATTCAGCGAATTCTTTATGCCCGAGATTTAGTGTTTTGGCCGCGTTTCCTTCGCTGTCGGCTTTGTTCGCGGCGCTGATCAATTGACCCGGCGGGCGCAGAGGCGGGCGCAGAGGCGGCAACGCGGCCACGCGAAAGGGAGAGCAGCTCGAGCGGATTCGGAATAAATGACGAGTGCTCGGCGAGTCAGGAGCTCGAGTCGCGCATCGCGGCTCTAATGATGGCCGCGAGAAGCGACCTTCGCTCTGGTCGTTACCACGAAAGGCTGGCGCGTAATGAGCCGCGTCACGGCATCTCTCGATCGGCCCATTACTGCACTTTTGCCGAGGCAATCGAACGGAATCGCGCGAGTTAGGAGCGTTTTTCTGCGGTGCCGTTTTCACGCGACGGCGACGGAAATTTCCCGAAAACAATGATCCATCGGAGCGGACCCGAGTGATTAATCGGCCGAGCGGTTGCCCTCAGGTAGCCTCGCAATCGCTCAATCTGGCGTACTTTATTCGAGCGCTGCTGGACGTTGCGTTCGCGCATGCAGCCCGATAACATCATCGTTGAGTTGCTAATGACAAGCACATGCGCGCAACAACGCTCACTCACTCTCGCCGGCTCTGCTGCGCGCTGTATCGGCTGTTGATCTATACAGAGCCAGCGGCATATGTTTAGGTCATTAATTAGCATCTGGAACCAATTAAAGTAATTACGAATTCGGCAGTAAAATATCGCCGGGCGAACGACACCGGCGAGCCGCTCTCCTCGTTAATCTTGCATCCCATGCGCATTTACAACCCTTCTCGCACTTACCGATCCCATTGTTCGATTCATTTTCGAAATTTCAGCCAAATAGCCGATCGTCACGGCAAACTGTCGCTTTTTATTCGTTACGACGGCGAATAATTGTGCCATCAGTCAGCAAGCTGCTGCCGCTGCGCCGTCGCGACTACGTAACGCGTCAATCGGCCCCGGCCATTTGCCAGATATCATCGTCAGCTTTCGAGCGAGAGAGAGAGAGAGAGAGAGAGAGAGAGAGAGAGAGAGAGAGAGAGAGAGAGCAAGAGAGAGAGAAGGAAAAAAAACGCGAGGCGAAAAATAATACGAGCGCGAGCCGTCGGTAATTCACGCTGCCGTGTGACATCGACTTCCGGCGGACGTCTTTGCGGGAATGAAAAGCAGTAGGCGAAACATGGAAACATGAAAAATCGGTGGACGGGCGCGCAGAGCAATAGCGGCGAACAGCAGCCGTCAATCGACTCGCGTTGCCGGCGCTGCACGTGACAAATATTCGCCGGATGCCAGCAGCGCGCAACGTCTATCGATAGCGAACGACTAGCGAGTCCGGCATTAGGTATAGAGCGCCGGAGTCTTGCATTAGCGCGCGGATATGTATTTGCGCTTCCCGTATCATTTCGTAATTATCGATAACATCGTCAAGGTTTTTTGCAGGAAACAATGGGTCATTACTAGCCGCATTGGTACGATCATTGTCTCTCTCTCTCTCTCACTCGTCGGCGTTTATCGTTCGCTCGCGGACACTGTCTTTTCTGCTCCGTTCTGTTCTGTTTTTTTCCACTTTCAAACCGATCCAATCGTGCTCCTATGATTCACGGCGCCAACTGTGCGTCCTCGGCGGATCGATGTGCGAACGCCATGGAAAGCCCTCGATCGAATCAAACTTTATATACGCAGCCACGGCACGCGAGTCGCTGTCGCAACTTGAATTATGCGGCATTAATTTATTCTTGAATTATTCAGCGTTTTATCAGTTTGCCCTCGCCCTTTTCGCCCCCTTCGCCTCTCTCAGGCGAGATTTCCAAAGGCTGATAAGTGGCCGCGTGTAAATCAATTTCGCGATTAGTCCGGCACAGCAATCGATTGCCTTTATTAAAAGGAAAAAAGAAAGGAAAGGCTCTGCGTTTTTATTCCGGCCGTAAAAGCAATTCTCCGAAATGGTCTGAAATAAAAACGAGGAATAAATTAGCATGCGAATGGCTGCCAAAGTGATTAATACAAAGTGTGTAGTGTCCGAGCGACTTATGGTTACGCCGCTCTCAATTATCATGCACCGATTGGCAATCCCGATAAGATAGCCGCGGCCAGCGAGTCTTGCGGCTCGCGGCAAATTGTCGCGGTTTATCGCGTGCGGATTGGCGGCGCGGAAAGAGAAGGAAAAATAAAAGGAAGAGAAAAGAGGCGAACGAGGAAGGCGAGAATCGCAGCCGATGAGGGAATTAGCATTTATGAATGCGGACGGGCGCATCGGAGCGTCGGCGAGCTGGGCGTCAAGTGCGGAGCAGCGCACGGACCGCGTGGGCGAGGATCGATGGTCGGTTTATCGCGCATTGTCGCGTGCCGGCGAGCCACATCGAGCGCGGCGAAGGCGCGACGCGGACGAGCGCCGATGAGCGCGCGTAAGAGGCCGCGAGCGGGGGGTGGCCTGGCAAAAAAAGCGCGAGGGAGCTACTTTGAATGTAAAAGCATCTATAATTAATATCCGCGGCCGGGCGGAACGGCGAGAGCGAGAGCGAGAGCGAGAGCGAGAGCGAGAGCGAGAGGGTCAGGCTCGAGCAATATTTATTAGATACTTTATGGGGAAAGTTTAAAAAGGTGATCCTCGCCTTTGCAACGTAGACAAAGCTATCTCGGGATTCGGTGGACGGGCGCGCGGGGCGGGGCGGGGCGGCGCGGCGCGGGCAGGCCGGGCCGGGAAAAAAAGCTTGCATAATTATGGCCGCGCGTAGATTTTCAGCGCTCCCTTTCATGTCTCTTCTTTGGCGGCGAAATTGCGATACTTGCAGCCGCCGGGCCGGGCCCGCCAGGGCGGTTTGTCAGCTCTTTCCTCCGCGATGCTCCCTACATCGCCATTGTTTTATTCATTCGGCCGACCGCGCCGATTTATTCCATTGTTTGATTTTCGCGGTACTTGCCCGCAGGCTTTATTGGCCATTTCCATTGCAGAGTGCTTCGTAAATAAAGCGCTATCGATACGGCCCCGCGTACACCGCGTACACCGCGTACACCGCGGACACCGCGGACACCGCGGACACCCCGGACACCCCGGACACCCCGGACACCCCGGACACCCCGGACACCCCGGACACCCCGCGCACCTGCTCGCCACGTTTTCGACGGGCCTTGTCGATGCCTCGTCAGGGAGCGGCGCCGCGCCCGCGAGGCAGCCGGCCACTTGGGCTATTTCGGGCGGCCGAGACGCGCGACGCGCGATGCGCTCCGAATTAGCCCGGCTATCGGCGCGAATCGCCGCCCGTTTGATCCCGGCCGCCGAATCGATCGCGTCCATGCAAATCGTGCGCCGGAGACTGATGGCGCCACCCGCTTGTTTCAGAGGGCTATTTTGGCGGAGAAGGAGAATACCGATCTGAAGGAGCAGCTCGTCGCGGCCAGCGATGGCAATTGCAAGACTGAGGGACAGCAGATGTCCCAAAACGCCCAGAGCCAGGAGCCGAGTCAACAAGACCCCAGCAATCCCAGGCGGACGCCCAACAGCAATCACGAGCAGGAGCTGCAAGCCAAGGACAGAGAGGTCAGTTTTTGCCGGCCCACCGATGGCCCGCTGTCTATTTCCAGCGTGCGCCGGTTCGCCACGCTGCCGAGCTTATCGGCGCCTCGGTGCAGCTTCCACCGCGCCTCCCAAGCCTCTTCCCTTTCCGACTCATTATTTGCTTTTCCGGTTCGCCACTCAAACATTAATATGGAGCTGCGCGCGGATAAATGCGGCGAAGCTCTTTAAAATTTCTCAATGAAGCCCTCGTGAATGTTTTAAAGACTCCGTCAGTCTGTCACATTTATTGAAGCACGGTTATTAGATTATAAAACTATTCTGACCGGCTGCTATTCGGATAGATAGGCAAGTTTGTTCCGCGAATGACAGGCGCGCTAAAGCGGCCGCGCGAGATGCCCGCCTCGGCGAAAAATCAATGATGGCGTTGTCGAGCGCCGATCGTGCCGGCGAGCCCGGCTGTCGTCTCCTTGGCCGCCTCTGCCTGCCTCTGCCTGCCTCTGCCTGCCTCTGCCTCGTCGCTCCTTCCCCGCGAGCGAGCGTCGCTTCGCCGCAGCCGAATCGATGATCGCTAAATATAAGCGCGGCAATCGTTAGCTCCGCCGCGGAGCGGAATAATAAGAAAAACAGCGGAGGCCTCGCGGAACGAGGCTTTTTCGCCGAACGCGCCGCGCGTTCATTAATCTTTGGACCGCGGAGCGCGCTTCTGGCTCTTTATATTTAGCGCGCCGAGACTCGGCCCGTCCGACGCCGAAAACCACGAAAGCTCGGGCTCGCAGGTGCAGGCTCCGCGCGGAGCCGATCGGTGGGGCCGCACGACCGGCGCAGCGCACGGCAGGCTCGTTCTCCGCCGCGGCGGCCGAGCGGAGCCGGAGACCAACCAAGCCGGAGCGGAGTGCAGAAATAGCGCGCAAACGACCAAATAGCGCGAGTCGACACACGAGGAGGGCGGTCTAACGACGTCGTCTCTGCCAATTTAAATTGCGGCGATTCATCCGCGATCGAGCCGGCGCGGCGAGGCCGGCCGCTTAACGAGCGCTCGAACGGCTCTCGGGTGCCAGCGACTCGCCGGGCGTGAAAACGAAATCGACGCGCGATAGCGCCGCCGCTCGAATGGAGCGTCGCCGCGACGACTGGAGAGCAGCTCGAACAAAGCCGAAAACACTTGGAGCGAGCGCGCGCGATAATAGGGGGGGTCGCGCGCCGAGCAGCCAATAGGCCAGCGCGCTCCTTTTCGATCAGCGAGAAATCGTTTGCCAGCCGACAATCGCTGTCGAGCCCTCGCGCTCCGAGGCCCGATAAGCGGCGTTCGATGTAGCCTCGTTGATGGCTTTATTGGAAAGTGCGGGGGCGCGCGCCGCCAGTCGTTAGCCGAGCATTGTTCAAAGAGGCGCTGCGAAGCTGCGAAGCTGCGAAGAGCCTCCCCCGCGCCGCTCGGCTATTGTAGCGAAATTAGCCGCGACGGCGGGCCGCAGGAAGAGGCGAGCTTTTTCGGCCGCCGGAGAAAGCGAGCGGATGAAAGAGAGACGCGCGTCGCTGCCAAGGCAAATACGCAGCCCGAGTGTTTGAAAACACGCTGGCTAATGTGCCGCCGGATCAAGAAATAACTCGCCGGCAGCCTTGCGCTTTGTATTCTCCGCGCGCAAATGAGCTGATCTTTCGCTCGTTGCTCCGCCGCGGCCCCTCCTCGATCGCATTACACAAACATTCTCAAACGATCGTCGACGACGAGCGCGCCTCTCCTGCCGCCTCCTCCTCCTCCTCCTGCCGCTGCTCCCGCCGCGCGCTCCGCTCTCGCCTCTATTTTCTTACGCGAAATATCACGAGGAAAAATAATATTGACTCGCGGCTCGCTGCTCGGATCGCGGATTCGGCCGTATATCAGCGCGCACGGCGGCAGCTCGATCGTCGGCCATGCTGGCGTATCGCCTGCATCGCCGTATCCTCTGCTCCCGCGCTCTCGGTCCGCGATAGCGCAGCCAGATTCCAACTGATAATTCGAGCGCCGATAAGACGACTCGCTCGCGGAGACGATCGTAAATAGAGCGATAAGCAGCCGCCGAACCGAGAAACAAATAAGCGAGCTATTTATTGCCGCTCGATTTGGCAAATATTGCCGCTGGCGGAAAGTGCGCGCAGGCCGCCTGCGGAGACTCCAGTACGCGCACCTATATCGCTCGCGACGATCGGCCGCGAGGCTATTTGTCGCGCGATTCGTCCGCTCCTCGGCCAGCTCCTCTCCGCGCGATTTTCCGCGCGCCGCGGTGTCGCCGCGCAAACATTTGGCCGATGAACAAAAGGTTCGACTATTTTCGAGCCACTCGATTGTGTAAAGCGAGACGAAATAAATGGCTCGTTCAGCGATACACTCGGAACGCGGATCGCTCGGCTAGCTGCGCGGCCAACGGGCTATCCGTCACAGCTCGCGGCAATAAATGCGCAGTTGGCGTTTGCCATCGACGTCGATAAACAATTTGGCGGCAAGCTAGAGAAGCGGCCGCTCTCCCCCGTTCGCTCGGAGACTCGGCGCGCGCCGACCCAGATACTCCGGCCCGTTCGACGATTTTTGGGAACGATCGATCGATGGAACCGCGAGGCGCGCGCGTGCGAGCGCGTCGCCGCCGATCTATTTGTGGAAGCGCGCCGCTCGCCTCTCGGCCCATTGTGTCGAACATTGGACCGAGCGTTCGTCTTGTTCGCCGCCGCTGGCCGCGCCGATTCCCTCGATCGCCCCGACCGTCGTCGACGACGCCAGACCTATAAAAGCGCCTCCGAGTGCGCCAAAGTCGGACGGTTAGCCGGCGATTAAACGGCCAAAGCGGGTCCGCCGGTCGTTCGCGGAAAAGCGCGCGCACTGGCGGGGCAGAGGGAGGCGCGGAGATGCTCGAAAATAACGAGGAGTATTTGCGCTCGCGAGATCTTTTTTTGCGCCGGGCGGCGCGCTCCGAGGGCAAAATTGCTCGCACATATGGGCGCGGAGACTGGGCGGTTGGCGCGCGCGCACCGGCCGAGCCAATATCGTCAGATATTCATTTCGTAAGTTTGAAGTAGAACAAAATATAGAAACTCGCAGGTCGGCAGGCTAACTCCGGCGCGCGCCGGCTGCAACCCCCTTTCGTTTGCAGACATCGCTACCCCATTGGGCGGCTCTCAGCCGCGCACTTTTTCTCTCTGGCTCCACGGGCTTCCTCCGGCGCCAGAGCTCGGCGGCTTTTTTCCCGCTGCTCTCTTTTTATCTGCGTCTCAGTCGAAATTGCGTCTGTTGCGATGACAGCCAGCGTCCGAGCGGGGCTTTTGTAGGGCCTCCTCCGCCTCGGCTGGCCGGCTGTGCCTGGCCTGGCCTGGCCTGGCCTGTCCGCGGGCAATGCGATGCCAATTTGTCCTTGTCCTGGTGATCGCGCGCCTCGGCCGCCGATCGCCAGGCACTACCCGCGAGACGAGCTCGTGACGAGCACGTGAACTAGAGACTTGGCTTTTATTATGTATACTATTCTGTAAGCGCTGAAATCCTACAATCTCTCGTCGTCCTTATCATTTTTTCAACATTTAGTCAATCCTCTCTCGTCACACTTGCGCTTATCACTGATTCACGCAGTCGAAAAATCGAGATTTCGTACACGCGTATGCCGCAATCACATCTTTCTGGAATGCCTTCCTCTTTTGACGAGGCCAAATAGGTCAAACTTATTTTCGTGATGCTTCATTTTATGGGCGCCGAATCTAGTACCTGTCGGCACTGACGACAACTCTGCCTGCCATGCTCTCGCCGAATTCGATTTGGAAGCTTCTTATCTATTTTACCAGCATCGGATCGAGCGCAGCCAGATAAGACGTATTCGGAGAACGACCGAAGGAAGTTTTTCTGCGAACGGTTCGAGCCTCGTTAGCCGTTCGATTCGTCGATAACTCGAAGGCCAGACAGGGCAGGCCGGACTCGCGCTATTTTTTCCGGGCGATTCGTTTTCCCGAAGCTCGAAAAGTCCTCGAGCCGCGGCGCGCCAGAAAGACGGAAAAGGGGCTCGCACTCCATCATCGTCGGCGGCCGAAGCGTTAATTAGAAAATCTGAATAATTAGAAAGTAACTTTCACGGATTCCGCGCACATATCCTGGCCAGGGGCTTTCGACTGTGTTTTTTTTTTTTAATCGCGTCGGCCGCGAGCAGCCGCTGCTGGAAGAAAAAACGAGGAGCGCGGGCGGCGCGCGAGGGGCGGGGGTGGGGCAGGCGGCAGGGAAGACCAGCCCGCAGAGTTTTGTGCATACGTACACGTACGTAGGCAGTCGAAGGGGTTGCTCGTTACCGCGGGCTGGGCTGGGGTGTACTTTCGTAAGCTGGCGCGATTCGCGAACTTTAAAAGCTCTCGAGTTCGCCGGCGAAACGAATCGATCGGCGCGCAGCGAGCGAGCATGGCAGATGCGTATCTGCGCGGCCGTCTAGCGCGGCGCGATTGTATCGGCGGCAGCTTTAAATATATTTCGTTAAGCACGCGAGCGATAAAAACTTGCCCTTCGACTCTCTCTCTCTCTCTCTCTCTCTCTCTCTCTCTCTCTCTCTTCGTTCGTTGTCTTTTAGAGCAAGCTCGCGCGCACCCGCACCCACCCGCACATGCATATGCATGAGTATACTTATGCGCTGTATCGATTGTACCACTTTCCGATGCACTAGCTGCGCGATCGGACTTTAAAATCAGTTTATGAATATAAACATTGCGTGCCGAAATCCAGAGCGGCGCCGCGGCCGCGGCGATAAAAATCTGATAATTGACTTTTCCGCGGGTCGGCCGTCGTGTGTGTGAGTGTGTGTGTAGTGGCTGCGGTCGCAGTCGAAAGTCGTGCATATTGCAGTTTATTGCGATAGCGGCTACAGTGCTTGGCAATCGCAGGTAATATCTGCAAAGACGTCAGAAGGAAAAGGGGGCCGCCGCGATTTGGCCGGCGCGCCGTCAAATGATAGTGCCCCGACCCGATAAATCACGTCGCGCGGCGCTTTTAAAAAGCCAGCCGTCCGCGCGACCTCGTCGCCGGCGTCTCGAAGCGGGCGCCCACGACCGATCGACAGACTGGCTGGCGCGTGCCGACGAAATGATCGCGCTGATCGCGCAATTGGCGATCGGCGATGGGCGCGCGCAATCGAATTCGCGCCGGCATAATTGATGCCCGCGCGGGGAACAAAGAGCACATTCGTCATCGCGTCGCGGAATCGGAATCGGAAGCGACGGGGAGGGCGCGCGATCGCCGAAGCCCGATAGCGCTCGCGACTTTTATTTGCGCGCGTAGATGTATAGGCGACGTGGAGCGGCGTGTAGCGGCGTGTAGCGGCGTGTAGCGGCAACGGCGGCGCTCGCCCGCCGGCGGCGTGGTGGGGCTGTATCGTCGATAATCACGATAATAACAACACGACGTTTGAGCGAGCGGCGCGCTCGCCGGTCGATAAGTGGAAACGAGGCCGTCTTATATTACTTTGCTAATTCTTTTTTATGCGCACGAAAGTAAAGATCGCGCTCGTAAAGATTAAAGAGCGCGAGTCTTTATAGCAGTTGGTCGTTTCTTCGATACTCGCGTGCTTAATTATCGGCACAGCCACTGACTCAGCGGCCCAGTCCATTCGGCGAACAGCGCTGGCTCGCGCCGGACGAGGAGCTGCCGCGAAAAAGTTGCGCGGCCGTCGCTTAATTATTAATCGGCGCCCGGCACTGATTGTGTCGGTGCAAGAAGGCCGCGCCGGAAAATTAATCCGGTTGCAGTTGGCCGGGCGCGGGCAGGCCTAACGAAGCGTCGGGGCAAGGCGGGCCGGCGCGAGACGTATCGACGAGGCGAGAGCGCCGAGCCAGCGCCGGATGCCAAATTAGATTCGTAACTTTTGTGCGCGCCCGGCGCCCGGATAAAAGCCCAGAGTCGCGGCCGCCGCCGACGCTAACTGCTTGTTAAAAATTCCGCGCGCCGCCCTCGCTGTCCTCGCTGTCCTCGCTGTCCTCGCTCGGTCCGCCGCGCCTGATTTTGCGCGCGCTCCTCGAGGCGCCGCTGCAAACGCGATTAAGGGCCTGCGGGTCGCCGGACCCCGGCCGAACAATGGCCGGAGATCGATGCCAGCTAATTATCGAAATGTCGCCTATTCAGGCGCGAGCGCGCCGTTTGCTGCTTCTTTCGGACTAGAACTTTTAATGTCCTAATTGGACATCATTCATCGCGGGGGCGGCCAATGCAGGAATAAAGAAGACAGAGCGAGCGGACACGCGAAATCCCAATGGGAGCCGAGCGGTCGGCGAAGCGCGTATCGACGCCGACGGCCGCTCGAAAAAGTACTGTCCGCGAGCATCTCCTTAGACAATGGGCTCGCGGCCATAGGCGCGGACTGCTTAAGCGACATTTCGTTAGCTGCCGGCGAGCCGGCGCGCCGCCGCTGCCGGCTGTACACGGACGATATTTAAAATTAATCCTTCCTTTGAGCTTTCGCCCGGCTCGTCTGTCTGTCTTTTTATCGTGGCGATATGGAGTCGTATAAATTTTACTCCATTATATTCACCGACGAGAGCGAGAGAACGGGAGAAGGGTCGCGAGCGCGAGATGCGCAGGGGTTCCGCAAGCTGCGCCTCTCTCGTCTGCCGTGCTTTGGCGCGCGCTTCCTCTCTCGGTTTTTGTCTCTCTGCGGCTTCGAGCCGCGCGCACAGACGAGCCTTTCATTTGGAATCCTCAATCACCGGCGGTGATCAATCACAATTGAACCCGACTAAAAAAGGAGGCGAACGAGTCGCGCCGAGAGCAAGATATGACTCGGCGACGCCTGCACGGGGGCTGCGGAGGGACAGCAGGCGAAATAGAGCGCGCCGAGGCCGCACGCGCACTCGGCCTCCGCGCGTTCGCTGCCAGCGCCGCGGCGCCGAATCACCTCGACTGGCGTCTTCGCCGCGACCAGCCCCTCGAAGGTGCAGCTGGCGGCGCGGTCGGTGCAGTCTTTTGTGCGGGCGTTTAATCAATTATCGGAGCTTGTCGCGCGGCGCACGGCGTGTACGCCGGTAAATCTGCTCCCGCTCTCCGAGGACTCGCGCGCGCGCAAAATCCAGCGGGGACGACGCGGCCTGCTGGAACGCGGAGTGGTAATAATTAAGGCAAAGTTTGCTCGGCGATGCGCAGCTGTAGCCGCGTGTAGTCCGACTGGCTGGGGCGCGCCGGTGCAGCGGCGATGTCGATTTACGAACGGCGAGACGCGATAATACCGAACTTTATCTACGGGCGCGGCGGCTGTGCGTAAGCCTGCAGCGGGAGGCGAGGACTTTTTGCCCCGGGGCGCGCGGCCGTTTTTTGTTTCGGCTCGACCACGGTCTCGCGGATCGTGCGGTCAGCCGCGCCCTGCTCCGCCCGTGCCGCTTTTTTCCCCAAAGTCGCCGATACTCAACACCTATGAAAACTTCGGCCCGCCTCCGCGTTTTTCTTGTTTCTCGCTTCTCCTCGCCGGCTAAACATTTTCACGAATCACGCCGGCTTTTAATTAATTAGTTGCGAAAGAGAGCGCGCGGGAGAGGAAGATGCTCCGCGGATAAAAGGATAGGTGTGTGTGTGTGTGTGTGTGTGTGTGTGTGTGTGTAGATGAGCGCTCAGCAAGTTTGTATAGATATTGGGCAAACTCGTTAGAGTATTCGAAAGCAGAGGCCATTAACGAAAATATTAATCTATGGAAAGGAGGCGAGGTGAGGCGAGAGGTGAAGCTATGATTCATGGTGGCGTCGTTAGGCGATCCGAACTCTGGCGGCGAGCGCATTGTAGCCGAGCGTATCTGGGATAGATGGATGAAATGTAACTATCAAAGTTGGCAATCGCGTGGCCAGGCGGAGAATCGCGCATTCTCCTTTGCCCCTCTTTCTTTGCCTGCCTGCCTGCCTGCCTCCCTCCCTCCCTCTCTCCCTCCCGCCCTCTCATTTCCTTCTACTCGCTCGCTCTCGCAAAGCTCGCAAAGCTCGCAAAGCTTACAATTTATATTATGGACGGACTGCGAGCGCGTATAATTAATTTAATTAAACGTCTGCCCTCGAGAGCGCTGCTATTGGTTGCGGCCAACTTTTGCCACCCACGCTCCCTTGGCCTTGTCGCGCTCGTCAGGCTCTCGATATTTCGCGCGTCCTCCCGAGCCGCTCGTTAGGCGCGCCCGATCGGCCGCTCAATTTGACGCGCTGCTCGTCGCGCGCGTCGCCAAGATAAGCGAGGCCCCCCTCGAAGCCGCAGCGGCCCCGCGACGTGCAGCCGCGGTGTCGTTGAGAGGTGAGCCCACTTGGCCGGAGCTCGTCGGCTCGTCCCTCCGCACGCCAGCGCCTCTCGGACGCCGCCTGACTCGAGTCGGCGCGTGCACCGCGAAGGGCGCAGCTCGGCTGAAATTGAGAGCCGCTGCCGGCAGCGGCGCCCGATAGATAGGATTGGAGTTGATTTCCGGGCAGCGCTCCGGGCCGCTCGCTGCGTACTAGCCGATAATGTGTACGTACAAGGGGAGCGGCGTCCTCGTCGTATCGCCGCGGCTCGAGTAAACTCGAAAGGACCGGGCCGGGATTCTTGCTCTTCGACGCCGGACAGACGCTCGGACGGACATAGATTGCGGCTGTCCCCGTGGCGTCGGCGCCCCCGTCCCCGTCCCCGTCCCCGTCCCCGCAATCCTGCGATCCTCGTCGGGCATTCCTTGTTGTTTTGTCATCGAGTCCAAGACAATCCCTGCATACGAAGTCGAGGGTCGCTCGCGAGCAGTCCCGCTGTCCACGCATACGCTTAGCCGGCCGGGCAGCCCCCAACGACGCAGCCGCAGCCAGTCTGTTTTTTCGCCTCGAGTCGACGCTCGGCGCTCGCCGACGCTAGACAAGCGGCCGGAGCGCGCGCCACAGAGCGGATTTGGAAATCGTCGTTATCGAGCAGGCGAGAGCTAATGAATGGGCCGCGTTCATCAGTGTATCGAATGCTCTTACGTCAGATTCCGAAAGATCCGATAAACTGTTATGTATATTTCGTCCGAGCCTCGGCCGCTAGACGAGCTCTCTCACATGTGGACGCTCGAGTCCAACGTATTGCTATGGTACGACCACCAATCTTTATCTCGGCGATGCGATATAGAACCGTTTAGAGAGGCGATTGCGTCGATGCTGTTGTGCTGTTTGTGCTTCGACAAATAGCACTGCATGACTTTTGACCCATTGGTCGATCAGTTGTCGACCCCGGTCGTCCTAGGCTGGCCGCCGCCGAGTGGGCGCCGTGACTTTTGCTCGGCGCGCTATTGCCAAGGTGCTGCGATGGAGAGAGCGAGCGCCGGAGACGAATTGGCGAGGAACCGAAACCAAGTGAAAAGCGGGCGCGGGTTTATCTATCGCGTAATAAATAAGTTTCAGCGGCATTTTCGGCTAATCGCACTGTCGGCGCTATCTCGCTCGCTTCAACTCGTCGAGTGGCGCTCGAATTCGTCAGATGACTGGTCTGTCTCGTCGAAGCCATCGGAGATAAATGATTTGGCGATGTGGACCCGCCTCATTTAGTCCGCGGCCACGGAGCGTCGAGCAACGTGGGAAATCGGGATCCCGCTTGAGCAGCGCTGCCGGCACGCGTCAATTGCGCCCACGGAAAAGTCGCGAGTGGCGAGCTCGGCGGCGATCGAGAGCCGGGCCGATCGATGGACAGGGGATCGAGACTGACCTTGAGCGGACTGCCTTGGGAGTGCCGATCGGGCGAGAAATCGCAGCTCCAAGTGGTTTGCAATCACGCGCGCCCCATCGGATTTTGCCTGCGACGAGTAAGTTCTCGAATTTAATTATGGCAATTAGAGTGGAAAAGTTTCCTTCTCCGGGCGGATGGCTGCAGTCGATCAGCCGCGGCAGGCCCGCGGGGACATTAGTCCTCCCGCCGGCACTGATTGACAGGCCAACTTTTCGATCGCGAGCCTCCGCCCGCCGCCACCTCCGCGGACCGACTCTTTGAGCGGCCGGCGCGCGCCTGTTTTTCATCTGAATAAATCATTCGCGGCTAAGTCCACTTTTCAGTTGTGCTCGCTCAATGATTCATGGCTCGATTTAATACACGCGGCTCGGAGTTTCCCGAGCGACGCGTAGGAAAAACTTTGGCACTCGGGCGCAGCTCGATTCGGGGAAGGAGCCGCGCGGCCGAGCCGAGCGGCGGACAGCGAGTTGCGTATAAGCACGTACGCGGAGCGTATTTATTCCAAGTCGCTATGTTTGATTGATTTAGCTGGTCTGCCGCGCAGAGAGGCGCGCTGGGGAGGGGGCGGGAGCAGGGGGCTCCGTCGATGGACGAGACGCGAACACGTGTAGCGTTTCTATAGCCGCTCGGAGAACAAGTCGCCGCGGCGGCTCTTACGTACGTGGCTCACGTGCATATGCCCGCAGGCGAATGCGAATGAGACACGTCTGCCTTGCGGCTCGACTCGCAATCGAATTCAAATCTGCGTGGAATCTCGGCCGATGCATAAATCAGCCGCTGACGCGAGTCGCGCCGACTGGCCGCGCGCGCGCCCGCCCGCCGAACCCGCGAGGTCGCGCGTGCGCGCGCGCGCACGCGGTCCGGCGTCCGGCGGCTCCGGAGGCCTCGCTGGAAGCGCGCCGCGCGCGACGCGACAATGTAGGCGAGCGAGGGGCCGGTGTGCATGCGCCATTGAAATAAGCATGAGGCGAATCGCGCGCGGCGGCCGATCGCCACGTCACCGTGTAAGCGCGCTCGAGCTGGCGGCATCGGCGTGGCTGTGTAGAGGAGGAGGCCTCCGTCTAGCGGCCGCATGCTGGCGCCCGCGTTATAGTCTATCGAGCGCTATAATAACGGATTGGCTGGCTCGGGCGCTGCGGCGCACGCCGATGACCGGCAGCCGACGACGCGCTCGTGCCGAGTTCACCGAGTTTATAGGTCGGTCGCGCTGATTGCTGCTACCCTCCTTCCTCGGCAAAGACTCGCGGCGCGAGGGCGACGCGAGCGCGACGCGAGCGCGATCGGAGCCCCGGAGCCCCGGAGCGGCTGTCAATCGCGCCGAGACGCATCAATTTTTACTGGCCATGAATATTCCATCGGCGCAGAGCATCGAGCCTCGAGTCGCGCCGCCTGGCCGATCGCTGGGGGTGGGCATCGACGTTGAAAATCATCGCTCGCGCGCGGCAAGGCACGTCGAGTCGACTTGGAGCAGCCCGTGACACGCGGCGCCCGTCAACGAGGCGTCTGAATAATTAAGCCGCCAGTCGGGCATGGCGCGCCCATTAAAAAACAGCGGGTACACACGGCGTGGATTTCGGTCGATCGCCTGCGCGCGGAGACAAACGAGTTGCGGGTGGCCGTCCGGAGTTTGACGCATCGCGCGGGCTTCGCGTTACGGCGCCTATCGGCCATGCCATCGTTCGTTAAAATTGAGACCCGCGGCGAGTCGAAGGCGAGTCGAAATTCGAGAGCCGATCGTCGATCTTGGCCAATTAAAGATTGGATTGAGCCAGCCGGGCGCCCGCAAAACATCGGGCGCTCGGTGTAACCTTGCGGAAAATTAATCGCGCGCAATATATAGCGCGAGCGGGGGCCGCGCATCCGATTCGCCCGGGGGCGGCGCAGCTGCGCTCATTTTCGCCTGATTTTATAGGAATTTAAGAATAATTCAATTAGGGCCCGGGGATCAGTTCTATCCGGGATATGCTAATTCGCCGCGCGGAAAAAGAGAAAGAAGGAGGCACTCGAGAGCGAGAGCGCGAGAGCTGCCGGCACTAACTACGAGTTACAGGTCGCGCAGCCGGGGGGTGCCGGCAGCTAAGGCGTTCGCTCGTTCGACTTCAATTTAAAAATCCAATCTTCAATAATCGTTTGCGCAGTGTCCCCTTGCAGAGCCGGCGAGCAGCCGGGAGATCTTGGGCAAATATACGACTCGGCCTCATTTTCATTCGGTCTGATTAAATTCATTAGTTTAATAGCCGGGTATCAATATCAAGCCAGCTAAGTGATTCCTTCCGTCTTTCGAGTCTGCCGAGTCTGCTGCTGCTGCTGCTGCGAGCGTAGCGACGCTTTTTAGCGCTTCTTTTAGCCGCCAACTCAGCCCTAGGGACGCGGCACCCCGAATCCATCGCGGATCAACGGGGCAGCTCGCCGATAAAATTCCAGTGGAATGACTTATTTAACCAGCCGAGCCGATGGAGTGGGGTCGTCGAGATTTGCTCGAGATTAGGCTGCGCGCGACCACTCGATATCGGGACGGCGGGCCGCCATCGGCCGCTCTCGCGGTTCGTCTAATTGCGGAAACGAACTGACTTGTAACTAACAGGCGACGGGAGAGAACGGAGCGGAGCCGCCGGGGGCACAAAAACTGATGAGATTCGCAGGAGCGCGCAGCGAGCGCGGAGCGCGCCCGCGAGCAGGACGATGCGCAGGAGAGGAAAAAAGGAAAGCTCGCGGAGCTTGATAAAGTTCAGGTAAACATTGGTTAGTCGGATTAAACTGAGATATTCTAATGGGCGAGGAGGAGAGTAGGCCCCCGGGGTGCCGTCAGGCTTGTATCGGCCCCTTGTATCTTAGCGGAAACTAATGCCGCGCGCGCCTGCAAAACTCCCGTCCGCCGTAAAAATGTGTATTCCCGCTTGGCCAATCGGCGCAGCCAGCGTAAGCTATCGCCGCCGCCGGAAATTCGATTCTTCCGAATCGACTATGCAAATTGGCCGCTGCAATTATGAGCGCGGCGGTCGGCCGCCTTTTCCGCTCCGGCGACAGCCGAGCGAGCAATTTTGGGCGCGCGGCCGCGAATCCAGTCCCGTTAATCATTAAGATAACTCGACGAAAGGATAGCATTCTGCTCCCAGCGGTGGCTTGGGAAGCGCGGCAAAGTTCGAAGATCGCAGCGCGTCAGCTGTCGCTGGCCTGATGACGTCGATAAAGCGCTGCCGAGCGGCGGCGTCGCCAGGACGATCCTGGGATTCCGAGTGCGCTCGTCACACGCGCGCGGCTCGTCGCGAGGCGAGGCGGGCCGAACAAGGGGCCGCTGCGCAAAAACTCCTCGGACGCATTCTCCAAATGACACTAATCGCCTTCCTTTATCTTCCCACGGTTCGCGCGAGGCCGATAAAAAGCGCGGAAAGAGGGAGCCGCGATCTGTCCCCGACGCGGCTCGCAGTCGCTTTCGCGATCGCGGCACCGCCGCGCGATCATTTCCACGCGGCTCTCGCTCTCTCTCTCTCTCTCCCTCTAATGGGCCGATCAGCCGCGTCGGCAGAGGTCCGGCGGCTCGTTGCGAGCGGCTATTGGCACCGGGCTTCGCGCGGCCTCTTAATTCAAGAGCACACACAAAGCGCGGCGAGGCGAGGCGAGGCGAGGCGAGCGACGGTCGATCGGCCAATGAGCGTCTATGAGGATATTGGTAATTTCGCCGGCGCGTATCTCTTGAGCCTTGAGTCTTTGTTGGACGCTCGCTGCTGCGCGCGCTAACTGGCAAGTAGCTGGCCCTCGAAAGCCACTGGCTGCGGGGTCATTGTAACCGATCCGCCGGCGGCGCGCGGCAGCACCCGCATGGCCCGCCGGCTAGTGAATCCGCGCGCGGGTCACTATCGATACGGGACGCCGCCGCTTCGGCGCACCGGAGCATTATGTCAGCGAGCCGCGAAAGCCGCGAGAGCCGCGCGAGCCCCGCGATCAATCACTTCGACGGCGCGCGCCGCCGACTCGTTAGCCCGCTGCGCAAGCCGGCACACTTGCGCGTAAGTAGCGCTCGGCTACGCCAACATGTGCCGTGTCAGCACTGCTTCTTCGTTATCGTTCATTCCTCGTCCGGCGGAAGTCGCTAATAGACCTAATCATTTTTCCATTTGCACCGCTCTATTTTTCCCCCTTTTGTTATTGCATTACACACTGGTCGACCAGCTGCTGGCCCGTTCATTAGCGGCAAGCAATCCCGATAGCTGTGTCGACGCGCGCGCGCGCGAAAGCGCATTCAAGCCCGAGATTGCCGTGAAATTTGTGAGAGGCATAAAATTCGGGCGGCGCATTCCGCTCGGTCGCGCGCGCGCGCGGCGACAAAACCGGCTCGCGTTCGATTAGCGCCTAATAAAACGGAGAAGATCGGCGCACTCGATTTTCCCAATTGACGCCTGAGCGGATCAAACGGGCGAACGGCCGCGCCGCGGCCGCGGGCCCGCTCGTAAAAAGCTCCGCGCGCACTTCTGTTTAGTTTTCTCGTTTGCATTCTTCCGACATATAACCCTCTCTTTCTCTCTGCTCATCAGTCTGGCCTGTGCACACACGGAACGCCAGCCGGGAAAGAAAGCGCGATGGAGCCGCGCGGCAAGTCGCTTCTTTGTATTCCCTTTTTACGGCCCGTGTGTGGCATTATAAATTCAAGCGATACTCGCATGCTCCTCCCGTGTCTGGCGCTCGTGCCGCGCGCGCAAGCCTCACCGCTGATAAAAAAGGAGGAGCGCGGGGGCTGGGACGGATAAAAAAGAAAGGCTAAAGGAAAAAGCCACTCTCTCCCTATTTATTATCAAATTTCTTTATGGCTTTACAAGGCCGTCAGCGGCCGCTCGGTGCGCGCTGCTGCGCCTCGTAACATTTTCCAATCGTCCGCCGCCCACGGCCGCGCGTTCAATCTTGCAGAGCTCCGCTTTACAGCCGTACAATTCTGCCTCGGTCCGTTCATTTGGGCCAACGCGCGCGCGCGCCCGCCTCGGACGCCGCGACCTTTTTTACGAGCTGCCGAAGCGGCGATGAAAAAACTGAAAACTGCGGACGCGGGTCCAGCCGCGCTGGCGAGGAGCATCGGGCGACGAAACCCAGGAGTCGCTCGATCGGCGCTCGCGCCCGTGTTGCCCGTGCGCCGATCGCGAGACGCGCGTCGAAGCGTCGAACGGGCATCGATTCGCGCCCGACGACGTGGCGCTCGGTGGCGCGCAGCCTCGTTTATTTCGCCGCAGCCCGCGGGGATTAAGCGCTGCCAGGCGGCCCGACGACTCGCAGCGCTAATCAAAGCGAACGCGAGCTCGAGTGGCCCGCGTCGATGCAGTTCGGGACTCGATGTTCGATGCCCCCGGCGCATGCTAATTAAGCGGCTTTGAAAAACACTTATCCACTTTTTCCTCATTAAAATGCATAAGTTTGCGAGTCGCGGGTATACGACAACACGCGGCTGACACGCTCGATAGAGAGCGAGAGGACAGATGTCAATTAACGGGAGCGTGCGTCCCGAGCGCAAGAAAGAGCGAGCAAACTCGTGTCGAAGCAGCGCCTACATATTCATTGGCTGCCCCCTCCGCCGTGGTGCGCCGAGCCGCGCGCTCTCTCGCTCTGCCTCTAGCAGCAATACGTTTGAAAAAGTGATTGATAGACCGATATATGGTCGAGTTGTGTCGGCGGCCGGGCCGCGCACTATCGATATTCGATGCTATGAAAATTTCATTATCGGCGTCATAATGATATAAAGGCAATGTCGCCCAGGACGAATGAGGGTGGCTCGCGCTCGCGCGCGCGCGCGCGCGCGGCACACCTCGTCGACACTCGCTCGAGCTGTCGATTAACTTCGTTAATTATTCGACATTGCCCTCACTCGCGGCTATAGCTGACAATCGTCCCACGCCACTTTCTATATGCGCGAGGCGCCATTTTCAATCGGCTTTTAATAATCGTTGGGCTCCCTCTCTCCCTCTCTCCCTCTCTCTCTCTCTCTATCTCTATCTCTCTTTGGCTGCCCCGCTCAAACTCGGCTCCTGGCTACCTTTCGCCTCTATCTGTCCTGCGTGGCCCACTCTCTTCGCGTTTTTCGCTCGCAACCTGATAATTTAACTACTCGCGACAGACATTTTCAAAATCAAATGCACATTGCAACTGGAGATCGATCCTCTGCAAGCTTTATGATTTCTGTAAAAATAGATCGATTCGATTGTTTATTAAAATAAAAAGTCTGGACAATGGAGTAAAAATGTAGCATAATTTATGAAGCCGCGGCCCGTTACATCTAGTCGATAAATCAATAACATATGAGCGATAATACCATAACCAGACTAATTGTGCCTTCTGCTTTTTTTGTTTTCAGGTGAGTTCAGCTCCGCCGACAAGTACTTTGCACTCGTTAATAGAGGCTAAACGCACCGAACTGTATACACCGTGAGTAAGATGCTTTTCGGAATCAAAAATTTATCGCAGGAAGCGGATCTTCTGGAGCTCTCGAGTCGGGGGGTTCGATAATAATTAATATCTCAATTATCTATCGGCGAACGTCGTTGGCCGGGGAGCCAAGTTTAAGGGTGCCTCGTTAAACATTAAGCCGCGCGAACATGCAAACGATGCGCGTTGAAAAAAGCGATGCGCGAAGGAAGCCAAGAGGCGACAACGGAAAAATTTTGCGATTGGTGGTTGGTTGACTGGCTGGGTTCGGCGCCGCGGGATCAATAGCCGGGCGACGCTAATTAAAGATGCGCGATAGGTGTTGCGGTAAGGTAATTCGATAGCGCGATTGCCAGTTGATTTGCGCGAGGCTCGACAACAGAAATATGAAAATCCAACGTTGCCAGCCGTTAATTGACGTGCAATCTGACATGGAAGCCATGAAATTGATTAGCGAAGAACGAATTAGAATCGATTGCCCGTAGGTACGTCAGTTCGGCTGCGGCGGCACAATAAAACACCGGATTAGCAAATAATTAAGCGCGATAATTAGCCGCGGCTGAAATGAAGCGGCTGAAGCGGTGTGTAATCGAATACACGCGCGCGCACGCGGCGGTCGCGAGAGACTGGTGGCTGCCGAAGCCGGGGCAGAAGATAGGCAGGCGAGCAGGCAGGCGGGCAGGCAGCAGGCAGCAGGCAGGCAGGCAGGCAGGCAGGCAGGCAGGCAGGCAGGCAGGCAGGCAGGCAAGCAGACAGAAGGAAAGTAGCTGCAGGCTAGGCAGAATAATTTGGCAGAGCGCCGGCAGAGCGGCGATGTACTAATCAAGGGCCTTTCGAATCGGAGCTTGCACAAGTCGCGGGGGAGCTGCCGATACCGAGTGAGTGGCATTGTGTGTTGCTGAGCTGCAGCATGTAAATTTCGCCAGTCGCCGGCGCATATTGAGAGCACGTGAGTCGTCGGGCGGCGGGCGGCGGGCTGCGGGCGGCGAATCAAATCGATAGCCGAGCTAAGATATATCTATCAGTGCAATTGTCAGTGCGCGGCCGCGGGCGGCGGCGCGGGGCCGGGCGGGGTGCGGGAAGTAGGAGAGCAAGAGCAAGCAGCCGCGCGGAGGAAAGCAGAAGCGTCGGGGCCGGGGTAGGAGAGGTGGCGCTGTGGAAGGAGGTGCCCGGGGCACACAGCTTAATCACCCTCCCGCGGCCGCGCACTCGCGTTCTTCAAGCTGCCACCCCTTGGCTTGCTTGCTTGCTCGCTCGCTCGCTCGCTTGCCACCGCACTCCGCCACACTCGCCGGCTAACGGCGCTGCTCGCCTGCCGAATACTCGGCGGCCACTCGCTCGGCCCTCCGTACACTCCGATAATCAATAATTATACTCAAATAAAGACGGACAGAGACGGGCGGCCGGCTGAGCCTCGGAGGAGCCGGCCGTGAAAGGATTGGCTGCCTGCTAAGATAACGAGCCGCGCGCCCGACCGCGTCGATTTGTCGCTGCCGCGAGCGGCCCCGTTTCGCCCGCAACATCGCCCGGCACTCGCAATGGGTCAAACTCGGCGCCGCGCGGACACGTTGGCTTGCTCAATCTCCGACTCGGTCGATTATCGCAGCTGTTTGCCGAGCGCTTAGCAAATGCAAAGTTTTGGAGGAGCGCGCGCGCCGGCCCAAGTCCCCATGCATCTTTGATAAGGTTTCTATCGGAGCCGCAAGTTGGAGCAACTTGGCCTGGAGTATCGAGTTTGGAATCTGGCCGCTCGCACAACTGCGCAGCGATCCCGTCGAGCAGCTCGTTCTCTCTCGCTCGCTTGCTCGCTCGCTCTGTCTCGGCACGGCTACGCAAGAGAACGGGAATAATTAATTTTTCAGACTACCCGGGGCCGCCGCGTCGGCTGCGTGATTCGGGCGTATTCCTTTAATTAATCCCCGTAATTAGCGCTCGCGCGAGTTTTAGCGAACGCGCGGAAATTCCGCGAGGTGGGCGGGCGGCCAGCGCCGGAGCTTATAAATCATCGGCGCGGGCGGCATACAGGTAAACAAAAGAGTGCTAAGTAATAGCGCGAGTCGGACTTACGGGCGGCTTGCCGGTGGCAAAAGCTCGCGCAACTGGCGGCTAAGGTGGGGTTGATCGATGCAAAAGCCGCTGAAAGTCGCGTGTCGCGCCGTCCTCCCCGCCTAATTAATCACCCTGGTATCCAATATGGCCAGGTCCCTTGGTCGGTCTCCCGACACGACACGTTTCCTTGCCCCCCCCCCCCCCCCCCCCACCCCCTTATATCTATACTCCGGCAAAATAAATCGCGCTATCTAAATCAGCGCCCGACGCGACGTTGAACAACGAGCCCGATCGATCCCCCGCTCTTCCGCTATCTCGACTCTTCTTCTTCTGCTTCTTCCTCTTCTTCTCCTGCTTCTGCCTCTCGCCGGGCGCGCACGGCTTTTTCCTCTCCCTGCGGCGGGCGGCGCGGTGCGTCAAAGACACCGGTCCGCAATGGGCACGCTGTCCGACTTTGGCCACTTGCGCCCCGACTCGGCGCTCGAGTGGCAGGAATTCCGGGCTCTCGCGCGTAAGCGGGTCAGAAACTTCTTTCGACCCTTCCTTCCTTCCTTCCTTGGGCGGCCGGCCGAGGTCAGGGACCTGCGCCCGGCATTAGCGCCGGCTCGATGCGGATCAGTGTGTCGCGGGCGCGCGCGCGCGCCTTGCCCGAGGATAATTATGCAGACTCGCGATATCGGCCTGATTGATCTTCGGTTCGCGTGCGCGCGACAGCCGGAGAAATCAATCTGCTGTCAAAAGGTGGAGGCGCTGGTCGATCTTAACGAGCGACGTGTGCACGCTCCCCGGTGCAACAGCGCACGAAATTCAGCCTGCCGCGACTGCCACGGCATTCAGGAGTAATTTAGCGATTACCGATGCTCCCGATTGCTCTCCGCCGCTCGAGCCTATCGACGGCCCCTTCCATCATTCACAGCTCGCCGCTTTCTCTCGCCGCCCGCGCCGCCCGCCATATCAACTTTCGCACTGGCCGCTGCCTTACCGGCGTCGCCTAATCCGCGCGCGCTTCACTCCCGCCTCGCGGCCGCTATGCTAATTGGCCGACGCGAGCGACGAGTGCAAAAAACCAACGGCTCCGGCGAGTAGGTGTCGCGGAACACAAGCCGGCACGAGCTCGAATGATATATTGACAGTCGGCTTGCGGAGATTTGCATTGTACATAGGTTGCGTTATAAACGGGGCGAGCACGTGACGGCCACTACGAGAGAGCGAGAGAGAGAGAGAGAGAGCCAGGCAATTGATTCAATCGAGCGTCGGAGGGCGGGAGGGAGGGAGGGAGGGAGGGAGGGAGGCAAGCAGCGAGGGGCGCAGGCGAGTGGTTGCCTCCCGCCGCCCACCGCACGGCAAGGAAGCAAGCACATCTGTGTGATGGCCACTCGAAAGTCGATCGATGGCCGCTCGATACATTATCCCCGGCGGCAAACTGCCGTGAGCGAGCGAACAAACGCAACGCGCGTTTGCGTATCGATTTGCCAGTCACGTGAAACTGCAACGTGTCCATAGTTTTCAAGTGCCGGCTGCCAGCGAGCCGAGTCTTGGCCTTTTAGCGCGTGCCAACTTTCTTATCGCGCGACGAGCCCCCCCGCCAACGATTGATCGATTGCGCGCCCATCGTCGTCGACCCGATCGAACATCGACGACCCGTCGAAAATTCGCTCTCGGCGCTGTTCGTCGTGGCGCGCGATTCAATTGACCTATCGGCGGCCTCGCCTACTCGCCTCCGCGCGCGCGAGCGAGCACTTTTCCGGCGGCATTGTTGAGCGTGATTAAAAATGATAAAAGCCGGGGGCGCAGCCTGGGCGCGCGTCGTGCCTCGTCAGCGGATCGAAGAGCGGATGGGGAGCCCCGAAAAATCGGCAGAGTATAACCCGAGATTACGCAGGGCCCCCACCTCCGCCGGCTATTCCTCAAAGAGTTGCGCGGCAGTCGCAGGCTCCGCGTCGTCGGCCCCTTAACGAGTCCACTCGAAGCCCGAAAGCCGAACTGGGGCGATATTAAAATTAGAGGAGAGCGAATACACGAGGAGGACCTTTACGGGCGAGCGCTACATGTACGCCGAGATGGATGTACGGTGGCGATATTTCCAGAGAGGGAGAGTCCAATTCGGCGGGCCGTTACGCTCTCTCGGTCTCTCGGTCTGCCGAGCGGCGAGGGTGGCACTGGCTCCGCGATAAGGCATAGCTCTGAGACGCCGGCAGATCAATGCCGAAAGGGTTGAAAAGCGCTCTCTCGCGAGGGGAGATCGACGCTGAGAGAACTGATCGCGGCGATAGGCAAATTTCGCTGGCGAAGGGTACGAACGAGTCCCCGCAAAAGTGCCAAGCTGGACGATGCGTGACGCGCGACGCCGGCGATCGGGTCCGGCGCGTCGCGATCGCGGAAGGAGCGCCGCCGGCAATCGGCGAAACTCGAAGCAGTCGATGGCAGGTTCATTAGCCAGCCCCACGGCCAAGCGCGCGGTCTTGGCGGCACAGGGTGGATCGCGGGGCCGCGATAGCTCAGCCGGCTACGCAAGCATCCACTCGCCGGCGCGGAGCTGCCAAACTTTTTTTTATTCCTGTCTCCCGGCCTCCCCGCCGACCCGCCGGCCCGCCGACCCGCGATTTTTCTGCTCGATAAACGCTTTTAAGCTCCTCGCTCGGCCGAACATTCTGCCTTGTCAGATATTTACTCGACGGCGCTCGCACGCCGCGCGGGCTCGCGCAAATTATTACCCTCATTCGTTTTAACTTTTGCAAAATTATCCATGCTCGTTCGCCGGAACGCCGATAAAAGTTTGGCGCCTGCGCGCCGCCGAGCTAGATGGACCTCCGCGCTGCAGGCTCCGGCGCTAGATTCGACGGACGAGGATTCCGCATAAACAATAATGGGGCGACCTCTTGGGGAAAATTAGCGTGGTCGGGCGGTGGGCAGTATGGGTGCGGCTCGAGTCTGCCGAGGGGGGCTTCCGTCACATTAGTTATTCCCTCGGCCGTCGCGCGGCATTCTCACGAATACGTTTTTTGCGCTGTCATTTGTCTCCAATATCTCTCGGCGCCCGCACTCTCCGACGCGGCCCCCTCCCCCTTTCCCCGCGCTCGCGTTTACATTTGCGCTTCGGACTGCTTTCCCTTTGCCCCTGGCGTTGCCACCGCCAGCGCCGTTGGCTGCGCGCTCGTCGTCGCGCAGATGTATCGCCGCGGCCGCGCGCGCGCTCGGGCAAAAAACGGTCGGCGGCGACGGCGGCGCGCTGGCATGGGGGAGAGCCTAAGTGTCGCTCAACTGCTCGCCGCGCTCAGCCTGCCGATTTGTTGCCGCCTTGCGCAAGCAGCGTCGCTGACGTATTCAGCCTTTTCCCTCGCCCTGGGCCGCGCGCTTCGACGGCCGCTTCCGGCAAACCAAGTGACTCGCCCAGCACCAAGACGCTTCGCCGAGCGATTCGATTGTCGTTCGCGACCTGGCAGCGAGTCTCGAGTCGAGCCTCAGCGCTGCGATAATCGCGGCGAGCGCCAGTCGTGTGCGCGTAACGAAGCCAAGTTTTAATGAGTAGACGCGGAATCGAGCTGAAAGAAATGGCAAATAAACCAGGAGGAAAGTTGGAAGGGTGTTGCGGAAAATAATATCGTAACGAGACAATGGGGAGTGGCATTCGATCAGCGGATAATTAGCGTGGGTATCGTGAAATCTGGAAATTCGCCATCTATTCGAGCGTACTTTTCTCTCCCTCTCGCAGCAGCGGCAGCGGCGGCGGCGGCAGCGGTGGCGGTGGCGGCGGCAGACGGAGCCGTTCTACCGCGACGCGACGCGACTCAGCCAACTTTCTCATTAGTCGGCCGACAATGCAACAGCGTTAGCAGTGGCTATATCTGCAGCCGAGTATAATAACGCGTGCGGCTTCAGACGACGATCGGCGATTGTCGCAGGCAGTGGCTGGCGCCCCAGCTATAAAGCCGCATCGCAGCTATAACCAGCGAGCGCTCGGTCTATTCTTCCCGCGAGCGCTGGATACGGAAGCGCGAAATACGGCAATATCGCGCGCCAGCTAAGCTCGCGCCCGCGAAAAACTGATCAGCCGCAGGCCGAACAAAGCCGACGGCGCGTTATATTGTCAGATTATCGAGCGCCGCGGCGACAATTGCCGACTGCTGCCAATAATCGTAACAATGGGGATCGCGCCTCGGCCGCCTCGGCCGCCTCGGCCGCGGCTGGCGCGCTGATTACGGAATAAAGGCCGCCGCCTCGTTGACCCGAACTTTCGACAGCCGATCAGTCGGCAAGTTTGGGCCCGGTGCGGATAACGCCAATCCGATTTCGCGACGCCGCGCCTGGCCGACTAATCAAGCGAGCGAGTGACGGCCGACCGAAGCGCGAGGGCCCGGTTAATCCGACAAAGGATATTTTTTAGGCTCTTGGCGCGAATGCGACGGCCGGCCATTGTTTCTCTTGGCCGGAAAATTACCACCGTAATTTTTTGCTCTCCTTGGTTCGGGCGGAGCCGCGAGCGGGCAAAAAGTAATATGGGTGAATCGGGCGGTGGCGGCGGCGATGCCCCAAAAGGAAAAAACCGAGCGCCGAGGCCGCCGCGAATTTCAGCCAATATCGCGCACGCCCGGATGAATGTCTCGGTGTCCCCGCGCCGCTGCAGCTTGGCCGCTCTTCCTTCCGCCATAGCGCTCCTCTCGTTTTAATATTTCTCCGGGCGAATGCCTCGACTAATATATGGCTTCGGCCGAAGCACGGCGCCGAGTGCCGAGCCGCGCGCCAGACACACGCTGACCAGTATCCGCATACAGTCGTAATGCAAATCAGCCGACTATAGGTATATGCGCGGTCAATATTAATTCTCGGGCTCTCACATGCCTGATCGACTTTCCCCCTCCCCCTCCGGCTCGCGGCCGCGGCCGCACACGCGCCAGCGCGCCTCTCAAGTCGGATGCGATCGCCGGCGTTCGCTTGCCCTCCATCACGCCCAATTTTCCGACGTCGATCAGACTGCCTCGCCTCATCTCGCCTCATCTCGCCTCGCCGCCCCGCGCCGCCCGTATTTTAAAACAAATGCATTTCCCCCTTTGCTCGCGCGCTTATATTCGCTCGAGTACGTACTTTGCCCGGGACTTTTATGAGCGCGCCCCAACGTGTTGCATTTGCATTTTATACTCTTTCCTTGGAATTGAGTGGCCGCGCTGTCCACCCTATTTTTCAAACAATTAACATCATCTCACCCCCCCCCCCTCTCTATAACCCCTCTCGCGCTCTCTCTCTCTTTTCATTCTCGCCTCGCGGCCGCTATATTTATCGCGAGTCAAGTCGCCGCGAGCACGCGCGAGTCCGATCGATTCGGCGTAATCTGCCAGGCTTGCACATCGGGCGGCAATCGGCTTCTTCGATTCCGCAATACCTCGCGTCGCCCTCCATTAGACTTGTTATTATCGGCGGCGCTCGTCACTGGAGCGCGAGTAAAATGATTAGGAGGAATTATTGGGCCGCTGTGCCCGCTCTCGGCTCTCCCCCGCATTGATCGAGTCGAAAAAGCAGAGGCGGCAACGGCGGCGACGGCGGCAGCAGCGGCGGCTTCGTGTAAGCTTTGTGCTCAAAGGCAGGAGGGGCGAGAGAACTCGTAATTAACGAAAAATATTTCGGATCAGCGAGAAATAATTCAGCGGGCGCCGTTTCCATTATAAAGGCAATAACCTGGCTGGCGCCTAGCTGTCTCTTTCTTCCACCCTCGGCCGCTTACGAGTGCGGCGGCTCTCGCTCTTGTAATCTGCGACGTGTATTATTATACGAGTGAGCGCTCTCTCTCTCTCTCTCTCTCTCTCTCTCTGTCTCTCGCGTTGCGGCAAAAGAAACAACGCGCAGAGCCCTTCTCGCGCGTAATAAGCATAAATCCTCGGACGGCGAGCTTATCTGCGAGTCGGCCAGCAGAAGAGCGCTCGAATAAAATATCATACATTAATGCGCTGCTTGCACCCCTTTCTGGCGTCGTACAGGGGCGCGCGTGCCGGCCCGGCGCCTGCTTCAACGCCGAGCGATCGCTGCATTGTTGCAGGCTTACCTGGCGCCCGACTACAAGTGCTTCAGCTGCCGATCGAAGCGCGCCGATCTATTGTGGCCCTTCAGCCACGAGCCGAGAAAGCAAACAAACGCGAACCGCCGCGACGACTCGTTTGAAGCGGAGCGCGCCTTTTCTTTCTCCGCGCTCCTCTCGCTGTTTCGCCGTTTCACCTCAATAGCCTTGTAGCTCGGTCTCCTTCCCCGGCGCCTCGGCACTTGGAGGGCCTCCAGGAATTTCCGACTTGTCGCAGTGAAAGCAAACCTTTTTTCTCCCTCGGCGCCTCGCGGCCAGAAGGAAACCCTCGATGTAGGTTACCCAACGCGTGCGCTCGCGCGCCGCCCGCCACCTGCGCACCTGCACTCGGCTGTGGATGTTCGTCCGTCGATAGCCCGGCCGCACATTCAGCCTCGCATGCCACGCTCCCGCAGACTCGCGGCCTGCGTGGCTTTGGAATAAGAAAGAGCGAGCGCGTCGGGGCGGCGGGGGCCGTGGCAGAGACCTGAGGGGGCTCGAGGGTTGAGCACGAAAAGGGTTGCGCTCGAAGCCCGATCAGTCATTAGACAAGTGGGTATTCGCATATATCGGGAATTGTAAAATCGATAGGGGTGTCCGTTGGCTCCTGTAAGGAAGTGCCGAGGGGTGGGGATGCGATGGAGCGGAGGGCATCACGCCACCTCCTCGCGGCGGCACAGTAGCAACAGCCGCGCCGCGCATCACCGCGCGGAACCCCTTTCTCCGTGTGTATATGTTTCCCCGTCGACCCCCTTTGTTGCTTCGACCAGCCACCCAGCCCCACCCCCCGCACCGCCACCCAAGCATCGGGCCAGCCGTCAAACCACCCGAGCGCTTTTCTCTCTAGTCTCTCTCTCTCTCTCTCTCTCTCTCTCTTTCGCTCCTTTCGCGTCCGTAGGCATCCTCATGGCGCTGGCGGCGGCGGCGGCGGCGGCGGCGGCGGCAGCGGCAGCGGCAACGGCTCGGCTGAACGTATCCAGTCCTTGCATATTAATCCTACCCATAATTCCCACTTCCAGTTTGGGCAACCCTTCGCTCAGCGGAATATAAGGGGGCGAGTGGCCGAGCTATCGATTGAGCTTTCTTTCGCTTTTGGAGCCGCTGCTGTCGAGCGGCGAGAGGCCGGCTTTTAATTGGCATTCTCCTGCGGCGAGAAGAGAAGAGCAGAGGATAGAGTAGAGTCGAGCAGAGAAGAGAAGAGAAGAGAAGAGAAGCGAAGAGAAGCGAAGCGGCGGAGAAGCCGCGCGCCTGCCGGATAGAAAGAGAAAGAGAATGAGAATGAGAAAGAGAAAGAGCAGAGGAGTGGGAAAGGTAGCGAGGCGGTGGGAGGAGAGAACGAGAGAAATGAGATTAAGAGAGAAAAGAGGGTGGCTGGGTGGGCGGCTGATCTGCCTATGGGGACGCAAAGGGTTGCCGCCTCCACTGCCGCCGCCGCCGCTGCCGCCGCCGCCGCCGCCGCCGCCGCCGCCTAGCCATGCCTCATGGTTTCAGGTATCTGGCGATTTTCTTTTTCCCTGAGCGGCCTTTTTTCCGCTAATTCTTCTTTTATCTTCGCTTACATTTTTTTACTTCCATTATCCAGCCCCTCGTAACCCTTATTACACGCCCTTGTCGCTGACCAGTCCGGATAAAGCCGAGAGCACAGCTCGCGCACAGATATGTATTATACGAGCCGCACACTTTATCTCTGGCCGCTTCTTTTTACTCGCTTTCGGCCGAATGTCGTTGCACGCGCTTTGTGCGCGCCTGCCTTTGAGGGCTGGCGAGCTGACTTGCCGAGCGCTTCGGAATTCGGGCGTTTGGCGAGCTCGCGACTGCCGATGCGCGTCGCGCCTTTGACGGCCGAGAGGCAGAAGCCCAGACCGAGGCCCGTCGCTAAACGAGCAACCGATTGCGAAGAGTGCCGGCGGCGGCGCGATCGAGGATCGAGGCCGGGGGACCGCGGGACCCAGAGGCGAGATCCTAACGTGCGTGTCCGAGGCGAACGGCTGGAAAAAGAGAGGGAGAGGGTTTTGCATATGCCGCTACCGCTGGTGTTGCTGTGCGCGGCCGAAGATTGATTATATGCCGCGGGAGAAAATTTGATCAATAGCCCGGCCAAACAAAGGCCGCTCCTCGAGCGAGCGGACTTTGGTGCGCTGCTCCGCGGCATTAGCGCAAAATCAGGCCTGAGCGGCGCCGGATCGGAGCGTCTTTTCGCCGCCTCTCACACGCGACTGCCTATTTTTCAGCGAGCCGGGCCTCGCGGAACAATGGGCTAGCGCGCGGCCCGCCGAAATCTACGTCGCTCAGCGGACGCGATCAATCGCGACTTCCGCTTCTCGGTCAGCTCGCACTCGCTTTGTTTGCGCGAATCGATTGTCCGCGAGCTTTTTCACCCTCGCAACTCGCACAATTACCATTCAATTCGGCGCGGCCTCGCTGGCTTGGCCGGCAGCTCCTCTGTGTTGTCGCTGTTGCCGCTGCTTTTTTCTCTTGTTCGGTTTCGCGCGTGCCCGTCTTCGCGCGCCCGCTCCCCTAATCGAATTAACATCGCGCTCAGAAAAAATGAATGTTTCTCAGCCAAACACTCGCAGCCTCGCATTGAGCGCGTAGCTGCGCATTCCTCGGGGCTTTGTCCCCGGCCAGCCGGCACAATGGTCCGCGTCCACTAATGACGAATAATTCAAAGTGTGCTGCCGCTACTTCTCGGCTCGGCCGGCCTTAGATTCGATGAATGCCGTGGCAGCACCCGAACTTGAAAGGCTTTGTGCGTTTGCGCTGGAAGCAGCCAGCCGATGAACGCTGATAGCACTCGAGTGCGTCCCGCCGGCCGAAGCGCGCACAAAGTGGTCGCGCGTCGCGACAATTCAGCGGCCGGCCTTTGTCCCGCGTCAAGGATATTCTCATCGCGCTCGTTGCGTCGATCCGAGAAAAATTGGCAGCGAGCGAGCGCAGGTGATCGACAACTTCGGCGGCGGCGGCGGCGGCGGCGGCGGCGGCGCTATCGACCGAGACGGAGAGCGTTCGCCTCGGCTGTCCTCTGCTCGTCGCCGTTGCCGGGGGCTCGGGGGCTCGGGGGATCGGGGGATCGGGGATCCCTTAACGATACTCAGTAGTTGCGCCGGCGTCGTCGCCGCCGCCGTCGCTCGGCCGCTTAGCGACACTAATGGCGGACGCGATTACGGGCGATAGTCGGGCAACTTTGGAAAGTCGAGCTGCGGCTATCAAGCCCTCGCCACTCCGGTTGTCTGCGGCTCGTCGAGGCGCTTCGATTACGGCGCCGGCCGCGGCAAGAAGGCGCGAGCCAGCCAGTCGGAAGCGAGCGCGCGCAAAAACAGCGGATCGCACGTGCCGACACGGAGCGTCGTAATTGCCGGCGCATTGATTGACCGGCCGACGCGTGTCGACACCTGCTCGCGTGCGCCAAATTAAAAATAAAGCGCCGAGAGGGCACGCAAAAAGCCGGGCTCGGCGATTAACCCGTTTGCTCGGACGCGTCGGGGGAAGAGCCGCTTTGGCCGAAAAAAGGCCAACGGGCAGCCGGCGTGCTCGGAAAATCGGCCCTCGGCTGCACATGCAGGCGGCGCGCCCCCGCGTGCGCGCACCGCCGACGAAACGCCGAGGAGAACGCGGGAGCGCGCGGAAAGGAAAGGGAGAGCGCGAAGTACACGTGGATGGCTCTCCAGTGGTCGATTCCGACTGATCACGCGGAGCGCGAGGCGCGCTCGCGGCCTACGCCGTAGCAGCGCTATAACCGGCGCGGGCGCTTATAGAACGGCGCTCGGCCGGGCGCGCGCGATAGTCGAGACGGGGCCGGGGTATCGACAGCAGTCGGCGATCCGATCGAGCGCGGAAAGTGGAAGAACGCCCGGCGCGCCAAATGAGCCGTCGATACGGCGCGTTAAGAGTCGCGTCGGGGCGGGGGCACGCGCGATAGTCGAGACGGGGCCGGGGTATCGACAGCAGTCGGCGATCCGATCGAGCGCGGAAAGTGGAAGAACGCCCGGCGCGCCAAATGAGCCGTCGATACGGCGCGTTAAGAGTCGCGTCGGGGCGGGGGCACGCGCGCGGATGCGTCGGGCCGATCGATCGGCGGGGCCGAGGTGGCGCGGGCCACCTCGGCCCGAGGCCGCCAGAGAGACTGACCGGCGGCGTTGCGCCGCGCTTGTGTCCGCAGATCGGCCAGCTGCGCGAGGAGGTGACGAGGCTGCAGCTGAGCCTGCAGCGGCTGCAGGAGACGAGCGCGCAGGCGAGCGCGCGGCTGGAGGAGGAGCTGGAGGCGCGCCGGCAGCAGGTCGGCCGGCTGGAGGCCAAGCTCGAGCGCCAGAAGGACTACGACGAGCTGAGGCGCGAGGTCAGCGTGCTGCGCTCGGTCGACCTGTCGCAGATCCCGACCGGCGAGCCCGGCAAGAGCCTCGAGCAGGTGCTCCTCGAGCGCTCCAAGGCGCTGCAGCAGGCCGAGAGCCTGAAGCCGCCCAGCACGCCCGATGCCCTCGGTAAGTTGCGCCCACTGCACTCCGCGACACACACTCGTGCTCGTGCTCGCGCTCGCGGCCGAGCCTGCGCCGAGGCGCAGCTAGCGCTTGTCGCGTCACGTATCGCAGACGACCATTGTGGAAGCGAGTAAGAAAGCTTTGCTAATGCTCCTGCGCTGCTCTCGTATGTCGCATACAGGCGTGTGCAGCTACATGCTCGTATTCGGCTCATTGCCGTGTCGGTCCTGACTCTCTCCGAGGCTCCGAACTTTACAGTCCAGACGTCCAGTCTCGACACCGATTATTACAATTATATTATTTTGCCATTATGACTTACTGCTGCTGCTTCGCTCTTTTCTTTTGTATTCCTCTACTCAATCTGCCTATGCGAGCTTTCATCGAAGAGACCAGTGTGACAGCCCCGCTTGCGGTTCCTCTCTCTCTCTCTCTCTCTCTCTCTCTCTCTCTCTCTCTCTCTCTCTCTCTCTCTCCTCTCTCTCTCTCTCTCTCTCTCTCTCTCTCTCTCTCTCGCTCCTTCTCCCTCCAACCCGCTTACTCGCGCGGCATCTCTCTTTTCTGTTAACGTCATGTATACTTTCGTATTAATCCTCTTTTTAACATTTGATAATCTTCTCGTTCACTCATTATTCCCTATTCTCTCTTCCTCGCAGCGGTCTCTTCCGCTGGCTTAATCGCAAAAATTTTCTTTGCTTCTCCTCTTTCTCTCTTTCATCTGTCTGTCCATCTGCCTGTCTGCGCGCCTTGCTTAGGCTGCACTTTTTCTCTCTCGTATATTAGCTCCTCGGAAAGCTCTTTCGCCCTCCCACTCCCTTTTCCACTCCTCCCCATTCTCTCTCTCTCTCTCTCTCTCTCATGCGCGAGCTCTCCTTTTTTCATTTGCTTTTCGCGCATTTTTTTCGACATTTTTACCGCCCACCTATGAGCCTACGCAACCAAACACGCGCTCGACCCCCACCCCCCTCTCGTTTCTCTCTTTCTCACTCTATATCTGTCTCTTTCTCTTTCACTTTCCAAATCTTTCCAGGACGCTTCCCTCCGTTTATGAAAGCCCCAAAACCTGCCAACCGCCCGGGCGGCGAATCCGAATCACCAGCAATACCGAGCTCGTCCCGCGCACATAAGGCCAACATTCGAGCACGCAAATTTGTGGACGATATTCGCAATATTTGCCCCGAGTAGCGGGCTATTGTTCGGGCGTAGCCAGTCTATTATGAATCGATCGCAGAACAGCCACAGCCAGAGCGAGCAAGAGAGAGAGAGAGAGAGAGAGACCGAGACAGACAGACAGACAGAGCGGAACAAGTAGTTGCAGGGGAGATACTGCAACGTCACCAGCCCGTTGCCTGAATCCAAGCTACTAAGGACTCTGTCTATCTCTCTCTCTCTCTCTCTCTCTCTCTGTCTCTCTGTTTCTCTGTCTCTTGTGCGCTCCAGCTTCGCGATTTGTCCCATCCTCGCTTCCTCTTTTGGCGAGTGCGCGTGTCCCTCGCGAGTCTGGCCCTGCCGAATTCGATGTCTCCTCCTCTCCTCGCACACCCCAGCTCCGCACACAGACTTTCCCAAAGCCAAATCTCCAAATGTCAAGAGCTCCTCCCCATCCCCCTCAACTGTTATTGTTCAAGTTTTACTCCCGCGAGTTTATGTGATTTGCTCTCCAGAATAAAAACTTTTACTTTTATTGTGTATACGCCACTTGCGAGGGACTGATTCAGTAGCGACACCGCAATTACCAAATTGATTGTCATACACAAAGACTCGCTTCACGTTATTTGCTTTTATTGCCACGTACATCATCTATTCCTCATTTTTTCCCATTTTTTCGTTTTTTTTCGTTTTTTTTCGTTGTTTTCGTTGTATTCGTTGTTTTCGTTTTCCTGGGTACCTTCGTTTTCGTTTTTCTTTCGTCGATGTTCCCGCTTCCTTTCGTTCGAATCGACCGATCGAAGCTACAATCGCTCGATGGATGCATCGAAAGAGAGTGTCGGGCGGGTAGTAGCGAAGGTCAGCGCGGCAACACGGGAGTAGAAAAGCGCCGGGCTCCGAGGAAAGATGAGACGCGCAGTGACGGGCTTCTGTTCTTGGGCTTGCAGGTGGACTATCGTCGCCCCTGCAACGAGCCGCGACGGCCTCGCCGCACGGCGCGGTGATCGCGCCTCCATCGTCGTCCCTATCCATGTCCATGTCCTCGCAGTCCGCGCTACCGAGCCGCTCCACCCCCACGCCCTCGTTACAGGCCTCGTCGGGCGGGCCGGGCGTCGCCCCCGTCGGCTCGGTACCGAGCTCGCTCCTATTCCCACCGGGCCTCCAAAACGTCGAGACCTTCGGCTCGTTCCTCGGCGAGGAGATCGTGGCCAACTGGAGGCGCTCCCTGGAGAGATCGATCATGAGTCAGCAGCAGCAGCAGCAGCAGCAACAGCAGCAGCAGCAGCAGCATCAGCATCAGCAACAGCAACAGCAACAGCAAGCGCCGAGCTCGCAAGCGCCCGCGGCCGGACTGCTGCCGCCGCTGGTCGGTCAGGCCAACCACGCGCTCAACCGTCTGCCCTCGCCGACAGATCAGCCGGGCACGCCCGCCAACTCGGAGCCCGCGGAGAAGGCGACCACGCCGCTGAGCGGCCAGGAGACGCCGGCGCCGGCCACCCCCCTCGTCCACGGCCACGCTCACCTCGCCGCCGCTGCTGCAGCCCGGCGACGCGGTCGCCGTGGCGATGAACGGGCCGCTCGGCCCGGCCAAGAGCCCCGCCGAGGAGGCGGTCGTCTGCCACAACAACAACAACAGTCAGCACCTGGCCAACAACAATATCGGCGCCGGCCTCAGCATGCTCGACAGCCTCAAGAGCCCCTTCCGCTTCGACGAGCGCACGCACCCGTTCAGATTCGGCGACGAGTTCGGCGCGGCCGGCATGGTCGGACGTCTCGGCGAGTCCCTCATACCCAAGGGCGACCCCATGGAGGCGCGCCTGCAGGAGATGCTGCGCTATAACATGGACAAGTACGCCTCGCAGAACCTCGACACGCTGCACATCGCGCGCCGCGTGCGCGAGCTGCTCTCCGTGCACAACATCGGCCAGCGGCTCTTCGCCAAGTACGTGCTCGGCCTGTCGCAGGGCACCGTCAGCGAGCTGCTCAGCAAGCCCAAGCCCTGGGACAAGCTCACCGAGAAGGGCCGGGATAGCTATCGAAAAATGCACAGCTGGGCTTGCGACGACAACGCGGTCCTGCTGCTCAAATCCCTCATACCCAAGAAAGGTGAGTTCATTCGCAGCTCTCTCACTCTCTCTGTCTGTCTGTCTGTCTGTCTGTCTGTCTGTCTGTCTCTCTCTCTCTCTCTCTGCCTCTCTCTCTCTCTCTCTCTCTCTCTCTCTGTCTCTATCTGTCTCTCTCTCTCTCTTTCTCGCTCTCGACTCGAACGGCTCCGTCTCTCTGTGTCTCTGTGTCTGTCTCAGTGTCTCTACTCGGTCTGTGTCGATTGTCTCTTTGTTCTCCACCCCCATCGACGACCTCCGATGTCGATCACCGACCCACCCATGCCCACACACCACACTCGCCGCGTAGCATCGATGCCAACTCTCTCCTAAGACTATCGCCTCAGCACTGCCAGCGACTACTTGTATACTAACCAAACTGCCGAGCTCTTAATTAACCGCAAACACATTGGCTTTTTTTGGTCGAAAGTTGAACTGCTAAGAACCGACGACCATGAGTGTCCGTCGGTGTCTCTCTGTCTCTGTCTCTCTGTCTCCCTGCCTGAGCGAGGAGTGTTAGCTGAAAAGGAGACGCGTGTGTCTCGTGTGAAAAAAGCGAGAAAGCAAACAATTGTTCAAGGCTGAAAATTGGGTCAGGCTTGCAATCGATAACCGGGGGCAGAAGCGGCGCGCGTCATATGGAAAGCAATGAAACTCGAGAAACGCAGGTTCGAAAAGCCACAGCTAGCTCAATCCAATCAGCAGCTATCGGGCAGCTGTCTACCCATTGATTGCCCCGCGGCGCATTTGTCAGGCATATAGTTTAGTCTAATAGCTCCTGGGAAATAGTCGTCGCGGCGGCAAAAGCAGCGAAAGCGGCAATAGCGGCACTAGCACCGATGGCTGGGGGAGTTTATTATCGCAGAAGGGTGAATCTCTCGCGAGGCGACGCGATGCCGAAGAGCGTCAGGCCGGATTCCTTGGAGATTGCTGTGCTCTCGCTCGCTCCGTCCTGGCGCAAGGACAAAGAGCCGTCCCTAGTCTCTCCGTAATAGTCATGCGCTACGAGTAATTTACACTTTTGCCTGATTGCGCGCGCGTCGCGGGACGATTGCCCTGCCGCAGCCGGATGTGCCGCGCGCCGACGACTCGGTTCCGTCTTCGCCCCGTTTGTCGCGCGCGAGCGCACGAGCGCGATCCAACTTTTTGGCAACTCGCGAGAGAGAGAGAGAGAGAGAGAGAGAGAGAGAGAGAGAGAGAGAGAGAGCGAGGCCGCGGGCGCGCGATGGAGACGGCGGAGGCGGACCTCTATTCGGCACAAGCCTCGAAACAATTTGCGTAACGACGCCTGGCGCCGCTCATCGATGTGTGAGAGGCGTAAACGCTGCGAGCAAAGTTTGAATAGTCGGAGATTGAAAATCGTTAGAGCTAACGAGGCTCGCATGCGTCGAAATCCGAGCGGAGAATCACGTAGTATTGTGCGGGGCGTACGCGCCGGATCGAGTACACGTACGCGCGGATAGCGGATAGCGGGTAGCGGGCGAAGCTCGACCGAGGAGGGCGGCCGGGAAGGAAGACCTTCGCGGCGCGGAACGAACGGCGCTGCCCAATCGACGACTCGGCCTCGGCGCGAGCCCCGATCGGAGCGTCGAGGAGGAATATCGAGGCGGCTGGTTTTTGCCGGGAGCGCGCGACGCGCCAGTCGGCGGCCGATCGCCTTCGTTGCGCGCGCTCCGCGACAAGAGAGGTGAGCGCGCGTCCGCGCGTCAATTACCGCTGGCTGCCGGCTGCTAGCGGAGCGCGAACGAGTTTGGTCTGGCGTTCATTAGCCGCGCCAAGCAGCCAGATATATATCTCGCGCTCGCGCGCAAGCATCTGGCTGCGGCACATCGGCAACAATCGCGATCGCATTCCCACGGAATTATGGCGCGCGCGCGCGTTTTGTAACGCCGAAGGAACGAGCCGCCTACTACGCGAGCGCGACGACGGCGGCGACCATTTTACGACAATGTAATTGCGAGCCGCGAAACGCGCTTTCCGCCGCGGTTTTCTCGCACGCCGCCGCGCGTCGCCGCCAAAAAATGCAGCCGACGCCATTGTTTCGCCGGCCGATCGGACCGCCGATTACCTCTTTCTTTCTTTCTTTCCGCCTGTCGCTAGCGGCTCGTTACCCGGCTCGCAACAGGTTTCAAATTTTATTTCTCGCGCTCGAAATTTCGAAAGGAGACTGCCTCGCTCGAGCGGTTCGGCTGACAATGGCCGCGCAAGCGCGAGCCGCGCGAGTTGCGCGAGCGCCGCTCTCACGGGAAAAAATCTATCGGGCCGCGGCGCGCATTCTTTACGCGACTCATCATTGTTGAGCGCACGCGTTGCAATCATCGCGTAATGATCGCCGTGCGCTGCGTGCGCGCGGCGCTTTCGCGGGCTGAAATTCCCGATTCCCGGCGATTTTCGTTGAGCAAAGCGCCCAGCGAACCGTGACTCTCGCGAGCTCGCGCAAATAATTGCGCTATATATTAATAAAAGTTTCGTCATCCTGCGGAAACGAAAATCGGGGCCCTGAATCATCGGAGCGGCCGCGATCAGCCGAGCGTGATCCTCGGCGCCGCGCCGCCCGTCGCGCAAGGCAAATAAATCCCCGGCGGCTCGGGCGCAAGTGCACCTTTCTCCGAGCGGCGCGCCGTCGCAACGCCAGAAACGCGCGAGAACGGCGACCATCCACTTCGATTGCGTTTCAATAATGCTCTTCTCCAGACGTTTCGTGGAGCTGCTCGAATATTCAACGTGTGAAAAATTCAAACGCGCCGCTCGCAATTCCAATGACGTTAAACTTATACCCCGATCAACATTGATAAGAACTCGTCGGTGAAATTCCGCGCGCAGCACTTTATCAATAAATCAGCCGGCGTATGAATAGCAATTTCGGGATCAGTCGCCGGCGAAAATAGCACGATACACGGCGCGATGCACGAGGCGCCGCGAGACGAGAAAGTTGCCGCGCGCAGCTAACAGCGACGCGACGGGGGAAGGCGTCGATGCCGTCCGATTCGCAATTGTGCGGCGCGGACGCGCCGACGTGCATCGCCCCGACGAGCTGGCAGCGTTTCAAGCGTCGCGACAATGCCATCGCGCGGGCCACGCTCCGAGCGGACGCGGCCGAGCGCTCGCGCTTCTGGCGGCGGTTCTGGTCCGATATCGGACGTCCGCGTATCCGCCAAATCAGCCGGCCGCTTTCGGTTCGATTTCGGCCGCGCGCGCCTGACCGCGGTCCGCCGATCGACGGCCGATCGGTCCGTTAGCCGCGAGGCTCGGGCGCGACCGCCGGAAAGGGGGACACTCCTGCATTCGCGGTGCGCGGGCCCGTCCAAGTGGCGAGGCTAGCGTAGCATTAAGAAAACGAAACAGTCAATTTGAGAACGCACCACAAGTTGTGCCTCACCCGTAGAGTATGTTTCAGGCAAGGAGCCGGGAATGCCTGCGTTCGCGCGGGGTCCGCAGGAAAGTAGCGCGCCCGGGGCCATGAACAGCAGCAGCAACAGCAGCGCCAACCCCGGCGCCAACCAAGAGTCGAACGAGGCCCACATGCTCGGCGACTGCGCCAGGCAGCAGCTCGAGGGCCTCGAGGGCTCGAACGACGCCGACAGCAAGAGCCCCAGTCGGCTGAACTGCCCGAGCCCCTTCGGCGGCAAGGACAGCCAGAACCGCCGCCTGAAGAAATACGAGAACGACGACATTCCCCAGGAGAAGGTGGCCAAGATCTACCAGGAGGAGCTGGCCAAGATCATGGGCCGGCGGAACGACGAGCTGCGCGGGCCCCGCGACTTTGCCGCCAGGTGAGCCCTCCGCCCAGCCCGACTCCGTCGCTCGGCGTCATCGGTCAATTATTCAGCCGCGTGAATTAATCATCGGATGACTCGGCGCCGATAACGATTTTCCGCGGGCGCGCGCGCTATTCGCGGCGGGGCCGGCGCCGCGGCCGGCAGAGGCAACCACAGTGGACGAGGACAGCTCGAAATCTGGATTGATCGTAGCGCGATGTTCCCGCACTTTTTCAGCGGGCAGAACCTGCAGGGCATCGAGCGCACGCAGGACGAGATCCGGCTGGCCCTGGACGCCTACCACCGCGAGCTGCAGAAGCTGAACGTGGGCCAGGGCCTGCCCTACCCGCCGCAGATCTCGGGCCTGCTGGCGCTGCAGCAGCACGCCATCCAGCAGCACCACCTGGTGACCAACGGCGGGGCCGCGGCGGCGGGCGGGGCCGCGGGCGGGGCCGGGTCCGCGGCCGCCGCAGCCGCCGCCGCCGCGGCCGCGGCCGCCGCCGCCGCCGCCGCGCAGGACCTTAGCCTCGGCAACATCCTGCGCAGCAAGATGATCAACGGCGTGTCGGAGGAGGACAAGGAGAAGATGGAGGAGGCGATGCGCCACGCGGGCAGCGCCTTCTCGCTGGTGAAGCCCAAGCTGGAGCCGGCGCAGCCGGGCAGCCAGTCGACGCCCGGCGGCTCCAGCGCCAGCTCGCCCCTCGGCAACTCCATCCTGCCGCCGGCGATGACGCCCAGCGAGGAGTTCGCCGGGGCCGCGGCGGCCAGTCCGCTGCAGCGCATGGCCTCCATCACCAACAGCCTGATCAGCCAGCCGCCCGCGCCCACCCACCACTCGGGCAGCCAGCGCCCGCTCAAGGCCGTGCTGCCGCCCATCACGCAGCAGCAGTTCGACATCTACAACAACCTCAACACCGAGGACATCGTCAAGAGGGTAAGCGCTATTGTATGTCGCCGTCGAGACCACTCGCCTTCCCGCTAGGCCCAAGCAATGCATCGGCCCTGCTGGCGTGTCGCAGGTCAAGGAGCAGCTCTCGCAGTACTCCATCTCGCAGCGCCTCTTCGGCGAGTCGGTGCTGGGCCTGTCGCAGGGCTCGGTGTCCGACTTGCTGGCCAGGCCGAAGCCCTGGCACATGCTCACGCAGAAGGGCCGCGAGCCGTTCATCCGCATGAAGATGTTCCTCGAGGACGACAACGCGGTGCACAAGCTGGTCGCCAGTCAGTACAAAATTGCCCCGGAAAAGCTAATGAGGACCGGCGGCTATGGCGGCCTGCCTCGTAAGTTTAACTCAGGTCAATATAGATGTTTTGTTACTTTATTTACCGAAGCCGTGGCTCGCCAGCTCCGCGCGGGCGCCGCGCGCGAGCTTCCGAGCCACGACTGGTGCCCCGTCTCCCCGGCGAGATCGGCGAGCGTTCAACGCGCTTCTTCGGGATTGCAGCGTGCGGGACGCCGATGAAGCCGATGCCGCCGACGAAGCTCGTTCAGGAGCAGCTTCAGAACGCGGCGAAGGCGCAGGCGGCCGCGCAGGCAGCCGCGCAGGCGGCCGCGGCCGCGGCGGCGGCGGCGCAACACCAGCAGGACGGCACCCTGCAACTGGGCCCGCCGCAGCAGAGCCCGCAGCATCCGTCTCACGCGCAGCAGACGGCGATGATGCTCACGCCGCCGGGCAATCTGCTGTCGCACGGCCAGCAGCTCAGCATACAGGAGCTCCAGAAGAAGCAGCAGCAGCAGCAACAGCAGCAGCAGCAGCAGCAACAACAGCAGCAGCAGCAGCAGCAGCAGCAGCAGCAGCAGCAACAGCTGAGCGTCCACTCGCCGCACCATCAGATGGCCCCGTCGGCCCTGCGCGTCCTCCACCCGCACATCTCGCCGAGCGTCTACGAGATGGCCGCGCTCACGCAGGACCTCGACACGCAGACCATCACGACGAAGATCAAGGAGGCGCTGCTGGCCAACAACATCGGCCAGAAGATCTTCGGCGAGGCGGTGCTGGGGCTGTCGCAGGGCTCGGTGAGCGAGCTGCTGAGCAAGCCCAAGCCCTGGCACATGCTGAGCATCAAGGGCCGCGAGCCGTTCATCCGCATGCAGCTGTGGCTCTCGGACACGCACAACGTGGACAAGCTGCAGGCGCTGAAGAACGAGCGCCGCGAGGCCAACAAGAAGCGGCGCAGCAGCGGCCCCGGCCACGACAACAGCAGCGACACCTCGAGCAACGACACGGCCGAGTTCTACCACGCGGCCTCGCCCGGGCCCGGGCCCACCTCCGCCAAGAAGCAGCGCGTGCTCTTCAGCGAGGAGCAGAAGGAGGCGCTGCGGCTGGCCTTCGCCCTGGACCCCTACCCCAACGTGGCCACCATCGAGTTCCTGGCGAGCGAGCTCGGGCTGTCGTCGCGCACCATCACCAACTGGTTCCACAACCACCGCATGAGACTGAAGCAGCAGCCGCCCCACGGGCAGCCCGAGGCGCAGTCGCCGCGCGAGCCCGGCCAGCCCTTCGACCCCGTGCAGTTCCGGCTGCTGCTCAACCAAAGACTGCTCGACATCCAGAAGGAGCGCCTCGGCCTGGGCGGCGTGCCCCTCGGCTACCCGCCCTACTTCGCGCCCAACCTGGCGGCCCTCGTGGGCAGCGCCCTCAAGGAGCAGTGCTCCGGCCTCGACCTCTCGATGGGCTCGCTGAAGCGCGAGCCCAACCCCGAGTTCGAGGACGACGACGCGGACGGCGAGGCCGAGGGCGAGGCCGAGGGCGAGGCCGACGCCGAGGCCGAGGCCGACGCCGACGACGCGCTGAGCCACCTCGGCAGCGACGACTCGGACGGCTCGGTGGCGAGCCTCAAGCGCGAGCACCCCTGCGCCGCGGAGGCGCCCGCGCTGCCGAGCGCCCAGGCGGCGCAGGCGCGCTCCAGCCGGCGCAAGCCCGCCGCGCCGCAGTGGGTGAACCCCGAGTGGCAGGAGCCCGCGGCCGCGGCGGCCGCCGGCGCCGCCGCCGACGAGGTCATCATCAACGGCGTGTGCGTGATGCAGACCGAGGACTACGGCGTGAAGCGCGAGGCGCCCGAGGAGACGGTGCGCGTCGAGCCGATCCCCGTGCAGGACCGCTTCGAGGAGGACGCGCAGAGCGACGCCTCGTCGGGCCGCGAGCGCGAGAGCCCCTCGCCCGCGGGCTCGGCCAAGTCGGCCGCGCGGCTCAGCCCCCCGGGCGCGGCCGCGGCGCCGGGCGCGGCCTCGCCCGCGGCGCCGGCCCCCGGCGACAGCCCCAAGGACCCCGTGAAGCACGAGCCCGACGAGGCCTGGGACTACTAGGCGGCGCCGGGCCGCGCGTCCGCTTTGTTACGTTGTTTTCTACTCGTCGACGCCAGCGGGGGGAGACGAAGCCAGCAATAGGATTCGGCGCCGCGAGCCGAGTCCTGCCTACGCTTAGGGCATTAGGAGAGCGCGGAGATTGCGGCCGGCCGGGGCGGGACACCACCGAGCACAATCAAAATCGGGCGCCGGGCCCCTCGGCGAGCGCGTGCAGCGGGCCCGGGCCTCGCCGAACGAGCAACGAATCCGCGCGCGCGGCGGCGGCGGCGGCGGCGGCGGCGGCTGCGGCGGCGGCGGCGGCAGCGGCGCTGGGCCGATCGACTCGACGGGTGTCTGCGCCGACTTGTCGCAGGGCGACCGCCGTCGTTTAGTCTTAAGCTATCGAAAGTGGGAGAGTGGCCGCGCGGCCTGGGCGCGGGCCCCGTTTAGCAATGGTGTGAGCCGGCCGCCGACCGCCGGCCGCCGGCGCGACTCTCTCCGCATACTGTGCAATCTCTACGTAACCAATTGTTAGATTGATTTTTTAATGAATGACGAGAGAGAATGAGTTAAAAATCGTGCAGGCGTCCGCCTGTCCAGCGAACCCGACAAATTGCATAATTGTGATTAATGTTATATCGTTTAAATCATCGCTCCCGATTCCCCCATTCCGGCGAAAGCTCCATTTTAGCCGTTAAGCTGTTGACGTTGTTGCATATATTTCAATCTCGAGTTGCGTAAATATGAATAAATATATATGAAACAGTCGTCGATTTCTTTTCAGTTGTTGGAAGATGCTCAAAGGAAGCAAGCAGACCTTCTTTTATTCGCAACTACACTTTCATGTCTAATCTTTTTCCTTTTTGCCTGCCTCCTGTTTGTATTTTGCGAGAGAGATACGACAAACGTGGCCAATCACGTCGATCGCATAGTTACTGTTACCAATGTTAATTATTACTATCATTATCATTATCGCTATCATTATTATTACTGTCATTATATTATTATCATTATTATTACTATTATTATATTATTATCATTATTATTACTATTATTATTATTATTATCAACATTATTATTATTATTACTATTACTATTATTATTACGTTTTGATGATTATCTTTGCCACGATTACTATTTGATGGTAAAACGAATGAAAATTGTGTATAGTAATGATTAATATTTTATTAAATAAATTTTAGTTGTGATTAGCAAAAAGGCCTAGCCGAAACAAGCAAGTCGAACGTCGACGCAGCGTTCCGTTTTAATTTTTATTATATAAATATAAATATTTTTCGTTTCTTTCTTTTGTATTGCCCAATGAGGAGGATGTGCGAATGCAAGCGTAGTCGATACGGAGAACATGCAAATATACTGCAAGCCCGAGCAATCGAAATGTTGTATAGAGTAAAATGATATTGTAGCAAGTGGAAAAGAAAATTTTTGAATTTTCATTATTCATTGTCATTCGAGCATATTATAATTATATGACGCATTATAAATTATTATTAATTATCATTATCGTAAGATGAATAAGCTAAGCACACAAAATATAAACGAAACGGCTTCTGAAGCCGATGTGATAGAGCTTACGCGCTACGAGAAGCAAAAACAAGCATCCGTGTAATGATCGTCAGCTGTATCACGTTTTCAAGTTTACGAGGGCGCATCTAGCCGATTTGCTGGCAGTGTATAGTGGAGCGATGATGATCAAGATATCTCGAAACGCGCAAGCTGTTTTCCCTGCGAAAACGTCTATATTGTAAATAACTTTGTACATATAGCTGATTATGAGAATACAGACACAAATACACAATAACTGAACTTGTATAAATATTACTCTCTCTCTCTCTCTTTCTCTCTCTCTCTCTCTCTCTCTCTCTTTCTTATTGCAGTTAAATCCGTAATATCGTATATGTGCGCACGATTAATAACAAGCAACCTGACAGGTATTTCGTGGAACCTCTTTGTCAAAACAATTCAAAATTGAATCCTCTTACGTATTGCGGTGAATGATGTCCGATGTCTGGCCGTACGATACCGGGATCGAATGAATGGGCTCGCGAAAATATGTGTGGCGTGGCTGATAGGCATGCGACTAAATCGTTAACTTCGAGACACTATCGATCGAATTAGCAACTATCTGATTCAACGAACTTTTATCTCCAATCAATATTTCTAGTCCGCAGTCAAAAAGTTCATGTAGGCGCAACGGAGCGATGCTTATTCAATATTCTTCTTTTCGTACAAGTCAGATTTGGACCAATTACAAATCGAAACTCACTATAGCTACTTTCTCGATCTCCGAGTTTACTTTCGATTCACATTTCAAAAGAATTCCGTCGAAAACGCAGACTGGCATAGCTGTCGATAGAGAGCCTTGACTGATAATTAGCTCCGGAAGTGTTTGATTAGAAGCGGACGATGGCCTATCATTTCACACTCATTCAATCAGTATAACTACGTTCTTTGTAGATATCGCAGTAGTCGAATACTAATAGCCAATAGCTTCAAACGTTTGAGGCGACAAACGAAGAGAAAACTACTGGAGAACAATGAAGATTTTTCATGATAATGATTTGTAATATAAAAGAAAATGAATGATTTGTTGAGAGTAAATGCTGCGAAATTTGCGATGCGCAATAGTCAAACATTCGTATCATAATACAAAAAAAAATAATGTAACGCTCGTCAGCGATTCGCTGCAGTTGACGAGAGCGGCATGAAATAATCATATCGTAAAATTAACAAATATTTTACAGTATAAAAAATGTAGATAGAATATTTGAAAAGATATGATTTATCAAAATCCCTTATTTTCCGGCCTTTGTGTAATTCATTTCTCTCTTTCCAAGATCGACGATCAAGCTATCAGCGAAAAAGCAAACTAAACGTACAGATGCAGATATGTGACGGAAAGGCATTGCCAAAGTATCAAAGTTGCTTTGCTTATGAACTCGTCGTTGTCTTTTCAATTAAGACTTACCAAACGAAATACGAAAGCGATTTACCCGCAGTAACACATAGTTCAAGGATTTGTTTTTTCATTTGAAAAACTGTATGATATAGCTTAAAAATATCCTGTACATTGCATAAATCACTACCGCACTATTGTTTAAAATTGTACGTTTATGATTATTATATGAAGATTAAAAGAAAAATAAATAAGGTAAAACAAAATATTAAAACATCTGAGAAATTTATTGTCTCCAGCTTTATTAAACAAATGAAAACTTTCAATTTTCAAAACTGAAATTTCTTTTCTTCTCTGCAAATTAAAATTAATCGTGAAGAGAGATTTAATTACATTTTCACTTTTATCTGTAGTTAAGACTTAGAAAGTCACGTATCAGATCCATTCATTGTATATACATATACATACTCACAAATATAAGATTATATTATTCATATCATTGTCTCATTGAAAGTTTCTAAATTAAAAAAAAAGTGTATTACAAAATTATGAAACTTTTTTATTCCAAAACCCTATGACCTGTTAACTATAATTTCAAGAGTTCGTTAGATCTTTAATTTGAAAAATAAAGTATTTCTAAAGCAATTATGACGTTTTTCGTTTTTATGATTAATACTATAAAATTTATCAAAATTATTTCAACTAGTAGAAAAAACTAATAAAAAACGATAAATTTCAAATTTGTATCGGACACGAAACATTATTCAGGGTATGTATATGCCTGTTCTACATACACTAGTCGATAATGAAATGAATTTGATGATTGCATTAGCAAATACTCTGCCCTAATAGTTTTATAATTAATTCGCGGTCATTCAACATTTGAATTGTCTTTGACAACTGAGCTTCGACGATACCAAACGAGAACAGGTCAAGGGCTTATTTTGGCATGTTGTGCCCTCGCAACTTGCCCAAAAAATTCATTTGATAATATTGATACTCAATCGTCGAAAATAATCTAGATTTTGAATTACAATACGTGGGTCACAAATCAATGCTCGGACACCGTACAGTACAGATACGACAGACGGTTACTCCAATTCTGTTGATACAGTAACATCAGTTGGTAACTACATTAATATTATCTACAGGTAAAACTGTTATATATTTTGATTATTAATTACAGTTTAAAAACATTTTTTTTTTAATGAGAATTAGTTCAGATAAGTAAATGGCAATATACACATAAAATATGACGTTTAAGAATGCTTTTAAAAATATGTACTTGAAAAATACAAAGCAAGGTTTATAAATTTACTTAATATATTGTTATGGAAATAATTAGGTAGACCAAGTACTGTAAAATATTTCTATTAGATTAAAAAATAATACAATGCAAAAAATACACAAATTTGAATAAATTACAAAAATTCCAAGTTACATTTACGATAAAATTGTTCAAATTTGAATTCTAATGTTGCTCGTTCGAAAATAAAATGAATTTGCGTTGATTCTGATGCTTGTAAAAGTATTTGTTTGGCAACTTGTGGATAAAATTTAATATTGAAAGAATTATAGTACAAACAAACGTAGCATGATAATAGTTTTTTATGATAAATTCTTCAGAAAAGTATAAAAGTAGATAACGCTAAATATCGTACTTTTATATTTTTCTGCAGAAAACTAAATTTATTTAGTAGGTTTCCGCAACAAAAACAAAAAATATTTGCTTGCGTTTCTCTTTCACTCATGTAAAATTGTTAAGTAATTGAGCGTTGACTTCTCATAGAGAATCATGTTTACACTCGTGAAATAGTGACATGAATATATGATCGGAATCAGTGTGATATTTATGAATATTACATTGTAAAGTAGTAATTCATATGTATATTTTCATCATTGGCATTACATTCAACGATCGTTATTTTCACTTCATTCGACTTTACAAAAATTTATTTATATTATACGAAAGTAAGAAAATATGAAACAACGCTACAGAATCATATAGTAATGAAGGTAAACAATCAATTTTTTTTTAATTGCGCGACAAGGGTGTTGAATGTTAGAAAAAATGTTGATAAAATTTCGTGGAAAATAGCAAGGTAGTAGGTAAATTTTATGACGTTAAGCTTACGATAACTGTTAATATTAAGGTAGCATTCATACAGACGATTTTTTATATTATGAATAGTTGTAAATTACTTTTCTTAACTGGTGTAGCAATTTAAAGTGAGTTGCATATGACCTTCCATATTTCTGTTTTCCAGTTAAGGGGATATCATTGCTTTAGTATCAGCCCAAAGATTTCACAGAATCGGGTATGAGCTTACAACTTTTCATATCAATAGGATGAGTTTCAGGCTGTTATCCATGTTTTGTGGCACCGTTTTTCGTTAGCTTTATGCATAACTTCGGTCAGTTTTCACAGTGCTTATGGCTCTCCTATAAATAGCAAATTTTGAAAATCATTTGATATTCATTCGTATTATTTATTAACGTAATTATTTGATAAACTTTCAACATGCTCATTATTTTTTGTTATTAAAAAAAATATATGCAAAGAATTTACTCACGACCGTTTATTGAATTTACTTTAATAAATAAATTTACGAAATTCATTTCATATAAAACGAATATATAAAAAAATAATTCATGTTCATGTAAAAGAATGTATATAACATAGATGATTGCGATTGAAATTACTTAATTATTATTTGAGAGCATGTTAATAACAAATATTTCTATTGTGGATTGACAATTCTACTTACCAGAATTAAATAACCACGTAAATATTTTTTCATACCCTACATACACTCTTCTTGGCTTTTTCTAACACATCTTGCCACTTTTCTTTTGAATTCTGTATAACTTTCCCTCCATTCTTTCTGTAATTAAAATCAAATGGCTTAAAGCTTTTGAAATATGATTGAGATGTAATTCTAGCCATAACAATACAATAACTTACGGCAGCATCGACATTTGCTGGACTTTCATCATTGGGATCTGCAAGCATACTAATTACACTGATAAGAATCGTCTCAACAGTGTGAACTGGCAGCCATCTTTCTGAAGCTTTCTCGTAACCCCACTTGTCATCACCAGGCTCGTGTAAAATAGATATACAAACATCACCATTTTTTTCAACTGAAATACACAAAATAAAAACAGTAATAAATATCTATTTGTTATAGATATAACTCTTATATAACTTATTATATACTGACTGTTTGGATGCCAAATTTCTGTTATGAATTTCATTCTTGGTGGCCTTAGTGGATATTCCTTGGGAAATTGCAGATGTGCTTTGAAAAAGCCACCCTCACTGAAAAAATGTATTATTCTAAATAATGGCAAACTATTTGATTGGTAATAACTTCAATAGCATTAAAATCACTTACTACAATGTATCCGGAGGTCCAATAATAAGCACCTCCCATCTATAAATATCATTGTCGTCAATGAGACCAGCGGAAAACCCTTCAACTGGGTTTTTATTTAATTCTGAAAGATAGAAATATGTGGATTAATTTTTGATGAGTTGACATATAACGTAACATTAACCATCAGTAATACTAGATTAAATATAATCATGAATGATATTGACTAAAAATATAACAAGAATATAATCTGTTCAGTGTCTGCCAAATAAATATGAACTAAAATTGTTGTGTAAATGTGCCTCTGTTTGTACGTGTGCATACGTGCGAGCGTGCATGCATGCGTGCATATGTGCGTATGTGTACATACTTTGGAACCGATTGAATGATGAACTGTATTGCTACAGATTTCATTAGAGAAATTCAGTTAAGATGTAAGAAATTCAGTAAAGATGTGCAGAACATTTTACGAAGAAAGATGAGCGTAACGCGTAATGAAAAAAAATGTCATAAATTTTTTAAAGATGAACGACAGTCTCTACCGCCCCTGGTTAAACGATTCGCTCACTCGTTCGTCGACTCTTTTTTTCCCGTTAACGTTTAATTTAGAGGTTATGTTCATGTCGGCGTTGTGCTCCTAGTGTGCAGTGTGCACGTCTCGTGCGAATCCCGGGCGCAAGCCGGCTCTCAGCGACGACTCTGTTTCGCTATCTCCTCACTTTTGTCTTGTTCCATGAGACAAAAATTGTAGAGTCAAGCCGAGTCAGGGCCGAAAGTCGATGAACTCTCGTCCCTGACTAACAGGAGAACATGCAAGACGGAGGTTGGACGCAAGAGGTTGACCTTCGTGCGTTAATAGAGAAGCAACAATATAAAGCAGCGGGATAATAACAAAATAATCACAAACAACGGAGAAAGCAATGCACATGTAACTTCAAAAACGATAGATTCGCGCCGAATTTAACTATAAATAAATACGCATTTATGGCTATGCATTGCATAAAAGAGACGAAGCTAACTAATATTTTCGATTTTTCTGGGGAGACATGTTTGAATTGTTCGTTGGCTATGACTCGAATAATATTCACTCGTTGAATCATCCGCCGAGATGAGCAGATTGGGAACCATGTATAAAAAAAGAAATAACTTTATTTGTAAGCAGCGAGAATGAGGAGAGTGGTGGAGAAAGACAGCGAGCGAGCTAAACATACAAGGCACCAGCACGAGCGTGAAAGCGCTGTCCGGACATTTTTTCGTAAATGCAGAGCAAAGTTTACAAAGGCCCATAAGAGAAAAGAATGCGTTGAAAATTATGAAAGTTAGAGGTTACAAAAGCAAAATCGTCGGAAATTTATGGCCGATGAATGCTCCGTCGTGGCGACTCGTATTGATTTTCAAGGGGTAATCGGAGCACGAGCTCGTTTGGTAAGAACGTTAACCAGAACACATAAGTGCCCGAAGTGACCTGTAATGATAAAAAAAGAACGCCCGAGATCGAAAGCGTTGAAGGCACAATTACACAAAGCTACCTTGCGCGTGTTGACTCGGCATGAAAAGCGCTTGGCTATATGCTCGGAGATTATCGCAATTTTTGGCCTATGGAAATCAACGAAATACACGCACAAGACACTTTGATCAAATCACTGACTATACCTGCTAATTGTTTTCTGAGTAGAAGTGCGGACTGTGGTTCTGACATTAATAAAAGTTCCTTTAAATAAGACTATAGTTGAAAAACAATCACTTTTGGCTTGACTGGAAAGATGGCTAGGTAACGTCGCGCGGAAGCGTTCACTGCGCTTGCGCCACCTGCTTTTAAAACATATGTTCTTCCGTCGGCAGCACTGAGCAAACCCGCGACTATCTCTTTTTTTTATATTACACTTTATCCTTCTGACTTTTCTTTTTAACGTATTCCTCTCTCACGATTTGATCTTTAATTTATTCAATTTAATAGAGTAAAAATAAATAGATAACTTTGACTTTTAATCGTCACGCTACATGTATCTATTATTACAAACAGTAAAGCAGTGAAAATAGTTATTTATCATGAGATGGGAGCAAACGCCAGTGATGCCAACAACAGTTTTGCAGGCGCCAGGCTTGTCATACTTATACGTTCGCAGACATTTAAAAGAAAATGTAAATATGTTAATATATTTTACTGAACAAGCTGATTTAAAACAATTATTTTGAAAGGATTTAAATTGGATAGTAATAATTTGATTATATGGTTTTTTCATATTTTTGCTTTTTGATTATTATCCGCGACATCTGCTGAATTCCTATGAAAACTTGTAACATGGATATGTCGGTAAAATGATTCTCTATAATTATTGTCATACCGGCATACCCTCAGGGTTGAATCCCAGATAATACAGCGTGCCGGCACGGTCTGGCACGCGTGTGCTCGTCACGGCGTGCCATCATAATGCAGGTACAGTAGCAGCACGAAAAGCGCCGCACGCCGTGCCGTTAGAATGCTGTCATTTTGCGGTCACGCAAAAAAATAAAATTCGAATAGGCATTACGACGTGGGTTGATTATTTTTCCATATTTATGTATTTTTAATAAAATAAATAATTTATTTGACAATAAAAATATATTAAATATATATCTCTGTCTTTATTTCTATGTAATAATTTCTTTTATTGTATACAAAATACAAATTTGAATATCCATACATATACGTTCAATCGTCATCGATTAATAACGATTTGTTTGAAAATCGTTCTCTTAAAACGTTTAACGTTTTTTACCAGTAATTGTGATTGCTTTTAAAGTAATTAAAAATACTAATTGTGACTGCTATTAAACCGTTAAATTATTGTGAGAGTGTTCCTTGTGTAGTGGAGTCGCAGTGGAAATAAAAGTGAGTAAATATAAAAATTATTAACAATTTTCTTAAAAATTCTACCAGAGGATAAAATAATTATTTAAGTTGTGACAACTGTGATATATGAAATATTAGTATTTGTATCGAATAATTAAATAGTACAAAATAGTTTATAAAATAAGTAAGTAAAATAAGGTAAAAAATGAAATTGTTTTTCTATAGTTTAGATTTTTCATAATTAAGTGCATACTCAGGCTAATCAAAGTTTGATATAGTTTTGCTACAATCATGGTGAAAAAGTACATATGGTTTTGTAAACTTGTGCATTGCGAAGACTAGTACATTCAATACTGTTATTGTAAATAAAAGTAGAAATTTTATTTGTGATTACAAACAACGAATTACGAGATGTTAGTGTTTGTATCAAAAACAAAACACAATCCACGAGAATAAAGTGATTTACAATGTTGATAAAATTATCATAGCTTAATTATTATAGCAATCATATATTATGGTATTACTCTATAAGCAACACGATCTCATAAGTAATATTATTGTAAGTTACTTTTTTATCATGGATTGTAGTTTCGTTTTCATAATAGTAACAAAATCTGGTAATTCATTTTTATAATCACAACCAATATTACTACTGTTATTTGCAATGTCAGTATTGAATGTGTTAATATTTAAGGCACAAGTTTGTAAAACCATGTTTACTATTTATATATAGTTTTGCTGCTCGTTGCAATAATAAATCATCAATGGTATGTGCAACTGGTCCAAAGTATTCTGTAGCATCTGTTGAAATTCTATAATCACGATAAGAAAGTAAATATGGTTTTGCACACTGGTGCATTCAATACTAGCGCATTAAATACTGTTATTTACAATGACAATATTGTAAATAACAGTAGCAATTTTAGTTTTGACTATGACAACAAATCAGCAGATGTTGATGTAAGTCTCAAAAACAAACCATAATTCATGACAAAAAAGCGACTTACAATGCTGATGAAGTTATCTTAGTTTAATAGTTATAGCAATAAGCTATGGTGGTATCTTCTTTCACTTAACGCTTAGATACTGCCTTGTATTGAATCAACAATATGCTGCAAGCCACTGTGTACCTTTGGGTGTGACACTATTTTTGATATAAGTTTTTTATAATCATCTATATAAATTGTTGATTTATATAGATAATTCTTCTTGGTACTTTCGGCCTGCTCGCCTACTAATAGCACAACGAAGTTCCAGTTCTAGACTGCTTTGGTAATTTTCGTATTTGTATAATTTTGATAAACTGACCTTCTCAGCATCAGTTTTGGCGCATATTAAAATGCTGAAAAATTTGGAGGGTCTATAAAAGTGGCTGAGCCTCACGTGCAAAGGCGAGGTCGGGGCCTTTCACAATAAAAATGAAATTAGATATTTAGTATAAAATTTATTAGAAACCAAAATTGTATAAACAATATGTTCATATATTTTATGAATATTTATTTGTTATATTATGATACTATACTATCAGTTTGTTTGTTGGATTCATTTTTAGCCATTGTAATTTTATAATAATTTTAAATTAAAAAAAATCTTTTTTCATTATATTTTATTAGCACATATACTATTTTGTTGCGTGTAAAGAATTTTGCTGGCTGTATTATTTTTACTTTACAGATCCACTGGAAAAATTAAAATATTCCTGTTGAATCAACAACTATATCTACTGGTGTCAGTTCTGCTTAGTATCCGTATCTCTGACAGGTATTAATTTATAATTCATTTAATAAAAATTAATGTTATTCACTGAAAACGATTAATAATAATTGTTTTTTATTTAATAATAATTAATAATTTATAATAATTAATAATAATTGTTTTTTAGGAATCAAATTATAACCTTATATTTACCTATGGAAGAAGCAGTGGAAATGTAAAATCTATCACGGAATTGTTGCGGCGTACATATATATGGATGCAGGTATAATATATAAATACATTACAGATATAATTGTTTGTATTAATTACACATAGCTCATTAATTTATAACAATAATTTAGATAAATTTTAATTAAATGTATATTTTTAATTTTAATAAAAGAATTTATGTATACATAAAAAATTGTATTCTTAATTACATAATCAAAATAATAATCGCAATATTACACCTAATCTCAAAAATTCAACGCACAAATTTTCCCAAAATGCCATCATATAATGTTTGCATAATTGATGCTCGGCGTGCAGCAGGACAGGTAAGCATAATGTCGGCACAATTCGTGCATGCCGCGAAAAATTATATTATTCATCTACGCTGGTACAATGCTGGTATTATAGACGCCCGCCGTGACTTCCACGGTGTGCTCGCATAATGCTGCCCCGATGCGGATGTATGTACTTGGCCGTCAATGTGCCGTCATGAAAGTCACGCCGTGCTTGCATTCTGACGGTAATGTGCCATCACAATGTTATTTGGGTTAAGCTTCTCTCCGCTCTGATTCTCTTCCTCTTTTTTTTCTTACTAAAAAGGAGAATGACGAAACCTCTATTAATCGTGATTGGTTAGTTGGGCGAAGAGGTTATGGCATGTGATTGGTTTGCTGATATGATGTAATGTTTTGGCGCGAGATTTTAAAATTATTTATATAATTTGTATAATTTAACAAGCGTTCAACGTGCATATTGACTACTAGTTCTCTTAAAGAATATACTTATCTACTTTTGAAATAGATAAATTTTATAAGAAAAAATGAATCTAGAACAGTAAAGGCACTTAATTCTGGTTCTAACTGGATCAAATAAAAAAAGGTATAAGAATTCAATTTATGAGTAGATTCTTGTTTTTTATTAACATTACTAAGTATCCAGAAGTTTTCATCTTTGAAAACGAAAAATTATTAAACTTTCAAACGTCTATAACTTATTGTTATTATTGATAGTATTACTGTTATTATTATTAGTATTATTATTACTTCTTTTGTCACTGTTATATATTGTTATATAATAATCCTTAGTACCTAATTTAATTCTGTAGAAATTGTGGTGCTATATTGCTCATTATTAATAAAATAATAGAATCGATTAGTTTTTATTATAATATAATATAACATAATATAAAAGATAATAAAAGTAGTGTATGTAAACTGTGTGTAAACCCATCTTTATATTGAGAGGCTATGAACAATACTAACATAAATCGAATTGCGTATTACTAGATGATTTGAAGGAGATTTATCTTGATTCAACAGAAAAATTTAATAAAACTTTTTGCTGACGTCAATTTTACCATATTTCTATTCTATTAGATCGTAAGAATACTCGAGCCTACTTCTGCAAATTTTTGTAACATCCTTTGTTTGCTCGTAAAAGTTTTAAAATCGATCAAAACAACGTACATGATTTTCATTAGTTTTCAAGAATTTATTTAGAAACAAAAAATGACAGCGTCAATTTGATTTCAAAATATTATAATTCTGTGAATTCAAATACGTTGGAACTATATTTAGCTTTATTTTGTAATCTAAATGTTGACCGTTACGAAGTCTTGAAAACTATAATAATGCACGAAAATTAGAAACTAATGAAATTGCGAAGCTGGCACGTTTGAGTGAAATTAAGTGTTTTCAGAGCGAGGGTCAAAATGACAATCAGAATACAAAGACAATATAGGTGGGTTTTAGCGTAGTTTGATCGATGAATTTTAGATTTGAAATTATTGACGTAATATTTTTCGTTTTATATTATTTTCAAAAATAAATAAATAAAAAATAAAAATATCTTTTTTCGTGTCACATTAACACCAGTGTAGGCAACAAAAAAGCTTACAAAATAACATCTGATAGATCCAAATATTTTAAAGTTTTTAAAACGAGGTATAACATTAAAGTCGTAAAATTGAGAAAAAATATTTAAAAAAACTTTGTCGTATAAAAACATCTTTTGTAGAATCGCTCATATATTCACATCCGAAATTGAATTTAGCTGTTAATCACTTGCTACTAATTCCATTCTTATTTTGTTTACTCATTGACGATTTGATCTTTGTAATCTACATAGTCTAGGTGAAACATTCATTTCTCTTTAAATTCATTTGTCGAGGCTCAATTTATTTATCCCTTCGGGCTTTTCATTTCTATATACTACATAGTTACGATTAGCAAATACTCTGTTTTATTGCAAATTCTATGAGGTTAGAGATTACAGTATGGTTTCGTGGCGTACTAATAATAATAATATCAAAAACAACAACAACAACAACAACAATAATAATAATAATAATGATAATAATAATAATAATAATAATAATAATAGTAATATTATTGATACTTTTTAACAATTGGCGTTAACAATTGTTATTGCGTTAGAGTTTTCATCGGCGGTCGAGCTGCAAGTTGGCATTTAGTATGGTCATAACTGCGGGGCTGCAGCCTGATGGAAAAGTTTGTGTCTAAAGATTAACGATTAGCCGACGACGGCCGGCACGGCAGCAGCGAGAATTGAGCGCCGCGCGGACGCATAACGCCTCTGAGCCGATTAATCCTGGCGATCGTTTGGCGCGTATAATAATCCAGGCCGTAAATTTTGAGGATTATGTTATGCAAGCGACGAGGGTGTCGTTACTTTATTTTCAACACAAAACAAGTCGCGTGGCATCGTCCTCCAGCTACATGCGCACATTTGATTCACACCTGTCACTCTGTCAGACCTCCGATTCGCTGTAGATCTTTGCGTTTTTCTCGACTTCGGCAAAATTTCATCTCCACAGCCTGTCAGTTTATGCATACATTTATACTTTTTTCAGTACACGGAAAGCATGTGTAAAATAAAACTCTTATGTTTGATTTTTTTTAGCTTCTTTACATTGAAAACCATATGAATATAAGACAATTCAAACGAAAATTCAGAATGAAAAAGATCGTACAATTAAGATCGATTATCATAATAGGAAATAGACGTGAAACAAATTCTTGACTACAACATATTAAATAACAAATTTACAAATGCTTTGACGTCTTTTAAATCGAAGATTGCATTATTTACATATAATTAAGCTATTGGTTAAATTATAAACAAGTCCGTAACGGCAACAAGCTAATAATATATAAAGAAGTACACGAAGCTTTGATTTTGAAACGAAGCAAAATAAAATTTGGCAACTTAATATAAATATATAACTATGTGATGACGGAAGTTTAGACGTTAACGATTTAATTTTACCAATGCTTTTTATTAATACTTTAAGATATACATTGCTCGACAAAGGATTATACAGACGTGTATACAATATTGTATTTTACATCGGGACGTCGATTTTTGAATAAAGTGTATGTACAATACGAAAAGAGTTGCCTCTTCAGTTTTACTCCACGTACATTAGAATCTTTGCATATATAGGACATACATGCGACGTCGAGAAATAAACGTCATGCGTGAAACGAGTCGCAGGCTGATGTTCACCCGACATTGTTGCGTGGATATATTGTTCAGACCACTCGTCATGGCTCCAAGCGCATATACAAACACACACACACACACACACGCACACATATACACACACACACCGATGCGCGCATCAGAGTGTGACACGTGTGTATAAAATATCGATTATCGTCTTCAAGCGTGCGACCGAAGGCTTCTCGACAGTAGAATGTTCCTTTATCACTCTCGTTTATCCATCTGTTACATTTAGTTTGCATAACATTTTACGTTTTTAATACTTATCTACCAGATTCTCTCTTCGACTTCGATCCTTACACAAAACGTTGAGATTTGATTTTGTCCTTTTTCGTCACGACGAGTGTCGAGTTCACTTTTCAAATGATCAGTAACGTTTGCTTCCATATTTAGTGCGGGCTTTATTTTAAATGCACCCCTAGAAAAATAATGTAAAATCTCGAAATTATTCACTTTTGAACGACAAATATTTTCTTTTTTTTCTTTTGTTTTTATATTATAATTATATAATATTTTATTCACCAACGTAATAATTTTCCTATTTTGGAAACTGTTTTAAATCTGTTACACGGATATCGCGTTTTATACAAACAGTATAAAAGATTACAAAAAATCCAAACCTGCTGTAACAAGAAGTTTTATAAATTTAAGTAAAATCTGTATTATCTTTAACGTTTTATACAACTCTTTTTATTAGCTGCTTCGTTAATCTTACGTGGTAAATTTAGACGATAGGCTTACCAAGAGAAGTTAAAAAGTGTTTTTAAACTGTTGCGCTATTCATATGAATTTGGATTTTCTTACTGGTAAAAGAAGTTGACAAATGAAAAAGACTAAAAACAAGAAACATTCTCTATGTTTATTACAGTATCGCTGCAATTGATGAATCCAAAGTAATGGACAGCGAATGGCCGTTTCCCTTTTCTTGATTATTTACATGAATTTGTAGTTATTTAAGAGATTTACGGCAATCGTTTTATTTTGAAACACAGTATTGAATACCATCGATAAGCTGATAAGAATGAGACAGTTTTTATGTACATTATGATTCTTTCGAAAGTTTGTAAAATTGTTTACTTATGTTTCGTATATCTGACTAAGCATGATCGAATGAGGATGATTCAGAGAATTTCTTGTGATAATTTATGATGTAATATCACGAACGTATAACATTTAACGTAAAGGTACGCGTTGATTTGCTTGCTTATGCGCGTAAATGTATGATAAAATACGGCAAAAACATTGATTATGGACAAATGCAAAGGAACAAGGGAGGTTGGCGCTGGGAGCGGACTCGGCAGGCTCGGCAGGCTGTGCAGCCTCGACGCCGTACCGTTTATTTTTGCGTGGTGGCGTTGTGGGGCAAGGGGTGGCCGGCTGAGCAAACGAGGGCTCGGCGAGCTCGGAGAAGTGGAGAAAGAGAATGGGATAGTAAGTAGGTTCGCGTGCAGCGAGAAAAGCGAGTCCCAAGGTGTCGGACTTTGATTGGGATGTCGCTGGTAAAATTGGCAGGTAAAGTTTTCGAGGAGCAGGACCGAGTGCGTCGGTAGCTTGGACAGACGAGGCGGCCGGCTCCTCGCGTTTCCCAGGGGGCGCGCCGCCTACAGATCGGCGTTGTCCTCGTCGACGTCCTCGTCGAGCTCGGGCAGGGTGTAGACGTTGGGCGGGTGCACCGGGCGCAGGTGGTCCTCGAGCTTGAGGATGGGCTTGCAGTCGCGCGTCACGTCCACCTGGTTGTACGAGTCCTTGAGGATGTTGATCTCGTTGTCGTGGGCGAAGAGGCCGACGGGCGGCTCGCCCGCGACGCCGCAGAGGCCGTCCTCGGCGAGGCTGCGCTGGCAGAGCGCGCTGCCGGGGAAGCGTCACGAGGCCACGGCGAAGGGCTCGCGGCAGGCGGGCGCCGCCAGCTCGTCGAGGCTCGCGCTCGGCTTGAGCAGCTGGCCGTGTTGGTGGTGGTGGCGCTGCTGCGGGCCGCGGCCGAGGCCGAGCTCGGCCGCCTGCTGGGCCGCGCGCTGGCCGTCCGCCTGGTGGGCCAGCCGGTGCACGATCTCGTCGTGCAGGATGTTGAAGCACATGGCGGTGAGCGCCATGCCCGACATGATGTAGCACGAGCAGAACCAGACGGTGGCGTCGCGCGCCTCGTGGGCGCCGAGGCCCGGGTAGGAGCCCGGCACGATGTCGCCAAAGCCGATGGTGCTCAGGCTCATGAAGCAGAAGTAGCTCGCGTCTGCGGACGGCGAAAGCGGCGGTGAGCGGCGGTGGGCGGCGGTCGGCGGGAGCCGGCGGGAGCCGGCGCGAGCTCACCTGTCAAGTCCCAGCCCTCGAGCTTGTGCAGCGCGAAGGCGCCGGCCACGATGTAGCAGAGCATCGCGCCCAAGCAGATGCTGATCGGCGCCAAGATGGTGACGCTCGTCCGGTCGCCCGAGCCCAGACTCGACACCTCGTCCTTGGGGCTGCACTTGGCCTCGAGCGCGCCCGGGTAGGCGGAGGCGTTGGCCCGCACGTAGAACGGCTCCTGCAGCTGCATCTGCTGCTGCTGCTGCTGCTGCTGCTGGGCCAGCTCCTCCTGCTGGCGCCGCTTGCGCATCCGGCGCTCCTTCTCCTGCTCCGCAGCCAAGGCCGGTCAGGGCGAGGCGTGCTCGGCGCGGCGCCGGCGGAGTGCAACACGTACGCTCACCTGCATCCGGCGCTCGTCGTAGCAGCAGTAGCCGCAATTGGAGCAGAGGCAGCAGCAGAGCGCCCGCGTGAACACGCCGCGGGCGCACCTCGACAGCAGCCCGCCCGCGCTCGACAGGTAGACCAGCGTCAGCGGGATGCCCACGAAGGCGTAGCCCATCGTCACCAGCTTGCCCAGCGCCGAGCGCGGCGCTATGCTCCCGTAACCTGCAACCAGAAGCGGCGCCCCGTTGGTGCTTGCCTCCGGGTGGCGGCGATAACTCACGGCGGCACTGCGGCTCCGTTGCGAGGGCGCGCCTCCGGCGTTCGCATTGACGAACGCGTCGCTGGCTCGTCGAGCGGCGGGCACGCGCGCGGACACCCGGTCGCTTGCCCGCCGAGTCGAGCGCGGCCGCGGGCTGGAGGGAGAGGGGGCGCCGTCGCGAAAAGCGCCGCGCGACGGCCGGCGTCGCGGAAAAAACGAATGGCAGGTAAGAGGGGAAGACAAGCGCGGCGAGCGGCCAGACGAAAAAAGCCGGCACGCCGAGAACGCGGGCAACGAATGGTTCGCGCGTCCTGGATTATTTATCTCGTCGAAACCGCAATCCGCGCGCTCGCGCTGCCGGTCGGCCCAGCGAGCCAGAAAATACTGCTCGGGCCAAACGACGCGACGCCGCGGCCGGGCAGCTTGCCGTTTTTCACCGCTGGCGCGCGGAAACCGGCACCGTCAACCGACGCGTAGCTGAACCTAGTGGAGCCAGTCCGGGGACCTGAGCACCGCGCCATCAACAGGTACCTACGTGGATGGAGCCAACGACGGACGAACCACAACGGTTCTCGACGTCGAAGGACACGAGTACCGTGAATGAAGAATTGACGGAAATGCCGCCGGACGGCGGATTAACGAACGTTCGCTCGCAAAGCAACGGGACGAGTGGGCGAAAGTCGCTCGATCGCCGTCCATTCGACGCAGCCGCCTTCGCCGGCGCTCGGGCGTCCTCGAGTCTGCCGGCTGGGCGGGATTTTCATTTGCGCGCGAGGGAAGAAAGACGAGAGAGCCGAGGACGATTAGTGCGGGCGCGCGAGCGCCGCGATGTGTATATTCGGTGCTCGCTCGACGGCGACGAGGCGGAGGAGGAGGACGACGCCGCCGCCGTCGCCGCTCGTCGGCTGCAGCATTTAATTAAGCCCTCAAATAATTTGCATGGAGGCAGGCTCGGAGCGCGGAATCTCGCAATAACATCTCGAAGATGAGCCGCGTGCGTCTCTTTCGAGTGCAGCGGCTGGAGCGCGGCTATAAATCACGGTGCGCATAATGCGGCAGCCTGGGCCGCCTTATTTGCTCGCGGATATTGCGCTCGCCAGTGCGCCGACAAATGCTTTTTCCGCGAGCGCGCCGCGCCTCAGCCAACCGCGCCTGGGCGCCTATCGATGCACGCGCACACCCAAGTCGCGCACTCGCGCTCGGCCGGATCGAGGTGAGGAGACGCAGAGAGCTCGAGCAGCTCTGGCGCCCGCTAGGCGTGCGTGGTATAATTAAGCCGATATTAAGATCCGAGACAGCCACCATATTGTCTCGGCAGCTTCATAGTCAACTCGGCAAACTCGACTTGATGCTACCGCGTAGCGTGTGGCGATGCACGTACTCTCTCTCTCTCTCTCTCTCTCTCTCACTCTCGAGTGCCATCAAACGCCACTACTCGAGAAAGCGCCTAGCACTCGATCTACAAAAGCACGTACGCGCTGGCGCGGCACCTAGCTCTTTGTTTGTTTATGCAGAACCGACGCGGTCGAAAGCCGGCGTGGCGCGTTCGCTCAAAGCCTGTCCCGGTAGCTCTCTGGCAAAGAGTCGACTGACAGTCCTCATTCGATTCCACTTGTTTCGCTTTCTTCGAACCTGCGACCACCATTTTTCCGAGCCGCGCGTGATGCCGTGTCCCGTACGTGCCTCGCCTTGCATCTCCGGGCGTCCCCTGCCGCCGACTTCTCGCTTCGCGGGCAAACGGCCGTGTCAGCAGACGACAGCGAGCATTGCTCGGCTCTTCGGCCAAGCGTCGAAGGCTCGCGTCGCTGGCGTCACGGCAGTCGCAGTCCGGAGCGAGGCCCACGCCACGGACAATGCGGACGAGACGCTCGGCCCGAGCGCTCCACTGCGGACGCTTCACTCGTCGGCCTGGCACACTCGCGCACTGAGAAGAAGCCGGAGAGCAGTTGAGCGGGCGCCAGCAAGGAGTTGATTATAAGTTTATGGGACAAGCTAACAGAGCGCAACGCGCGCCAGCCGAGCTTAACGAGGTACAACGGCTAAAGAGCGAGCAATTACAGGCGTTCATTTTCCTAATTAACTTTTCCGGATTTTCGTTCGCGTTACTTTTTTTCTCTCTCCCTCTCTCCCTTTCCCTCTCCAACATTCTGCCCGGAATAATAAAGACTCGCAGCGAGATTGCGCGGGCCGCGCTAATGGACTCGCCGACTCAGCGTAATCTTTTCGACAACCAGCTAACCGGCGCGTAACGAGAGCGCACGCAAACAGGCGGCGATCGGGGGCGCCCCAGGGGCGCCGCGGTCTCGCTCGGCCGTCCGCCGTTCCGCGTCCGCGGGCGCTCTCCTCTCGAGCCGCTGAACCGCGCGGCCCGGCAAACTTGGCCGGCGCCCGGTCTTGGCTGCAGCCGCTCCCGACGAGACCCTGCCAGCGGATCGGCGAGCGAAACGAGGCCGAGGCACTGCATTGGCCGGGCGGCGGTCGCGCCGATCTCTTGCTGCTCCCCTCGCTTCCTCGGGGTTGCGCCCGAGACGGCCGACCGAGAGCTCGGCTGCCGGCCAGAATTGACGCGAGAGCGCGCGCCCGTTGCTCCACCGCTAAATTCAATTCGCGCGAGCTGCTCGTTGCCGGAACGGCGGTTCGAAGGCCCCGAGCGCGATGCTAAAAAACGAGCGCGCTTTTTCTTAATTCCCAGCAGTTCTCTCGCCGCTCGCTCGTCCCGGCCCCGGATCTAGCTCGTTTATCTGGCGGAAGTCATCAGCGCGAGAGCCGAAGAGATATCGATGTCTTATCGCGCGATACGTTGCTCGACTTGGCTAATTCGAGGCAAAGCTCCGGCTGTACGCCGAGCGAAAATGGTGCGCCGGGGTGCTCGGCCTATCTCGGTGCAATCTGAAATGTCGGAACGCGAGTACGGCTGCTCGCGTCGGGCAGAAAAGATCGCACAGGCCAATCGTAGTCGAGCTGACGGGCGAGTGAGCGCGCAGTCGAGCGACGCTCCGCACGCACGCACGAGCGAGGAGCGAACGGCAGGAGGAGCAAGAGGGGGGGGGGGGGCGATCCACGTATATCTGTAGATGATCCATCGATTGCCCATCGCGTATTGGACCGTGCACAGACTGCGACGATGCTCGCTCGTGCGCGCCCGAATCGGCCGCGAGCCCCGCGCGCTCGCGCGAGGGAAAAACGGAGCCAGCGACGGCCACCCGGTTAATGCAATTTCGCGAGCGATATGTCGCGCGCGGCCAGCAGCGACTCGGCGCCGGTTGTTCCTTGGGGTCCGTGCAGCTGAGCAACCCGTGCACCGAGTCCATCGAGCGGCAGTGATACGCCCAACAAGGGATAAGCTCGGCCTTTTATCCGGCCGCGCGTCCCCCGCCCGCGGAGAAGCCAAACGAGCGGAAGAGCCGAGCGACGCGCCCGACGACGCTTCTCCGGGCTGCGCGTCCGGTCGTTCGGCCGCCCAGTCCGGCGCGCGACACTGATCACCGCGGCCGCGCGGCCAACGTTGACGCGACGTCAGCGTCGCGAGCGTGCGGCGCAGCGGCTCGGCTGGAAGCGCAGACGCAATTAAGCGAAGTAATGATCGGAACAAAGAGTTGCGAGGCTGTTTACGGGGTCGTTTATCAGAGCTCGGCCGTAACTGGCTCGCAGCCGGGAGCCGCTGCGAGAGCGCCAAATGGTCTCCGGAGTAAGGCGGCGCTATATATAAGTTGATCTTGAGGAGCGCGCCAAAGATTAGTTAACGAGCTCGTTTGTTTTCCGCGTCATCGGCGAACAAGCGAGCCGCTCTGGCGCGCGCGGCGCGAGTTTAATAGCGACGCCCGATTAAGCAGCCAGCCTATCCGAGGATTCATAAAGAGCGAGGCCGCGCGGATAAATTCACAGGCTCCGGGCAAGCTCTATCTGCGTGCACCCGCGAGATAAGAAGCCCCGGCCGCGCTCCGACAAACGGGGACTCGTTCGTCAGGCCGAAGCACCGTTGATAGCCGACTCCCGAGCGCGATTACCCGTCGCGAGCGGCCGTCGGCGCGAGATGCGACGTCCGCCGAAGCATGCACGCGGAACGCGAGGGCGAGTCCGAGAGGGCTCGCCGTCCGTGGAATGCCGGCCAATTCGAGGGCTGTCCATTTTTCACGGAGCGCGCGCGCCCAGTCACCGCCGACATCGCCTCTCCGTCGTTGGCAAGGTCGAGGCGTGGCGCGTCAGGCGGGCAAGCTCGCGCGTTCGAAGAGCCTGCTCGCGGCCGGCCCTCGTTGTCGGTGCCGCGGTCTGTCGCGTGCGCCTGGTTCGTTGTAACGTTCGACCGTGGAGTCTGGCCGCGTCGCAACGAAAGCCGCGCGCGGAATTCATTAGCCGGAACAAGTTGGCGCGAGTCCGCGAGGCCGTGCAGCTGCTACGCCGGTAATGGAGTCGAATGGACGGCGACCGGAGCTGCGGGCGCTTTCGATCGCGCGCGCGTGCGACTCGGCCAGCAAGGCGTTCGATCGAGCGCTCGTTAGTCGCGGGCGAACCGCGAGGACGAGGACGCGGCCGGAGACGAAGGCCGCCCGGCGCAAGGAGATTGAATCGCTGAGCAGGAAATGATAGCTCGCGGCGCGCGCGTAGACGGGGCGTCGCTCTCAAAAGTGCCCCGGGCGCGCACGGGGCTCGGTGCCGCGCAATTTTACGACGCGAAAGGCGGCAGCGGCGCGAGTTTCGCCGCGTAAAGAGGCGAAGGCCATATCCGGGCATCGACATCGTAAAATAAGATCGGCGTGTAAAGCCGAGCCCATTTCGTTTCACTTGGCCTGATCCTGCACCGGCGCGCTGGCAGTGCAGCCCGCCAGATAAAGCGCTGCCCGGGCGGCCGCGGCCGGCGTGATCGATGCGCGCGAGTCCCAGGCGAAGGCGCGGCTTATCTGGCCAGCGCTGAAATGAGCAGAGGCCAAACGAACGCTAACTTATTGCCACTTGTTAAGGCCGGAGCGCCGGAGTGGGAGGCGGCCGTCGGGCGCCTTATCGCCGTGCGCGGCGCTGCCGAGCGAAGGGGGAAGGAGGGACGGCAAGTCGAGCTTCGAGCGGAGGGACTGCCAGGAGGGGCTCACTCGCGGAAACAAAGAGTCGAGCGGGTAGTTCGAAAGAGCGTAAAGTTTTATCGCGTTACGGTGTTCGAGCAACAAGCGAGCTGCAAGCTCGCGCTGATACCTCTGCCGAGGGCATAAAACCTCGACCATTAGGCCGCTTGTTATCCCCAGCGGCGGCGCTTTAATTTCCCGGCGCCGCGGCCCCGGCGCTCGGTTTTTCCGTGGGCGCGCCGCGCGCCCTCCCGATTTGTCGTCTTGCTCGATTGAAATTCATCTGGGCGTCGTGCAATTCGTCGGAGCAAGCGAGCAGGCGAGCGAGCGCTGTACACCGTCGAGGGTGAGGTGGCGAGCGCGCTGCTTCCCGTTCTAGGTCACGCGCAGTAGGGATTTCAATTTAATTAAGAACACCATTCAATTTGCGATCCGGGCGCGCATATACGCTGCCGCGCACACTCGCCTAACGCCGTTACCTCATTGCCCTCGACTGCGCGCACGAGGACGACGACGGCGACGACGACGCCACGATAAATTTACCATTGGATATGTATTGGCGATATGGCTGGCAATATACACCATACTGCCCGGCCGCGTCCAATTTCATCGCAGCCACTCGCTCGGCTAGCTGTTTTTAGCTCGCCGTCTCTCGCCATTACAAGCCATTCCGGGCAACGAAATGGCGGCACGGTGGCGACGCGTCGCGAGCAACTCGGAATGCGAGCGGCCGAACGCCGGAGAATGCCGCCGTCACCGCCGCCGTCGAGCGATCCTGGTCGGGTTTCGGCCTTGGCGAGGCGTCCCGCGATTCGGCCGGCCGCCGTCGATGCCGCGGAGAGCCAGTTTTTTCACCAGCGGTGCGCCCGACGACGTCCGGCCGCATTCCAGCACGGCCCCGCGGCTCCTCCTGATTTTCCCCAAGTGGCCGGGTCGCCATCGGCGCAGCTCGTGCGTCCAACGCAGTCGTTGGCGCCTGTACACGCCGCTCGATTGTGTCCGCACAAGCGGGCGAAAGCTTAATTAGCGGAAATAGTAAAACTTGGCCAAGTACAATGAGCGAGATAAGGAGAGAGGTTTAACGCCGGAGCTGGCGAGTGCTGCTCGGCGCGAAGATTCGCAGGTCCAGATAATCGCCGGAATAAATCAGCGGCGCCAAGCGAACAATGAACTGGCAGCGCATTCATTGGCATTTCGCGCAGGCCCGAGACGATTTTAAAGTCTAATTAAGCGAGCATTAACGCGATAAGCGGCAGTCGTGAGAAAAAACTTCGGCCAAGAAAGAGACTGCAGGCTCGATTAATCGTTCGGGGCGGCGAGGTGGCAGAGCCGAGAAAGGGAGGCAGTGCACCGCCGAGAGATAGGGAGAGTAAATACGACGACCTAATTAGAGCATTCGGCCAAGCCATCGGCGAGTTTGCTTGGTCGCACGGTGCGACGATGCCGCCACGCGGATCTCATTGTTTCGCGAGGTCCGTAACAAAGGCGAGAGTCGGTAAGCGGCCTCTCTCCGCGTCTCTCCTCGCCTCGGCACCACTCGGCTCGTATACAGTCTGCTCGCGAGATAAAGCCGAGCGGCAGAGAGCCACTGCAAGCAAGTGGCGCGCCGGCGAGAAAAAAAGCTCGCCGAGTGCTCGATAAGATCCCGCGGAGAAGGGAGACGCCTCTCGTCCTCTCGCCGACGAGCGCCTCGTCGCCCCCCCCCCCCCGCCCTCGCCACCAACCCTCTGCCGCCGCGCGGAAAATCAGGCCGCCTCGAATCTCTCTGGATGGAAATGAAATGTTTTGAGATTCCAGCGACGTCGCCTGCTATGCTGCGAAGAATGCCTATCCGGAATGCCAGTACGGCAACATCGGGCAGATCAGCTGAAACGACAAAATCATAATGTGCATGCCGATCGACGTTTGGGAAGGAACGCCGCGAATGCGAAAAATGGAGCGAACGCAAACGGAAGTGCGCCGATGGACCTGGCGCGTCGGTCGCATACCGGCCATCAAATAAACTTGGCGGGCTCCGCCGAGGCGGAAAAAGCAGCCGGCAGCGTCGCGGCGTCGCTGTGTGCCCGGGCGCGCGTAGACGCGTGTAATTTGCAGGCGTGAGCCGCAGCAGAGGCGCAGCCAATACGTCGCGGAGCCTCATTTCGGGCCGGCGAGCGCGTGTGCGAATCGCGCGAGTCAATAAAGAGAGAGGGCCGGTGTCTCGTCAACGGCGCCCGCTTCTCGCTGGCGTTTGTCGTCCTGCTCAAATACCAGCAGGCCGCGCGTCCGCGGACGCCTCGGGCCACGCGGCCCGGAGATGAAGCCAAGTGTTTGCGCGACTCGGCCCCTCCGTCGCTGCAGCGTTTTCATTTGGCCATCGCGGGGGGCCGCGGGGTCGATTGCACTTGCACACGTGCGCCATCGCGCTCCCCGCCATCCAGCCGCCGAATGTTTGCTTCACAGGTTAATGATCAATTTGCGCTCTGGCCCCACCAATCAGCCGCCCGCTCCTCCTCTGCTTGCTCTCCGACTGCGCGCGTCTATATATGCATCCCTACTGAATTAAATACCAACTACTCGGCTGCCGACTTTCAACTTTTCGCTTTGACGCGTTTTTCGCCTTTCGCCCGATGCCACGCTGCTCATCAGCTTTTCCGTTTGCTTGCCCGATCGTCGCTCGCGTCGAGCCTCATGCTCTCCAGCCCTTGCTGATTTTTCCTACTTAATCCCTCTATTTACCCGCTGTCAATATCAGATTTGATAGAGTTTTATTCGAGCGAGCGTAAATACATGCAAATTACGAATAAGCTCTCGACTCAATCAATGTTTGCCGATCCGTTCGCGCTGCGTCGCAATGTTTTGATTGGCGCTTTCACGTCTCTAGGCTTTGCTCGACTGCAGTTTTTCCGCGCCGTTCCTTTCTTTGCGTTCAATTCGATCGATCATTACTCATCGAGGGACGCCAACGGAAACTGACCCGTCACTCCGTCGCTTGTCGTGTCGCTCGACAATTCGGTAATAAAGTCGACGAGGAAGCAGATGACTGGCGGAATCGAGGACCTTCTTGCGAGCGAAATTTCGAAGAAGGTTCGTGATGAATGACGGAAGGTCCTCTGCGGCAAATTTGTGCCGACCCGACGTTGGATCGCCTTGGTGATCGGACGTCAATTTTCATTCTGTCGGATAATTAGGTCGGCCGAAGCCTGGCGGAAGCAAAGCCGGCCAACTTTTCAAAAGTCGAGTCGTTCTTGCGGTCCGCTACTCCGCGGCGACGATGCCCATCTAGCGAAGCGAACGCGCCTCGAGATTCACGGAATCGGGTGAAATTGGGACGCCGCGCTTGGGCTCGACGCGAGGACGCATCGGAATGCCTGACGACGCGCGCGAGGCGGAATGCGAAAGAGAGGCGAGAAGAGAGTAGCGCGACGAAACGAGAGTATAGGCGCGAACGGTGGCAGCTGGAGATTCGGTTATCGAAGCCTCAAGGATAGGAGGCTGGAGCCGCAGTCACGTACGGCCGTGAGAGCGTTCCGGCTACGGATTTGCGGACAATGCCGAGCAATAATCGAGTTCCGGACAGCGCGTAGGCATCGTCGCGCCGAGTCGGCCTCGTTTTCACGCTGATTCGGGCGGCGCGATCCGGGAGCCGCGCGCGGTGCCGGCCGCCTGGCAATCAGGCGCCTTCGCCTCGCGCTCGTTCGACAAATCGACTGATATTCTTGGCAAAGAATTGCCAGAGAGAGAGAGAGAGAGAGAGAGAGAGATTGCGAAAAAGGGCAGCAATAGCACGGGAGTTTAACGGTTTTAGGAAGGTTAAAAGCGGCTATCGATCGTTGGCAGGCAGCAGGCCGTTTGCAAATCAGATTAGGCGAACGTTGTTAGGAAAATCGTCGGCGCGACGGGAAGCTCGTTCGAAGCGAGGAAACAACTCCGGCAGCGGGATAACGCATTTATCCCGGCCGTCCCGCCATCCCCGCGCTCCTGCCCCGCCAACACCAAGCCACGGCTGAGGTATTAAATTGCTTCCGGTTACATATAACTGCCAGAGCCCAAGGAAGCCTTCCCCGTCATTTCGCTGCATTCTTCATTTCCCCCGAGCTAACTTCATTGTAGCCGCCAAGCCAGTCTTGCTCGTCGCATAAATAGAGCCCGGCTGTATATAGGCGAGCCACCACCTACGGGAAATTATTCGCAAATCACGACGCCGAACGAGTCGCCGCCGCCCGCTCGACGTCCGTGTCCTCCACGGCAACTGCCGGCTGCGCCCGACTGCGCTCGCGCCGCACTACTGAAACCGCCGCGGCGGCGCGCACGCGGAGTCCAATCCATTAGCCGAGTGCTGTCGCTAAAATATACAAAGCCAGGCTGCCGTCGGCAAAACAGCGCCGCAAGAAACTATTAAGCGAGTGGCAGAAAAATGGAGCGCCTAATCCGCCAGTAAATTCTCCGCGGCACGCGCGCTCTCCAGTGAGAATTCATATCGCATCCTCCGGCGCAGTCCTGGCTTATCCTCGTGCTCGGCGTTTCCGCCCTTTTACGGCTTGTTCGCGCGCGCCAACATATTTCACCAAGCCTACGGAGGATTGCGGCGGCGCGCGAGACGAGATGAAGAGTGGAGAGCAATGGGATAAGCCGATTACTCGACATGCAGCGCGCCCCGCGAGCGCACGAGAGCGAGCTGGCCGCAGCAGGCCTGCAGCGCGCCCGATAAAGGCTCGCAAGACGACGCGGCGATCGGTTTTTCGCCGCCGCCGCCGCCACCGCCGCTGCCGCGATCGATGAGCCTCGCCACGAGTTGCATCACTCGACGGTCGACCTTTCGCGGTCGTCGCGTGCTGTCGTCTCGCTATCGACTGTCGAGCCTGCTAGTGATAGTTGAGTAGCGGTAGTGGCTCACTGACCCACTCCCTCGACGATCGGACTGTGGAAAAGCAGAAGCCGTCGGACGAATATTGCCGAGTGCAGCGGCGATTTGGTGCGACGCGGGCGGGCGCGCTCGGCGAATTTCGGCGGCTCTCTTTGAGGCTCGCCCGTCGCCCCGGCGCTCCGGCGCAGCCGACGGGATTATTTCGCCGCCGTGCCTTCTCGGCGTTTAATAACGGCGCGAGCCCTCCCCGACTCCGACTAGACGCCGGCAGCGGCGAAAGAGTACGCAAGGACTTGCCAGCGATATGGAAGCTTCGCTTTCATCTCTGCCAGACGCGCCACCGCAGCTGCGATCCCGAGCGCCACAAAGACACAGCGTTGATTGTCAAAGAAACGCCGTGCGCCGATACTCCGGCCGCAGAAGCGGCACGCCGATGCGCACTCGTCAATTAATTGGACGCTAATTAAAGCCGCTGGGCCGGATCGCTAGCTTATTGCTGCAGAGTGTAATCAACTGGTACGAGCGGCCGGTGGTGCAAGTCTCGGACTCGCTGAAGCCGATCGATGGCCCGCCGTCTTGTTTTCGGTCGATCGGCCGGGCCCGTCCAAATCGGCGACGGCGAGAGCTCGCGCGAGCCGGCTCCGAAGGACTTGCCAGCTGGACGAGGACGCGGCGCTCGCGACGCTGATCCGCCGATAATCTTGCCTCCCTGCCTTGGCTGATTGGAGGAGCGCTTACTTGGAGATAGTCGGCAGGCAGCTAGGCGAGCGTCGAGCAAGCCGAAGGAGGCAGGCGATGCCTCGGCAGTAATTAAAGCTCTCGCGGCACTGGAATAACGCCGTCTAGATGTAACAAGTGACTCGGCGGGCCGCCACTTGAAATTAATTAACGCTTGACATGTATTTTATTAAAACAAGGCAGCTTCATTAAGTGCGAGTCATGTCTCGCATTTATCGCCGGATTGCAGAGCCAGAGAAGCCGCTCTTCCGCTGTCGGTGTCGCCAGAATTTCGCCTTGGCTTGATATACGCGCTCACGGAAGCGGCAACTGCGCGCCTTGCCTCGGCTCAACGGAATCGAGTTTTCAGAGGGCTGCCGCGTATATGGCGCGACTCGCAGCGGCGACATTGATTTCGCCCTGGACAGGTAATTACAGAAAGACTCGAGCCAGATCGCCATTGAACACTTGCGCGTGGTCCTCGATGCGCGACGTGCCCAGAATTATCGAGCGCCGCTCCTATCTCTGCGTCTCCTCTTTTTCTCCCCTTTTTATCCGAACGCAGGCGCACGTTACGTGTCTCTACATTGTAGCTCGCGCATGGCTATGGGAATTCGTTTCGCTTTATCTCCGCAGCCGCGGGGCGCAGGGGAGCGGAGAGATCGCGCAGCGGAATCGCATCTCGGCTCTTTCATGCTCGCGCGGACTCGTGAGTAAGTAGCGCAACTCGGTTTTATTTCCGGCGAAGCCGAGTCCACGGAGGAACGTGCGCGCATGTTCAATTTTTTACTCTACTGCGGCAGCCGCAACTCGCGCGGGGGCACATATCGGCAAATCCGCAAATCCCGCGAAAAGGGAGCTTTGAGAAAGTGCACTGCAGACAGGCTATTTACGCGCGTACTTTTGACGCCTTGGCGCTGCCCGGATACTTTGATTTACCGGCCGGATTGCAGACAGTTAATGATCGCAGTCGTATAAGAAGGCGCAATTTACGAGGGCCATTCGAAACTTGAAATATCCCAGTCGAGTCGATTGTTGCCGTGGCAAAACCGGTGTCGGCGAGGCGACCTGGTTGAGGCCGTTATGCGCGCAATTCTTTATCGCGCACGCGTGTTTATGAGTCTCGGGCGACGACTTTGCACAGCGCACTCGGGCCGCGCGACATCCGGATTCAGCGCGCGGCGACCACACCGATCACCCGGCAGCCGCTGCAGAGGCCCGAGGCTGGCTGCCTCGGCTAAGCCGATCGGTCGACGATTTAGGATCCGAGGCGAGGCGAATGACGAACAGCGCTTCGAGCGAGATTGGCGAGCGAGTTAGCGGGGTCAGCACGCTGCAGGGCATGCACCTTTGCGGTCGTCGAATGCAAAACCGAGGGGAGCGCGCCAATTGACGCCCGGCCAGAAAAGCTGCGAGTGCGCGTCGGCGCGTCTGCCAGCGATAGCCAACTTTTCGCCCATTCCGATGTCCCGCGCAGCGCCGCGCCGCCCGTTCGTATGCGTAGGCGCGCCCGCGACTAAATTATTTCGGGGAACGGGCGAAATACAACTTTGCCGCCTGATTCGCCGCGACCGCGCCACGCGTGACTTTTGAGCGCGAGCGAGCGGCGCGCCGCGCGAATTTATAATGCGGCGCCGCCGCACGTTGTCGTCCTCGCTCGCCGCGGCGCCCGGCGAAAATTGAGTAAACTTGATGATGGCTTTATCGCGCTGCAGCGCCGACTGCGCGCGCTCTCTGTGTACTCTGTCCCAATTAACGCCAGCGACGCTTCATTGTGGCTGTCGCTGTCGTTCGGTCTGCGACAACGCGGCATCGATTCCCCCCCACTTGCCAGCGCCAGCGGCGACGATATCTCTCGGACGTGCCGCGACAGCAGATTTGCAAGCTCGCTTTCGGGGCGCGGAATGTACGTCCGCGTGCGTGGCGCTCATTACGACAAATAGAGAGAGAGAGAGAGAGAGAGAGAGAGAGAGAGAGAGAGAGAGAGAGAGAGAGAGAGAGAGAGAGAGAGTCGCCGGAACGGCGAAATCGAGCGGCCGCGGCGCGGCTCTCGCAGCCGTTCGTCTCGGCGAGGTGCTGCATATTCAAGGACCTTTGCGCGAAACGCCAAGGACATTGTTATGCTAAGATCGCCGCCGAGACTAGCGCGGCTCTTAGCATATTTCGACGATATTTTCGGTCACCAGTCTACGGCCGGCCGCTCCCACACCTCTCGCCCGCTCGCCAGCCACTCGGCTTCCATTTGCCCCCCATCGACTTCCGCGGCCCTTTTCTTTTTCTCCCTCTCCATCTCTTTTTGCCATCTCCGGCATTTGCATCTGCAACTTTAATTAACTCTGCCGTTATTTCAGGTGGAGCGCCGTAGAAGCGAGCAGAGCAATTTCAACGAAACCTCTTCTCAAATCATTCCGGGGCATGGCGCCACTTGGAGTCTCCGGCCTCGCTCGCGCTCTCTTCTCCAAGCCATTAGACAGCCCTAACTTATTCAAGCGACAAGTTGAAAGTATGAATGAAATTGGCGGCGTACCGAAAGAAAAGTTGGCCATGTGCGCGTATCGGCGGGCTTGGCCATCGGCTCCACGCACCGGCGAAAATGTCCGTCGACGCGCTGCCAGAACAAAGCGACAAAGCGACCGCCTTCCCTGGTGGCGAGCGCACTATCGCCGCAACTTTCAAACTGCATTCAAACAATAATGGAAAAACTTTGCCGACTCCGAGCCGACTCGTCATTATTATTAAACATTTTTAATTACGCCCGAGGCCACGGCTGCATCTTCGAGCCGGCGCGCGAGTGGTTTAACATTAAAATTACGTGGTCGCGCCCGCTTCTTCGTTAGCCAGCTCCGCCGGAGCGACGCAAACAAATTGCATTTACTCGGCTGCAGCTTTTGTGGATAGTCCATCATCGAGCTTTTTGTTCCGCATTCGCGATCAAGAGGACCAAGGCACAACTAAGAGACAGCGCGAGCGCCAAGAAAGACGGCGGAGGGGCAGAGGGAGGGCACTGCGTAACGGATAAGCGCGCACAGCGCCCGGAGTACAGCGATCGATCTTGATATGATATCTCGCATGTGCAGTTACATGCGCGAAGCCAGAGTGCAGAGGGGCAAAGGTTGGCTGGTGCTATTGCTCGACGATGAAAGATCCATCTTCTGGAACGGAAGGCTTGACGCGCGGCGGGGCCCCGCAACCTACAAGCGCGATAGAAAAGAGTCTCCTAGGCCGAAATCTCGGGGGATGCGGGAATTTTCATGCAAGTCGTAGCCGCGGCTCGCCTGCTCTCGCAGCCTCGACACGCGTGCTACTTTAATGTGCTGCGCGGCGCGACAACCTGCCTCGCGCTACTGCCACCTTTCGATGCCGCCTCGCTCGCCCTCCGAACTGTCGCTCCTCTTGGGATCAGTGCTCTCTGAAGAGCGCAGATCGTTGTTTCCGATGCTGGCCGACTTACCGCGTCGTCGACACCCGATACTTTTTTTTCCTCTCGCCATAAAAGCTTTATTGAACGGCTTATCAAAGCTATAAGCGAAAAAGGAAACGCGAGTGATTCGATAGTATAGCGCGAGCGGAACAACACTTAACGACCACTATTCCAAACGCCACACACCTTAGCGGCCACAATATAGACTGTAAAATCAGTCGAATGTAAACGTGCGCGCGGGGCTACGATTGACGAAGGAGAGCCGGCTGCACTCGGCAATTGCTCAACGAACAGCTGCTTCTGCTTTCGGAAAATGCAACTAACGCCAAGGAATGAGCTCTGCTACGCGTGGTTCATATTTTATCGAGCACGTGGCGAACACGAGAACGATATTTTCGAAACCCATAAAAGTTTTATGGATACGTTGTCATAAAAGAGAGAGAGAGAGAGACAGAGTGAGAGAGAGTGCGTGTGAGAGAGAGAGAGAGAGCAAGAAAAAAAGCAGAGCTATCAGCCGTGAAAATAATAAAGTGAAATAGAAGAAAAACGGAAGAGGAGAGAAAAAGAGAGAATAGATGAAAGTGAGGTCTTGGAAGTTTAATAACATTTCCGTTTTATAAAAGCTCAATAGGGAGCAAAGTTATTTCGATCAGTTGTTTTATTTGAGGAATGAGAAAACTTTTTCAATGAGCGCTCGCGCACGAGGCATCCGTATTACTGAAAGACCTGCGACTTTAGACACTAGCATTGGCATTTTCTCGGAATTTATATTCAAGCGCGTGCGAAAGAAGGAGAGCACGGGGCCGCCGGGGGCAGGCGAAGACGCAGTGTTTGCTTTTGGCACCTGCTCGCTTTTATTTTTCTCACTTTGTCTTGTCGCCTCGCAGCGCTCGCCGCCTTCGTTATTTCGCGCGCGCCTCGCCCGGATCGCCGCTCCACTCGAGCGATCGAAGCTCGTCGGAGTGATCAGCCTTGCTCCGCGGCATTGTGGATGCAAGCGCAGCTCGATCGGCTCTCGGCGCCCCCGCCCCTTTCGTCTCTTTTGCCAATGATTGAAGAGGACGGACGAGCCGCGAGTACCAACTTACCGCAACTTTAAACGCCAAGGCTGCATTTATTTTGCTCGCGGTACAAGCGACAAGCGACTCGACAAACGACAAAGGGAGGACGGGGAGCGAGAGAGCGAGCTGACGATGATAAATGCAAAGCAGCCGACTGGAATTGTTATTGCGGTCGTCCAGACCTACTCCGTAGCCCGAGTCGAGCAAATTGCGCCTGTCAAGAGGATTGAAGCTCGATACGAAACTAATAGGGCGCTGCGATCGTTGCGGAGCCGCTGCGAAAGCCTGCAAAAGCGTGCTTCGCCGTGGCTACGCAACAGCACGAGCGGCGCGAGCAAAGCCAAGCTCGGCGCTCGGCAGTCCATTAGGACGAGCGCGAGAGCACGCTACAGCGCCGCGAGCACTCGACTGTTTATCAATCGGAAGCCAGCTGGTTGCTCTACCCACCAAGGACAACATCGACGAACTGCTAATGTGTCATTCGACGATGCGCACACATAGCCCTCCGCTGCGATGCCGGTGGGATCGCAACATTGTTATGTCAACCGCCAAATGAATAGCAATTCGAGCGGCGGAGGAGAAGAGCCGCCAAAAGCGCAAACCTTTCGATCCGCTTGTAATATCCGCGAGGACACACTGAGGACCATCCGGGTAATTCGCGAAGAAACGTAGCCGAGAGGCGGAGGCTCTTTGCCCCGTAAACGCGCGTAATGCCAGGCGCTAGTCTAGAAAAAACTGTGCGAGAGCGAGCAACTCGAAGCGGAGAGGAAAAGAGCGGGCGATAAAGGGCCGAGGAGGAAAATTTGCGCGAAATGCGAGTCTTCCGGCGCGAGAGGAAAAAATCTAACAGCCCGCGCGTTCTTTACGAAGAAGCTGCAGTAGCAATATTTGCGGACGGCAAAAACGACAGAGTCCGCCGGCTGCGAGTTATTTCACTTTCTTGGTGTGCGTCCAGAGACGGGGGCGGCAGCGTGGAGCTCTCGGCAATTGGCCAAATATTCGCGCGGCCCTCTTGGAAAAATGCATCAGCCGGCCGCGACACCTCGCCTTGTTTTTCTTCCATGTTTTTTTCTTCATCCCGTCTCGACTTTATCCAGCGAATCGAATACGCAAGGCGCATTTTCGAACGATTGCCCCCAAGATGCATTATTGAGATTCCAGCCAAGAAACCAAGATGCTTTCTTCCCTCGCTCTCTCTCTCTCTCTCTCTTTCGACTTTGATATTTACTCGAAAAGAAATAGAGATGACTACGTCAACGGCTAATTTCTAATTGTGACGCACCTGATAAGAAACTGCTCCTGAACAAGAGAGAGAGAGAGAGAGAGAGAGAGAGAGAGGGAGAGAGAGAGAGAGAGAGAGAGAGAGAGAGAGAGAGAGAGAGAGAGAGCGAGAGCAAGTTGTGAAAAGTCCAAATTTATCAAGTTGAACCGGCGCAAGTGGGATCGCACGAGGGCGAAGTAAAACATCCGATTCAAGTCCGAGGCGAAAATTCACGTTCACAGCGAGCCAGAGCGAAAGGAACGAGCGATAGCTGTTTGCAAAAGACAACTGGTGTCAAAGCAGCTACATCGACGAGCCGCAGGCTGTTTGCGTACCTTAGTCTTGCTCGTCTTTGCCCCCATTTACTTTCTTACCCTGCCTCTCTTTCCCTTCCACTCGCTCGCCCTCTTCTTTGCTTTCTTCAAATTCGTGATTTCTCGAGCTTTTTCAATCAAGCTGCTAGCTTCCTCATCATTGCCGCGTCCCTTCTTGTCGTCCCTTTCAGCACGAATCAAGAGCACACAGCAAAAATAACAGCGTCCCTTTTATGCATTCATTTATTTTTATTTTATACGCCATGAAGGTCATCGAGGATTTGCCATTGTAAGCCTTGTTTGAGAACAGCCAGAGTATGGAAATCCAGCTGGGAATTGAAATACACCAGAAAATATTAAAGCAAGACTCGACATACTTTTGAATAAATAACTTTTTATTCCGGCTTTACGAAGAACTTTCACAACTTTAACGAGAGCTTTTTCAGCATTGTGAATAATTTTTTTTTCGTTCCGAGGCGACTTCAGAAAAGCAAAGTTTGCTTTATTCATATCAAGCAAATAGCTTTAATAGTTTAGTTGGAAAATAAACAACGGCAGGACAAGAGCGGCCTGCGACTCGCGCAATATAATAATCTAGCGACAATAGGTGTCTTCGTTGCAGCGCTCGAATCCTATTTTTACAACAATCGTGCGAGCCTAAGTACGTTTGTCGCTGCCGGCTTATGCGCCCGGCTTTTATTCATTTACAGCCCATCCGGGAAATGTAGCAGCAACGGTCATTCGCCAACTATTCGCAGTCGCGCTGAACCTACGCTTGTTCCCGGCATCGCGTCTCTTCTCTCTTTCATTCCTCTGTCTGGCCCCCTTTGTCCGCGTTGCTTTGCATTCGAATTTTACGGACGCCACCGCGAACCAGTCGGCAGTGCAGTAGCCGAGGCCGAAGCTTGTCCCCGCTTTTTTCCCGTTTTTCGCCCCAACGGCCGAGTTTTAATCGCATCTGCGAGCGCGCGATTCGGACTCTATTAGATTTGCAAGATCGGCGCACGCTCGCGAAACGCCGGGGCTTTTAGGCCACGATTGCAGCGCGCCGCATCGATTTAATTTCAATGCCTGCGTATTCTCGCGAGACGACGATAAAATAGCGCTAGAAATCTCCTCGGCCGGACGACTGCCAGCCCAAGTGGAAAATGACCAGCACCGCGTGCGACAAGCAAACAAATCGGCTTTCGCGTAAGAAGCGAGGCGAGAAGGAGGGCGAGCGCCAGTGAAAAGTGGCTGCTCGCCCGATAAGAAATCCTCGTAGCTAATTGATGCAGCCTCGTTTTAATTAGCCAGTGTGGCGGCGCTGGGCCGCGCAATCCCTGTAAAAGCGCTAAATAAATAGCCCACGGTTGCTTGGCAAAGTAGCCAAGCGGAATCATCGAAATTTATTCGTCGCCGAGATAGCACTCAACGACGAGGCTGCCAACGCGCTGCCGCCGCCGTCGGCGCTGCTGCTGCTATTTATCGACGCCCTTTACCGGCGTCTCCGCGGTGAAAAACTTTGAGCTAAGCAGCGCGTACGTAAAAGCCGCGCCTCGAGCGTCGCTCGCTCGGTCTCGCGCGCGGCTCCCAACTTGTGAACGCGCCCGCCGCTCCTCTAACTTGCCCACTTCTGTCCCCGAGTACGCACAATAACTTTTGTGCTCGAATAAACCGATAAAGAAAGTTTTGCTTCGGCTGCCGGCTAATTAATTGTTGAAAATCTCGATTTCCACTGGTGAAGCTCGCGAAAGCTCGGCCGATTATGTTGCAAGATCTCCGCGACGAAGCGATAAAAGAGCAAACTCATCTAGAAAGTTGACTTGGCAATAAAGCGCTGCGGTGTTATTTTCGTCCTTCAACAAGGTTGCTTCGCCATGCATGGCTAGCATCAAATTTATCTCCTCGCCACTTTCCTCTGGCCATCTTCTCTTCGCGTTCCTTCTGCTTCTCTAGGAGTGCATTTTTTTTTCTTATTTTATTTTTCAAATTACTGCTCTGCCACGAGTTCGCATTAGCCCGGAGAAAACCAATCTTTTTCCACGGCAACTTATCAGCATATCTACTTTGAACGTGAAAGATCTTGTGCGTGCAATAATACGGAATCCAATTATACGTCGATGCGGAGAAGAAAAACAGAATGCAATATCGGATCCCACTCAGATACTCCCGCGAGTGGTTGGATCGAGCTCCGCCCTCCATAATGCGCACTCCTAAAGTGTCTTGCAAATCCAGAGATGAAGGCGCGCGCCGGTAGTAGTAGCAGCAAATCTCGCCTCTCGAGAGACATAATCATGAAATAACTGTCGCTCGAAAAATTCAATTTAGTCCGCTTTGAAATAATGTCGCTCGGCGGAATAAGTGGTGGTCGCGCGTCGCGCGTACGCGTGTAATTTCAGGGACTATCGCGGAAAGAAGCGATTCGCAAAGGTCTGCGCGACGGCTGCGCGACGGCTGCGAGAGCCAACCTCGCGGACAGCCAACGAGGCTAGCCTACGAGCACGAGTCTTTGACTTCTCGCCGGCAGACTCGTTGCCCGAGTCCCGGCCCAGCGGCACTTGCTAATTAAGCAATTAAATCGTAATTACTAAGCGAACGAGGCAGGGCGAAGGCGGCGACGTTTCTCGGGTGTCGCCGTCGGCGGCGGCTGCGGCGTCTTTCGTCGCGGGCGAAAAGAAGCGAGTCAAGGAGAAAGATGAGAGGAGGTTGAGCCGCAGAGCCACGGATGAGGGATCACGGCTCGAGAGACGAAAGGAACTTCAGGCAAGTTCACTCGGCTGCGAATGTTTGCCTTCGCGCCAGAAACTCATTTCCCGTTTGACGTCCGATGGATGCTGAATCTCCACTTGAGCGCAGTCAGCCTTTGGCCTCGAGTTTCGTGCGCTAACCGCACCTCTGACTGGCATGTCGCGAAGCGCCTCGCTCGAGTCGAGATTCTTGACCCGGAGGCTAATCGCTCGCGCACAAGTGGCATCAGCTTTTGACTTTATTGGCTCAATCTCCGGCCAACTGTTCGAGTCTCGTCATTGCAAGCGACCATTACCCGATCAGCTCGTCACCCCGAATCCAGTGAGCAAGGCGGACCGACGGAAAATTGGAACGACGGCGCCGCGGGCCGCAGCGCGGTCGCTTACCACGGGCCGAATGGACAAGCGCAAGAGAAAGAGGTACCGCCAAAGTAGCGGAATGCCATTTAGGTAAATAGGAAAGCTGTGGCTGAAACATCGGTGTTAGCGCGAGCCAAAGTCGGCGGGAAGGGGGGCGGGGGGTATACGCTCGGAGTTGGATTGTACAGTATTTGCTTGGAGTAATTATCCGAGTGCGCGCTGGCTAGCCAATGTGCCCGTAACGTCCGCCATAGCCGGAACCACTAAATACGTACAAATAGCGAGTTTCGTTCGGCACTCGATCGTATTTCTTCGCGGAATCCTCGGGCGCTGCAAATGAGCGTGTTATCGCGAGCAGTCGGCCTGTTGATCGGAGCGGAGGAGCCCAAGACACTGACCTATGGTGGTGAGCACGGTGAGCGAGTAGAGGAAGGCCCTCGCAAAGTTCCACTCGTAATTGACGATCTTGCGACCGGTGACGTCGTCGTTGAGGCTGTGCGTGACGGAGCTGTGCGCCGCCGCGCCGAGGTTATCGGTGAGGGTGCGCACCACCTGTTCCTGGAAACGGATGATCTCCTCGGTGGCCAGCCTCGTCCAGTTATCGCGGTACAATATGTTGAGCCTCTCCGTGGTCAGCCACAGGCTCTCGACCGTGCGCACACGCGCCTCGTTGATCTGCAAGGATATCGCAGTTGGTGGCGTTAGAGAGAGCGAGAGAGAACCGCGTAGGCGAGGGGAGCGCGCGATCGACGAATCACCTGGTTGATCCAACTGGCGTTGCGCCTGGCGCTGGAGTAGGCCGGGCCGGCGGGTATGGTGGTGGCCAGGCTACGCTGCTGCAGCGGCGGCTCGGCGGCCGAGCCCTCGATGTAGAGGAAGATAAAGCTGCCCAGCAGGGTGTAAAGGACGAGGACCGCGCAGATGGCCAAGTTGATGAGGAAGCCCTTGAGAAAGGAATGCCGACTGGACTTGTCGGGCACGCCGCCGAAGCAGAGACAGCGTGCCTGCGACGAGCCTTTGCCGTCGGACTTGAGGTGGCCGTCGGGCTGACCGGGACCGGTGCCACCGCTTCCGCCGTGCTCCATGCCCGCCATGCCGGCGGCCGCGATCGAGTGCGCGGGCGGCCGCTTGAGCGACGAGGTGTTGCCGTTGTTGGCGGACTTGAGGCCCTCGTAGGCGCGGTAGCAAGCGGCCGGCCGCGGCGCCCCGAGCGCGTCCTTCTCCATCCTGGCGACCTCGCAGTCCTCGTCGTGGAGAATGGGCGGCGGCGGCGGCAGTGCCTCCTCGTCGTCGCCCTCCTCCTCCTCCTCCTCCTCCTCCTGGTCCTCCGCGGCCTGGCGGTAGTGCGCCGGCGGCTGCTGGTGTCGGGCGCACAGTGGCCGCTGCTCGTGCGGCTCGACCGCGCAGAAGCTCGCGTAGCAGACGTCGCAGACCGCGGCTAGCGGGGCCTCCAGCTGCGGCTTTTGCTGCTGCTGCTGCTGCTGCTGCTGCTGCTGCTGTTGCTGCTGGCACGCCTGGACGACCGGCTGCTCGAGGAAGGTGACCCGCTTCTCGGTCTGCCTGCTAATGGTGCCCGCGTGGCCCGCCGGCGCCAAGGTCAAGGGGCTGACCTCGCTGCCCGGCTGCTCCAGTCTCGCTGCTTTGCCCCGCCCAAGGTTTCCCTTGGCTACTCGCGCTCACGCTGCTCGCTGCTCTAGCTGCTCCGAGACATCCTTGGGCTCGCTCGGCTGGCGCCGCTGCTGCTGCCGCCGTGGGCGCGCCGCTGGCCTCGCGTGCATGGCGCTGCCCGGCCGCGTGGACGGCCGCAACCCCGTCAGCGCGAGCCGTCGCCGGCACGCGCCGGGTCGCTCATGGGGCTCGCGGCCGCGCCGCGCCGGTCGCGCCTTCTCGGCGCTCGGCCTCGAACCGACGCCCTCGACGTCTGTGCCCGGCGAACTTCCGAAGGAGCGACGGCGCCGCCGGCTGGAGATCGAAGAGGCGCCCAGTTGCAGCGCCCGCCGCGACTTCCCGTGGCAGCTCTCGGCGAAGCGCTTACGAATACTCCTCCGCGACGCCTTGGGCTGCTCGTCGTGGCGGCTCGTTGTTGGATGCGTCTTGGCCAAGCCGACGGCGCCCGAGAGACGCGTCCCGCGGCGTCGATGCCATGACTAGTGCGATGCCGCGCTCCCGGCCAGGCCTCCAGCCGCCTGTCGCCGACTCCGCTCCTGGTCTATCTGTAACGCGGAGCAAGAGCGAAGAGTAAGTGGGGCAGCCGAAGCAGCTGCCACTGCAGTGGCTGCAGTCGCCGGGTGGCTTGGAGCAGCCATTGCAGCCGCGCCGCGCCGAGGCGTGATAATGCGAGTCGAGTCGAATCGCGAGCGCCGAGCTGGAGCGGCCATAAAGCTCCCTAAGCAACCGTAGCAAAGTCCTAAGACTCCTTAATCTTGGCGAGAGCTAAGCAGAAAGACTGGCTTGGCTTGGCGCGCGCGCGCGTAACCTTGAATCATCCCGAGCGCCGAGAGTTTCGGCAAATTGCGCGGAAAATCGCGAGGATGCCTCGGGCGGCCCTACTCCGAATCCATTATGCATCGCTGCTCGCCGACTGAAAAATTAAGTGGCAGCCGCGCTGCGCGGCTCGGACGACTACTCGGGCGTGCTGCTGGGCCGCGACGAGCGGTGCGATCGAGATGAGCGCGCGAGCCCGGCACGGAGACGGATCGATGCGCCGTGCGGCCGGAGATGCGACTCGCGGCCGCATCCATAAATGTATGCACGCTACGGCGAACCCGCGGAACGACGATCAGCCCGGAGACGGATCGCGGCGACCGGACCGACTGGCGCAGGATCGGCTGTCGCCCGCGCCCCCGCCCCCGCCCCCGCCTTTGACTTCGCCTTTGCCTTTGGTGCGCATCTCCCAGGAGTGATATTTAAATCACGGCCGCGCGCGCACCGGAAACCGGGAGAAGCCGGAAACCCGGCGGAGATCCCTGCAGCCGAGCGCGTACGCCTGGCGTCTCTGGGGAGGGCGCAGCCAGCAAAGGCGGTCTCCTCCGCTCGGTCTGGCGCGATAAGCAGGGCCGGAAGAGTCGCAGTCGCGCGCTCGCGAGCGGGCCCAGCCGAGCGCCGGCCGGACCCCTCCGGGGCAGCCAGCCGAGCGAACGCGCCCCGCGGTGCGGCTTCGCGAGAAGAGGCCGCAGCTATCGCGCCGGAGCAAGTCACGCTCGAGCGGCCGCGAGCTCGTACATCCAGTGACATTGCGAATTGATAGCCCGAGCGCGCTTCTCCAGATTCGACGGAGCCCCGGCAATTTATCGGTGCGAGATCCGCCGTCAGTCTCGAGCTGCAGGGCGAGGAGTCGATACGTATGCGTGAATGCGCGGGCCTGGCTGGCCGTACGAATGGGCCACGCGAAGTGCGGTTGCACGCGTGCGCGCGCGTCTCGCGAGTCAGCGGCGGCGAAACAGACGGACAGTTTGCGGTGCGGGAGTCAGCCAATCGAACGGCAAACTATCGGTTAAACTGCTTGCGGCCTCGCGGCAGCCGCTGGCGCCGCCAGATAAGTTTGCCATCGCGAAGAGGGGACAGATCCCAGACGTATAGGTATGCCGACGACATCGGACGTGAATGAACTTGCACGCCACGCCACGCCACGCCTGCCTGCCTGCTGCCTGCCTGCCAACCTGCCTGTTTCGCTCGAGCGGTTGTTTGGCCGCTGCAGCTCAATCCGGCGCCGCTTATCTCTCTCGCGCGCGCGCGGAAACTCGCCGACCAACAATGCGCCGTTCGGTCTATCCATGGGCCAAGCGCCTGCTTCGAATGTGCGCGATCCCGGAGAAAAAGGCACACCCGATGCGGCGAATAATCTTTTGGCCGCGAGATTCGGGCTGAGAGGGAGGTGGAAATAGCGTTTCGTTTTCTTTTGAGAAATTGGCGTTGTCAGCTGCAAAGTCTGCGAAGTAGTTTTGCTCGCAACGAATTTCTCGCGGGAAGCAGAGAGCCAGCCAGAGAGCGGAAGTTGAGAGGGCCAAGTCGGCATCTTGCAGGCAGCGCGCCGTTGCGCCCCTCGAGAAAGTATTATAGCTTTTCGCCCAACAGTTATACGCCAACTGATCTGGTGTATTAGCATTTATAACCGAGGCTCAGCAAGAATCGAGCGCGAGAGAAGGCAAGAGGAGAGAGGAGAGAGGAGAGAGGAGAGAGGAGAGAGGAGAGAGGAGAGAGGAGAGAGGAGAGAGGAGAGAGAGGGCAGGTAGAAGATAACCGGAGCGCACTTCTCTTCGATAACTGTCGTCGGAGCCGAAATTGAAGGCTAGCTGTAGCTGCCGTGTGCTGCGCGCTGCGCGAGAGCGAATATTCAATTGTCGGGCTGCCTACGTTATCCTCGTGCTCGCGCAGTCGTCGTCGGCGGCGTCGTCAGCAACTTTTGAATTCGCGGCCCATTGTCGTTCGTATTTGCGGAAAAATATTTATTCAATTCGGCTGAACGTCTGGCTGCAAGATATTTACTCGAGCTGCGACCTAGCGGCCCACTCTCTTTCTCGCTCTTCGCCTCTCGGGAGTCGGCGGCGCGTCGCGAGAGCCGCGGGATAGCCTCTAAACCGCCAGCCGTCGTCGACCAAGCAGCAAAGATGCAGAGACGGAAAAAGCGGGGCGCGAAATGAGCTGGAAAAGTCCGGAACTTGTAGAGTGTGGCCGGGGTGCGCGCTGCTGTTGACATTGCGCGATTGCTCGCAAAATGTCCCGTGGTGAGCGCATACGCGAGATAGAGAGAAGCAAGTCAAAAGAATATATCTCGCGAAATCCCAATGATCGTTGGGGATGCAGTCGGCGTGTGCGCGCGGCTGCCGGATCCGCAAGTGCGACACTTTGAGCTTCAAGTGCCCTCGGCAGAAGATGAAGGAAGAAGAGCGAGTTGCCGTGAATGCGTAATGCGCCGCGAAGCCTAGCGCTCGCTCCGGAGCTGCAAATATTTAGCGCGTACCTTAACCGCTGCAAGCTGGTCAGCCTTGCGGCATCGATCGTCGCCTCGTCGCGTCCGGCGCAACTCGTAATCGTAACTCTTAGCTGCTCGGTGATCAGTGCTCGACGAATCCGCGACAGGGCTGTTATTGGGGCAGCCAGCGGCGGCGGCGCCGGCAGTTGGCCAGATTAACGAGCGCCGAGCGGCTGCAGGCCGGAATAATGGATGCATGTGCGGAAGACGGAGCGTGCAGCCACCAGATTCGAAGCTTTCGGTACTTCGGGGCTTCGGGGCTTGGGCGAGCTCGAGAGCCGGCCGTCAAAAATTTCATCATCCCGTCAAAGTTGCGGCGCTTCGTCTCTGTCGACACGAGCGTGTCGGCTTCTGTGCGCGCCCCGGGCGTCGCCGACTCGCATATCGATTCTGCGCGCAGCGGCTGCAGCCGACGCCTAGCCCTATCTCTCTCGCTCTCTCGCTCTCTCGCTCTCTCGCTCTCTCGGCCTACTCTCGCGCGATTGAAAATCACCGGGTATTATTCATCGCGCGCGTGCCTGCCTGCCTGCCTGCCTGCCCGCCTGCCTGCCCGCCCGGCTGCCCGCCTAATGAGAAGCCCGCGCCGATTCATCTTACCCGCCCGTGGGACTACGCCGAGGCACCGCGACCCCTGGCTAATTAATCTCGGCTTGGTGCGGGCCCAACGCGAGCGAGCTGCCCGCCGAAGGCCGCCGAGAATGCACCCGGCGCGCAAAAACGCACCGACGGCTCGCGCGTCGCGCGCTGCCGCCGACGGGGATCTCGGGGCCGAACGGCGAGAATGCATTTTCCATTTGGCGCGCCGCGAAGCCACGAGCCGCAGCGCTGGGGGCTTCGGCGATACGTCACGTATGTAGCGCGCGCTGTGCCCAACTCTCGACTCGCTACGTGCCCGCTCGCGCGCCCTACTCTCGCTCTCTCGAGCCCCGCGCAGCACAAACACAATGACGGCTGCCGGCGCTGCAGCCGAAGTATATTCCGTGTAGCGAGCGCGGGCTCCAAGTGAAATGGAGAGCCGTGCGGCTGGCCGCCCTTTTTGCTACACGACTTGAATTCGAGCCGCCGCTATGAAATTCTCCGGCGTTACACGCTTCAGGTATTTTGAAACTCAAACTGCCGCGGTGTATCGCTCGATAACCGGTGTAGCCTGCCTCGGATACCTCCTGTTTCCATGTTTACTCTCGTCGCCCGCTCTCTGCACTTGCCATTATATACCCGAGCCGTGTTTGTCTATCGACTGTGCGCTCGTTGTTTTTCCTCGTGCCACGGGCACCTATTGGCTTTCGCAAAGCCCGATCCACATTCGCCGACGGCCCGGTCAACCTTCCGACGCGTCCGTCAGTGCTCGGTTCTCGTCCTCCGAACTCGGGCGTCGCATTTGCCTTTGGCCGTCGACATTTCGCGCGCGCCCTCGCTCGAACGGCGCAGCGCGGTAACGAGGCGCCGAGAGACTCGGGGTGTAATCGCATTTCACGCTGCCTGATCGATATAACCGACGAAAAGAGGGAAAAAGGAGCAAGCGCGGCAGTGCCGGCTGACATATCGCTGGGGATCAGCTCTCGCTCTCTCGACTACGCCGGAGACCCCCGGGGTCGGAAGCGAGCCGGCAAAGCGCTAGATTCCGCCGGATTCGATAGCCCCGAGACTTGTCAGACACGGCTACGAGGAGCATTATGTGGCCTAATCAAATTTTCAGCAACGCGGACTGGTCGGGACGAGCTGATCGAAGCGGCGTCGCGCAATCGGAGATCTCTCTCTCTCCCTCTCTCTGCCCGCTTTTTCGGCCCGGGGTTCGGGGCTCGGGGCTTTCCGCGCCAGCGCCTCTGGCGTAGTGCCGCGTCGGCTCGCGCCGTGCAGCGCTGCTGCTGCGCCACTGGAAAGCGACTGAGCCAGCTATTGTTGGCCGATTGCTGTGCGCGGCCTGCGTCTCCCGCATTTCAATAATCGGGTTATCAATCAGCGATCGTTAATAATATCGAGCCAGCGGCCGCGCGAGCGCCGCTTCATTTGTGCGCGCGCGAGCGCCGCGCGGCGATCGAAGCAATAATTGAGCGGCCGCGAACGCGATTGCTTTTGCTCGCTGCAGACGCGCCAATTACGGGCGGGCGTAACGCGCAGGTCTGCCTCTTTGTCGGCGGCCCGCGGGCCGTCGCCCTCGTTGCCGACGCAGCCCCACGCCTATTGGCGGCACTGTAGCTTACACTGATTGCTACACTAATTTGGCCGAACAAACTCCGCAGCACCTTGACTGATGCTCGGGTATGGTGCGCAACGAGCAGATTACCATTAGTGCTCGATCCGCGCGACCACTCGTCTTTACATCTGTGTGCCTGCTCGGTCTCGACTCCTTCTCGGGCGAGGCCAACGGAAGTCTTCATCGAACGGCCGACGCGGCGAGGAGGGGGTAGTCCACCTCGCGCCCGACTCGCAATTATGAAGATAGCTGGGCGCGCGGACTTGCAAAATGATCGTTGAACAATTTCTAGAGTTTCCGGCGAGGCGGCGGAGAGCACTCGTTTCTCGGAATTCATTCGCCTGTCGCGAGAACGTTTTAATTCAGAGGTGCTCGACCGAGCCGCGGATAAATGCTACAAATCCACCAACTTTCGCCGCGAGCGGCGGAATGTCGCACGGACAAGTTCGCCGGAGGGGAGGGCGCAGGCTGGCCGACTCGCGCGCTGAAAATGAAGATGGCGAAACAGATATAACGATGTCGAAGCAGCGGAGATGGCCGAAGATAGCGTCAGGCAGCACGGCTGTGTCACTCGGATCTTGAGCTTCGCTCTCTCTCTCTCTCTCTCTCTCTCTCTCTCTCTCTCTCTCTGCCTCCCTCGCTATCTTGCGAGCGCTCGACACGCACACCCACCGAGCGACAGGCGAGGCTGCAGACTCGCCACCAGCAGCAGGCGGCATTTTTCCGTTCGCTCGCTACCTGCAGCTCCGGCCGCGGGTCGACCTATCCAAAGTTTGAAGCTGCGAGCTGGGGCGAAAGTTTCGTTCGACTTTGCCAGTCGGGTCGCGAGATGCAAACTGCCGCTGTCGGCGGGAGCGGCAAGGCTGCTTTGGCGCTGAAAGGCGCGCTGTTAAATCTTTCATTCGAGCTGGCGTACCGGCGACTCGTGCCAGCTTTGTCGCGCGATATCGCGTTTCTGGTCCGTCGCCGGCTCCCGCTCGACTCCGCTATCATTGGCTGCTCGCGAGATAAGTATAAGCCGGCTTGCTGCAAGTTTCTCTTATTTTCGCCGGGGCCGCGCGCGCGCAGCGCATTTTCATCGAACGCCGCACGCTTTCGGCAACCCAACGAAGTTACGCGTAGCTGTGCCCGCGCCACGGCGCCACGTGAGCCACTCACGGCTCGCCGTAGACAACTTTCATCGAGCTGCTCTCGCTGAAAGCGATTCGCGCGCAGCCCTCGCATCGTACTCCCGTTGCCGACTGATCAAGTTAAGCGAGGAGGTCTCATGACAAATGGAACGCGACGATCTGGCGCTGATTAATTGCTTTCTGATTGCAAATTTGCGTAGAGAGAGAGAGAGAGAGAGAGAGAGAGCAGGCAGGGTGCAAGCGCGCACGGGCGTGCGGAGGGGCAGCCTCGAGTGCCGTCGCTGCGGCTTGTCCGTCATTTGTCGAGGTAGAGCAAGGCTAAGCCCGAAGCGAGTGCCGACGCGGATTGTGCGAGATCCGCGAGCTCCCCGGCAGCTGTTTAAAGCGTCAGTCCCGCCTCGCCTCGTCTGCCACGACCCGGCGGACGGACGGCTGTCGCCGTCGATACTCGGTCGCGCGGTCGCGATCCAGCTGCCTGCGGCAAAGTTACGCACGGCGGTCTCGACTTTGCCGAAGCCGAGTCGTCGATGAGAAGCTCGTTAGGTGCGCGTATCTTGGCCGAACAGCCGGCGCACGCGGCAGCTCGTTAGCCGTGCGGCCGTGGAGCGTCGCGAGGACCGCAACCTCCGCAGGCGCGCCGTTGCGGCGTCGGAGCCCGGAACCGATCGCTCGCGGCACAGCTGCTCCGATGAATCGATCGGCCGGAGCCAGCGGAGCCAGCAGAAGTGGCCTCGGCTGTTCTAGCGCCCAACGGAATTGCGACGATTCGCGCCCACGCCGGCCATCCGCAGTCAAGGTCGCTGCGGTCCGTCGCCGATAACCATCGCCTTTTCGAGGCTCGCCGCCGGCGCGATTGAGCCAGTCGAGCTTCCGGCCAAATCGAAAGTCGCAGGAATCGCAGACTCGCGGCTCGCGATCCACGTTCGATGATTCGCGAGCTGCCTAATAGAAGCGAGATTCGAATGCCGAGGGGCGACGCGCTGCCTCGCAGCCGATGATATCGCGCCAAGGATTTGAAGACACATTCATACCCGATGACAGTCGTTTGGAAGAGCTTAATAAAAAAATTCTCGTAACCGCGACTTAAAAAGAGCCGACGCCGAGAGTTTCGACCGGCTGCAGAAATAAATAAGATTGCCTCGCTCGGTTTCTCTCTGTCTGTCGAGCGGATCGAGCGAGCGTATAGCTATATAGCTCGGCCCTATTCCATTGCAGATATCGTCGCGATCAGCTTTCCTTGGCACTTTGCAGCTCCGCTGGAAAAAAGCCGCGCCAGTCAATCGAGCCTTATGATTTTTCCGGCTGACAAGCCTCGTAAATTACAAGTGTACCCGGCGAAAGGGCGCGTCGGATAAGTCGAAATCGATCAACGGCGGCGCGCTCGCGAGCGCCGATAGCTGTGGATACAGTCTTCGGAGTTGAAAAGTCCGAGCTGGCAGTCGGAGCAGCTGAGCCGGGCGCGAGGGGGGTACAGGGGCTTGTTTAATATCCGAGAGTGCAACGGCCCTGGCCTGGCTTTATCAGCGTCCGCCGGCTGATATTGCCGGCGCGCCAAACATTTCCGATAATTCTCGAAGCCCGTTAAATTTGGCCGCGCCGACCGCTGGGAAAAAGTCGCGCAATTTTCGCGACCTCGCCGGCGCCAAACGTCCTATGAATATTGCGAGCATTAAAATTAAGCGCGCCCCCTGTTTTTCCGGACCTGCCGATTCGCGGCCCGCGCGCCACCATTTTTGCTCTCCGTCGGACGCGTTGGCGCGCAATGAACCCGACACTGGCTTATTCCGCTGAAGAGGCTCAAATGGTCCGCGCGCGGGTGGCGTTCAATTGACGCGATGGATTAAACTAAATATTCGATCGGAAGCGATTGGATTGGACCGGCAGTTCCTGTAGTCAATGTTTACGTGCGTATACGTCAAACACTCGAAATCTGTCATAATCCCTTCCGCTGAAAATGCACGTCGATTCGAATTTGAATAAATAATTGCAGCTGCACACTCTTCGGGCTTCCCGGCTGTGCGACGCGCATCAAAATCACACGAGCCGTGGGGCAGGGCCACAAGTCGGATAACCGCGCCGCCCGCGCGTCGCCGGGCCTGTGTCCGCGATCGGCGAGCATTCGACCCGCCTCCGAGACGCGAGATCCCGTGAAACGTTGGCGCTCGCGAGTCGCCGGACAGCGGCGAGCAGGCGGCTCGCGGGGCGAGTGTCGGGCGCGCCCCGCCGCGGCGAGCTCCCGACTGCTAATTAAGTGCAGCGCTCAATTACTGCCCGCGCGAACTCGCGCGAACTGGCCATTCGGACTGATGAATCGCTTTATTTATCGGCATTCGGCTTGGACTTTTATAAACGAGCGGGCCTGCGCGGGAGCGGACGCCGGCGCTCTTGCCTCGTCCGACGCTGTTTTACTCGGGATAAAACACACTGCGCACGGCCTCGCCCGGCCAACTGGCTCAATTAATTATCAGAATAAAAGCACTTCAGCCTGCTCGCGGCTCCCTAATCGACTAGATTTCTTATCTCTTTGTTCCATCCGCCACTTTCCTCCTCGCTCGCTCTTTTCTTCCATTTTGTTTTTCCCTCCGTTTGCTCAATCAGCGAATCATTAGGCCTGGCAGTGGCACTCGCTGCAAGGGGAATAATAACACTGGCTGGGCAAGTGCACGCGAGACGAGCAGTTGGGCCCCGTTGAAAAATAGCGGCGCTGGCCTCGCGGTGAATAATAGAAAGTTGCGGCTCATTGGCAATGCGGAATCAGCGCGATTAATCAAGCGGGAAGAGGTGTGCCACGGCAGGAGGGCCGCGCTCGGAGAGAGCGAGCGCGGGCGGCTCCTTGTATTATTTATCGCGCAAAGTTGCGCAAGTACGCTCGGCAACAGCGCCGACAGCTACTTCTCTATTTGTCTTGGCCAGTCGAAGGCGTCTTGAATTTATTCGAGGCGCCAACTCGGCTCGCGAGCCCGCGAACCGGCCACGCAGTTGGCAGCGGGCGCAGCCAAGCGAGGCGGCCTTCCGTCGTATCGGCAGCCAGAGAGCGCGTTCGGCGGTCTCGCGAATTGCGAGCTGCGAGCTCCCGAGCGCGACCGTTGACGGCGGATTCACGAGGCGCGCGCGCGAATCTCAATTTGCGACGAGCCTCCCAACGCGAAGAATCTGGCGATGAAACTCGCCGGGAAGAAGGGAAGCCGCCGTGGTCACCGCGGCGACTCGACGTGAGCAAACGCGGACAAAAGAAGCCCACGAGCAGCCAGCGAACTAGATAATGGCCGTTCGGGCGGGCTGCAAAAAAAGTTTGCACGGGCTGGAACGGACGCGGCTCGCGACGCCGTTCGCCTAATGCAATTGCCTACTTGGATATTTCAATAGAGCCGGGGTCATCGTAGTGGCCTGGTGGCGGAATGCGCTGCCTCTTTTGCCACGGCTTTTCTTTCATTTCACGCGTCTGCGACTCCTTGGCAGCAGCGTGGCGCTTGGAGGCTATCGGGGCGGACCCGCCACGTTACCAGTGCAAGTGAGAGCCGCGCGCACGCATAAGTCGGCCAGTAATCGGCTTAGGTCGCGCGCCAAAGGCAGCCGTTTAATTTCCCGAGCGTGGGAGCTAGCGATTAATCGAGCTCGAGAGACGACCCGGTCGGGGGGGGGGGGGGGGGGGGGGGCATCGATCGCCGGTCCGGTCGTTTCGCGCGGCTGCCCGGCCCCGGAGCCTCGAGTCGCGGCCGGCTTTGTTCGGGAACGGTCGACGCCTCGCCTCGGCCGCTCCGACGCTGGCGAACATCGCGCCGAAAACGCCGGCTGTCCGCCGGACGAGCGGCCCTTCTCGCCCCTCTGCTCGGCCCGGGGCGCCATTGTCCGCGAGTCGTTGTCCGGCCTTTCTTATCGCCAGTCGTCCGGCTTCGCGGCAGCAGCTCTACCGGGAAATGTCTGCTTGCTCTCGACTCGACTCAATTCGAGCTGCAGCGGAATCGAGTGGACATCCCGGTATATATTAGGACTCGTGCAATCGACGAGCATATCTCACTGTCAGGCTGGCTCCCGCCTGTTGAGAGACCCACGGCCTCGGGCGTATGACGTCGGCCCGACAGTCACTCCCCCCTCTCAGCGGGCTTCGTCAATTTACGAGGGCTTGTTTCCGTTTTTCGTTAATTTAGCGCCGGTCGCGCGACACTTTTTCGGCGAAACTCGATGCCAGCCCACGCGGCCCGGCGGCGCAACACGAAAAAGTTGGAAGCCGCGACAACGCGGCTGCCTTGGTTCGCTCGACAGCTGCTGACGAGCGGATAAAAGTACTTGATTAGAGCATGGACGCCGCAGGTTTTTTCGCGGAAGCCCGGCCAACAAGGCTCGACCGAGCCGTTGTCTCTCACCGGCGGGCGCGAAATTGCAAGGCACCGGTGGCGAGCGACTGCCCGCGAGAGAGTAGAAAGCCCGGGACGACCGGGTGGAAGACTGCTGGTTTTTATTCCGCGATTCCGCCGGATCTCGTTATCCCTTGTGAGCCAGCCTCGTTGGCGCGAACGGCTTTGTCGCGCGCCGTTTGTCCTCGCTTCTCACGGCGCCGCCGTCGGGCGACGCTCGATCTCGCTCGGGATGCATCGGTCCGCTAAGCCCCGCGCGAGCGACGACTGGCTGACGGTGATATTAGAAGTAACGGCTGCGCGAGGCGAGGCGTGCTTGTTACCGGGCCAGTGCGACCTTATATTACCGGCGTGTCTTACATGCCTCCATGCCCCTCTGTCCGCGCCCGCCCGACTCTTCGTTGCCTACTGCGCGCCCGTCCCCGGGACCCACCCCGTGCACACACTACTGCTACTACCACCATGACTAGCGAATTTTCAGAGCTCATTTCGCCCAGCGCATAACTTGGCTCACTCGTATTTCCGCATCTTTACGCCTCGGCAAAATTAGAAATTCGCGAAAAATCCTTGCCACCTGCAGCCAGAGCAGCGCCCTTCCTCGTAAACAACCATTCTCCGAGTGCTTTCCTGCCGGCTTGCCGAGCTTTCGACAGCGCAGCTGCAGCGCCGCACTTATTTTTGATTACCCCGGCGCTGCATCGCAAACTGAACTCGACTCCTGGCAAATGGCGACCGCCTACAGTTCCATTGCGAAATCGCACTCAAAAATTTACGATCGCGCTATTTCAAGCCCGCTTCGCGCGAGCATGCTCGATCGGATCGCAGAGGTAGGGTCTCGCGCGACTCCAAGTAGCAAAATATTCGTCGAGCTTACCGAGAAGGAAAAAGGAATCACGGCTGACCCTCCAAATGCGATCGTCGTCGATAATAGATCGGCGCATTCGGAGCAACTTGCCGAGTCCACTTTGCGACTTGTCGCCGGGACGAAAATTTTCGTTCGGGGCATATCTAATCGGCCATCGGTGGGTAAAAGCTCGGGCCAACGGAGCGAGAGAGAGGGAGATGCGGGGTAGCTTGTTGCTCTAATGAATCAAGAGTGCCGAGTTGTCGGCGAAAGGGGAAAAAAAAGGGAGGAGAAACGTCAGGACCCGCGGCTGCGCCTCACCGAGCAGAAAAGAGCGACAAAGAGCGCGACAATGGCAGCTTGGCTCTGTCGTCGGCGGCCAATAGAATACAACGCTGAGCGCCATCGAACGGCCAGCCGAGTCTTCGGCTTAGCGAGGAGAGAGAGAGAGAGAGAGAGAGAGAGAGAGAGAGAGAGAGAGAGAGAGAGAGAGAGAGAGAGAGAGAGAGAGAGAGGAGCGAGGGGCTGCCCCGTTACGGTAAGATCGAGCGGAGCACGCCAACGTTAAAGTTCAGTAAATAATTTAATAGATTTGGCGGGTTCCGTCGAGGAGGACAGACGCTGACGCGTCCGCGTCCTTGAGGCGACTCCAGTCGCAGCGCGGATCCCCGATAACGAGCTGCCTGCACCGCAGTGGACATCGTTATCGCGACTGCAGTGCCTCGTCTAGCCGAATCAAAGCAGCCTCCGCCGGCCAGCGCGCCTACGTAACAAGCCTCTCGGCAGCAGCGACGTCGAGTCGCGACTGCATAGAAAACGGGAGTACACGGTTTTTGCCACGAGTCCGTCTGCGTTGGAAAGGAAGGCTGCACAGCGTCGCCTGTTTGTTCGGCGCCGGGCGAGAACTCCCGTAATTATATTCTCCGGGCGACTGGCGCGGACCAAGTTTCGTTATCAATTGTAATTTAGCAGAGATATCGAAGGCGCGCTCGAAAGCGCGCTGCTGCTGAGGGCGAGAATCCCGGAGATGACATATAGCGCGGCGCTCTGTGGAATAACAGATAAGTACGTGAGAAAATGCAACGAAACTTGGGACCTGCAATCCAAAGGAGAGAACCAAGGCGGGATTATCTTTCCTCGAATGAAACGAACACAACTGTCGAGCGATGAATTGCGTTGAGTGTAAAGTTCCCGTTGGTTCAACTTTCGAAGGCAGCGAAAGAGCTTCAGTGTAAATTAATAGTGCTGGCGTTTTAGCAGTCGGGAGCAGTAGTTGCAGCCGGCGCAGCATCAAAACGATAGGGCAGAATAAAGCCTGATTCGGCTTCAAGTAAAAATTACGCTGGCTGTTTGAGCTAGTACTAAGAAGAAAGGAGTGCAGAGCGAGAAAGAGAAAAGTTTCTCGCTGGTACGCGCCGCTCTGGACCGGCAGCACGTTCGAATATCTCTTACTCGCGTGCGCCGCGCGGAAGGAAGTTTTTATTGGACAACGGGGGGTGGCAGGGTGGCCGGCAGGCATGCAGGCAGCCAGGTAGCGGGCAGGAAGGAAGAAAGGAAGGAAGGAAGGAAGGAAGGAAGGAAGGAAGGAAGTAAGGAGGGAAGGACGGACGGACGGACGAGCGGAGAGGTCAGGCAGCGTCGCGCTGCTCGAAACGGCGGCCTACTTTGTTCGGCCGGGAAGACGTATGCGCGGCGCGAGAGCTGCAGCCGGAGATACCGGCTGGGATTACTCCTCGAAGGAGCGAGCGAAGATCAGTACAGCTGGCTCCCAAATTTATTCACCGGCTAACTTCTTTTTACCTTTCTTAGGGTTAAGAATTGCCGGCTCCCGGGGGATCCGGCGCTGAACGCCAGACCCGTCGGCGTTTATCAGAGCAGCCAGCCTCGACGCTCGCAGCTCGGTCGCGGCCTCGCGTCGCGACAGACGGCAGCGGCGCGCCCGCAAGCCGCTCCCGGCATATAATTATCGACTGATCAAGTTGGCGCGGCCGTGTGCCTCACATGTTGCACTTAGTCAGGAGTTTGCAGATGGGGTGCGCCGCCGCCACTTCTGCCGCAGCTCTCGGCTTTGTGCGCCCGGCCTAAGCAGCCATAACTCAGACGAGCGACTATATCAGCCGGTAATATCCCGGTAATAAATTAAATCAGAGAAGATAATCCAGATGGAGCTCGCCCTCTCGGCTGCTCGAGGCGAGAGGCTCAGCCACTCGGCGCATTTGCCTTGCGCTCCGCGCGATAATGGACTTGAGCGGCGGCCGGGCCAGCGCCGCTCATCGCGATTCCTGCCGCGACTCTCGATCTACTCGGGCCGCCCGAGGTCGTCGCCTCGCGAGTGCGCCGGTCCGACCGAACGTCGAGTAGCACCACTGCCTGCCAGTCGAACAGCGAGCGCGCGGTCAACGAACGCCAGCTCGCTGGCGAGCGGACCGAGCGGGCGCAGGCCGCGGGATTACCGGCTGCGATAGTTAATTAAGTTCCCGATGGCCACCAGGGAGCAGAGGTCGCTGGTAAATCATGCCGGGGCCGCGTCGCGCTGCGCGTAATTACGGGCGGGCGCGGTGCGCAGGCCAGGGCAGCGAGCGCGCCTCGCTACAGGGCCTGCGGCCGCGGCAACGGGCACTCGACTTATCGCGCCAGGAGCGGACGAGCGGGCCAGCCGCGTCGTTGCCGTGCGGCGTGCAGCGGAGCGTCGGGCGTCGCGCTGCCGGCGCGCAAAGACGCCGAAGCCGGAGAAACGGCGCTGCGGTGACCTGCAACGCGAAGCGAGCCGACCGTTGCTAGCTGCTCGTTAGCATTCGGGAAATGCCGTCCGCGCGCCGCGTGCCGAGCGCCCGCCATACTTCAGCAGCCCGGTCGATCGGTCGCACTTGGAAGGCTCGACGGTCGTTCGTGATCGCGCGAGCCGGGGTTCTTGCGTCGCTCGGAGCTCGGGAGCCAACGGGAGGGCCAACAGTCTCGCCCTCCGCTTTGAGCGTTGCCGGCTCTCGCCCGGACAAATCGTTCGGCATAAATCGCTCTCCGCTGTCCGCGTAAATCTCAGCGAGTGCCCCGGCGAGACTCGATGTGCGTCCGAGCGCAATCCGATTTCCTCGGCAAAGAGCACGCGAGCCGTTGGCGAACCTGTCCTCGGACGCTCGCGACTGCAATTGGAGGGAAAGCGAAGTCGCACATTTGCCGCGCGGGCGGCGAGGGACGGACACTTTGACGAAGCAGCCCTCAGCTGGCGCGAATTTGACTTGCAAATCGTAAGCGGCGGGGCTACGCATGCAGCGACATCGGCAGGCGGATTATTTTTATAATAACGCGGCGTATGTGGCTCGCGAAACACACAAAGCTGCCGGTATTAACGTGCCGAGTAATCTTTTGAGCTGGGCCCGGCACGTCCGGTCGCCTCGCCGACGCGACCGGCTCTAATTTATTCCGCAGCTGAGCCGCATCGCCTCCGTGGCTCTTTCATTCGCGGCCAGCAGCTGCGAGCAACTTATTGGAGATCGCTGTCGCTCGTTCGGCTGCGCTTGTTGACCTCTGACCCTCCCGGCGCAGTTGTCGAATCAACAAACACGCAGGCTGTTGCAGGCGCTGCCGAGGGCGCGACTCGAAAAAAGGCGACGCTCCATATTGCTCGAGCCGATAGCTCTGCGAATCCAAGTTGACACTCAAAGCCGTGCGCTCCAGTCGCTTTGGTAAATACTTTTCAAACTCTTTTCATAAACGGGCTAACACGGAAAGTTGGCTTTGGCTCGGCCGGGCCAAGACAAACACGGAGCACAAAAGAGATGCGGCGAGCGGTGGCTCGACGGGAAAAAATGCGCGACGCGGGAGGTTGCGCTGGAGAAGCGAGTCGAGAAGCGGTTATTTATTATCCGAGACGAGGCGAGGCGAGGCGAGACTAGGCGACCAGGGCGCATTACAGCCTCGAGCTCGGGAGAGAAAGGGAGAATCGGAAAGGGGACGACAGCTAGCGATATCGAGTGGTCCGTTTATACCTTTTTTCGAAAGAGGACGTATACGCGTGCACGCCACTCGGTCGGCGCGAGGCGCGCACGGGCTGCGAGTGCCGAGTAATCGATTCTCAATGAAAAGGCACTTCTTCACCGGCTGCTACTCTCCGTCCCGTGAATACCGGAGCGACGCGTCTATTTTATCGATGTGTCCCGCTCGACGTGACAGCAAATGCGTTTCATTCAACGGGCCAAGCCGCGCGATACGCGAAATTCATATTCGCCGGGGGCGTCTCTCGCTCGCGCCAACTTCGCCGCTGCTCGCCCCAACGCGAACACGTCCAGCCGCGACTGGATCTCGGCCGTGGCGGGCGCCGCGATTCGCGAATTCGCCACGCCGGAGCGCCAGTCCATTATGCGCGCACGACGAGCGCTATCTGCGAATGCCACGGCCGCTGAAAGCTCGCGTCCGACGAATATAACGTTAATCGAACTAAAACGCGGCCCGCGCGCCGCAGCTGCAAAAGCTTCGACTGGCCATCGCTAATGGCATCTCGCTGGCCTGTAAGCTGCGTCGCGCTCTGAAATAACATCGATCGCTGCAGCCCACCCCCCCCCCCCCCCCCGCCCATCGCAAAGATAATCACGTGCTATGAATTGATATGCGCATAAATGCCGCTCTAATTAGATCATTCGTTGTAGAAATATTTATTCGCGCTGCCACGCAGTTGCAACTGCCCGATGCACGAACAACGACGCACAGACGGCGCGTTCGATATTGACCCCGCGACAAAACGCTCGAGCGAGAGGACGCCGAGCGCACCGACGTTGCGTGGCAGCGGCTCTGGCAGCGAACGAGCATACCTGCGATGAAGATCGATCGGTCGACGAGGCTCGTTCGGACCGTTCGAAAGACGCTCCGAGGCACGGCAACAATGACGCGGGCCAGTTGAAGCGAGAGGCCTAGTTTGGGGCGCGAAACGCTCGCGGCGCGGCCGCTTCTTTCGGCGATTTTGCGGCTGAAACGGCCGAGCCGGGCGGCCCGGCTATTTTCGAGCGGACAAAGCGGCGGGCGCGCTACGTCCCTTTGTGCGCCGACTGGCGAAGGAGATCAGAGGTGCGGCCAGGTAAGTGGTGAGCGCGAGAGGCCTCTCACTCGACACGTCCCCGCTGACCTGTGACTAATGCGCCCGACAATGCGCCCTGCCTGGCCGCCGTCGAATGCCGAAGAGACGCGCTCGGAGCCGCGCTCGGAGCCGCGCGCCTCCTCCTCTTCTCGGAACGGAGAGTGGAGAATTCGGCGCGCCAGCAGTGCCGCCGGAAAGGGATAAGCGTTATGGCGCGGATAAAGAACGAAGTGCAAGCTGCGAGAGGGGCAGAGCGCGGCGGAATATAAAAGCTCGAGGGGTCCGCCAGCTGCAGCGACCGAGGCAGCCGAGGAGAGCGGCGAACGCGCGGCAGCGCAGCGAGCGAGACGCGCAATAAAAAGCCGGGCAATAACTCGGACTGCCGTAGCTCGATGGCGCATCAAGTTCCTCGCTCGGCGGAAGAGAGCCCGGATGGATAGGCGATCGATCGCCACTTCCCCTATCTCCTATCCGTACGTGCGCCGTGCAACGCGAACCCTCACCTGGGCGCCGCTCTGTACGTGCTCGTGCGACGATCCTCCGAGTTCCGCCGAGGCAGCTCCGAGGCAGTGCCGAGAACAAGCCAGAAAACCGAGAAAGTGGCGCGCCCGCAAAACTTATCGCGGCTGATAATTATTCAATGAAGTTGGCCCGACTTGGCTTAATGTTCGTTATTAACGGCCGGAATTGCCGGGCAAAAGTAAGAGGGCGCGGAGTAAAAATGAACGAGCTCGCGGAGAGCCGGTGGAGGCGGGGAGGAGGCGGCCAACTTGGTAAACAGAGAGCGATGGAGAGGCGCGCGCGTCGAGACGCTCGCATTTTGGTTGGGCGCTCGTTGCGAATGGCAAAGTTGGCGCTGCTATTGACATTCCTCAGCGGCCCGAGCATCGCGAAATCCAGACCGCCCGCGCCGCAGAGAGACCGACGCTCTGATTGTCCCGGCGAAAGTTCCTTAATTATCCGAGGTCGCGGCGCGACGCTCCAGGCTGCCGCTCGAACTGAAGATCGATTCGCGGTGCCGCTGGCGGGCTACGGCTACGCTTACCCCGTGGCGAGACGCGGAAAATTACAGCGCCGCCGGTCTGCGAGTGGTCAAGGCTAGGCGTCATCGCCAAGCTCTCCGTGCTGACCTTCCCAGCGGAATACGAGGCTGCGACCAGATCGCTTGATAAATGGTCGAGCTGCAGCCCATCGGCATCGCCAGACGTAGGCCGCGTAACCAGCTGACGTCGCGGCCTCCCGTTGTCGGGCAATAAAATCGAGCTGATCGATCTTTCATCGAGAGAGAGAGAGAGAGAGAGAGAGAGAGCTGGGCAAAACCGAGCTCGGCACGGCCTCCGTCGTGCCGCGGGGGCGCCAGTCACGAGAAGCACATTAATAATCGGCGCCGTGTTCGAGGCGATCGCGGGCGCGCCGTCCTACGGTAAAGCCACGGCAAAGCGGACAAGAAACGGGCAAGAAGCGGGCACAGGCGCTAACGATACATCTGCAACTCGGCACTTTGGGCGGCCTCATCCGGCTGCGGGCGTCGAGAGCGCAATCGGCGACGAGGGTGGCATCGGCAAAAAGCGAGTTCGAAGCAATTAGAAGGCGGGCCGCGGGCCAAGCGCGGCGGCGCCGAGCGAAAGTTAATCCCGCGGACAAAGAAAAACCTAGCCGAGGAGCGCGTAATTGTTTGAGCGAGCAATGAATCTTTTTACTCGCGGACGGAGAGCCCAGGGCAATGAAGTTCGGGACGAGTTGGGAGCGCGTAATCGCGGCGGCGGCGGCGGTGGCGTCAAGAGTCGCGCTCTCTCTCCGCGTCGGAAATTTTCCTCCGGAGAGCGCTCGTTACTCCTCTGCTCGCGCGCACTCTCTATTTTCGTATTTCAGCCGGGCGCGCTCCACTTGACCCCTTAAAGCCGCTTTATAATCCTGCGGCTGCCCTCTTCAAGATTCCGCGCGCGCGACGATCCGACTGTTCCCGCGGGTGCTCGCGCGCCCTGCCACTGTCCGCGGACGCGCGCGCCAATAATTTCCGATGCCCGGCCCAAGAATTCTCGAAAAGAGAGCTCCCTATTTGTTTTTCCATTAGGCGGCGCCCCCGTTTGTCTCCATTAGCTGCTCCGAGCCTCTCCGTGCCGCTCGGCCTGCTCTCCAAGCTCGCCAACTTTGCCCGATAAATAAGGCTCCAGCTTATAGTTCTCGCCTGGCGATTTCACCGATGAATTAGGACCAGTTGGCACTTTATATAACTGGCCGAGCCTCGTACCCTAAGCCGCGGCATGTCGGCGGATAAGTGAAAGTTTCGCGCCGGTCCGCGTGTCCAATCCAAGCCGTATTAAGATGCCGCTGGATTGCGGGCCATCTGTGCGAGCTTCGAAAACTTTTCTCGTAATGTCATTGGACTGATGCCCGCCGTTGATGCGTCGCCTACTCGCGCGCCAGCCTGATACGTCGACGGCATCGGGAACGAACTCGGTCCGTCATCGATCATCGACGACGTGCGTAAGGTGCGGCGAGGGCCGAACGAGCAGACGCCGCGCCGGATAAATTTCATATGAATTCGAGGTTTCGCGAGCTGCGCCGGGCTCTCGCTTGCTCGAGGAATTTCATTCCGCGAGCGCGGCAACGTGCAGCGCAGGGCAAGCAGCGGAGATGGCGGCGCGCGGCATATATAAACGAAAATGATTTCGGCTGCAGGGAGCGCGTTGCAGCCCCGGCTAACAGAAAATTGTTAGTGCGCGCGCGCTCCGCTCGGATTTGAGAGCCGCGGGAGCTTCCGCCAAAGTATTCCGAGAGAGATGCCAATTTTCTCGTCGAGCTGGCATATCAGCGCTCCTCTCGATTCTCGAGCTAATGTGCGGAAACACGCGCGCCGTGCGCCGAATGCCAAATTAATTTGCTTCGTCCGAAAGCGCTGCGAGCGCAGTCGCAAGCGCGGGATCATTGTCGAGCGAGGCTTATTATCGGCTTCTTCGCTCGGCCCCGGCCCGCCAGTCGAGTTGTGGCCCTCGGCTCGAGAGCTTCTTGGGCGGCGAACGTGAAAAACGACCCAGTCTATAGACGAGAGCGTAGCAGCTACGTGAGCTCGTAGAAGGCGATAAAGGGCGCGCTATTGTGGCCGCGACCGCCACGACGATTTTTTGGCCGTAGCTCTCTGGCTCTCTGGAGAGTGAGATAGAGAGCGAAAGAGAGGGCGAAAAGGCAATGTGATTCCAAACAAAGGATCTACATCAGAGTGATGAGGTGGGCGGGGGGGGGGGGGGCAGAAAACGAGGATCATTTTTAAACCGCAACAGCTAAACGTGCTTGTGCCGCCGAATAATCGAGTGCGCGTTTATTGCCAGGGTACCCATCAATAAGCTCAAGTTCCCGACATTCGTTATGAGATTTCAATTGAAACGGCGAATCGACTGGCATTTCTTCCTTGGCGGTTGCGCTTGACGAGCTCGGAATGCAAAGCAGGCCGTAGTTCGCGTGCAATAGATCTCGTCGTTGTTTGGCCGGTTGCTGCGTCGTCGAATGCCAATGGAAAAAGGGTTAGGCGGCGAGGAGCAATAAGAGTCCATCATTTGGCAGCGCAGCCCCGCGGGGAGAGGAAGAAGCCGAGCTGAAGGGGGAGGACATCGAGCCGGAAGGAACGTTCTATTTCTGGCCGCGCACGACAGTCCATTTGTCATCGTGGCTTCCGGCGGCGCGCGACGCCTTGCTCCCGTTCTCTCTCTCTCTCTCTCTCTCTCTGCCTGCAGCAGCTTCCAGCCACTAGCTACACTTCATCCGTCTTGATCGGTAGGTAAGCTCGCAAGTAGCTCGCAACCCGCAGCGCCACTCGAGCTTCATTAACGGCGCTCCATTCAATGCCGTGCTATCGTCGCGCGGCTGGCTCAATTGTGTGATATCGAGTGCACACCTGGCGAGGGCGTGGCAGATCGTAGGTGACAGGCATCGGATGACGAGTGCCGCCTACCTCGCATGTGGCCGTTTTGAGCAGTGGCGATCCGGCCATTTATTCCCGTCAGCTTACACCCTCGCCAAATAAAAAGCCTCGCTTGTGCATTCCGCGCGAAGCGCCGCCCGAGGAGCATCCCGTTTACCGACGATAAGCGACTCGTCGCGATCCAGCCCGCTCGCACGGATATCCGCGAAGTCGTCGACTCCGGTGCGGTCGGTCGGTGGGCGACGAACGGCTTCGCCGAGCAGTCGTCGGAGCGGATGGCGAGCGCGGAGGCTCAGGGGACGAGGGGCTGCCGCCGCGAGACAAGCTGCCACAGAGAGGCTGCGAGTATCGATTTTGTTTCGCCGGCGGCTGCGAGTTTGTCGCCGAGAGGCCCGCGACTGCGAGCGACGCACTCCCGCCAAGCCGCCTGATCGGCATTCACGGCGCGCGAGGCGAGCGCAAAGGGAGCTGGCGAGAGGAAAGTTGACCGTTGCGGCGCCAGCGGGCTAAACTTATTGCGCGAGCCGGCGGCGCTGACGAAAAGGTTGGCGCATTATCATATTCATGCGCGACGGGGCGCATCCGAATCGCAGCGGTGCGGACGCGAGCGCGCTCGAGTGAGCCTGTTGACTTTCGATTTGGAATCGAATCGACAGCGCCGAGGCGGCGGCCGGCTGCGCGCGATCGCCCGCCTAGAAGCGGACGATTGCGGCGCGCGTCGCTTGCCGCCTGACTGTTGTCGTTCCATTTCGCGCACTCCCCTGCGCGCCGCGGTGACCTGCTGCCGCCGCGCGCCTTCGTCGGCCGGCCGTGACGCGCGAGCAGCGACGACGCTCCGGGTCGCGTCGAGCGTCGACAATGGCGCCGCGACTCGACAAGGACATTCGGCCGAGAGCGCCGACTGGCAGTAAAAACAGTCGGGTCAACGGAGGGGCAGGCGGCTGCACCGAGTGCCGCTTTGCCGAGGTGGGTGCTAGCGGACGTGTTAGCTGGCTACCGGCGGCGGCTCGACTCGCTCGCGCCCTAATCTCTTCGTACCCTTCGCACGTCTCTCGCGAGCTTCCGAGTAATTGCTGCCAGCGCCGCTGAAAGGGTACGGATTGCACGCAATTGCAGTTGCACTTGCTCGGCGGCGCGAGCTTCGGAAAAATTGAAAAGCTCGCTCGCGCACCGAATCACGTCAGGCATTTACGAGGCGAGCTTTTACGAGCTGCAGCGAGCCCGGGCCCCAACTCCATTCTTTACGGCCGCTTTTCCGCCGAGCCAGCTCTCCTCGAGCTGTTTATTTTTTATCAAACTTCTCCTCGCAATTTCCAGACTTGCAGTGGCGCGCCCCGTCTTGTCCCGTTTGCTTGGCTTTTATTCTGCTTACCCCCTCCACATCACCGCTCACCGACAGGCTGTCTCCGCAGCTTCCGGCGCGCTTCGCACGCAGGCCCCTCCGGGCAGACGGCTAACCAGACTTGCTCGGCCACACTCGTCTACGCCATCTGAAAGCACACAGCACACGCGAAGCCTCGTTAGTTGATCCTCGGCAACCGTTCGTCGCCTCGTAAAACATCTTTGGCGGCGTCAGCCGCTCGGGCTGCACGGGCCGCGCGCCTATACTCGATACGCGCGCGCTCCGCGCGATGCCGACAATCCCACCGAAGAGAGCTCACGACTGCACGCACACACGCGGCACGGCTTTCGACGCCGTGCCGTTACATCGATTTTTCCGGCGCAGCTTCGCACCCCGGCCAAAGCATATCTTTATGGTCTTTGGCCGCCGCCTGCTCTTGCAAGCTCAGCGCCGGCCGAGTGCGATTTTTCGGCGCAGCACTCGCGCGCCCGGAGCCGCTGCGCCCAGCTTAATCACTGCACGTCGAGGGGCTGATAAACAAGCCCGACGAGTATTTACACTCGAGCGGCGGCGGTGCGCTAGCTTTTTCGAGCACATCGCGAGCGAGGTAAGCAGCGGAGGAGGCGAGCAGTGCACTCGGGCGCCTTGAAAATGAAGCGCGCGCTCGGCGCCGTCTCTCGTGTCCCGGGGATTCGGCTAATAAATCTCTGCCCTCTGCGCTTTTCCCGCGCGAGCTCGCGCCGCTGCCTCGTCCGCCCGGAGAAGGCGCGCGACGCGTGACGGCTCGATCTGCCATCTCGGGCGCTTTTCACTCGCGTCGGTTTGCTCGCGCGCCCGATATTACCACTTGGACCCGGCTCTTTGGCGCTGCGGAGCGTGTGCTCGCTTGGCTTTGCGCTTGGCAAACGGATGAGAAATTGAGGCCACTCGCCCCCCTTACTCCCCGGCTGCCGCCCTCGAACCTGCCGCAAAGAGTAAAAGTCATTTTTCATCGTCTCCCGGAATTCCATCGGCCTCTGGCTTTATGCGCGCGAGGCCGCGATTAGCCGCGCCAGCCACGAGAATAAGCGAGTAGGAGCCGAGGAGCGCGCGGCCAACGCGCTCGCGCTAGATGCAGGCGCCGCGGCTCGCGGCTCACGGCTCGACACAAGCTGAGCAATTCGTTGCGCAACGACGAGCACGGAGTGGGCGCATTCGTGCGATATCGCCGCTGCTTTTGTCTGCTTTTTTTCGGGCCTTTGTCCGTGGACGCGCGCGGTCGCGCAGAGAGTGCCGCGCCAGAGCCCGGTTCGCGTAAGAGCTTATTCCACGGACGAGTCGGAGGAGCTGTATGCGCAGCCGGCGAAACAGCGGCGCTGGATATCCCGGGGGCTGCCCGGCACTTTTCCGCTAGCGAGCGATTGGCATGCAGCGCATTGGATTAAATTGGAAAATTCCGATTGCTCGAGGCCGCCGCGCTTGGCTCGGCAATCTTACCTGGCCGCGCGCTACCCATGTGTATGCGCGACCGCAATATGCAATCTAGAGCACGCGCGTTTAAATTTCAGTTCAACTTTTCAGTATTTATCCATTGCCGAAGGGCATCGGGTGAATACTGATATCGAACGGGGGCAGTTTCGTACGTCGACAGAGACGGAAACACATCACGGTAAGCCAACGCTCGGTCAATGCGGTTACTTTCCACGAGAGAGCATCCAAACCGTGAATGTTGTTCGTAGGTGCAACACGACATCGATGAAATAAAAGGCCGCGCGCAAAGCAAACGTAATAACACGTCGTTCAACAAAGCCCAGCTCCGAGCGCAGAGGAGTAACGTAGCCAGCTGGCGGTTAGCGCGAATAACAATAAAGGGAGGTTATCCGCGCGGCTTCGGAGTAATGAAATGGGAAGGCTGCAACGAGCGGCACGGGCTTTATCCGGGGCTCGAGTCCGCGGACTGCAAGCGGAGCATTAAAGGCCCAGCCAGAGTGGTTTCTTCGCGGAGCTCTACCTTCTCGTCCATCAGTCCAAGCTGAGGGCACGGAGCTAGCCACCGCCGCCGCCGCCGCCGCCGCCGCCTCGATCATCCGGATAGCCGACCGCCGCGGCTCGGCGCGCGAGCGCCGCGTTGCAGCTTGCCGCAGAGAAACGCATCGCCAGCGGCGCTGCCGCGCCAATTAACCGGACCAGCTCCACACATATATCTCTGCGGGACGCGGCCCCTGCCCCGCGCCACGTTTGCGGATCTGCGGGGGCGAAGAGGCAGGGCGCCCTTCTCGTTCTTTATCACATTCATTCGGCTCTTCCAAACGGATGGACGAGCGAAAAGCTGGCGAATGTGCAGATGTGGACCGTCGTCGCGTTTTCCCTCGGCAGCCAGGTTGCGATGCTTCGCAGATCGTTCGCCTGCGGCTCTCCTTACGGCGAAAGCCGTCGCGAAACAAGAAGAGAGAAAGAGAGTGGCATGGAGTAGAAGCTGTCGTCGAGTGAACGCCCGGGCAGCCGGCGTAGCAGTAGCCGAACGCAATCTCGGAGGACGACGAGTGGATGTCGCGGAGGAAGCTGAGCGGAGCCACGAGCGCGCCGACCGCGGAGTGCCACCAGCGCGAAGCGAGGCCTGGCTCCTTGTCAGCGGGCTGCCTGCGAATTTCACTCAGCAAGCAAGTTGCCGAGCGGAAATCCTGCGGGGCGCAGGAGCCGAGTCGACTCGGGTCGAGTGGATTGGAGACGAGCAGCTGCGCGCGGGCGCGCGCGCGGAGGGCAAACAGTTTGCTCCACCAATATTAGCACGCCGCCGAGTTGACCGCAGGGTCCGTCGGCGTAGGTACGCCGACGCGCTCGGAAGAGCGGGCGTCTTTCGCGCGCTCGCGCGCAGGCGATGCCCCGAGATTGCCATCCGATCCGGCGCCATTGTGACAGTACGTACAGGCTCAAGTTTGTCTTGCTCTCGCGGCTCGCGACTCGCGCTAGACGAGGACCGCGCTAACTATCCAACTTTGCAAATATGATCTCGACGCGCAACCGCGGCGCACTTACTGCGCAGGCAAATGAGCGAAACTTGGGCTGCTTTGTCTTGGCCGACGCTCCGATGGCCTGCAATTGTTCGATCGATAATCCGAGTAGCGAATAAAAAGCGCTACAGAGACTCGACACTGAAAGACAAACATATCGCGCCGGTGTCCTCTTCCCATTGCCATTCCAATTTCAATTACAGAGACGTGCTTTCATCAATTGGATACGTGCAATCGGATCGACGCGCGTCGTCGCAGGCACCCCGGGGCCCGATGAAATCCGAGGTGCGAGTCGCTGAAAAATGTGCTAGACGGCTGGCTGCAGTATTTATTTGATTAGGCGCCGAGCCGGTGCTACCGGGCCGCGATCCGCGCCGAGATTGGCGGCCGGCAAGCTGTAAAGAGGCCCCGAGGCGCGCGCACTCTCGCGGCTAATTGCCTCGTTATTAAATCATGCGGCTTCTTAATTAACGGTCGCGAGCTCGGGGCTCCAGTTTCGCGCCTGACCTGCAAGACAAAGTCGCGCGCCTCTATCTCCCGTTCTCTAATAAGATCGAGGGCTAATCCGACTCAGCAGTCGGCTTCCAGAGCCGTTCGCACGCACCGTTTGTCAAAGCTCTCGATTAATTTCTTGCTCGCGCGACAGATCCCTTTTCACTCATTTGCTCGAGCAAGAGACTGGCTGAGCAAGCTTCGGTGAAAGGAGGATCAGCTTGACCTCGCTGCCTGGTTCGCAGCGCCGCGGCAGCCTTTCCCGGCCCCGTGCAGGCAATTTGCGCGCGCCCCCGGATCGATAATGAATTTCATCATTTATCAAGTTCCGCGCCCGAGCCGGACTCTGGATAGAGCCGTCGAGAGCTCCTCTTTTAACTAGCTCCAGCGAGATTACAGTTCTTACCCTGATTGCCGCCTGATAAGAGGCCATTCGGCTGGCGACCGATCGGAAACCGGACCGACGCGCGGCGCGCCGTTACAAGCAGCGCGACGCCGGTGCCCGACGTTCTTCCCCCGCGAGCGCACTAGCCCAGCGACGACACAGCTCTCGATTTGCCTCAGGTTCACCTCGCGTACTCCACAAAGGGACGGCGATCGGCCAGCCCTCCGACCTTGCTCGACCAACTGCACTGTCTACAGCTCTGATCACTCGACGCTGGCTGCTTTCGGCCGGGTATACACTTGCGCTGATTACTCGTACAAATTAAATGATTAGCAGCAGCGCCACCGAATCAGTAGTCATAGCCGCTTTTGGTCGGACGCGCGCGCCGCCGGCGATACGTCGGCTAATATTCCGGAGAGGCGCGCGGCAATCGCCGACTCGCGATGATTACGAGCATTAGCGCTCGTAGAGGACAATCGAGCGACGAGTTTCGGGCATTCATTTGCGTCGCTGCCATCGAATTTTCCGTCGGCCTCGTCAGTGTCATAACTCGCCACGCCGCTCGCGCGACGCTAATCAATGCATTAAACGTCGGCGCGCGGTGCGACCGTCATTCGTTTGCCCGATCCAAGCCGGAAGCTCGCCGACGACGAGCGCATTGCCGTGGCTGACCGCTTGCAGCGGCAAAATATCGTTGATCGAGCCGCGGAGGGGTTGCGCGGGCGCGATAAGCCCGCGGAGCGATTACCGGCGCGGCGGCTTCGTTGCGTCGGCGTGCCGCGATATTACCATGGACTTTGCCTCGCGTAGCCGGCGCAGACGGAAACGCCGCAGCTCCACGGCCTGCGCTCGCCAGTCAAACTATTGACCGAGGAACTTTCTCATTAAACTCGCCGCAACCAGCGTTAATCATCTCGGCAAAGCTGCTTTTTCTTTCGCGCGGCGCTCGGCAGTGTCGATCCCTCGCGCCGGCGCTGCGCTTCGTTTTTTTCCGGCGGCGCGGTCTAATGCAGCTGTCGCCCAGAGAAAAGGCCCGCGTGCAGCAGTCGTGCCGCTCGCTCGTAATTGGCTTCTCTCTTTCCCGAGCCGTCTTTTTGAAGCCCGGCATTATTGCAATCAGCCTCCGTAATTAGCCTCGCTGAAAGGTGCTTCGATCGACTAATTACAGCTGCCTCGGATGGGCCATTGCTCCGGGCCAAGTGCTGCCGGTCAAAGTCACTCTCGAGTTTTCAGGGCGACCACTTTGCTCCTCAGTCGTTCGGTTCCCGTCGCCGGCCGATAATTCATTTGTTCTTTTCTTGATTAAAGCCGCTCGCGCCAGATGCGTCCTCTCGGAATTATTCGGACTAATGGCCACTCGTTCCAATTGGCCTCCGAACGGCCGACCAGAAGCTTTTCCACCAAGAAAACAATGCTTGTCATTGTCCGCGCTCGCGCTGTTCCATCGGTGCGCGAGCGCGTGCATGTAGGTCGAGCAGGCGAGCGCATAATGCCGATGATCAGCGGCGACGTAGACGGCCTTTCGAGCAATCCGCGCTGACGAATCGAGACACGGCTGGGCCGGCGAGCAGCCCTGAAATTCTTACGGATGCCGGCAGTTGCCTGCGCAGCGCCGGGGACAAGTTGCCCGGCAAAGTTCAGCGCTCGCAGTTCGGCTGCTGCGTCCGCCAGCACGCGCCTCTCGCGCGGAACAGTGGACGACAGCAGCTTAGGCGCGTTAAGGCAACTTGATGTCTGGCTTTTGATGGGATTTGCGACAGGCCAGAGCCGGCTGGCTGACTACTGTCACGGACACTGGCGCCGGCAAATGACAATGTCACGCCAGCAAAACAGCCGGTCTCCTCGCAATATCAACCGAACGCAAAGCCGGCCAGAGAGAGAGAGAGAGAGAGAGAGAGAGAGAGAGAGAGAGAGAGAGAGAGAGAGAGAGAGAGAGAGAGAGAGAGAGACTGGCCTACGACTGATGACGCGCCGAGGAAAGGAGCGGTAGGAGAGCGTAGGCTACTACCCGCCTTAGCCACGCGCAAACAATGGAGACTCGCTTGCTGTCGCTCCTCGGGGGAGAAGAATACAGCAACGATATGGGGAACAAAAGGCGAGCAGGAGAGCGTATAATAATACGAGCGGCAATGCGGATCAAGCGCGCTGCTGATCCCTCGATACGTCTATTCATTATTCATCGCCGACGTACGTCACGGCGACGCCATGGCCAAAGGGAATCGGTAGCCCACGTGTCGACCTCCGCGGACCTTCCGCGAATCGCCTTTCAGCCGCCAGCCGCTTGGCCCGCGAAACTTATCTCCAGGTGCACGATTTGCGCTTGCCTACAGCAGGATTGGCCTCAAAGCGAAGGAGCGACGCGCAACTACGGCTGCTCCGCTTTCTCGTTTCTCCGATAGCGAAGCTGGCACATGCGTCCGAGGATCGAGCGACCGATTGATAGAACGCGACGGCCAAAGTGCAGAGCGAGTCAGGAGAGCGAGGACACCGCACAATGCATTGCGCGGGCCAAGGCCGAGAAGGGAGCTGCAGCAATTGCGCAGGACGGCCGAGTCGAAGTGCAATCAGCATTATAGCGGAAGTGAGCGGGCTACGCGGCGAGGATAATGGCGCCCGAAAATCCGAGCGCACCTCGGCGCAATTACTGCCAGAGTAGCACCGCTAAATAGAGCTGGTTCGGCGCACACGTGGTCGCGGCTTCTCGCCGCGGAACCTCCGAGATGCTCGCTCCGCGTTATCGCCGGCGAGTGGCCCGCAGCTGCTCTGGTGATTCGCGCGGCCTCGCGCTCACTGGCAGATCTAATTAACCTGGCTCTTGAATGGCCCGCGGGCTATTCTTTGGCACGGACTGGGCCGGCAAATGCCCGTAATCGACCAGTCGTATGAACCTACCCACGAAGGGCCCGCGATCTGTATATCCGCGGCTCAGAGCCAGTTGACTGCGCGGACAGAGCACCCGTCGATTCGACTGAGTATCGCGGAGATGCACGTATAGTCCATGGCGAGTGGCAGCCGCGCCGCCGTCAGCGGCGCACACGGGTACTCGGCCGCGGCGCGACACAGGCCTTTGATTCGGCGAATCAGTCTGGAATGTCGCGAGCGCCCTCGGCTCTTTCTATCCGTCCGGCCGCCTAGCTGGTCGTCCGAATCGTTTGGCGCACGTTTCACTTGCGCTCGGCAGCTCTTCGTTTGGCACATTTCCCTCGAGGCTCGGACGGTCACGCGGCCAGCCGCATACGCGGACACGAACGCGCGCGCACGTGTACGATCAGTCGCTAAAATCCGCCAACGCCGCACCTCTCGTGTTTGATTTTTTCCCAGTCCGAATCCCATAGAGGGAGAGAGCGAGAAAGAGCGCGGGGCGAGGGCCGAGGGGGGGAGTGGGAGGGACGAAGAGGAATCGAGTTTTATTTTCATCCTCTCTGCAGTAGCCGCGAGGGGAAAAGCTGCAGATGAGCCCGATTTGAATCGTTTGAGCTCCTTTGCCCTGTGTGCCCTTCCGTGCCTCGCTTCCTTTTACACTCTCTCCACTTTTTTCTCTTGCTCGCTCGGGCGCGGCTTTTAACCAATATCTTCTTTTTTTTTTTCTTTCATTTTCAGTTTTCAAAGCCAGCCACTGTCGTGGGCCAAAAGTCACTTTGAATCTTTGAGAATAATTCACTGGGCGACGCCGCGAACCGAGGGTAGCAACGCCAGTAACGAGATCATTTGAACGGACGTACGAGTGGGTGAGCAAGAAAGACGTCGCGCGTCACAAGAAAATTAGCCGAGGTTGGTGCGAGTTTACTCGCACTATACTTTCGTTCGTGGAGCTGGTCGGCCAGTGCGTTACCCGGCAATTTTTTGCCTCCTTTGTGCCCGCTGCGAAGTTTCGCGGCGCTGGCTCACTCGAAGCGTACAATTGCCGATGCAGCAGCGCGAAATGCGTAATAACGGCCGGGGACGCGGCGAGCGCGCCAGCCAAGCGTGCAGCCGCGACAGCGCTGAAATTAGTCGGATAACTATTCGAGCCCAGTTGTCCGAGCCGTGCGCTCGGATCGGACGGCGAGGTTGCGATTTTTGCAGTTGCACGCAGCTAATGCGCGTCCGCTTCGCTGTTCTCCTTGAGCAGCGGCGGCACAGCGAAACTCCGGCGCGGCGCTTGACCTCTTGAAAGAGCGCGGCTGGCCCGCGACCGATCTCGTTCAACGTTCACGAACTGCGCAATCGAGCGCAGCTCTGCTTATTTGATTTGCTGCGGGTGGCCGCGGCGGGAGGCGGGGCGCGCGAGATGACCGAATTTACGGGGCCTATTTTCAACGGGCGGCGAGGAGCGCGCCACTGGCGCGTAAACTGCGGCAAAAAAAGGACCAGCGGCAGAAATGTGCAGGCGAGCGGGCGCGCGCGACATCGATTTCGCCGGCAGCATTGTGTGGGTGGAGCCGGCGCTTGCCGGCTTGGCGTGTCGTTCCGTAAGGCCGATTTTTACTGATCGAGTCGTTGCGGAACGCGCGACATTAATACCGGCGCCGGTTAAAATACGAGCAGGCGGGCGGACTCGATTTATTCGGCTGCGAGCGAATGCGCCCGACGTATTGTAATGACCAGCAGCGTGGCGGCGGCACACGTACGAGACGGCTACAAATAGGACTCGTGCCTCGGAGCGCGCCACGGCCGACAAATGAAGCTCGCCTCCGCAGTCTCGCTCCATCTTCCTCGCGAATGATCGGGAGAGCGCGGCCTCGCCAGTCGTTCTCGCACGGCCCTTGACGGCTGACCGAACGCGATTCGTATCACTTGGAGAGCCCGACAGACCGATTCGCTCAAGTTGAAGTGCGAATGCAGCACTCGCAAACGCGCGAACGCTGGCCCAAGTTCAATATTGATGAAGTGACCGTAAAAGCGCTCTAAACTCCGGCAGCGCCAAGCTCTTGCAAACTTGTTGGTGACTCGCGTGGCGCGCGATAAGCGCCGCCTGCCCAAGGCCGTTGCCGTCGATTAACCGGCAGCAAGCGGCCTCGCGCCGAGCCGAAGCGGCGAACGCTTCGAAAAGATCGCGCGGAGAGTTGCCAGCGGGAAGGCTAATCGACTCAAAAAGATAGCCGCTGCTGGCCCCGGCTTGAGAGCCAGTCGTCGAGGCGGCGGTGGCGGCGGCGAGGCCGGCTTGGCCCAAATTCTCAACGTTAATCGCGTTCCATTCCCTGCTTATCGCGCTGTTCCGCTGCTGGCAGCTGCTCTCGAGCCAGATCCCCTCCCCCACCCGGCTATTGTGCAAAAATGTCCAGGCCGAGTGCTCGACGCTCCAGGCAAATAGAGAGCGCGAGAAGCAGGCCGAGAGAGCACTTGCGAATCCAATATTACGAATGCTGCATTTCATAAGCGGCACCCTTACAAACGTCCGACGCATGCTGCTGATTCGCCCACCAAAGGTTCAAAGGAAATACCATTTCAGATTTTCCATTCCTCATTTTAATTGAAAGCTTTGTATCCTTGCAGTTTCGACATTCAACTCTGCATACAATTCTAGGTAATCGTTTTTCGGCTTTTCAACTCTCGACTGCAACCAAGTTGAAACGGCTCTTTCCCCCTCCCCCCTCCCCCTTTTTTTCTAGAAACACCGAGAAAGTTTTAGACGGAAGGAGCGAGGTTAAGTGTCATGCAAAACGCCCGTTCGAAAGCTTCGCAGCACTCGAGTGCTGGCACTGTAAAGCGAGCTATGCATAAAGCAGTTTCGACGGAAAATGTTATCTCTATCTCTATCTCTATCTCTCTCCTCTCTCTCTCTCTCTCTCTCTCTCTCTCTCTCTCTCTCTCGCTCTCTCTCGCTCTCTCTCGCTCTCTTTGTGTGCACGAGCTCGTAATGAGCGAGAGAGGTTTTTTTGCTGGACTATTCCGTTATTTCATTCGGCCTGGCGCCGTAGCCTAAAAACTTAACGAGTCTCAGAAATTAGAGAAAATGTAGTTATTCTGGAACGCGTTAAAATGATTTGGAGAGGCAGAACGAGACGAGAGGAGAGGCGCTCATCTCTGCTGGCTCTCCTCCTCCCACTCTCGCGACTCTCTCGCTCTCTCTCTCTCTCTCTCTGGTCTACTCAATTCATTTACTGCTTAAAGTTAGCGTAGCCTGTGCAAAGTCTAACTCGTTTAACCCGCCGACGACGACGACGATGGCGGCGGCGGCGGCGGCGACGGCGACGGTGGCAGTGTAGCGTCAGTGGCCCGCGAGATACGAGAGACTGAGCCTGGAAAGTTTGTAATGTCGGATACGGTTTAACAATTTCCGTCGGCTCGTTAAAATTGCCGAAACGACGTAGACCGCAGCAGCTCTCCGAGCGACACGACTGACTCGTCATTTTTCCTCCCGATCGTTTCATTGGCGATCAAATTGGCTGTTGGTCGACGTAGTCGTAGACGAGTGTGCCGAAGGCGCCGAACGTGTCGGCGTAAAAAGTTGCTTGCGCAAGCTGGACCTCAGCTGCCATCGTAAGCGTACGCGCCGAGCTAATTAATTGAAGTGAAAAAAAAAAAAAAAAAAAAAAAAAACAGACGACCAAATCGACGAGAGTAATGGTAGAGATGCAAAGGAATATGAAAAGTACATCGGGCGGGAGGAAAGGAGGTCGGCAAGGCTGCCGTCGGAAAAAGCAAACAAAACGGGCGACGTGCCGGGAAAAGACAAGCGCGATGCCTGGGCGGATGAAAAAAGGAGAGCGCGGCAGACAGGGCAGAGGGAAAGAAAACGAGGGAGAGAGAGAGAGAGAAAGAGAGAGCGCGGGAGCAGCAAAGGAGAGCTCGGGCAGAGGAGGTGGGCGCTTCCACGGCTCGCTTCGAACTTTATTACTCCCAGTAGCGCTCGACGAGCTGCTGGACCCAGCGTGCTCGTATATTTGCGCGAGCAAAGAAATTTATTCGTAAATAAAGGAAGGCCATCGCGTTGCATGGACCAAGCGCGGCCCAGCGCTCCACGGCCAAAGACTCGATCGTGACTGTTGCTGACGAAGCTGCCATACGCTACTCGGCAGCGTGACGAATGACCCCGCGAGTTCGCCCAGACGCGTAAATTTATCTCTCGGCTGTGACAAAAGTCGGCGTGACGCGCGGTCGCGGCTCGAGTTGGTTGAGCGCGAGTGAAAGGAAGTCGGCCCGCTGAATAGCCGACGGTGAGCGGGGAGCTGTGCGCAATTAAAAAGCTAACGAAGGAAATATGCTATCGTGGCAGCTCATTAACGAGCGAGCGGGGAAAAGGCGAGTCGATTGAAAAGAAGATGCGTCGCGCTGGACGCACGCCGGCGCCTCGCTCCAGCTTGACAAGGGCCGCGGCGGGGGAGCAGAGCGCGGCCCATCGGATACGCACGTATGGCTTGGCTGCGTGTTATAAGGCGAGCGCCAGTTAATGGATTCCCGGGCCGAGCCGCCGAAAGATTAACGACGGCAACGCTCGCCCTCCGCGCTGGCAGCTGACCGACGGAGGATCGCGGGGCGGCGGCCGACGAGCGCGCGGTCGCGCTGCAAACGACTAGTAATCTGCAGCTCGAATGCGCTCGCGAGGAAAGGCGGTCGAGGCGCAGGTAACCAAGTGAGCTCGAGTGCTCGATTGATCGGGCGCGATTAATTCAAATGGGCGGCAAAGGATGATCGCTCGCCCGTAACGCGTGTCCGCTCGCGATTTGCCCGGGCGCACGCAACTGGGCCGCGAGGAGGCCCACGCGACGCCCCTTCCCCGGTCGCGTTGCCACCCGAGCTCCGCTCCCGTACGCTGCGCATTTAATCGTTCGCTTTTCAATTAGACTTTCATTCGAGTGCCGCGTTCCACGTTGCTTTTGCAAATTCACTCGGGGCCGGATTCATTGTGCGCTTGGCAGCTTGCTCGGCGGGCGCGACTTGCGATCGCGACGCCCCCGGCATGTGGCTTGGAGTCGTGGAAACAGTCGCGACGGCGCAAAAAGACAAAACAAAGCCGACGTCGCGGGCGCACTTTGGGAATTAATTGAGCGAACGAGCGACGGCGGTGGCGGTGACGCTGGCGCAGGCACTGACGGAATAGACGCGCAATTTCAATGACAAATTGATTTTGCGGGGGACGAACGCGAAAGACGACTGCAGCTCGCTGCTGTCGCGAGTCCATGGCGGCCACGCTCGCTGCCGATACGGCGAAACGAGCGCTCGGCGGCGACAAATATTTGAGGTGTCACCGCGAGCCCCGAGACTGAATTATAGTCGTACGTGCGTGCGAACGAGAGCCTCGGCTGATGCCGCGACCAGAATGCAGCTGCGGCGCGGCTTTTTTGCGCGCAGCTGTCGTTCGGTGCGCCGATGACCGATGGTCGACCGCCCGACAGATTGTTTCTTCTTTTTGCCCACGCGCCTGCCATCGGCCTCTTTCGCGCCGTGGCGAGGCGACTGTCGGGCCGTCGAGCGCAATGCTCCCCCTTGGATCAGCTGGCTGCGCGCCGGAGACGTGGTCGCCCGGCCGAATCTCGTTTTCATCGGGCTTTTCAGCGGCACTTTGGCCCGCCTGGAAAAACTCGCGCTCTAATTCAATATTTAAAATGGAAATTCGTCGAAAATGAGTTTGCCGGCGCTAAGAGCGGTCGCGTCGGCGCGTGCGTTGCTCGTCATTTCCCGCAGAGTACATTCATTAGGCAAAGTCGTTAAGTGTTTTCTGCTTCCTTTTTTCGCTCTGCGCACGAGTCGACTGGTAGGCAAGAGGGCATGTACCGGCTGGGCGGGAGAGCCAGGACAAAAAGAACGAGATATCGGCAGGCTGGCTAGTGGTGCAACGCTCATAAATTTGACTCCGGAATTCCATTACTCGCGGCGAGCGCGAATCGATATTTCAGCGTGGAAAAACCTATAGACGGAGCGATAGAGAGGAGCAAGGATCCAACAACAACAATCTCGGCGCTTTTCTGTATTATGTATAGCGATGCCAGACCGCGCGAGCTTCCGCCTCGCATCGGCGGATATCTACGAGAAAAATCGCCGGTTCATTTGAACATCCGCTGCGCTCGTTCGCTATCTGCTCCCTCGCGTACCGCTGGCGCTCGGAGGGGCTCGGGGCTCCACGCTCGCGGGCATGGCTTTCAAAAGAATCGCTCCGATTGGACTGCCACGCGGCCGATTGATGCGTCGCCGCCAAGGCTTCCGTTGGACGCTTTATTAGAGGCAATCGGGCGCCGATCGCGCGCCTCGCGTCAGACCTGGCGACCGGAATATTGCACGGACCAAAAAACAATGAGCGGGGACGGTCGCGCGCGCGCGCAACGACAACTTGGATGCGGGCTCGCGGTTAACACGCACGAAAGTTCGCTCGATAAAGCATTCAGCAAGTTGGGCATTCTTCAGCTGCAAAATGACAGTGAAAAGGTCCGGAGCGGATAAAGCGGCCGAGGCGAGCTTGCGTTCGGCTGATTTCCTCTCTTTCTCGTTTGGCCGCCGTGGATTCGGAGCCGACAATAGCAGAACGATTTATTTTACGGCCGACACGGCGCGTTTCCAGATATTACGGTGAACCGCGCAAACTTTGTGAAGAATGACTGGGTCTCGTATTAATAGGAGCCACTTTCGACTTATATATTTGCTACGTGCCGAGCGGGCTCCCTTACTCCCCGTACCGCTGCCACTCGCTCAGCCTCATGACTGCAACTTTGCGGTTATACAGCTTTTCTTTTCGCGCCACGGAAATCGCGTTTGCCCAGCTGGACACGCTCAAGAGGAATAACACTTTGGCCGCTCCTTCGACCTCGCATTATTATTATTATTATTATTATCATTATGATTATTTGATATGGGGTCGCGCGCTTGCCCGTAAAGCGGCGACTCGCCGCCAGGGCGTGTCTGGCTGGCTGTTTGCTTGGCAGGTATGCTTTGAAAAGTGGCCCGGCCGACTCAATTGGATTAGCCGAGCTACTCCGAGCACTGTAATTCCGGGACAAGCGTGGCGTAAAGCGCCGCCCGCCGCCACCCCCGCCACCCGGAGACGCCGAGCGCTTTTTGCGCGCCGCTCAAAGAGCCGCATTCGGAAGTGCTCGGAGCTCGCGGAGGATGCGATGCCTCGTAGCGTGCACAAAGCCACGTCAAAATCACTGATTGCACCGCTCCCCCTCCCCAAACACGCCGGCGCTTTACCAAGAGCTGGTTCGTTCCCTCGCGCCGACTGCGCTTGTCTTTTTCATTTCATCGAGGGGAGTCAGGTCTGGATCGACTATAGCGTAGCCCAGCGGCCAGTCTTGGACAATAAAGTTATCGCCTGCAGCCAGTAGCAGAGGGTTATCGAGTGGCACAGTCGATGGAAGGCTCCAACGTAAGAGCTCGTGGCTTTCATCGCTGGAATTAAGGCATTATCGCTTTGATCTCGCGCGCGGAGAGGCAGAGAGAGAGAGAGAGAGAGAGAGAGAGAGAGAGAGAGAGAGAGATCGCGCGACAGGGGGGAGCACTTTGCGCGACAAACCACAAATTAAAAGTCAATTTGCCCTCGCGCGCCCCGCCAAATCAAAGCCGAGGATATTCTTTTGAAACAGACTCGACTTGGCAGAGGCCAAGCGGGTCGCGCGGAAAGAGCGGAGAGCACTTTGCCAGCAACGAGCGAGGCGCAAAGCGAGGCAGAAAAGGAATGCAGTTATCGTTGACTTAGCGGCGGAATTGCTGCTTGACTGCGTAGTCTCGCGACGGCCCTCTGCTGCTTCATTTCCTCCTTCGATCCTCATTTCCCGAGGAGACGCGATAGCAGGCAGCCGGCGGCGGCGTCGGGAGGGGGACGGGCGCGATCGATCTGCCGAGGCCGCGCGCGAAAAGCGCTGCGATATGCCAGACGAGAGTCGAGAGGCGTAGGGTCCGAGGCCGCAGCCACGCAAGAAGTCGCAGCCTCCGGTCGATTAGTTTTAGTCGGACGCGCGGAGACAGCGATCGAGGTAACGAGAAGGCAGATGTAAGCTCGATCGGCGCAGCGCCGTCGGGGGCCGCGGATGTTTGGCAGGTGCGCGCGAGCACGTGCGACGAGACAAGAGGGCGCCGCGGAGAGGATAATTGTGCCAAAAGGACCAGCCACTCGGCGCGTCGGGGATCGCTTCGCGTCTGGCAGCCATTGAAAGTCTAGTGGCATTTCGAGGCTCGAGTCACGTCTCGACGCTCTTCCGCGCTTACGGTGAACGGCGCTCGGCCGCGAAACGTCCAATAACGAACGGAACGCGAGCGCGGCGCACGCCGGAGACAGACATCGATGACATTGTCTGCAGCTCGCCGCGCGCCACCCACAAGCGTGCATCGAACGTCTCTCGCGCCCGGAGCGCGCGCGATATCAACGAGAGAAAACACGCCTGCGAGCAAATGATGGGCCGTTGATTAGCGAGAACGTGGAGTTGCCATGGACTCGTTGCCAATCGATCGCCCAAGCATCCGTGCGCTCGCGGACCAACGTACGTAAATTAACGCACGGTAAGCGCAACGGACGTTCTCGCGAGAAGCGGGCCACGAAGCGAGAGCAGAGCTCGCGGCTCCTTCGCGATCGGCCCACCGGCATCCATCTCGGCAGCCCATTAAAATTTCAATAGGCGTGCTCTGCGAGCGGCGCAGGCCATTGAAACGACGCGGGCAGCGAGAGTCGCGGCTGACAGTGCAGAGAAACTCGCTGTGCCGCGACTCGGCTGCTCGTGAAATTCCCGCTTGACACGCATGCACAAAGCCGCCCGAGAGTAAAGTTGAACGGCCGCTATCAGGGCTGCTGCTGCTGCTGCTGCTGCTGCTGCTGCTGCTGCTGCTGCTGCTGCTGTTGCTGCTGCTGCTGTTGCTGCTGCTTGCATTTAATATTGAATAAGTTGGCGCTACGAGAGAGCGAGCGATGTAGCGACGGAAGTGCCGGCAAAGAGAAAGCGCGACTGACCCATATATCGCGACAATAGCTCTGTCTCCCGCGCGCGCTCGCTATCGCCTCTTTTCTCCCGTTGTTCCCTCGATTTCGTTCTCCGCACTGGCAACCCCATTCGCCCACTCTGCGCGCGCTATCTCACCGCTAGTTCGCCTCGCCTCTCGCGCTCGTTTGCAAGTGTTTAGCGCCGCCGCTGAACGTTGCCGAGGCTTTGTTCGGCCGTGGCGTGGCCCCACGAATCGGGGATCGGCGACCGAGGCGATACGCGCGGATCGAGAGCACAATTAACGGCGATTCGGGAGTGCGCGCCAAGATGCCACTCGACCCAGAGCCGAGTCGCCGAAAAAAAGTGTGGACTCGACGCAAAGGGCTCGGCTCTGTGTCAAGGGGGTCGCGCGCACTCAGGGTCAAGCGCCGAGCGCATCTCGAGGAGATTCTTATCGGCGCTATCAGCGCTAATACTTGCAGTGCACTCGAGGCCGGTCAAGTCGAAACACTCGAGGCGCGGCCCGCTGAGAGAGAGAGCCCCGGCCGGACACTGGAGAATAAAGGCTGAGGAGGCGTGCAAGCTGCGCTTGATCAGTGGCATTTATTGCTGAGAACATTACAGCGAGTGGAAGCGGCCGGCGCAACCGAGGGTGGTGGCGGCGGCGGGCGGCGGGCGGCGGCGGGCGCCGGCGGAAGGCGGCCGCGGACGAGGGACGAGGCCTCATTTGGACGATATCCACTGGGGCAGCATGTGGCCGGTCTCGCCGTAGCAGCGCAAGATCACGCGGCCGCTGGGCGTCACGGATATCCAGGTGATGCTGGCGTGGTTGAGCGACAGCCGCAGCCAAGCCTGCGGCGGGAACTGCAGCGCCCGGCAGACGAAGTAGCGGATGACGTTGGCGTGGCAGACGAGCACCGAGTAGCGGTCCTCGTGCTCGTGCGGCTCGGCGCGGTGCACGTACTTGCGGAAGGCCGCCTCGATGCGCGGCCCGTCCTGGTGGGCCACTCGGTCGGGCTTGTTCACGTGGCCGAGCGGCGGGTCGGGCGCCACAGGGAAGCCCTCCACCAGCAACGGGTCGCTGGACACCGGCACGCCCGGCAGCTGCGCCTCGATCAGCGCCGAGGTCTGCTGGGCTCTGGTCATCGTCGACTTGACGATGCTCGTGTAGGGCAGGTCGAGCTCGGCCAGCCGCATGCCCGTGACCTCGGCCTGCAGCCGGCCCAGGTCCGTCAGCGACTTGTCCGCGTCGCTCTTGCCGCGGGTGTTGTACTGGCCGTGCCTCACCAGTATTACGTGGTTGACCGCCCGCGCTTTCTTCCGGTCGCCCTTGGCGGCGCCGCTCTCGGCCGACGGGGCCTGCGCCGCCGGCTCGAGCTTGTCCCAGTTGCGCTCCCACTGCCAGCTGGGCGCGCTCTCCGACTGCCGCTCGCCGGCGCCCACCAGTACTCGCAAGTTGTCCGGCACTAGGCTACCGATGCCGAACCCGCCCAGGAATCCTCCGCCAGCGGCCATCAGACTGCGGTATTTGGCGAAGGGAGGCATGTCGACCGAACGAGCGGAGAGGAGCGACGACGAGGAACGAGGTGGAAAAGGGGGCCTGTGGTGGGTAATGCGCGCGTCGCTTACACAGACCTTTCAGTGCGTCCTGCGGGCCGCGTCCATGGCCGCGCGGCCAGTCAGCAGCTCCTGCGAACAGAAAGAGAGAGAGAGGAGAGTCAGGCGCAGCGAGCGACACAGCGGACAACGGGGACAAGAAGTCAATTGCGTTTCTTGCTCGGTCTTGGCGCCGCAACGCGAGCGCGGATTAATTACGTGCAATTGCAGCGAGTAATGGAGACGCGGGGCAGGGGGCTCCGAGCAACGGAGCTTGATTGCATTACCATAAAGCGCCCAGAAAACGGCGAAACCTCGAACAATGACGCTCGAGTGGCGGCGCCCGAGAGCAAGATTAGCGAGGCCACGCAACACTTGCCAGCCTCGACGGTGCACGACTAATTATGCACAAGATCATCGAGCGAGCTATATTTTTGACGAGCTGCAATCGCGCCAAAGTTGCGCGCTTCAATGCGCGCCGAAGATTAAATCTAAAATGAAGCTCCGGCTGCATAATCAACGCAGCGCCGCTCGCCTGCATTATGCAGCTCGACTCATTAATTAGCGAGCGCAATCGCGAGCACATCGGGCGCAATATTGTCGGGAGTTTAGGGAAGAGCTTTTAACGGCGACGCGCGCGCGTAAAAAGCGCCGGTCTGACGTTAATTGCGCGTTCGAGAGTCAATGAGGCGGCAGCCGAGGCGCCGTCTACCGGGGAGATTAGACGACGCAGACGCTCGAAAAGTAGGCGCGCAGAGTCGCAGAGTCGCAGAGTCGGCGCTAATCCGAGGCAGCCGCCGCGAGCAAGCTGGGCGGCATGGAGTGCAGCGCGCCACTGGCTTGATACGCATTACAGGGGCTTTTTCCAGCCGCAAAGCCCTCTTTGCTCCGCTTTGCCGGCTCGCTTGCCCGGACGAGCGCCAGCAATTGCCTCGGCTCGCCCCGCTGAATTATAAGCCCTGCGTTTGCTCGCCTTGGCCGCAGCCAGCTCCTAACTTGACACCTTAGCGCTAGCTGTGCGCGCGATACCCGACCAACTGGGTCGAGTCGATTGCGAGCTGTTTCCGCAGCGCGCGAGCTCCGTTATTCGCTTGTCTTGCCAACTCCCTCGCCGTCCCGCTCTCCGCGAATAACCTCGTCGTCCCTGTTCGCTTTCGCTCTTGCCGCAACTCACTCGATCGCCGATCGCAATCGCATCGGCAAGCTCATCAGTCTCGCGCGACTCACGACTCGCGACTCGCGCACTAATCGCTGTTTCATTGTGCACGAGCGGCGATTGACTCGAGCAGCGCCGCCGGCAGTATCAGTTTCGGCGCTGTTTGCCTTGGCTCACAGCAGCGGGAAGGAGAGGCGAGGAGCGAGGGCCGAGGGCCAAGGGCCGAGAGCCGAGGAGAGGCAAGAGAAAAGCGAGGAGGGAGTTTGACCAGAAACGGCAGCTCCGAGCGTCAACTTGGTCAACTTCGGAGCACTCGAAGGTCAACATCTTGGGGCTGCGCGAAAATGTCCGGGTGCGAGCGGCATTTAGCATGATTGGAGGAGGCGCGCTCAGGTCCGTGCGGATCAGTCGAGCGCGAAGCACGCGAGCAACTTGCGAATGGCCCGAGATTGAAAGTGGAGCCAGCCCGAGCGAACCCGCCAAAGTCCAAAGTCCACGCAGGACCGATTGCACTTTGGCGCGGCCTGTACAGCCACGCCGGCGTCGGCGGCGCGACTTCGTTAGAGGCGATCGATGCACGAGCTGCCCGCCAGCTAGGTAAATAAAACTTGCTCTCTACGGCTCTAATTGCAGACGCTAGCCGAGCCCTGTTTTCCTTAGCTTGCTCATCCGACCGCCGGCCGCTCGTTGTCCTCCCGCGGTCGGCGCGATCTGCCGCCGTCTCGCCCCCGTGGACCCAGGTCGTAGTCGCATTGATCGTCCGCGTCGAATCTCCGACTGGCGGCCACTTACTTCGGGGCTAGTGCTCGCCTCGCGCGCCCACGACGACAACCGCGACCACTCAAAAGGATGCGTGGCCCTTTTTGCTACTGCGCCAGTTCTGCTGCTGCTTCGAGTGCAGACAATAATTGGACGCTAATGAACGTTACGTTTGCGCATCGATCCGCCCTGATTCCGTGTTTCCACTCTTTCCGTTTTTTCGCGCCGCTTGCCGCTCGACGTTTCACAAATCCAAATAAAAAGAAGCAGCAAGACAAAGCAAAAACACTGGGAGGGCGAGCAAGGCGCACTTGTTAAGTCCCACTGTATCGTCGAATTATTCAACGCTGAAAAATTCGCCGGATTACAGTCAACAATTTCTCTCGCGCAATCGCTTCTCTTAACGAGGACGACTCGAGGCTATTGACCCACTTCTCCGCCGCCTGCATCCCTTTTGCGCGCTGCAGCTTTTCTCTGCTCTCCCATTCAGCAGCTACACGCTCAACCTCGCGCCAGCTCCGCTCCGCTCCTTTTCATAACTCACTATTTATACGAAAAAAAACTCGGCTATTTTTATATTTCAAAAGAATCTTCGAATAATCGTTGCTTACTTTAGTCGAGCTAATTTTACGTAACAGCATAATACCAGTTCTTTACCCAACTTTTATGCCTCCTGCCAATTTTCAATATAATCCTATAGTACTATTCCGCCAGTCATCTATACTCTTTTTGAATAAGTCGCCGTTCGTTATTTTTTATTCGCGAATAAATAACATAAACAAGATTTTTTAGTTTTAAATGCATTTTATTATTCTTAATGTACTTCAAGTTTGTCTACAGGTAACGAGTTTACCTCTGCAGTTTTTACATATTGCAACCGGTATAATGTGTATCTATTTTTGGTAAATAAGTACGAAATACGAAGTAAACTTCGTTAGAAAAATTTTATTTCAAAGCAAGTTTTAAAAAAGGTGAAATACATTTTTCTACCCAAAAATTTGAAATTCCACTCTCATTAAATTCCTTTTAAAAAGAAAATATTAGATTTTCTTAAAAAAAATTAAAAGTTACAACGAAAACAATAACATCCACCGTAACCTGTATCTTATTCAATACGCGACACATGACTATGTATTTACAGATAAGTATATAAATCAAAGTAGACGCACGTTCTTATTATGATTATAAAAACTAACCTACACCATACAATACATTATTCCCTCTATACGGTGAGTTCGCATATAACGGAAAATTCAAAACGTTTGGATCGACAAACAGTGGATTTTAGTGATCGAATAGAAAAACAAACTAAATTTTAATTTCCAGAAATGTTATAAGTACAATTGAAATTACCTGTATCGACTAATGTAAATATTTTTCCTTCACTTATAAACGTTTAACTATTATCAACAAATCACTGTGGCTAGATAATGACTAGATGGTTTGGTTAGTGATTCTTCATCGAAATAATCTCTAAGTAATGAATACGATATGTTGTTGCAACGTTCTTTTGGAACCAGTATATTTTATCGCTTGAAAACAATTTTCAGACGAAAGGAGGAATAAAACTGTAGATAAACCTAACCTGCACGGCACGTATAGCGCACGTTTCAGGAGGCACTTAACATCTCGGAGCCCGAGCGGACATAAGATATATAGAACATACGTCGACGCTATACAGTGTTTGTGCGTTCTAAATGACCGTAAGCGCCATCTACAACTCTACATCGCGTCGATTCAAATTTAAGAGTATGTCGAATGGAAAATGTTTTCTGAAAAATGCAAGTGAATTTTCATGGACAAGTTTCTATTCGTTTTCGAATGAGGTAAAAATGTGACTTTATGGAAATTCATGAAAAGTGCATAAAATTAGTTTTGCTGAAAAGTAGGCAAAGCAAGCCGACGGAATACTGCAAGAGCGGAGTTTTGCAATCGCGTTTCTGCAAACTATGATTCTCTATAGAATATTATTAGGGGATATGTGTTGATATTTGAAATGTATACGCGGAAGTTTGCTGGCGTAGTCGACGCTGCTGCCTCGGCAATATTTCCCGTTTCTAAAGATACACCGCTGCGCCCGAGGAACACGACAGCTACAAGAAACAGAACAAGATTTATCTTGGAGGGAAATCGCCCGTGCGACGCGACGCGCCCGAGCGCTGTTTTGTCGGCATCGTAAACATTTTAGCTGCAACATTTGCCTGCTCAACGGGTCTTATTTACATCAGCCATGCGGCTATCTTGTTTGCGCAACTATACGACAACGGCTGATGAATAATAAGGCACGCGAGCAGATCCAGGTCCCCGTGGCAATTGCTGATTATCGAGCGGATACAGCAAAGTTGGCTGCGGCGACGAACGAGCGCCGAGCATTTGGGATTTTGTTTGGCTTGCAAATGAGAATGTTGCGCCTCAGGTGCGCGTTCGCGAAAGTTGGCTCTATTATTTCAGCGGATAGCCGACTGTTTGCGTCGGAGACTCGTCGAGAAAGTATATACGTGGTCGATTTGCCGGCGCACAGGATTTGCTCGAGCAGCCAGATATAGAAGTGGGAAAAGCGAGGCGGCGGGATATACCCGCTAATGGATACTAATAGCAAGTCGGCCGATGTATCTCGCTTTGTTTTCATCTAATTGCACTTTCTCGTCGGAGCTGTCCGCCCAGCCGATGTTTGTCTTTGATTTTTCCGCGCGCGAACAGTCAACCGCGTATTGGGTACCCCGGCACCTTGCTGCATTTCACGAGTGGGGCGATCAGGCAAGCCCCGACGACGCGCGCGCAGACGAGGAAATTCAGCGAGCTAAGAGGACAAAGAAAGGCAGAACGAGAAAATACACGTTTGAGGAAAAGGGAGTTACCAAGTGGCCGAGAGCCGTTTGCTTTGGTGTTCGGGGTGGGGAAAGCTGATCCGAGGGGTCGCGCGGCGGTGACGCGGGGCTTTTTTCGACAGCCGAGCGGACTTTGGCCGGCAGGAACGGCGCGGGGGGAATGGGGCGGAGGAGGGCATCGGTCGGTCGATTGCGCGCAATCGGCGGCCACGTACGCGGGGCTCGGAAAAATCTTTAGCTCGAAGTGCTGCGGCGGGCGGGGCGCAGGTAGAGGCAAGTTCGGCCAGAAAATCCGTAAAAGTGCATTAACGCGCGCGAGTTAGTTCCGGGGGCAAATCCGCTCAGGCAGGAGTTGCGCCAAGTCTTGCGGGGCCGGCCCAGGGTAAAAGCTCAGCGCCAGCGAGCAAGTTTGGCAGAGTGGAAAAGCGTGTCTGTCGGGCATCGGAGCACTCGCGCCGAGCCTACACGTATAGCTGTCTGGGCGCGCGGCCGCGCGGCTGTCGACGAGCCGCGCCGATCATATTTCAGCTGGCTCCCGGTCCTTCGTCTTCGTCGGCTCGCCTGTCTGCGGATGCATCTCGACGCGAGGAGGCATCCGCGCGCTCGTCGCCGCAGCCGTCGCCGTGACGAATAAACCATGAGCTCGGGAGAGCGCGAGAGAAATAACGAGGCGAGGCCGAGAGCAAGACGTATGGCGTGTTGCCTCCTCCCAGCGACGAAATTGCGATGTTTTTCGCGCCGGAAGGCCAGAAGGGAGCTGCTCTCACTTGCTGCTCGCTACTTTATTTGCTGCTTGCAAAAAGCCTCGCGCGAAAGACGAGCTGGGTGGAGGCATCCGACCGCCCACCCCCTCTCTCTGTTTGCGGGGCCAAAAAAGAAAACAGCCACGAACTGAGAGTGCTGCCAGGATGGATAGACAGGGAGAGAGAGAGAGAGAGAGAGAGAGAGAGAGAGAGAGAGAGAGAGAGAAAGAGAGACCGTTAAAGTAGAGCACGAAAAAAGTTGGTCTATCGCGGTCACTTAGAAACTGCCCGGGCAATGGCGAATAACCGACTTTCCAGCACGCTGTTTTTCACGCCCTCTTTCACCCTTTCTTTCGACGCTCTCCTTGCGACTTGTCGCCCGGCTCTCTGCAGCCTCTCGAAATATTATCGATTTCTCGATGGCTGTCGAGGGCCACGGCCATCGCGCTACGCACTCCCTTCGCAAAATGAGCAAGTTCGCAGCGAACTTTTGAGGAGCAAGTTGGCGCGTATGAAGTCTAACTGAAAGTTGTCCTTTGACTGGTTGGCAAGAGAAGAAGCAATTTCCGCAAGTGGATATCGTACTTTCATTGGCGTGCTCCAACAGCCAACACGCCAACAAGCCGACTCGCTACTTATCAACGGCTCGCAAATGTTTGTCGTTCGCAAATACGGCCGACGGGGAGAAGCAGACAATCGAAAGCAAATTCGGTGGACCGCGGGGAGAAGCGAGATCGGTCCGAACGGCGGGGGGGGGGGGGGGCTGGTCGCGGAGTTGGCCAAAGGAAAATATTCGCGGCGCGGCGAGCCGGGGGAGGGAGGCATGTAATCTCGGCAGATAACAGCTCGTCGGCGGCGCGCGGCAGCGAGTGGAGGCGCGCAAAAAGCCCAGGCAGTTTATGAAAGGGCCGCCAGTGCCACGTGCGCAGCAGCAGCCGCCGAGCTATAAGCTCGCGGAATTACGACGAGGGATAATACCTTAACTTGGCCGAGATAGCCGAGGCCGGCGCGCAGTGGCTGGCTGCGCTTCTTCCTCGGGCTCGCATCTCGCGCTTCCCTGGCTGCCAGCTGCGTCCTCGCACCGCATTCCGCGCAGCTGGCTCGCACTCGCGCGGCCGGCATTTTTCATCGATAATTCGACCGACAGCTCGGCTGCCGTCGCTGCTGCTGCGCTTCTTTACGGCACCTACTCGGCGCGCCCTGGTCGGCCCGGCCGCTCGCGACGGGCGAGGACGGTCGCGGCCGCGCCGGCTTGCAATTAACTGCGCGGCGGATCAATCGACAGGCAATCAAGAGCAGGCCCGGCCTAGCGCGTCGAGTTCCTTTGAGTGCGAAGGCGTGTGCGAGCGAAGTAGCGAACGGGAGTGCATATCGGAAAATGATTAGGGATTAGGTATCAAGCGCGCGCCATGATAATTTGATACCAGGGCGAAATTGGAAAACGCTTTGGGCCGCCTCGAGTCAACAAATTGGCGGAAGTTATGAAGGCTATTGTTCGCGAGAGTTATTTGCTCGACAACGGCGGCGGCGGCTGCAGCAGCAGCTATTTAAATAGTCGTACTTGCGTTTGGCCCCTTTTTCAAAGCACTCGCTGCGCCACGTTCTTTTGTTCCAGCGCTCTCGCTCGGCTTATTTGTCCCGTACGCATGCCCATACGCTCGCGCTGTTTTTGGTCGATGCTCGGCTGCGGACCAATAACATATAATTACGCCGGGCGAAGAGCAAAGCATCGCCAAATATAAACGAGCGGCTCGTCGTCGAGCGTCGAGTCGATTGATGCCTCGTAGCGCCCAGCCGGTGATCCGCCTCGAACGAGTGGCGCGGCCGGCTGGCAAAACGAAAAAAAGGGGCCGGGGAAAAAAATTGGATTTATCGAGAGGCTTCGGCGAGAGGGCCGCCGACAGCCGAGCAAGTGCTCCGCTCAATTACTCACAGCCATCACGGCGTGATTACTCGCGTCTTGGCCGCTCGCGCATGCGGGATCGTTCGCGTGCAAATCACTCGAACTCGTGTCGTCGTCGCCGCCGCCTCGGCAGCTCGCTGCCTACATCTCCATATCTAATTGCACGCGATGTCGAGCCTCCGATGGCGACGCCTGCCCTCCTCTTTCGGCCCACGACTCGGCCTCCGCTCGCACGTCCTCGGCAACGCGTGCCGCCAGCGAAGCCCTTGAATTTCGATCGGTCGCCGCGGCCGCGCGTCTCGTGCTCCCCGCGAGTGCCGCGTTCGGCTTCCTCGCTCGGTCGCTGGATCGATTAGCCGCTCGGTGGCGCGGCGTCGCCTCGCTCTCGCGTCAACTGCTTGACGCGCCATAAATTGCCGGTTGCGAAAAGCTGCGCGGGGAGCGCGGCCGAGGAGCTCGGAGCGAGCGTCGCCAATTGAATTTCAGCCCGATGACGAACGAGCGCGCGTCCTTCGCGCGACTAGGCGATCGCGGCACTCCTCCGCCACCTCGTTTTTCTCCGCCACCGAGTACGCACTCGCTCGCCCGTAGCAGCTTTGACAATGCCGCAAAGTCGTCGCAAAGGACTCGACTGCGAAGCCAGCGCTAATAACTTCGGAGCGCAGAGACGCCGACTCAAAGGATCGGCAGAGGGTCGCCCGATATACTTGTTAATAACTCGAATAAGTATCCGTGGCGGTCGTGGCCCGAACGAGCTGACTGTGCAGCCCCTTTGTGGCGAGGGGCCGACGCAATCCGTCGCCCGCTCGCTCACCGCCAGATCCTGCGCCCGGCCATGTCGGAGCATAGAATTAGGGCGCCGCGCCGGCCTGTTTGCGCGTGTATACAGCGGCTCGCGAGACGTCGAGCCAATTAGCCGACACACTGTCCACCGCCGCGCCCACGTATGCCCACGGGTGCCCCGGAGTTGCGCTGTCGTTTTGCTCCGCACTACCTCATCGAATATTCATCGGCACCTTACGATCGATTTTTCGATCGGCTCACTCAATCCGACGAGTCGACGCCGCGGCGCAAAAATGCTCGAGGGTAACCCCTTGACGCACGAGCCATGCCGCCTGATAACAGCGATCGCTTCTTCTCCCTTTTTCGCGCGAGCGCGCCTCGCACGCGCATGCCGCTCGTTATAATAACAGTAACTTGGCCCGACACGCCCCCCCCCCCCCCCTAGCGACGAATCCCTCCGCTAAGCACGCTTTAAGAGCCCATTTCATACCAATAAGGCGACCATATTTTTAATTTTCATTTCCTCGCGGACTCTGGCGCTAATGACTATGCAGCAATATCTCAGCGAGTATCCCTCTCCCCTCTTTGGCTCTCGGCGAATCCAATCTCGTCGTCGAAAAAGCGGCGATCCACGTGTAAGGAGTATTATGACCTCGCGAGAATGACAGGTCATTACCGACGGCAAAAAGCTCGACGAATTAGGGAGGTTTTTCGCGAACGCAGCGAGCGTAATACAACAACAAAGTCTGGTTTTTTAAGTGACGATCATTCAGCCGCAGTGTCAGGCGACAGCCGAAGGGCTAGTGCTTCGGCGATAAGAAGCAGGGAGAGCGAGAGAGATTGCCGCGAAATAATTAATCTACGCGGAGAGTACGTCTCGGTGTACATCGAGCCGTAGTGGTGCATCATTTTTCAGCGCAGCCGTGACTCTTTCAAACTCGATGCTCTCGCACTTGTACGCACGCGGCTTTTGTCCTTTTTTCTCTTTTTATTTTGCCACCAGCCAGAGCGAGCGAGCAGTTTTGTCGCGCGGTACTTTTTCGAGTGGGGCGAGGCTGGCTGGCTGTCGGGGCGCGCATTCAAAGAATAGAATTCGAGCGATGAACGAAAAAAGCGATTTACAACTCCCCGTGAAGGGACGAGTAGAGCCGAAGCGCGGAAAAAGCTCGCTAAAAAGTTGGCTCGACAATTTTCAATCTGGCGTCTCGCGCGCCTAAAAAGTAGTTACATTGTCGGCGGGGAGGAGGCCTCGAGTCGCAGTCCGCTCCAGCGGCAGACCGGAAAGCGCGAGGATTCGGGGGGACAATCGAGCGAGCGTCTGGGGCGAGCGTGGCCGCTCGGCGGAGAGGCCGCTTATTAATCGAGGCGCGGCAAACGCGAGCGGAGCTCCAAACGAACGGGCCATTGATGCATCTCTGTGTGGACGCAGCGAACGCGGAAACTCGATTAGAGAGCACGCTCTTCGCGAGGCAGCAAGTCCCCAAACGAAGTTACGCGGCACTTGCTGCAGGTAGTTCTCGCCTGACCAGGCCGCTCGCATGCGAGCCGGCCGGCCGCCAAAGCTCTTTGGCGAGGTCGTCGGCGTCGTCTTCGGCTCGCGGGTCGATGCACCGGCCGATTCTCAAGTTGCGCGCCGAGGTGAAAGCGCAACGAGCCCGGCGAGCAGTCAATGGGGCAGAAGCCCGCGCAGCCGGCGCCGCGCACGCCGACTCGCGTCACTGCGAGCGGTCGGATCGACTTATGCCGCGAGCCGCTCGCTCGGAAAGCCAGCTGGCTTTATCGTCGTCGTTTGTTTTGCCGCGACTGCACTCCGGCTAATGCGGGCCAACGCGCGAGCCCACTTTTCATCCCGCTCGTAGCCGCTGACGGAGAAAATTCGAGCAAATAGGGCGTCGCGCGCGCCGGCTAAATTACGCGTCGCAATCACGCTAAGCGCGTTACGCGGCGGTGTTTTCCGCGCGGACGCTCGCGGCGCGCCCGACTCCGAGGACTCGGCGCTTCTCGGCGAGGCCGATCAGCCGCCCCCAGCGGACTTTTCAGCCGGCGATCGAAGTCGAGCGCTCCGCGAAAGCGCGCCGGGTCCTGTTCGCAGCCAGCTACAAATTGCTTTGGCTATTAATCGCGCGAGCGAGCGCGATGGTAATTGCGAGCAGCTTGCTGCCGCGCCGGCTGATCGATCGGCGCTCGTCGCTCCCGAAAGCCGCGCGCGACTCGGCCCATCGGTCACACTTGGCGAGTCGTTAGTTGGCGCGCCGGCTCGCAAAAACGGGGCGCGAGCCTCCGTCTCGCCAAGTTGTTGCGAGCAGCGCGAGGAGAAGAGGCGGCCCGCCCGGAGTGGATTCCGCCGGCAGTTCTTTATTGCATTCTTCAATTAAGCGAGCTCTTTACGAGCGCGCCGCCGAGTGGCGGGGGCTCGCTTTGTGGGCCACGCTCCAGTGGCGCCCGGGCTCGTTTGTGTAATTAACGGCCGGGTTTGCGCGCGAGCGGCGTCGGCCAGGCAGCCGGGGCAGAGGCTGCGGCTCCGCCCTGACCCTACTTCTCCCGTCGGCGCCGCAGGAGCCTCGACGACCGGCCCACGCTCCGCTGCCGCGACTCTGCGGACCGGCTCCGCTTACGCCAGGCGGTTACGCTAATTATCGCTGCTGTTTCGCGGCTCGTACGACCCCGCGCTCTTTCCTGCCGCGCAGGCCTGCTTATTTCCGCGCACGGATTTTCACTCGAGCGGGAAAGAGTGCATTTGCATAGCTGATGACGGCGCCAAAGAGCGCGCGGTGCGCTCACCTCAGTGCCGTCGGTGTTTTGCCCGAGGCCGCGTTACCTCGGCGGCGTCTCGCTCTCCCGTCACGTCGGACCTGCACAGGCGCGAGCTTGCAAGCTCCTCGGGAACCTGCAATTTTCTGGCCCACGGTCGTTCCACGCGAGCTGCTTCGTTAATTGCATCGGCTCTACCTATACGGGGCTCTGGTCTATTTCACGAGTCACCTTGCTCCCTTTGTCGGCCGCCCGTTTTCAGGTATTATTACGAAATAGTTGTGCGCGTGCGGTCCCTCTGTGCGCGGCGTTCGCCCCAAAACTCGAGTTCCGTATTCCGGACGAGCGGCTCGCATAACTGAAAAACCGTAAAGAGAAATAACCCTTTGCCCCTCTCCGCTCGCCCCCGCTGCAGCGCCTTGTTGTCGCTTACCGAGTCAACGAGATTCGCTATGAATTGCGTAGAATTCGCGGCCCATTTGGGGAGGGCCAAGTAGAAAGCATTTCCCGGGGGAGGCGGCGGCGCACTCGCATTTGAAAAATCAACAAAGACCCGGCGGAACAATGCCTACAGTAGCAGCAGCTAAGCTACTCGCGGTGGCTGCAGTCGGGAAAAACTTGATGAAATATCGTTGCAAAATAAGGGGCGCGCGTACAATGAGATTGAAGCTAGCAGTCTCGAGACAAAGGCCGCGCCGTCGCGCAAACAATGGCGAGGGCGCGAGGGCTGGCTCGGATAAAAATATAGTCGCGATTTCCAATGCACTCGATGCAGTCGGCGGCTGGGCGCAGTCCTTCGTGTCGCGCGGCTCGTCTCTGCGGCCCGCGGACAAAAGACGGAAGCCCGTGGCTGCGACGACGACGACGACGACGACGACAACGACGACGACGACCAGGCATGCGGGCGCATTGTCGCTGAACTCGCAACCAGACGCGAGGCCCGAATCCCTCCTGCGAAGGATCATCGGGTCGAGGCATTGTTCTCGCCGCCGCCCCCCCCCCCCCCGCTCCATCTCCGCTCCGCAGAGTTCCGGCGTTCGCATCGAATTCGCTCGCGGCCGCCCGTTAATGCCCGTTGTCGTGACGCTCGTGTTTGCACCCACTTGATCGAGCGCTGCATTCATTTATGAGCCGCAGTGATCCTACTCCTCGGTTCACTGGTGCGCTGCGGAGCTTCCAACGAGACCCATGTAACCGTTCCGATTTATTCATGAGTAATATGCTTGACGCTCGTATTTAGTAGCGAGCGCGCGCGGCCTCATATAGAATTACACAATTTTCGATTCGCACGTAAATCCACAATAATACTGTCAGAGCAGGGGCTTTCGGCTGCGAGAGCGCCAATTTCATTGAGATAACACGCCTGGGCGAGCGAGCGTACGAGTGTACGTGGGACTCGGAAATGAACGCGATTTTTTCAGCGGTGCGAAAAATGTCCGACAGAGAGAGAGCGAACGAGCGGGAGCGTCGAAATCCAGTAAAAAAAGCAAGAGAGATGGCTCGAGCGGTACCTGGCGATGGATTGTTCGAGAGCGTCCGCCCCGGCGCGATTATTCGAGCGGCAATAGAAGTGAAAATCAATGCGCGGAAAAACGTTTGGCGCCTAATGCAAATTACTTCCGCTAGATTCGGGCCGAATTAACGCTCCAGCAAAAACATTTTATCGACGAGCGGATTTGAAGAGACGCGGCGGGCTGGGGGTGGCGCCCGAACAAAAGCTGGCGGCGCGCGCGTATACGCTGCCTCGCGGCGGCTCGGCTCGTTTATGGACGGCCAAATGGAAAACGTAAATCAATCGCGAGCGAAACAGTTGCTTGTTCGGCGCGCTCGAGGTCATCGCAACAAAAGTGCAACGGGCGCGTTAGCGCCGCTCCGTAATAACGCAGACGCGAGCACGGCCGACCCAGCGAACTGTCGGCGCGCCGGGCTCGCCAGTTCGTATCGAGTTTTCGTTAGCGTCGATCGCTTAGACGATAATGGGCGAACGGTGGCGAGCTCGTCCCGGGGAGGATCTGCGCAGCTGATTAGTCCGCGCCCCGAGAAGAATACGGCCGCTGCGTTGGCGCGCCCGTCGCCCAAATATTCCAGGGAGCTCGTGGTTGTTCCGCTTTGCGCAGCCCGGGTAAAAACGACGATTACCCGACACGCCACTATTGATTTTCGCCGCTGTCGGGCCGCTCCGTGTACAACTTTTATTCTCGCGAGGGGGATTTCCGCGGGCGAAGCTGCGCTACGAACATCCAACTCGGGGGCCGTGCCGTATAACAAATCTAATAAAATTTTTATCATCGCCGCGCCAAAGCTCGCGGCGGGCGTTGCGCCGCCGTAAAGCGCGACCGGGCGCGATATAGGCGCGAAGCACGCGCCGCTACGGCCGAGTTCCTCGCCAGGACAACGCGAACAACGGAGAAGAATGCTAATTAGGCAAAATCCAATGCTCGCGCCACGAGCGTCGCGAGCGACGACGGCACGCCGGCAAAAGAATAGCCGGCAAGCAGAATACTCGCGACAAGTGCCTGGCTTCTCGGAAAGACAGCCGGCGCGCGTATAGCTATACCCGCGACGGCGGCGGCGCGGCAGGAATTCGGCGTTGCACGCAGGGCAGCCCGGGGAGTGGGGCGCGGCCAACGGAATAATTGTCGCGAATTCCGGGAGCTCCATTAACATTAACAGACGCTTCTGCTGGCGGCGTACTTGCTTCCAAACTCATTTCGTAATTAGCTATTCCCCTTCGCCGCTCGGGCGCGCCTTCTTTCGCAAACTCGCTTGCCGAATCGACGAGCGAGCGAGCATCGAGGAATCCCTGATCAAAGACTCGCGCGGCCTACTCGCTCGTTAGCGCCTCGATGCCGGCTCACTCTTGCTTGACGGTATCGCGACTTCATACGCTCGCCCCTCCTTCTCTCGACGACACTCGAGGAATCCGACGAAACAAGCTTCTCGACGCTCAAAGGACGGAATCCTCGAACGGGTCTCTCTCTCGCTCTCTCTCTCTCTCTCTCTCTCTCTCCTTTCCTGCGCTGGATGAAAGTCCGAATATCGCGAGTGCCAATTTAGCTGGCTGAGCGAGCAAAGCTCCAATAATTACGAAATAAGTGCCCATTAACCGAGGCAACGGGCCCCGCGAGCTCCCTTCGAGTTCGTATCTCGCGCCCTTCCTTCGCTTCGTCTCCGTGCGCGCGGACGATCCGAGAGAGATATTTCCAGAATAATGGATTCGACGAGGCAAATATATCGGGATATACGCAGATATAATCCATTTTTACGGCGGGAGTAATGGAGGCTGCGGATAATGTGACATTAGCCATGGCTGTATTCTCTGCAGGCTCCGTAAATTCGAGCGGCCCACTAAACGCCTCGCGGCATCAGGCAGCTCGCTCGGCAACTTTTATAAATTGCCGCGCTGTTCCGCCCACGCCAGGCTGCGACCGACGAGAGGTCGTCGCGCGACACGCGCGACACGCGCGACGCGCGCGCGGTCGCCAGGGTCGCGCGCCCGCTCGGCGATGCCCATTCCGATGCGGTCCTCCTAATGAGAAGTTATTGCTCTCGGAAGCAGCAATAAATGAAATTGGCGCGACAGTGCACGTAGCAGCTGATCGAAGCGGAGGTCGCCAGACGGTGCCGGTGAAGGCGGGGCCCGCGGATCAATCCGGGCGCGCTTTCACGACGCAGCTGCTGAATAAGTGCCCTCGCGGCTGCGACGGGCGCTCCGCGATACGGCCATCTCCACACAAACGAAGAGAGCGTTATCCGACTCGGCTCCTCTCTGCCCACCGCGCTGCCCCTATCTTGTGTATCTACTTCAAGTGGCGAGATCGCGATAAGGCGTCGTGTGTACTCTCGAGGCGGAACGAGGGGGGCGGGAGAGAGAGCGAGCCGAGCCCGAGGGCCCTTTGCCGCCGTCTCTCTCCCTCGCCACGTCAATTTTCGGCTGCGCACTTTCGCCGGATATCGTTTGTTCAATTTTCCAGCGAACGCTCGCGCCCTCTTTCCTTCGTTCTTTCGTTCCTTCGCGCTTGTCCGCTCCGCTCCTGGGCGCCGCTCAAATGCCATCGCGCTTTATTAAGTTCGCGCGGCCATTTGATTTTAATAATAAAAGCTCGCGACCCGGGCGCGCACCTAATCACGGTGAAAAACACGACTGCAGCCAGAGTGGCTGCGGTTTTTAATTATGCAATATTCCGCACTGCGAACGGCTCCGACGAGTTTCTCGATAAGTCGGCGTCCATCGAACGATGCCGCTGCGTCGCGCGACCGACAGCCGGCCCGAGAGAACGCGGGCGCGCGAATCGTCGTAATTACCTGCGAACGCAGCAAAGATAAAAGACGCGACGTTTGTCGGGCGAAAGGCTGGCGCCGGGACGCCGAGCTGAGAGAGGAGCAGCGGCAAGGTCGTGACAGAGGCGTTTCGTACGCCGACGAGTGGTGGCGCCAATCGCCCGCAAAGCCTCGTCCGCCGGAAGACGGATGTGCGCGAGAGCCTAAGCATATGTGCGCGCACTTCTCGGTCGTTCGTCTAAGTCACGGCGACCAATTACGCGAGCCGCGATATTACGGCCGACGACACGCGATCCCTAGCCGCATGCATTATGCACGAGGCAAACGCCAGCCCGGATTTCGCCGCGGCGACTCGCCGAAACTTTACTGCCGCCTGCCAGCCACGCGGTTAGCAAAAGAGTCGAGTGCCGCGCGCAGCGGCTTAATTGCCGTTGCGTGAGCGATCCGACGTAGCAACGGAATAATTAGCTGTGCGTGCACTCGCGCAAAGAGAGAGAGAGAAAGAGAGAGAGTTGTTCACCGAGGAGAGATCCGGCCGGGGCCGAGCAAAGTAAGGAGACAAACAACTGACTCGCGCAGCGCCAGAGAGACGGACGAGCACGTAGTCGGCAAGACCATCGGAGTAGTTTTTCCGGGCACGCGAGGGCAGACTCCCCATCCACCTCCTCGCGAGCCGCCGGAAAAAGCTAAGACGGGCGCAAGTGGAAAGAAGGTCAATTAATTTCCCAGTGGACGGACGAGCGAGTCGCGCGCGCCACGCCGACTCGTCACAATCGAATCCTGCTCGAACTACACCGCGGCAAGGTGCAACAAAGCCAAATATCCTCGGCCGGCCGAGCTTTCCAATTATCTGGCTCGAGACGCGGCGAAAAAAATGAGAGAACAAGGCGGACGTCGGCTTAATTGCACTGTGCTCTCGCTTTAATTGCGAGCACTTTTCGCCCGGGCGCGTGCGGCGCGCGCTCATTAAAAAAAAGAAGAAGAAAACGGCCGCCGAGGGCGACGCAGCGAGCGCGCGCGCGCGCGCGGCCGATCGCGAGCGTCCGCGCCGACAGCAACGAGTGCCGCGTTCCGCCAGGAGCAGCCCGCGTAATTGAGACGACGCTGCCGGCGACGGCCTCTGCGAGCGCGTCATCCGACGAGGGCATCCCGGCGGCCGTCGGCGCCACATAGCCCATCGATCTGGGCCGTGCCCTTTCGAGGGAGGCCGGCCGGCCGGCGATCGCTCGTGCACATCGGCGTTCGAGCGCCCGACCTCTCGAGCCAGCGGCATTCCATCGCCGATGACGCGTGCCCGCGCTGCCGATCTCGCGCCATTCGTCACGCTCGCCCCCTCGCCGCCCGACCACCCGAGCCTCGCGCGCGTCGCTCTTTCGTCAGTCCCGCCGCGGCCGGCGGACGCCCGATATTTTTCGCGAGCTCATTACTCATTCGAGTGGCGTGCGTGCGCGGTGCCGAGCCCTCGCGCCCCGCACGCCCGATCGCGGTGTTTGCGCAGGCCAGCAAATTAGCGCGCGATCGATCGGGACGAGGAGCGGGCGCGCGGGCACTGCGGCGGCGGCGGCTCCTCGACAGCGCTCGCCGCGGGCAAAGTCGCTCGTTGTTCCGCGGCCGATCGATCACGCGAATCGTTGAATCTCCGAGTCTGCCGGACTTATCTGCGCGCTGCGGCCCTGCAAGTAGAGGAAAGCCCGAGATGGATGCCGGGTTCCGCCGCACCTTTCCGCGCAAATCAGCGAAAAATTCATAATTCATGGCGCGTAATAGTCCCATTACTCGCCGCCGCCTCGGCCGCAGCGCTCGCGCCGAGTATTACGCGGAAATATCGCCTCTGATAAAGCCAGCATTGATGGAGCTGCAGCCGTCGTCGCTGGAAAGCTCGGCGCAAACAACGACCCCGAGCCTGCAATTTCAGCGCCGTGCCCCGGGCTGTTGCGCCTCGCGGTCGGCGCCGCGGTCGAGCGAACGTGGACGCCGCGTCGCTATTTCTCGACCGTCCGTCGTGGCCGAGAGGCCGCCACTATTATTCCGAGCCGCGCGATCTCGTTCGCGCAAATCGCACGCGCCACAATCATTGCGCGCAGCTCTATCGATCGCGCGGCGCCCGACTGATCAAAGCAGCCAGCGCTGCCCCGTAAAGTCGCTCGAATGCGTCAAATCGCAGGACTGCAGCGGCCGAGCGGCGCTGCGATGCCTCTCTGCGCCTGCACGCACCAAGACTGGCGCTGCCCATCGACGGCACGTTATTGGACGCCCAGAGAGCCGTGAGATAAAGCAGCCTGGCAGTTGGTTATTGCCGGAGCTGCTGTGTCCGCCCACGAAAGTCCAGCGGCCGTGTCGCCGATAGTCGAGCTGCCGTCCGCTCGACGACGAAACTCGGCCCGCGAGTTTAACGCCGTCGCGGTCCGTATGGCGACGCGCACCGCTGCTGATTGCCCGGCTGAAAGAAGCGCTGCTGCTGGCGGCGGCGGCGCGCTGCGTGCGGACGCCATTAAGCGAGGCCCTCGGCGAATCCGGCCAAAGTTTCGCCAGCGCCGCCATGATTGTTTGCCTACGAATTGTTGCCAGTTAGAGTGCAAAGTTGCAGATAACTCGCGTGGCGCTCGCTGAGTGCCGCCGCGCGCCGCCCCCGAGCCAACAAAAGGACCCCCGACCCTCCGTTCCGATTGCGTGACTTTGCCGATTGCCCTCGCTGCTCGCGCTTTTTCTCCGTGTCGCTCGACCGTCGGGAGAGCCGGTGCGCGAGCCACGGCTGTAAGGCGTCGGCGACGCTACGCGAGCCCGGCGAAGCCGCGCAGAACAGCGTGGCGGGAAGCAGGAAGGAAGGATTAAGTGGCCGAATGTTTTCCTCGAGTCAGCCAACGGAGTCGCGGCCGCGAGCGGATTCCGACACCAAGTGGATCTTTTGTCTCGGGGCTTTGGTCGTTTGGGCCGCTGCCAGCTCTGGCGCCGTCACGCGCGGAAGCCTCTTTCCTTGTACGCAAGCTCTCGCGAGCGAGCTGCCACCTCTAAACGTCCATTCAGCTTGAACGTATGCCAGGATGTAACCGCGCGCGAGCTGCATTGTAGCTCGCGAATATCCGAGGAACAACAGAACCCCCTCCGAGTCTTCATCGGGGACCGCATTTGTTTCGTCGTTCGCTGGGTTCGCGGTCGAGTCAGGGCTTTCGCCGGTACCGGTGCAGGTCCCGAGCGCATTCGCAAGTGCGAGCAAGCGATCGCGCGACCCGAGCAAACAGCCAGCGGCCATCCGACTTGGCGGCCGCGCCAGAATTATCGGCCGGCGGGGCACACGTTAACTCGACCCTAGCCAATTGTGCCGGAGCCCCACGGAGCCGCGAGCGCGGAAGGCAAGGAAAGCACGCCGCGGGCGCGAGGCCTCGGGGAATTCCGAAATCGATCCGCCGCGGATTCTCTATTCTCTGTCCCTCAATGCGAGTCATCGGCGCTGCAATAAGCGCCATTTCGCGCAAAGTGAAAAGCACCGGAGAGGCTCGCGTCAAAAGTTTCCTCGTTTGCCGGACTCGTCACGCTCGACGACAAATTTTTAGGCAGCGCTCCGCCGAAGTTTGTCGATAAGAGTGGCGGGGGCGGGGGCGCCACCCTCTCGGCTCTTCCGAACCCTCCGCGTAGTGCTCGCGCGCGCACGCGATATCGCACGTAGCTAGCAGGCGCTCGCACTCCCTCGAGTCTCGTTCTGACCGCTCGGCTGAGATGAAGGCGGCATAGCCGAGCAGAGGGGCGATAGCGAAAAGTTGGCTGCTGCGAGCTCGGCTCGCGAGTGGAATCCTACAAGTGCCGCTCGGGCGTAAGTCACGAATCGATGGATCGTTGACGGGAGTCGCGCGGGGCTGGAGGTTAATTGATCGGGCTGTCGGCGGCGGAACCGGGGCAAAGAGCATTCGCAGGCGGGAGCGGGGACAATCGCTTGCCAATCGAGCGGCAGCAGCGCGTCAGATGAGAGATAAATAAAGGCGAGGACGCGCCAGGCAGGATGGAGAGAGGTCCAGCAATTTATCTGACGAAGAGAGCTTTTGCTGGACGACAAAGCCGTGGGGGGCCGCCGGCAGCCGATTGAAAGAGCGCGCCGCGACTGCTGCAGGGTCCGGGACCAAATTAAATCCAACGCCTCTCTGCGCGCAGCTTTTCTCCGTGCGCGCAACCCCGACGGCCTCATTACCGCGTGCGCGAGCGCGGGATCTCGACTTGACTCGCACTGGCAGAGCGAGAGGGGTAGAGGTAGAAAGGTACTCTACATTTTTCTCCCTCTACTTTTTCGACCTCTACATCTTTCTACCTCTAAAATTTTCTACCTCTACTTGTTTTATACCTGAAGATAAATGTAGAGGTAGAAAATTGTAGAGATAGGAAAAAGTAGAGGTATAAAATTGTAGAGTTTGAAAATTGTAGAGTTGTAAAAATGTAGAGGTAGAAAAATGTTGAGGTAGAAAAAGTAGAGGCAGAAAAATGTAGTGGTAGCAATATGTACAAGTAGAAAAACTAGAGGTATAAAATTGTAGAGTTTGAAAATTGTAGAGATAGAAAAATGTTGGAGGTAGCAATATTTACAGGTAGAAAAACTAGAGGTATAAAATTGTAGAGTTTGAAAATTCTAGAAATAGAAAAATGTAGAGGTAGAAAATTGTAGCGGTAGAAAAATGTACAGGTACAAAAATGTAGAGGTAGAAAAATGTAGAGGTATAAAATTGTAGATTTTGAAAATTGTAGAGGTATAAAATTGTAGAGTTTGAAAAATGTAGAGGTAGCAATATGTACAGGTAGAAAAACTAGAGGTATAAAATTGTAGAGGTAGAAAAATGTTGGAGGTAGCAATATTTACAGGTTGAAAAACTAGAGGTATAAAATTGTAGAGTTTGAAAATTATAGAAATAGAAAAATGTAGAGGTAGAAAATTGTAGCGGTAGAAAAGTGTAAAGTTCGAAAATTGTAGAGGTAGAAAAAGTAGAGGTAGAAAAATGTACAGGTTAAAAAACTAGAGGTATAAAATTGTAGAGTTTGAAAATTGTAGAGTTATAAAAATGCAGAGGTAGAAAAATGTAGAGGTAGCAAAATGTAGAGGTAGAAAAAGTAGAGGTAGAAAAATGTTGAGGTAGAAAAAGTAGAGGCAGAAAAATGTAGTGGTAGCAATATGTACAGGTAGAAAAACTAGAGGTATAAAATTGTAGAGTTTGAAAATTTTAGAGTTATAAAAATGCAGAGGTAGAAAAATGTTGGAGGTAGCAAAAGTAGAGGTAGAAAAATGTAGAGGTATAAAAGTAGAGGTAGAAAAGTAGAGGTAGAGGTATAGAGAAGACATTGTTCTTGCAAACGAGCAGTCTGACGTCGCTGCTGGGCGCCGTAATGAAAGTCCTTGAGCATCGGAAGTTTGCTGGTATCGAATGAGACGTCATCGGGGCACGGCAGCTGCGAGATCGGGGGTTGAACGAGCAGACGCCACAATAGCCGCGCACGGATATCGCTGCAATCGCTGCGCGTGGCGCCGGAAATATTGGGAGCTTGCAATTAGTGCGGATCGAGAGCAGGGGGCACCGGGCGAGGACTAATATCGGAGGCCGCCGCGATAATCTTTCGAGCTATGCGATTAGCTTTATTTGCGCGGGTGCCATTTCGTGGATCGATGATGGCCCTCGCCGCTGTCACGAGAGCGCGATAACACGCGGCAGTGACGACTTCAATGACCCTCTCTCGTCAATTATCTCAATTACCCGAGCGCGCGCCGCGCCGTGCCCGCCAGCGTCACGCTCCTGCGCTACACCTACTCGTCGCTCGCTGCCCTCCCATCGACGCTGTTCGCGCTCCACTGCGCCGCGGCCGGCGTCCTCGCGCTCGTCCGCGTCATTTGCATCCTCGATTTCGCCCGGCCCGACGACGAAAGTACGGCGGGCCACGTCGCTCGCGGCACACGGCGATTGTCGCTCCACGCGCGGCCTGCGAGCTGCCGGCTCGGTCGGCAACTTTGCTGGGCTGCCGCGGGCGTGGGTGGTGCGTCGCGCGTGAAACTGTAATTGGCCGCGGAAGCGGCCTGGCAGCCATGATTGCACAGTGGCCTTTGTCGGTTCGACAATCCGCGGGAATTCGAAGAGAGCCGCGGAGCATCGCGCCAGATCCGCATTACGACCCGCGAGCGCACTTGCAGACTCGCTGCTTTGTAATTTGGCCTGGGTAATGGTGCTCGTGATCAAAGCGCCGTGCGGCTCGGCGTAAAAAGCCCCGTAGAGCTGCGGCGGCGGCGGCGGTGGCGGCGGCGGATTAAATATTTTCAATTGACGTCACGTCGAGGGCCTCGAGCGTTTCGAGCTGGCCGCAACAATGACGAGGGGCACTGAACGGGGCTAATAAAAAGCCACGGCCGTCACGGGCCTTCGATAGGCAGCGAGCGTCCAAGGCTACGCACTGTTTGGTCGCCGCGAGGCCAGTCAGCTGTGGTGCAGTCGGAGCCCCCCTGCGAATTGGGTTATGAGCTGCAGCGCCACGTATTTTTGCGTGGGCGCTGAAAGCCCACCTGGCCTAGCGCGCGGTGGCCAGCCGCGCCCGCGACAACGGCATTTTCGCGACACGGCCAATGTGAAATTATTGGCCCACGCGGCTGCCTCGTTGACGCTTGGATGCCGGACGCCGATGAGGAGAAAGAGAGCGGTAAGCGCACTTTAAACATTTGCACGGGCCGCTGTTTGTCCGGCCGAATTTGCATGGAGCGATTACAGCGGCCCAGATGAATCGCACGAATCGCGCGTCGAGCCGCCAGAAAAACGATGCGTTTTATCATCTTATTTTTATTGAAAAATTCAGCTAGCGGCCTGTCCGGTCGCGCGCTCACGTGCCAGCGCTTTCGCCCACTGCTCGCAGGCGTCGACGCTCGCGCGATAAACAATAAACTCGCGCTTTATATAATGTATTTCAGCGGCGGCGTGTGTGCGCAATGAACGGAAGGCCGCTCCGCGATGCCACCCGAGTCAGGGCAAAAAGCGCCGGATAGCCGGACGCGAGGTTGCTTTACGAGGCCGTAAAGCTTTCCGGGCCGAGGCCTTTAAAAATTGCGCCCTCGCGAATGTCAGCTTTGCAAAACGCGACGAGCCAACGCGGCCGATTGTCGGGGAGCGCCGGGCGAACAAAAAAATTACGGCGCCGCGTGTGCGACAGGCAAGTGTCTGGACACGTCGTTCGGTGTGGATGCCGGATGGGAGCGCGTCGATCGAACGACGACAGTGTATCGGGGTCCCGACGACACGGCTTATCGGGGATAATCGATGGTCCGACTGTTTGCGCGACGACGTCTTGCCCGAACGCGCGAGCGCACTGGCTCGCGACAGGGCCGAACAAGAGAGTCGCTCTCGCGGCCGCGTATTCAACGGCGTCGCAATTAGCCGCGAAAACTTGCGTGACATCGAGTGGAGCACACGTCAGGAGCTTTTCTTTTTTCGCGCCGCGCGACCCACTTCGGCGCGCGAGCGGGGCAGGCAGTGGGGCGCACATGAATGCCTGCAGGTTTTTTCACTGCCCCGGCGGCGGCGGCGGCGGCGCTTGCACTTTCTTGATGGGCTGCTGTTTACTTTCCATTACAATTGCTTTTGCCGCTGCTGGATTTCCAATAACACTCGGGGCTGCCGCCCTTGCTGCCTGCCTCGTTATCCAAATGAGTCACTGCGCTTCATAGGTATATTCGTGCTCGAGATCGTGCCCGCCATATAAATCGGAGTGTGCAGTGCCCGCGATACGCCGCGGAAGGAGAGGCCAAGTCGCGGCGGCTTGGACGAGCACGGAGATCCGACGACGGGTAGGCGCGGGGCCAGGTGGCTGCTGGATCTTATCGGGGCAGCGCCTTCCGTCGCGACCAGTGGCGCGCTCGGTGCACCGCCCGAGTCCTTCTGGCTATTCGTCTCTGTGCCTATGTGGGTTAAGCAAACGCCGAGCCGGCGCACTTCCATTAGCCCGAGCCAAGCCCTCCAGCCGCGCTATGCCTCGCTCAACTATTCACGCAGGCCTTGATTGACTTGCAGCTCTTAATAATTCTCATCGGCTTACCGTTAACAGCCCTCTGTTCTGCCGTCCCAGTTCGCGTCCCTAATCTTCGGCCGCAGCTTTTTACCGTTCGCGCAGCCAATCAATTTGCAGGCGCGGATTTCAAATACACGACACACGAGACGCTGGTGCGCTCGGACAAAAAGCAGCCGCCTAATCCATTTAACTTACGATAAAGCGTGTGCTCGGTGGCTGCTGTGTAGAGCCACTCGGGATAATTAGAAAGGCGCAGAGAGAGAGAGAGAGAGAGACAGAGAGAGAGAGAGAGAGAGAGGAAGGGAGAACACGGCCGACTTCCTTATTGTACTCGTAAAACTCACTTAGCCTTTTAACCAACTGGAGCGCGAGCGAACGAACGAGCCTCCTATTTTCCCAGGTGTATTTATCTTTTGTCGACTGACTCGTCGTCCGCTGGAAATCCAGCGCCAGTCGGAATAAGGTGCTCGCGTCGCGAGGATCAGCGCCGGAGAAGACAACGGCTGCTCCTCCACCGACGCCTCGCCGCTGTTTTTCCGGCATCCGAATAAAGCCTCCCCTGACAGATGCCTCGCCTTCGCGTCTCGCTTAATCAAGCCAAGGTGCTGCTGGGCGTCAACCTTTCGCCGCTCATCCTCGCTGGCGGAGCTGCAGCTAAGCCCATTTGGCCGCTGCTAACGAGAAAAATCATTGTCGCACCAGCCGAGCGCCAGCAGAGTCGGCCGGTCCCTCAAAGTTCCGGCGCTCGACAACTTGGCGCGGGCGTCGCGGCCGATGCTATTCGACAAACTTTTTCCCCAGCTGCGGCTCTCCGGCTCTTTGACAAAATTGCGCGCGGGCGGGCTGGTCGAGAGCCGCTCGCGATAAAAACCAAGAGCGGCACAATGGCCGTGCGTTTGAAAAAGTAGCACAACAAAGTGTATTTTCCGGACGGAAGCCGCGGAAAGGCTTCAAATTGGGAATAGAAAGCGAGCTCCGCGACGTGGAGTGTCGGCAGCTAACGCGGCAGCCTGTAGCTGAGGGCCGCTCGTTAGCCTAGCTTTTCATTAGCGCCGGAAAAAGTGCGAACAGAGCCCCTCGCGGACGAGCTAGCAGACAGCGCGGCCGCGAGGATTAATTGCCGCCAGGGGGGGGGGGGGGGGCAGCATTAGCGGCGCCTGCTTGTGAGCGATGACGGCCGCGCGATTGTGGTGGCGGTTCGACGCGCGAGGGCGCCAAGGAAATGGCAGTCTCGGCCGCCTGCGTAATTGGATTTACTTTGGCTGCGACCGGTAATGTCGCCGCTCGGTAAAACGCCGCGCGGCCCGCGGACCAAGAGGCTCTTCTTTGTGCAGCTGACGCCTCGGCAGCGCGACTGCGCTCGGTTCGCCTCAATTTCGGCATGCTAATGCCAATCGAGTGCTCGCGGCTGGTTCGAGTAGCCCCGGCTAATGCTCGCAAATTGAAAAATCCACGCGGCCCAAGGGAGCCAATTAAACGGCCGACTTGCGCCGTGGCCACTGACCAGCGCAGCCGGGCTCTCGCGGCGAGATATTAATTAGCAGCAGGCGAACGAGGAGGCGCGCGAAGAAGGGGATCAAGCCCTTGGCTGGCGGATGATAATGAATCGGCTTTCGCGGCCAAGTGCTCTCGGCACTGCCGGCGCTCCCCGGCCAAGCAGCAGCCTCGCTGAGCCAGCGCGCGCGCGCGCAAAGATAAATTGAAATCGGAAGCTCGGATTTAATTAAAAAACTTTATCTGCCGCCCATGCGAGATGAAGCACGTTAAGAAGAGCAAATCGCCGGAGAGCCCTGATCCGTCTTCATTTCTTCGTCCGCGGACCTTGGCCGAGGGATTATGGAGTCCGCAAAGTCGCGCGCGCCGCGAAGAGAAAAAAATCGGAGCGAGCGGCCAATGCACGCGCGCACGCCCACCTGCGCCCAACTTTCGACTCGACGGCGGAACTTGGCGGCGCCATTAGAGCCCGGATTTCCAAGTTTTAAAATGTGCACGCCCCCGCCGAAAACTCTTTATACACTCGGCGCCGCGCGCGGTTCCCGCTTTTTTTCCTCGCTCGCGCTCCGCCGCGCGGCTCGCGCCAGACTTTTATGATATTCCGTGCCCCTCCGCTCGGCCGGCCATTCGATATTTCTGTTATTTCGGCACATTTCCGCCGGCCTCGTGACTTTAATGCCGGCTGCTCCAGCAACTTTTTATGAATTTTTCAGAGCCTCGCCGGTTTTTTACGAAAAGTCAATGCACCACCGAGGCAACTTTGCGCTACTGCGCGGCAACCTGCTCCGCTGCGGGCCGTTTGTTCAAAGTACAACTGTTCCGCGCGGCCAGCGACAGATACGTGAATGGGCGCGTCGACTTTATTCGTAATTCATTGATATTCAATGGGAAAACGCGCGCGGAATCGGGCCAAAAAGAAGCGTCACCGAGTGAAGGAGCGAGCGAAAGAGAGAGAGAGAGAGAGAGAGAGAGAGAGAGAGAGAGAGAGAGAGAGAGAGAGAGAGAGAGAGAGAGAGAGAGAGAGAGAGAGAGAGAGAGAGAGAGAGAGTGAGAGAGGCGAGGAGGGGGGCGGATCATTAATTCGAGCGGAAATTCGTTGTTATGCAAATAACGATCGGGCAGTAGGTATGCAGCTGAATATGTACATAAAATCTAAATTCAGGTCAGAGCTGCGAGTAAAGAGAGCAGTAGGCGAGGAAAAAGCGAGAGCGTCGGGGAAGGGAAATGCGTTTTCGCCGACGAGTGGTCTTTTATCCAAGGGTTCATTCCAATTTCAAATGCAAATACAGCAGTCGGGCGGCGCGCTCTTTCTCTCGCGCTTCAGGGGCAAATTTTGCAGGCCATTTGCGCGACAACCAGCTGTCAGTGAGCAACTCACTCCTCCAGGACGAGACAGCTGCGTTTGCTTGGCAAACGCGATAAACAAGAATCGAGAATGGCGTGCGAGGAGGAGGGTCGAGTCGGTAGAGACTCAAGTGGCAAGTTACGCGGCTAGCGCTATATGGGGCAGAATGCCACGGCGGCAAATGTATGCCATATGTAAATGTTATCCGAGCCGTACAGTAATCTGGAATTTGCTCAGACGTGTAGATTCAAGCTCTCTGGGACGCCCCTAGTCGGCATCGCTGCCGCCGCCGCCGCCGCCGCCGTCTCCGCTGCGTGTGGCATGTGGCAACAGACCAAGACGAGAGCAAGGACGGGCCAATTTTGCCGGACGTCCGCTAAAGTCAAAGCCCAATCTCGCCAAGCCGAGGCTGACGGAGTGGCGAGATTTGCGAGACGTCGGTCGCCGAAGCCCGAGACGCAGCGACAATGGTACGAGGCGGCGACCCGCGAAGGAAAGTCCGAGGCCGCAGTCGAGCGAAACTATATTCCGCGGGGCGCGAATCAACTTCTCCCAGTCAAGTGAGACGCGCGGCGAGCTCGAACCCGAAAAACGTGCGACGTCCTAGGCGGTGCCTCGGCAGACGGCCGAGCTGTAAGCGGATGGGGAGTTCCAGCGCCGGTCGAGCCGCGCCGCGGATAAATAAACAAATAAATAACACCCAAGTTAGGCCTCGGCGCGGCCTTTCATCCCTGCACTCCGAGTAGCGGCGCCTCTGGTGCGCGGAGAGACTTTTATCGCGTTATATCGCCGAGCCACTCCTAATAGTAAGTTCATCGGCAGAAATCCGCCGTCGCTAGGCACGGAGCGAGGGACCATTTCTTTTGAAAGCCGCCGAACGGGAGCAAAGTGTATCGCTCCAAGGATAAAAGCTTCGTCCGGCGTAAAAGCGCGCGATCGAGACGCACTCGGCGACGTGGCTCGACGCCGGGCGGCGGCGACAAAGCCACCGCGGATAAGTGAATTTGGCCTGGATTCGGAATTGCCTGGCGCGATCAAAGTCAAAACGCGCCTCGCGGCTTTCAGGCGTGCCTGCGGCCTCCTCGAGCGCCCCCGCCCCTCCCGCCGGTCCGCGATTTTTATCGGCGGGGGTCGTAAGCTCGCACCTCGCAGCTGCATCCGTCGAGCCCTAATACCCGCGAGCCCCAACACAGAAACCTACTTTGCGTGTGACCACGAGACCTCGTTGTTTGGCCGCGGCCCGCAAAGCATCGGCGCTCGACCGCGGCGCTCGACAAAAAAAGCAGCGCCTGTCGCCGGCTAACGAGCGCCAAAAAGAACGACGATAACACGAATATACAACGGCCGCTCGTACGCGACTTCGCACTAGTGCCCTCGTTGTTTTTCTGCTGTTCGTGCTCAACAACGCCGCGGCTCCAGCGAAAACATGAGAATGCAAAGGGCGCAGCTCGGCGGGCTGACAGAGCAGCAAACGTGCGCGCCGACGATCACTCGATGATATAATTGGCCGGCACGCGAGGAGTTTCGCTCTGCAAATAACGCTGCCCGAGTAAACGCGTAACCGTGGCGTGCCTAGCTTCCGATCCTCAAAGGAAGGCGGTGACGACGAAGACGACGGCGCCCCGGGGAAATACGCAGCTCTAACCACCTGTTAACGAGCTCGCAAGAATTGTTATAGCTGGGATTATGACCTCGTCTCTGCGCTATTTAACGTCTCGCTCAAAGGCCGCGCGTTGAATAATTAGCTCGGATTCCAGAGCTGTCCCCAACCTCTCGCTTTTTCCAGCTGCGCAAACAGTCAAACTCGCCTCTTGGCTCTTTGTGGGATCGCGGATCATCCTGTCCATCGATACCCGACCGCGAGTTCTCGTCCTTGTCCCGTAAGATAAGCAGGCTACGGATGGGGCGAGTGCCTGCATCACTAGTGCAGTCTGTGGCGAGGAGGATCGCGGCTTCGGCAGCATCCTGCTGAGCAAGCGCTGCCTCGGCCGTTCCCTTCCAAACGAGCAGCACCAGGCTTCCCGACCTTCCCGAAGATAATCTTTGTTCCTCGTTCGGCGCGCGCGCGCAACGGAAATGTGCAGCACGTGTTGCGGTCGATTCCAGTAAGCGACCGATAAATACTCGGCGGTCGGCTTGCGTAAGAGATAGCCGGGTGTGCGCCAAACGACAGTTCGCCGTCGATCTACGAGCAGTGTCCTCGGTGTACGTGGTCGAGGATTTGGGTTATATCGAGGACTAATCGAGCGTGTGACGTCGAAGAATGGGAAACCTGGAGATCGCGACTCGGCGTAATATGTGCGAAAGCTGCCTGGCTGCGCTCGCAAGCTTTGCTTGTCGCCTCGCGAGAAAGAAAAGACAGAGCGAGAGAGCGAGTCGGGAACGCCTGGAATTTGATATTAAAATCCTTTCACGGAGATGCACACACGCGTACAAAGAGAGAGAGAGAGAGAGAGAGAGAGAGAGAGAGAGAGAGAGAGAGAGAGAGAGAGAGAGAGAGAGAGAGAGACGACGACGACGACGACGGGAGTGGGAGGCGGGGGGCAAGCTAATGCCTCGTCCCATTTCGCATTATGCGCCGGCAAAGCCTTGTTTTCCCCGATGGCACGCCTACGTGCCGAGCGGCTGTCGGATGAAAATCGAGAAATCCTCGTCCCCGGGGAAAAGACTTTCAAATTATTAATGAAAATATCATCGGCAGCGTTCGTCGAAGCCGCGGCGAAGCAGAGCGCCTCTCTCATAATATTGAAAATACTCGCGGCTGCGCGCCCGCTTTATTTACCCTGCGAGGAGGCGCGCAAATAAGCCGACATCCCTCTCGCCGTCTCGCTGCATTCCCTGATTAAAAATGTCAATTTTCACCAGGCGGTGGGATGAAAAAATACGGGGGCCGCGAGCCCGTCGACGGTCAGCGCACCGAATGAAACATTGCAGCCGCGACGAAAGCGCGACAGGGCGCTTCTAATGAAAAAGCTCAGGACTGCGGATAAACATTGGACGCGAGGGCCGCGGGCCGAGCAATTCGGACGACGATGGACGCTGACTCGCTGCGAGCCGCGGACTCGAGACGCAGTGTCCGCGGAGAAGAGCCGAGCCGACGGGACTGCAGCGAGAGAAGGAGGCCGAGAGCAGCTTTGCCGTCGGAGACGGTGGCGGCGCGCTGCAGCAACGCCCGATGTTTGTCGTCCACTCCCAGCCCCGGCCGCGCGATCCCGGCATTTCGCACGCCTCGGCCTTCCAGTCAGATGAGCCGCGCTCTTCCCTGCCGGCAGCTCTTCTGGCTCTGCCTCGCTGATAGCGCGCGCTCGATTGCTCGTAGGCCAACGACACGCCGTTCGAGCTGCCAGTTCTGGCCAAATCCCCGATGCAATCTCTCCTCGCCTCATGTTTATTCAGCGTCTTGTGCCGAATAACAAAGAGCCCAGCACCTCCCTTCCCGCCTCCCTCCTCGCTCATAAAAGCGCTCGTTCTTTATTCTTGGGAGAGCCACTTTAATTAATAACAACGCATTTGGAGCGCGAAAATTCTTTTGTCCGTTTTCGTCGGCCGGCAATTTTCCAGTTACGCGTACAATGAAGCGCTTTTTCGCCGGCTGCTGGCGCGCTGATAATTAAGGGGCCGCATTTTTGCGTGGGAAGACATTTTTGCGAGCGCTTCCGCGCCCTGCCGTCGCCGCCGCCGCCGCCGCCGCCGCCGCCGCTGCGGCTGCTCCCGGAGAGTATATACATAATGACGGTGATTTCAGTAATTCCAGCGAGCGTAATTGCAATCTCATCGAACGATGGTCTCTCGCGAATTTGAATAATGCCGCTGCATTAGCCGCCGGCGCTTCTGTGATGCCGCCTCCGGTCCAAATAATTCGCAACCATATGCGAGCAATTAACGCTGATCATTGCTGTCGCGAACAAACTTAATTAAGTTTTCATTCTCGTGTCTCGGTCGTGGCCGCGCATAGCTCGCCGTGCCCACGGTCAGACGAGTACAAAGCACGACGATGATTATTCGCGCTTGTGCCGGCCGATCGCCACGCAATTTCGTCTGCTCGGCCGCCGAACGTCGACGGCTGATCGCTCGGCCAATTTTTCGTCGAGCAACGCGTGCCAGCCAGCCGAAGCGGAACTTTAGCGAGAGAGCGTGGACTCGCTGCAGCGGAGGTGGACGGCAGGGAATCGCTCTGTTGCGCCGCTCCGAATTGCCATCCATCTCGCGGCTGGCGTCCGCCCGCGGGCTCGCGAGCAGGCGCTACGCGAGCGGCGCCGCTCATACGTCAACGGCAATGCCATCGGCGTCCTCGGAACCCGACGGCCGACGCCAGCAGCCGGATCCGACGGCACATCCGCAATCTTGCCACATGACTGGGCCGAGCAAGCACAAACGATCCGACTCACCGGCGGCGGCGACAGCAGCAGCAGTAGCAGCAGCAGCAGCGCAGCGACTCTCCGGCGCGCTGACACGCTCCGGCTTGTAGACGGTGGCGGTCGGCTAGCTCACTCGGCACCTGTCACATTGCCCCGCGCGCACTGCACCGCGACTGCTCGCTATCGAGCTGCACGACAGCCAGCGCAAGTAGCGCAATCGTCGACGAATCGCACTCGTCGATGAGGCCGTCTCGCGACTCTGCTCCGGAAGTCAGCGCGCGCTCGCCGACTCGGTCGCTCGCTCGCTCGGGGCGCCGTAGCACGAATGGAGCGAAAGGGCTGCGCTCGGCGCCGCCACCACCACCCCCGCGCGGCCGAGCGCGCCCGACGCTCGCCGAGGCCGGCCGAGGATGCGCGCGCACACTCCGGCCGAATAATAAGCTCTCGCAAATAGACGTCGTCAAGCTCGCCGAAGCTCCTTTTCTTTGTGTGTCCGACATCTGCGATTCGGCTCGATCGAACGAAACATATCCGCGTTGCTCGGCGGCGCGCGGCGAAGCGCGCCACGTACGCGTGCAACGTCAACGGCCCGAGGCTTCGTCGAGGACGATAGCCGCGAGAAACTGGGCTGGCGGCTGCAGCTCGTTATACGCGTAAATAAGAGCGGCGCGGGCGCGATGTACTTGGTAATGGGTGTCGCAGTAAGTTTGGCCAAATGAGGCGTGGAAGCGTGCCAAACGAGAACACGCGCGCGCGAGAGAGAGGGAGAGAGAGAGAGAGAGTGGCTTCTACCGAAGAGTGCTGCAGCTCTCGTAGAGAATCGGGTGGCCAATGCCATATTTACGAGCGCGCACTGAGCGTTACGGGCGCGGCCAATGATTCCGCGACGCCTGGCTTAAATCAACGTTTCCCAAGGAAATCTGAAACGGCCAATAATTGATCGATGGGGCTCCCTCTCTCTCTCTCTCGGCAGTCTCCGAAGCCCGTTAGGGAAATTAAGCGCGCTGAGCGCTGGAGCGCTGGAGCGCGCGAGCCGAGAGAGGCTAGATGGGATTATGGCCGCGCCGACCGGCCGAAAACCAAACTAATTCCGCGGCCCTGCCGCATGCGTGTACTGCCGCGCACGCGCTGATTAGCTATGAAATTTCACGAGCCCTCATCTCGTTACTCCGCTGCTCGTGCGCGTTCAAAAATCGCGATCCGCGGCCCGGCCGCTGTGCCGCGACCGTTGCCTCACCGAGGATCGATTTACCGCGCGTTTCGCTGCTGCCCTAGCCGCCACTGCTCCGAACGCCGGTGCGTGGTCGCCCGGAAGTCGTCGTCCGACTGCTTGGTGTCGGGCTGCCTGCGCTCCTCTTTGTCAGCCCTGCCAGTGGAGCCCGCGGAGCGTTGTGTCCCTGCTCTCCGAACAGAGCGAAAATGACTTGAGAAATCGGAGAGCGAGCCGAGTTTTTCTGGCGACGGAAAAGCGGAGAGCAGAGCGATAATGTGTCGGACGATTTGGGCAAGTGCGCAGTCCGAGGGCTCGGAAAAAGCCGCAGGACGTCCGCCGCGCAGCGACGAGGCGGAGAGGAGAAGAGGAGGAGAGCGGCGGCGCACGACAAGGGACAGGGCTGTATTCTCTTTGGTAATCCGAGCAAAGTGTGCTCGACGATCTGCCGTCTCGTTCGAGCAATGACACACCCTCGTTGGCTTTCGTCTCGACAATGTACGCCCCGGCGACGAGGCAGCGCTGCGAGCCGACGAGGGCACGACGAAGCTCGCGATTTTTCGCAGTCGACATGCCGCGAATCTTCGGATGGCGGCGGAGCCGAGCGCGGAAAACTTTGGCGAAAACCCTTAAAATTCCAATAATAAATTTACAGAGGCATTCACGCGCGGCATCGGATAGCTGACGAAGAGGCCGAGAAAAAAAGCAACGGGGGATAACAAGGCGCAAGGCGGAGCAAGCAAATTCCAAAAGAATTTTTGCCCCTTGAAAGTAAGAAACGGGCGGCTAGCTCCGCTAACCGAAGCTTTGAAATTCCATCAGCTGCAGTCTGCCGCGAGAAAGCGGAGGAGCGAGGGAGCAAAAAACTTGCAAAGGTATGCAAGACTTTCGCAAGACCTTCTGTTCGCGGCCCGCCCTCGGACCTTTTATCTACTAAAACCAAATCTGTTAATTAAGCGAATTAAACAGCGCTTCGCTGCGAGGCTGCTGGCTCAGCCGTTCGCTCTCGGCCAGGCCCGCGCATTATCGCTCGACAGTCGAACGCTTTAATTGAAAAGTCGAGCGCGCCGGCGATAATAACTTTCTCGATTTGCTTTGCGAGCGGATCGGCCGGTGAAAGCGCCTGCCGTTTGTTTGCGCAGCCGCGGCAAAAAGCCCGCAAAACTCAGCGCGGAGAGAAAACGGAGCGGCGCATCCGCGCGCGGGGCCTCGATACGCTTTCACGCTCGGCTCCGCGCCGGCGGTCTCGCGCGGCACGCTCCGCGCGCACGCCGAGCGAAAGTCCGGCCTCGCGCTCGCAGTCCCGCTGCGAAGATCGCCGACTTCCGAATAAGCAGGTCGGCGCCGCGCGGCCAGCCACCCCCTCATTCTGGCTGGACGCGCCTCGGCCCGCGCTCGCCCGCGTGCCTCCTCGCGTTTGCATAATTCTTCGTCGTTTCTCGCGACCAGCGGCAGACGTCCATACTTTCACCTCCCGCTCGGCGTTCCGCTCGCCGTAATGGATTTTTCCGCGCCGAACGACTGGCAGTGCCGCGCCCCTCGACTTCTCGCCGCTGACGTTTGTTCGTTTGCGAGGGCCGACGAAAAGTGCTGCCGTCCCCGGGACGAGGCGACTCGACGAATGGACGAGACGACCTTCCGCGGGAGCCGCGTAAAATCTGGCTGTTCGCTGCGAGCGGACGATAAATTCTCGCCGAGGTAGAGAGCGGCAAGGTCGCTGCGTGAGCGGCGCAAGACAATGCGACAGCGGCCAACGCGCGAACGGAGAGAAGCGTCGGCGAGCCGTCGAAGCGCGTCGGGCAAATGCTTCGCGAACCTGCCGCTCGCGGCATTTTTACGCTCCGCTTCGCCGTCGCGCTTCTCGGTCTGTTTGAGGAAGCGCGCCCCGGATCATAAGCAGTCGCAGAGAGCACGACGCGAGCTATCGGAATGCCTAGGCCCGGCTCCGCGGAGCTAAAACGACGACGACGACGACGACGACGACGACGACGACGACGACAAGAAGCGCGAGCGAGCGGCCAACTTGTAAAAGCGCTCACGCGAGCACTTCGGAGCGTGATTCCTCGAGGTTGGCTGGGAGGAGCGCGGTCAAAAGCCTTGATATGCAAATGAGGCAACGAGCCGGGGCTGCTGGCGCGTGCTCGACATCCCGATAAAGTCCCGATGTCTCCGCGGCATGCCGGCGCAAAAACGGAGACGCGAACGGCGGAGCGCGGGCAACAATTACAATGCGCAAGATTGACAAAGTCGAGCAGGCCGATAGATCGTCTACTCGGCATGGCGAGCACGTCCCCAGTACCGAGTCCGGCGCGGCGCGTGACGTCGGCGTGAGCAGTGCCGAGCGCGACGGAGTGGCGGTGATTGGCGCCGCGGGCCGAGATCGCCGAGGAGCTGGCGCTCAGTCCGCTCGCGCCGCTCGCGCCGCTGACCCGCAGTCACGCAGCCGTGGAGAGGCGGCAGATCGAGAGCGAGAGCACCATGGACGCTCAGCTGTTGGAGTCGTGCAGCACCGAGGAGCTGTGCGCGCACACGGCCGGGAGCGTCGAGCTGCTGGCCGAGCAGTGCGCCAAGCTGCGGGACTGGCTACGGCAGCAGCCGCACCTGCCGCAAGGTAAGCCAGCGCGTCCTTCTGGCGCCGCCGCGTCGGCCGTTCACCGAGGCTAAGGCCGCGCCGCTCGCTGCCGCAGACATGCCGGAGCGCAGATTGGAGTACTTCGTCATCAGCACGAAGCACAGTCTGGAGCTGGCCAAGCAGAAGCTCGACGCGTACTACACGGTGAGGCGCCTCGTGCCCGAGCTGTTCGCCGAGCGCGATCCCCTGGGCCAGGCGCTGGCGCGCCTCCCCGACACCCTGTACGTACGCGCCGCTCGGCTCCCGCCTTCGCCCGCGCCGCACTAATGCCGCTCTGATTCGCAGCCAGTGGGTGTGTCTGCCGAAGCTCACGCCGGAACGCTACAGGGTCTCGATCCTGCGCTCCATCAACGAGGACGCCTCCAAGTTCCAGCCCTGGGACTTTTTCAAGTAAGCCCCGCGCGGACGCGTCGTCCTCCGTCCGGGGTTTTCCGGCCCCTCGGCAGCGGCAGTCGGCAGTCGTCAATAAGAGCGGAGCGGAGCAGCGATAGCGCCGAGCTAACGGCGATGGGCATCGTTCGGGCAACGAAGAAAGCGTTAATTACCTCGAGCGCCGGGGCGATATCGAGAGCGAGATCGGGAGAAAGCCGGCGCGCAGCGAGCGTCGATCGGATAGTCGCGACGGCACGGGGAGACGGCGATAAAGCTTTACGGCTAGTGGTCAATTTGGGCAGCGCCGGGGACTAAATCGCTTTTCGCGGGCACAGGTACAGCTTCATGGTGGGCGACGTCCGCATCTCCGAGTGCCGCAGCCTCGGCGACATTTACATTTACGACCTGCAGGCCATGCGCCTCGGCCACCTCGCCAAGCTCACTCCGGCCGTCCTGAAGAAGTGCGAGGTCGCCGCCACGGTAGGTCGGCGCGCTCTCGCGGCCGTGCTCGCCGTCTCTCACCGCCTGCGCCGTTGTTGCTGTTGCAGAAGGCCTACGGCGCGCGCATCAAGGGCATCCACTTCGTCAACGCACCCGGCTTCATCGACCGCATCGTCGCGCTCGTCAAGTCGGCCATCAAGCCCAAGCTGGCCGCCAGGGTAATTCGCCTATCGTCCGCGCTCGGACCTTTCCGCCCTTTCCGCAGCACTCATTGTCCGTTGTGACGCGCGCAGGTACACGTGCACTCCTCGGGTCTGCAATCCTTGTACGAGTCGGTGCCCAGGGCCGTGCTACCGGCCGACTACGGCGGCGAGCAGCCCTCGATGGACGAGCTCGACGGTCAGTTGGCTCGCGAGTCCAGTGCCTCGCGCGCCGCCCCACCTAACGCTGCGCCTCTCTGCTGCGCTTGCAGGCCGGTGGCAGGAGAAGCTGGCCGAGTGGAGGGACTGGTTCCTCGAGCAGGAGCGGCTGCTGGTCGACGAGGAGCTGCGCCCCGGGCCGACCGTCAACGCCGACGACCTCTTCGGGTTCGCCGGCTCGTTCCGCAAGCTCGAGGTCGACTGAGCCGGGCCGCGCCGCACACCTCCAGCGGCAGCGGGAGCGTCGGGCGTCCAGGCTCTGCGGATGTCTTATGTGCGGCTCGAGCGCTGTTCAAATAAAGTGCTGTTTCTGAGAGACGAGCTGGTGGTGCGCCTTTCCTTGATCAGCCGCGGCGCGGCGAGTCCGTCTAAATGGAAATGCGAGGCGCGGCGGCGCGCGCACCTCCGTCGGCCGCGGCGAGTCCGCGCGGCAATCCAAAGTTTTAATCCGGCGGGCAAGTCGGCGCGGGCGACTCCTTGCGCCGCGAGCCACGACTTTGCATGCAAATTGGCCGAGAAACGAGCGCGCCGCGACAATAATTCAATTTGCTCGCGCGACGACGCCGCCGACAATCGCAACTTGGCCGCGCGCTCCCGCCAAAGCCCATAACCGACAAAGGGCTTCGTTATAACTTTCGTCCTGCCGGCGAGCCCATGGATAAAGAGCACTTTTCAACTCGCTGATTGGCCCGGCTGCCGGCGCGCGGCTAATGGATCGCCCCTTCCGCGCCCGCGTTAATGCCTGGACGGCGCGTCAGCTCCGCGGGCTTCTCCCGCGGGGCCCGCGCGCGGGCGCAAAAAGGCGCCGACGGTCAATTGGCGCCGCTCGACACGCAGCCGCGGGGGCGACGGAGACGCGGCAGGCCGTGTCTGCGGCGCTCGGTGATAAAACATAATTCAGCTTTACGATTGTGTCGCGCGCGCGGGCGCGCGCACGCCCGGCTGCCAGTGCGCGGCTCCACGGCCCGAGTTATTTATTCGCGCGCGCCACTGTGCTGCTCGCAACAAGTCCAATCGCCATTCGTTACCGCGCGCGTCCTCCGCTTGTTGCCGCGTCGTCGTTTTTTCACTCTCTTCTTGTTTTTCCGCCCCCTCCAAGGCACACGCTGCTCGCGTCCGTTATACGTGCACTCGCTTCCCATATTTATCGCTCAAGTTGGCGCGTAACTCGGGCCGCTGCCGATCGCCGGCTCTTGGCCTCCGTCGGCCGCGACCCAACTTTCCGCGCCGCGCGCTCGTTTTTGTCAGTCGCGCCGGCAGCTCGTCGCGGCTTCTCGGCTCGCGCCGGTCGACTGCACGGGGACGCTCGCCTCGGTCATCGATCCGCCTCGCCAAGTCGGGCAGACCGGCCTCGTAATTGATGCGCGCGGGTCGCGGAGGCAGCTCGCGCGATCCTCTTTTTTGCCACTCAGCTGCACGCAGCCTTATCGAAATTAATTGCGGCCCGGGAGCCGCCTGCATTCATGCGCGCTCGTTACGAGGGCCGCGCCTCCGCGCCTCAATCCTCTAATTTCCTCGGATATGGGCCATTCGATCTGCCGAGCGCAGCTCGTTCTCGCTGATAAGTGTCTACGTTCGTCCCGGCCTGCGGATGCAGCGCCGGCGCCGGCGGCAACGAAGGTTGCCGCCCCCTCTCGGCCGCTCTCGGCCCCACCGCGCAGCGAGACGTCGAGTCGCGCGCGGCCTATTAAAAATCGAGCACGAGCCACTCGATTACGCTTGGCGCACGCCGCAGCCGAGGCTGGCAGCCCCGCGCTCTTGACGACTACTCGAGCAGCGCGGGCTGAATACTTGCGGCGGCGGCGACGTCGTCGACGTCGACAACGAGCGATCGCGCGGGGACGTGACAGCCTCTCGAGTCAGCAGCTGCCAAGTCGCGAGAAGCGGGCGCGAGCACGCCTCGACGCGAGTGCGTGCGGCGCTCGGGGATCGTCGTCGACGCGGCGGCGCGGGGGGCCCCTACTCGAGATAAAAAGCCGCGGGGGCGCGCGCGCGCGAGGGCGCAAAGAGCGGCGGGGGAGGAAACAAGCCTCGGCAGCCAAATTGAATGGCAGTGTAAACGAGCGCGAAGAACACGCTCATTACGAGATTAATTGTTGGATGGGGCGCTCCAGCCGCTTTGTGCCTGAAAAGCCTTTGGCCGTGCAATTTATTCGGATGCTCGGCTGGCCCCCACGTTCAGCCCCGCCACCTTGGCATACATAAAGGGAGCTCGGCGCGCAAGACTAATCGGATAATGTATGTACGACGCCGTATATCTATAGTCTCTCTCGCTCTCTCTCTCTCTCTCTCTGTTCTCGAACGAAAACAAGCGACCGAGAGAGCGAGAGATCCGCTGGCTCTCTCGCAGGTTGCGGGGCCGCGGGATTATGGGCAAGTTTCGCGTCTAATATCAAGAGTAAAAGGAGGAGCGGCCGAGCAAGTTACACGCCGATAACCGAACAAACGGCCCTCGCCGAGCGCTGCAATATGCAAATTGGCCGCGTGTAATGGCCGAGTAAACGCTCGAGAGCTCACCAGCCAGTGGCGCCTCGCGCGCAAAAGGAATTATTCCCGCTGCTTTTCGCAAGCGCACCGACCGATCGACAGGCCTGACTGCTCCGCACCGCCGCGGAAAAGCTTCGCGGATTAACGCCGCCGTATACATTAACGACTCCCCGGCGGCTCGACGACGCCCAAAGAGAATGCCGGATAGCCGCGCTCGGCCGCGCAGCGCCGCTAACCAGATTTTCGCCAACAAAAGACTCGACGGCCCGGCCAAACTTGAAAACGCGCGATGAATATTTGACGCGCCGCTCCGGCCCCACCGCGCCGAGTGGACACTACCGCGCGCATTTGCATATTCGACCAACTTGCCCCCGCCGCCCACTGCGCAATCCTCGCCACGGACTGTCGGACTCCGACGTTCGGCGCAGCTAGCGCCGACGTGGCGACGACGTATCCGCGGAGTACGGAGCTTACAGTGCTCGCGGGTCAGAGGCCAAATGGACGAGGTTGAACGACTGCCTCGCACGGTGAAAAGTGTCGGGCAAGCAGTTCGCCGCACTGGACCGATACTGATTGCGAGATAGACAATTGCATAACAAAGTTTGGAGCGCGCCAAACTCTCAAGGCATCTGACAAATCCTACCTGCGCTAGCTGTCATTGCAGAGACGACGGCGCTCAAAAAATTCCGACTCCTGAGTGACGCGACCGACAATGTTGCGACGCAGTCGAATCGTTAGCGGCAGCGCTGTCGGATAAAATGCGACAGTGGCCGCGAGTGACGTGCAATTAGCGGGATTATCCGGGAGCCGATCGCAAATCGGGATTAGCGATTTACCGTCTACTCGCGGGTCTTTTTCACGCTGATCACGGATCGCGACCGATTTACGTCGCATGCCTCGACTGATTCGGTCAAGTTCGGCGCGATCCTGCCACGAACGTACGCGCTATCGACGGAGTAATTAAGCCGGCGAGAGAAGTGGCGGCCGACTCCCACTCGAGAGCGCAGCTCCCCACCTCTGCCCGGGAGATCGAAGTAAAGATTAAAGCCAGCTCGCCGAGCTGGCGCTCGCCTTGAGCGCGTCAGTTGTCGCCGCTGCTAAGCAATCGAATGGTAAATATCGCTCGGCCGCGCAGTGCTCGTGCGCGTTCGTCGGCCTGGTCAGCCAGTCGATCGGCCGACCGGGCGAAGTAGCGCGCTTCGTTAGGTGGCCGCCGCCGCCGCCGCGATTTATCGCCCTCGCTTCCTTCGCCCGATTTTTCCGTGCGATCCGTTTCGTCAGTCGCGCGTGCGTTGCACTTTTTCACGTCTGGTCGGCCGTCGCCGCTCGCCGGCTCCGGGCGTGTATACGTGGCTCTGCCGGGCGTCTGCGCGCCGGCTGCTGTACGCGAAATTTCGGGCGGACGGCACCGCGGCTAGGCGAGCAGCAGCTGGAAACGCCGTCGGCAGCGTCTGTCGGCTCTAACCTACGTTGCCAACGCGGCTGTTCGCGGAGGTCGCTGGCTCGATATCGCGTTCGCGCCGAGCGATAAGCGGCGGCGCTGGGGCCGAGCGCCGAGGCTGCTGCGTCTTCGGAGCGACGTCGGCAAAGCAGCGGCAATGACTCGAGCCACTCGCCATCGCCAGCCAGCGCCACGATGCGCATTGACATTCCGACCGCGCTCGCTTGCCTCCAGTGATAAAGCGAGCGAAAACTGGCGCAAGGGCGATCGACGCGAATCGAAGATTTAATCAACTACTTGGAAGAGAATCAGCGGATGATTGATTCTGATGGGGCAAATCTGGAAAGTCGTGACTGGGTTGGCAATGGCCGGCGGCTCGATATTAAAAGAAAGAGAACGGGCGGCAGGGAGGGCCGAGGGCCGCTGCCGGCTAGCCGGGGCTTCTCGGCGCTTTACGAGCCACTGCGATTCCCTCGTCAAAAGGAAGATAATCGCCGAGGCCGCCACTTATCGTCGGCCAGCCGCACGCCTGTGCGAGAGAGAGAGAGGGCAGCCGCCCATCGATCCGCGCCGTGACCAGGATGAATCCCGTGCGCGGCCTCTGCCCCTTCTCTCGGTCCTATACACGCATTGCCAGATACGTAATTAGCGCGCTGCCGTAATCGCGGCTCGCGTTCACGGAGCTCGCTCGATCGCCAGCCTCCCATACTCGTCGACCTCTCGGGGCTATTTTTTCAGCTGACGGCCCGGTCCCCTGCCCCCGCCGCTCCTTCGGACAACGTCAGACCAACGTTTTCCTAAATGATTTATCGATGACAGCTTACTTTTCCATTTTTATTCGAGCGCCGGTTAAATGCATATGCATCACGCCCACGACTCACATCACCTCCACGACAAATATATTTTTCATTTTGAAAAAAAGCTTTAACTATTGCGCGTCTCTGTTTTGACAGCAGTTTCGCGCCTGCTCTCTCGGTGCGCGTATGAAAAATGGCAGATAACAGCGAGGCCGAGTCGGAGCTCACGCAAAGAAAAGGTATAGTGGTTGCTCTTTATTTATTCTTTTTTTCGTTTTTAAATGTCACTCGGCACTGTCGCTCGGCCCACTAATGTCGCTCTTTCCCAACGATTAGTCGCAAAAGAGCAAGGGGGAAAGGAAGAGGCTAGCGAGGCGAGCGAGGCGAGCGAGGCGAGCGAGGAGCCAGCCCAGCAGGCAGCGACACGCAAAACCAGGCAAGACTTTGACGCCGCCTGGAAGTATTGCTGGTACATGTTCCGCTATTATCACTTTAAAGTGGCGGACACCATAGACTTGTACGCGTCCGCCGCCTGCTTGTGGGTCATCAATCTGTACTTCAGGCTCTTCATGGGCATTGGCCCGGAACCAGCGTCCACGCTCACCGAAGAATAACGAGTTATTATCAACCAATTGCTTTCGTTGCCAAGTACCGAGGCACTGGTTAACCTTGCGCCTTCCCTAGGCTGTTGCAGTGCAACTGGAGCTTGCAGTTCGAGGGGCTGAAATCATTCTTTTCGGAGCCTCGCCATGTGATTCTCAGTGGCTGTTTCGATCTGCTGGAGGCATTGTGATAAAAAGAATAATTGAGCACTGATAAACAGTTGGAAAAATGCACTGCTCGCTTGCTTGCCTGCGTCATTTGGTTCTCTCCTCCGACGCGCGAGACTTTACGAATCAACGGCATTCTAAACGGGTTTATCGAATAGCTAACATTGAAAATATCCACGTCGTCGCTCGTACGAGTCTTTCCGCGGTATTAACGAGCAAAAAGCTCGGCTGAAAGTAAGCACTGCAAATATTAATGTGCTCCCCAGTGATGTTTGCGATTCGACGTTGGTATTTGACAAACTGGAGATCGCATTGCAAAGGATTACTTTGCAAATGTATATAAATACTGACAAAGCGTCGTTTATTACAAGTTGGCATCCGCTTTAATTATTCAAGGCGAGTAACGTGCGTTCGACGTCGTCATCAGTTTTGCAGGTTATTTAATAACTGCACTCGCGAATTGCGCCATTGGAATTATTGATAAGAGTTGCTGCGAGAGGCAGTTGAAGTGCAGCCAACGCGAAGCGTACACGCAGAAGTATCGAGGGGCTGGCGTGCAGTCGTGCCGACGACACATTTCTATTAGCGCACGGGCGGCCGGGGCGCAGCGGCGCGCAGTACGTGCGCGAGGAGCGCTGATCTCGGCGCCCTGATATTCCGCATTGTGCGCCGAGCGGCGGCGGCGGCGGCGGCGGCGCGCGCTTTCTTGGATCTTGGGCATCGCTTGCAGCAAAAGGCCTTTCCGGTCTATTCAAAAATGTCTGGGTGCCGCTTTGAATAGCCCCTCGGCTGCTATCTAGCGGCGCTGCGGCGACCGCTTTGCTGCAGCTGCGCGCAAGCAAAAATTAGAGATATTCGCTTTGCTCCGAGAGCTACTTCGGCACGACTACGCCAGCTTTTATTCGCTTTGTTCGAGTCGAGTCCGATGCAGCAGCAGCAGCAGCAGCAGCAACAGCAGCCGTATCACTAGATATTGTTGCTTTTTTCACAATAGTAGAGCAGTAGCGTTTGATTCTCCGCAAATTCGAGGGTATCACTTTAATCATCGCCATTGCGCATCTTTTCGAAAGCTTTCGTGTGTTCCACTGGCCGAAATGATATTGACGTTGCATGTAGCTGCCGGAAATTGATATAGATTACATCGGCAATTAGTCCGCGCTTTAATCAACATTCTCATCCTTTCATTATGATTTTCGATATTTCAATTCCGTAAAAGCCCGGCGCGCAATCGAAATTAGCGCTGCGCGAGCGCCACTAGATTAATTACGATATTCCGACAGCACAACAAACGTCATCGATACCAATCAGTCGGCTGCTTTTCAAATCCTAATGAATGTTTCGCTCGCATTTAACGCACCTATGCGCGAAGTACGCGAGGCCCGCACGAGTTGCCCATGCTGCACTTTCGCTTTTGCCGTGCGATGCGGCCGCGCGCCCCGCACTACTACACACGCGCGCACAGACGAGGGCGCGACGAGTATCCACAGCGATATTTGTGCCAAGACTGGAGTGCCGGAGGGCCGCCGGCAAAAGCTCATATTGCAGCAAAATATGTCAATATCGCTGGCCGGTCGGTGGCAGCTGATACCGAGAGGCTGGCCGGGCGATTTAATCGAAAGGTCTCGGCGCACTCCCGAAGCACTCGGCGGGCCAATGGCACTCCGAAACACGCGCGGCCCCCGAGCGGCTTTCGGAGCTGCCAGCCGGCTGCGGGTGCTCGCGCGCGTGTGCGCGTGCCTGGCCCCGCGATGGATCCATCGATCGCCGCGGCAAGAGCCATTAGCCGGAATCGGGGCGCGGCTCATCTCGTTCGGATTTCCCTCGGTTTCCGCGCTCTAATCCAAATCGAAGAATAATACCGGTCTCGCGCTGTTCGCGGTCGCGGCGCGACGTCGGAAAAAGCCGCACTGCGGACGCGATAAAGGAGCCGGCGTCGCGGCGGCCGTCTTCGGGCGGCCGGTTCGCGCGCGGCCGCAGTCGCAAAGTTGCATTAATCCCGCATCTGCCAAAGAGAAAGAGCTTGCGAACCTGCCGCAGCTTATCTGCGCTGCTTAAGCCGCTCCTCGCTCGATTTAACATGCGCGCCCGGCCCGCGCCGCTTATCGGCCCTTTGCATCTTAATCGAATTCTTGCTCGCTGTACAGAGCCGCCGGCTCCCGGCTTTTTCGCCGCGGCGCGGCGTTAGCTCGCTTCGCGGGCAGGCGCCGCGCGCCTCGCCGACCACCGCTCGTCGCCATTTTTTAGCTCTTTCCCCGGGTCCGCGAACGTTCCTCCTCCGACGGTGCGTCGAGCTCCGCGCTCTCGACGGCGGCCAAGCGACAGCCCGCTCCCTCCCCTCGCCGACCGCGAGCGGCGCGCCCGGCAAACCGATTCTCGTGTCGTTTCCGCGGAGCTATCTTTTCTGCGCGCGCCGGCGCTCCTTTCGCCGATGCACACCTGAATAACAATGATGCCGCCATGAATTATTAATCGTGTGTCGATGTAAAATATACAGCACAGATGTGAGCGGCGAGACGGAGCTCGAGGCGATAGAGGTGCGGCCACGGCAGCGCCGTCGAAAAATCCCGTCGAAAGCGCTCGGCAAGCGCGGCCGCGATGACGCCGACGCTTTACCGCGCATCGCTTAACGAGGGCCGAACGCGAGCGGATGGTCGTGCGCAAGCCGCGTGCGGCCCGACAATATTAATACCGACTCATTAAGCCGGTGAAAGATGACTGGATTACTTTAGCAAGCGAGCCGCCGCGGCGGCCGCCGATGTAAATTAATTACCGCGCCGAGTGAGCGCTGCCGCGCGGCTATATCTATATCAGCTGATAATACGCGCCGCGAAAGAAGCGCGCGCCACCCTAATGAGGCCCGCGAGTTATTTACGCGGCAGAGCGTTCGTCTGGATTAACGTCCGCGGAACCGGCTTGCGCCCGAACATTTGATTACGTTACCGGCGCCTCTGCTTGAAAAAAAAACAAAAAAACAGAAAATGGAGGCTCGGCGCGAATGCGAAGGGAGTTATCGGCCGGACGTGAAAAATACCGCAAAAACGGCTCTCGCCGCATTCGTATATCTCGGTGGACGGGGGTGGGGGAGGGGGAGGGGAAGAGTAGTTTGCCGACACAAGCCCGTATTAATTTGTTCGCGTTTGGCGAGCGAGAGGGCAATGCCCGGTCGCTGAGAAATTCACGGACCTACTTGCGCGATCTTACATGCCGCACACCTTACTGCGTACGAATGCGCGCGGATCGCGCTCGGCTACTCGTCGCCGTCAAGACAGAGATAAACTCGTCGAGAAGCACCGTTTGCGCAACATCGACGACGCTAATAGGTCGTGAACAAACACAGCCACCAGCGCGCGCCAGCTTCCTGCGGTGATGGCGAACGTCGGGCCGCGGACCGGGCGAGGGCCAGCAGCGCAAGGAGTCGCGCTGGAAATCGGCGCTCGCGCGGTGGACCGCTAGCTCGGAAGGATAACGTTGATGCGGCAGTCGAGCGGGCAGGCGCGTCGGATCGCTAACGACGTACGGCTTCGTGCGGGCCGCAGGACGCCTCATCTAGCGCCAATCCACGTGAGAGCGTTCGTCGGCGCCAGTGTCCCCCGAATCGAACCCTGATCGGCCCGGGCGCAAGGGGTTCGCACTCGCCTCCGACGGGGCGCTCGCAGCTGGCACTCGCTTCGCCCAGGTGTCGGCGAACAATCCTCGTATTGGGCGTACGCGGCGGCTGCGCCGCTCCCGCAAATAACCCCGAATAAATTCAAATTCCTTTGACATCTGCGCGCACGTGCTGGGCGTGCAAATGCGAGCAGACAAGGCGCAATCGCCGAAAACTCGCTGCTTTTAGCCCGATTACAATTTGGCGCGCGCGAACCTCGCGTGAAATTTATTTTCGAGAGGAGAGGAGGGTGCGGAAGACGGCGGGCGCTCGAGGCCAGTAAATCAGGGCCCGCGATCGGCGTCGGCGTCGGTGGCGCGGACAGGCGCGTCGTTTATGATAATCCGCTCGAGCCGATGGCTCCGTCGGCGTCTCTGAGCTTTGCATACATTGCATTGTTGCGCGCCACGATTAGGCCGTTAAATATTCGTCGGGGGACCGAGCCGATAAGCAGCGACGCGAGCGAGGCGTATCGCGGCGCTAATGCACTTAGCCTTCCGCGCTCGATCGTCGGCTGGACCACTGCTCGGCCGATCCGCCGAATAAATTTGCCGGCGGCTCGATGCCTTTTCGCTCGCAACTTCGCCACCGCGTATCGGGCCAAGTTTTCAAGGCAAGTTTCGGTCCCAAGACACTCGTGCGCAGAGTGCTATTTTTACAGCGGTATCGGCGTCACCCGTCCGACCAAACTCGGAGCCTATCTACTCGACACGGCGAACTTGGCTATCGCGCGCCAGCGCGTCTCGGCGCCGCAGCTCGCAACCGGGCAAGGATTTGATGGATCGTCGAATGATTAGCGCAGCCAGCGAGTGACTCCGTCGAACGCTTCCTGCCGGAAAGCTGTCGCAAGCTGCAGCCTTCGAATGCCCGTCTGCCTCGAGCCCGATCACCTTGTGACAACTGTCAACCAGTCGCCGGACAATCGCGTCGAGGAGCGGGCCAAAACCAGCGCACGACCATATGGATGCCTGCACACATCTGCTGTGGCTGGTAGGTGGTCCCGCCGCCAGCAACGAATACAACATCTTTAAGGTTCCCCCGAGGTCCGTCGCTGTAAAGGGAAACACAACAGGGCTAATGGAAAAAGTTTTTAACGGCGAGCGAGCAAGTTTTCTCGCGCGCGAGCACCAGCTGCGCGCACCGCAAGCACGGAGCCAGAGCCGGAGCAAGGGAGAGAAAGCCGGCGAAGGAAAACGAAAAGAGAGTGGCGCGGCGAGTCGTTCGGCGAAAAGCGGCGGCCCAAAAGTGGCCGCCGCATAAATTTGCTGCTGTCGAATCGCCGCGATAAATCAGCGTCTCGTAAATAAGACGAATAAGCCGCTAAGCCGTCGTCGCCTCGGCGTTGCGACAGCTTGCGCGCAGGTCCCTTTGTAACCGAGCGCCGCGTTGTCGCCCGGCGGGAACTGCGTTCGCGCGCCCTCGAACTCGCGTTGTCAGACCGCGAGGGTGGGCACGGACTCACCCGCGGCGCATCGCTCCCGCGGCAATCCGACGACGATTGATCTCTCTAAAAGGCCTGATAAATTTTAAAATACGAGAGAGAGAGAGAGAGAGAGAGAGAGCGAGCGCGCGGGAGTCGCGAGAGAAATTCGCCGTGGCGTGTCTCGCTGCCGTTCCTCTCGGCGGCGCATCAAAGATTCAACGGTGAAATGGCTGAGCCGGGCTCTCGCCTATTGCGCGCATCTACTCCGTCTCACCCGCCGCAGTAGCTAAATTCCTTCTCTTTCTCCGCGCACCGATACAGTATCGCCTCTCGCGCATCCATTATGCCGCAGACTATACATGCGACTGCCGGCATGTATACGCAATTGCGCCGCCACGTAAGCCAGCCGCACGCGCGCACGTCATTTTCTCCTCGCCGAGACGGATCTCGATTTTCGCCAGGCTTTCTGCCCGCTGAATAATGGCCAGGCTGCAAAATTGACGAGTGCGCGGTGATTGGCGCGCCAACCGGCCGCTAGTCACTCCGACTTAGCCGCGATCCAGCTGTTGCAATTCGCCGAGGCGATTCGACTCGACGCCGCCTTGCGTCGGCTTTCTTGCGCTCGCCGCCAGTCTCATCCATAAACGTCGCTTCTTAGGGGCGCATGCTTCATTATCGCAATTTTATGGGGTAGCGGCGCACATGCGCTCCATTAAGCGATTGCCGATCGTCGATTACCAGCCTGCTCTATGTAGGGCGCCTGAAGCGAGCTCCGGTTGCGCTTGGCTGAAAAACCGGCTAGGCGTTAAGCTCTTTGTCTCTCTCTCTCTCTCTCTCTATAGATATAAGCGCGTGTATATGGCTAGGTGTAGGTGGGGGTCGGTCGTTTTGTAATGCATTAGCTGATTGCGAGCGACGAGTTGCGATACACAGGGCGATTAATCATCGATCGGCAGAGCGAGGTGACCATTTGCCCGAACGCGGCGAGCACGGGCTCTTGGAAATTAGCTCCCCATAAAGTTGGATATACTAATCGAGCCGCGGGCCTGATTTATCGCGCCGCTCCTAATCCCATTTCACCCCGAGAGCGGCCCAGTGGCGCGCTCGCCAAACTCGCGCCTTCCGCCGGTCCGAGCTCGCGATCCATTAGGCGCCGATCGTCGCGTGCTCTTTGGCGAGCGCGCGCCCGCTGGCGGCAGCGGCGAAACTCGGTCGCGGCCGAGTGATGCTTTTAGCCGCAGCCGGCGAGAGCACTTGCCGCCGCGCCACCGCGCCGCCACGCCGCGCTGGCTCGGCCAACGAGGCATTCTCCTCTCGCGCGCGCCGCAGATGCGCATTTCAACCGCGTTATTTACGCTAGAGCTTTTATTTTCGCTCGAACGAGATTTATAAGTGCCGATCGACGTCGTGGCTCCTTTCTGCCCCAGGCTGCCCCGCAGCTCGTTCGCTGGTTCGCCCAGTTCCGCGCGACCGTACGTCGTGTCGCCAGTGTTTATGCAGTTGCCGCACGGCTATCTGGCCGCGGGGTGCGTGCGTCAGACGGCAGCTGACACTGGAAGCGCAACCAGAGAGCTGCCGGGCGGAGAGTGCGCTCGGTTTGCTTTGCCGAGCCGCCAAATACTGATGATGGGAAATTGTTATCAAAGAGCGCATCTCGCTCGTCGTCTTGCGTTTTAATTGCCGAAATGCATTTTACTCGACTGCATATTCGTTTGTTTACAGTCATCAGTTTATTACTCGCGCGGCGTATCTTCATACCGCGCAGAGAGCCCAAAAAATACACGCGCCACACGTAATATTAAGGTTACTTTTTACCGTAGCAACTTTGTTGTGTTTACGTTCCACGCATCCACACGCACACTTATTGCAAGCCGCACGTGGCGTTAACGCTTTCACAACCACAGACATGACGATTATTAATATAGATAGTGCTAGTTTTACTGTTTCGAGGAACGTAACTTTATATGCATAGACCAAAGATCAAACAACGATAACAAAAGGCGAATTCTCTTGAAATTTGTTACTACTCGTCGACAGAAATACAGTGATAACTATCTGCCGGTCAACAAATGACCTGCCGTCTTTGCCCTCTAGGCGTTCTACCCAATAATATCCATAACATATAATTGCACACTCGGTCATCAAAAGGGTATTGCAGGCTTGTATCAAAGTGCAACGAAGAATTTAGCTGGCTTTTATTTATTTGTGCTCGGTTAATTTGTTTTCCGTATTTAATTATTACCTCTCCTCGGTTTATTTCAAGTATTGTAAGTATTTCAAAATTTTGATATTACTTGGTAAATAGATAAGTTATAAAAAAACGTTTGTTTCATTTCATTACATTTCAGCTGTGAACAGGTTTTTTCGTGAACTGAAAACGATGGAGTTAACAAAAGAACAGCTAGACTTTCTCAACAAGTGCGAAGCGGAATTTCACAATCGATACACCGACGCGGATGAAGATTTTTTGAAAGTTAAACTTTCCACATTAACAGATCCTCCAATTTTAGATCCTTGGTCACATGAAACTAATGGTACCACACGTGGCCGTCAAAGATATTATAATAAACATTTGCAACGACGTAGTGAAAATAGCGGAGGCTATAGTCGATACAACGACAGAGAACGACATAACGATAGTCGAGGAACGAAACGAAAAAAATGGCATCATCGTGACAACCGAGAGCGGAATGACAAGAAAAGTGCAGATAGAAGAGAGAAAAATGACGGTACAAGAAGCAGAGATAAAAAATGGTATAGAAAAAAGAGCCGTTGGGACAGAGATAACAGTTACAGAGATGAAGACAGAGATGGAAGATATAAAAAAGACAATAATAATAGAGATAAAAGACGATACGGAGATTATTATACAGGAAGGAGTGAAGATAGGCAAAAATGCAGGGTAGGAGAAAAGAAAGAACAAGAGCCGAAAAGAAAGGTACATGAAAATAATAATCCAATACTTTATATTTGGAATACATACGGAAGCAAACATGATCTCTATGAAAATTATAGACCATATTTTTAAGAAATTAGCTATACACTTTTAATACAGCTGTAAGCATAATAAATTTTATATTTTTCAACAAAGCTTGTATAATTAATTTTAAAACTTTATTATGGTGGAATGAGTTCAATAGATAAATTTGATCAGATATTCAATAATAAAGAGATCACAGTATGTGACATCTTTTAACTTTTATTTTTTTATGTTCACGGAGGTACATCACTTTTAGGTACATGAAAAATGTCTAAAGCGTTTTGTAAATACCTTATTAATTAAGGTTTTCTCAGCAGGTATATATATACTTACACACTTATACACTTGCACAGTTAATGTTAATGCAATGTAATATTTTTTTGACGTATTTATCCTGTTGTTTCTAATTTTTATCTTTTGTTACAAATTAATATACGTACATAAATATTGAATATACATCTGTGTATGCATATACCATACAGAGAACTGAATTCTAAATATTTAACAACTATCAATCTTTTATTAAAATGTTTATTAATCAACTTGGATCATTTTTGAATACTGTTTAAAGTATACAGTTTAAGCTTTTGACTATGAAAATATGCAGTGCTTGGCTTGTTTCAAAGAAATCTACTTTTAAAAATGTTGGTATCTAAAATATTATAATTTTACCCTTTTTCTCTTTAAACCTACAATACTTAATTTCAGAATCTTAGTTATAACTTTTTTTTTATTTTCAAGAAATGTTTTTTAAAACTTTATCATTAGCGGTATATTTACAAATGAATTAAATAACAATCGTTTTTGAAAGCAACAAGATAATATCTCACAATTATTCAAGATACTCTATTATAATTACTATACTAGTAAAAGTAACTAGTTAAAGTAAAGTATTCCAATGAAAATTACACCACGTTTCATCAACTACTTTTACAATATTTAACATTATATATCGCAAAAAGTTTAAGAATATTTATCATCAGATATACTCATTCAAAATGTATGAATTCTATTCTTGTGGCACACCTTGAAAAACACGATATTCAACCTTCTGCTAATGGAGGAGTCACCCACCCATACTTTTCATGAGTCTTGACTAAGCTTCTAAAAGATTCTTCTGCTGAACGACGATTAAACTCTTTATGAGTCTTTGGTTTCCTTGCAATTCGCCCCTATAACATAATGTCATGAATTTACATTCAAAACACTAGAATAACTTGTAACCAATATGGAGTAAATTGAAGAAAATTACTTGGCCTTTCACAATGCTCGCCGCAAATTGCATTATTACAGCTTCAATTGTATAAGCACTTGCCCATCCTCTAGGTGTAAGCAGTTCCATGCATATGGCACCACCTTCCATAACAAAGCCTTTTTCTATTCTTGGAGAAATCACTCTCATAAATGGAGGGTCAAATGGAAAGTTTTCTGGAAAGACAACATGTAAGAGAATATGAGGGATTCCAAGTTCTCTCATATCTGCTGCGAGTTCACTTTCTGGATCAATTTTGTGTAGCCTAATGTGCCACTCAAAGAGATTATCATTAACAAGTTCGGCAGTAAATGTAGAGTCTCTGCGATGTTGTGTTTTCTGGATCTCGCTGAATTCACGCATCAGTCTTCGCAAGCGTATGCCCCTCTCTGGCACTGCAGTACTCTGTAATTTTTACAGGCAGAGTTACAGATATATATATTTGCTTGTTACCATTTTTGGCAAAAGTACTTACTTGTGATTGCTTCTTTGTTTTGAAGAAGCATTTGGCATTATTGGTTTGACTGGTACCTGGCTTTTCAGGCAATGAAGCTTCTGCTGGTGTGACAGCATCAGGTCTATGGTGTCTTCCAAGAATTCTTCTGGAAGGAGAATTGGTAGAGCCACCATCACCAGGCTCTTGTTCTGTGATTTTCTCAGATGAGCGAAAGAGCTTGCGAAAAGCAGCTACCACTTTTTCCTTGGATCTACTACTCATGGCTTTGGTCTCCACTCTAGAATCAATCGGTTAAGTTTGCTGCAAACAAAGCCAACAAAAGAAATCATAAATAAAATTGCCATTAAAAAAGCGAAATAAAGAGATGAATAGACAAAAGCGAATGAATTAAAAAAGTTAACATTGCAAATTGCCTTGATTTGATGTAACTGTCTATTGTCTAATAACTATTGGCTGCTGTGACTGGCACAGAGAAAAACTCGGCGGCTGCTCACAGTGATCACTCTCATAATTATTAAAAAAAAGAATCAGTCGATTGCAACGCGACTCATTGCAGCTGATTCTGCGGGGGCCCTGCACGTTTCATGCGCGCGCGATTCTTGATTGTTATTATATTGACTAGCAGAGGCGAAAAGCCAAGTGGAGTTCCACAAGCGCACCGCAAACGGACGGCATCCTTTATGAGGTGCTCGACGGCAGCAGCAACAGCAGCAGCTCGGCGGACAACGGCATCGCCAGAACAAAATAAAAGCAAGCAGCCGCGCGTCCGTTGTTTGTTTGCGTATGTTGAAAAATGCAACTGTCACTGAACGCCCAGCAACAGCAGTCTCTATTTCTCTCTCTCCCTCTCCTTCCGAACTGCGTGCGAGGCCGAGTCGACGATGAGAGAGCGGGAGGTTAATAAAAAAAAACACATGGCGGTGTGAACGCAACGAAGCGGAGGGAGAGAGTTAGCACGCAGGCCATAACGCAGTCCTCCAGCCCTCTCGCTTGCGCGCTTGGCGCGCGATTCGAATGGCTGCGAATTTGAAGCAGTTGAACACACGAGACCATTGATTAAGCGTGTATTTCGACAAATACATCAGTACGTACGTAGACGAGTCTCGGCTTTACGAGACACTTCTTGCTCGCTAGTGACCGTGAGATAAACTTGTCCCGTGGTTCATCCTAAACGGATTACACTCGCTGATCAATATCGCTTAGAGTAGCTGCAAAGGTGCTCGCAACTAACAAGAACGCCGCATCTGCCTGAGTCGAATGCGCAGCGCGTGCGAAATCAATGAACTCACTTGGCGTGGAGTAGTTTGGTCACTCGGACTGTCCTAGGTGCGCACCCAAATGCTTTGGTTCGAAAGCACGGCCTTGAAAGAGCGCGGGCCATTTGCCAGCCGTTATTCGGTATTCTCGCGAGATTCCTCTAGCAGACGCCAGTTTTTCGAGATCGAGGGACGAGGAGGTGGCGCGCGCGTCCGAGACAGTTCGCGGTACTCACCCATTTTAATCGACGTGCGGACTGCTGCAGCTGGCGTTACTTCACCTTGGCCAGCGAATTGCTGCGCTATATGTCGAGCCAGCAAAGTAAGACACGCGGGCAGCACTCGACAGCAGAAGACGAAAGGACGCGAATAACAGGGCGGCAGGCGTCGGGCGGTTGCTCCGCCGACAAATGCTGTGCGCAACTTGCACGGCGCAGTCTCCTATAGCGACGGCGAAGCGGGCGGTCAGAGCCAAAGAAATCGTCAGATAGAGCTTGCCGCTTCGAAAAGGTTCGCGAGGCCTCCCTTTCTTTTGTTGGCTATCGACGTGTCTCTCACCATCGCACACGCCTGCCCTTTTGGGCACACTACGCTCGAGCGCCCAGATGATCGATCCCCCGACCGCCTCTAGTGATATGTCGCTTAAAATTGACTACTCGTGTGGAATGTACAATTATCAAACTTTATTTTCCATGCCAGGGTACTACCACGTAACTTCGTAGGCGTTTCGTGGAGAACAATCTCGTCAGTGCTTTTCTCACGAAATAGACGAAGATTATCAGTAGTGAAACGTACTGCATCCAAGCCCACTTAACTTCTTCCCAAAAGCCCGGCCGATAATTGATCGCCTGGGTTGCGTAGAAAACCTTCGCTCTAATGCTCAGCGGTTCGTCTTTGATGAATCCTAATTTCGGCAATGTTCTCAAATTTGCGATTTTTCCTGAAACTGCCAACACTTGGATTTGAGCATGATTTCTTAGAAAACGTGGCGAATTATATACATTACTTACGTAATTTGTCGGTGTTTTCTGCCAACAGGTCAGGCAGGTTAAAAGAATTCAAGTCGGTACTGTTGTCATTTACGCAGTATAAACCATCGTGTAATAAAACATCATTTTGTCGCAGCACCAAATCCCCAAAAAAATCTAATTCCTGAACTTCGTGAACAACGGCGTGTTCTATTACAGCCATTGCTTCGATAGTTATGTGAATATGTTCCTAAAATGAAGATCCATTTAATGTCCATTTAATTTAGTTTTTTATTTTTTTATGGCAATTATTAACCTAGGCATACCTTTAATTCGTAATCGAAAAATAAAAGTAATTTCAAGGATCTGATTGGCTTATTTGTATAAAACAAAACTTCAAACTTCAACGAATCTTGCAGACCGTTTTTATCGCTATCTATTTCCTGCACCTTTAATATTCGCAAAACGTGTTTATTTAACATTTTTGAACATATAAAAGTTGAGTTGATTACCTTTACGATATTGCAGTCATCTTTGATGATGTTATCTTTGTAGTGAGAAAACGTCGAACAAATTAGAGGATTCGTGTTTTCCTGCTCAATTAACAAAAAATATTTATGCTTGAAGTGTACATTGGGCTTCTCCCAGTAAGTTCGAGTTCTAATCCAAAACCCTTAAATTACATTCGTTTTAGATGAACTGAATGAAGATCTCTTAAAGATTTGAAAAACATACCTCCTGTGTGATGTATAAAATATAAAGGTGTTGCTAACGTAAATACTACAGCAATAAATACAACTAATGCACTGAATGAACATAATCTTACTCTGTAAAAACATTTTACGTTGTTTGAATAGATATTTAATATAGGCATTGTTGTTTACAAGAGTTTAAAAGCAACTGTTTGATGTTCTCTTACTACGCGTTTCCATAGCAACGTTCAAAGTATAGTAAAAATGCGCAAATATACACACAGGTGTTTATTTTCTATTATTAATTAGACTTACATTTGAAAAATAATCAACAATCGAAAAATCATTCAATTGTAAATTAAATTTTCCTCAATACATCGTTGTAAATATATTTGTAGAAATTTGTAAATTTTCTAGATTTATAAAAATAAGCCACTTGAAAGTAACTTTATGTTTATATTTTAAAATCACAGTGTTTTTTTTGTAATGTATACATGTACTGTCATTAGTAGATAAAAAATCGTGCATTTATTAAATGTAAAAAAGCTTGAACTGATCTATAAAACATAAATTAAATGGTGTCATATAAATTTGGACAAAACATGTAAACAAAACACATGGTAAAAGAAATAAAATAATGCAAGGCACTTCAGCATTGAAAAAGACTATACATCGCAGTTAAGAGCTACTCCTAAGAAATCTTCGAATCCAATATTAATTGTACCAGTTAGTTCTGTATCCCTTCTTCTAAATTCCTCTGTAAATTGGTAAAATTAAATCAAATTTAGTGACATGAGTTATTTGTCTAGATTTGTAAGCCTTCTAAACTAGCTACCTGTAAACTTTTGAATTTGTACACATAGTACAATGAATTGATCTACAGTTACATTCCCGTTTTGATTACCATCATATCTCTTGATTAAGAAATTAATGAATTCTGGAGTGAACCTGTAACCCATTTGTGTGAAAGCTGCAGCAAGTTCCTCTTCTTGTATACTTCCAGAATTATCTCTATCGAAATTTTTAAAAACTCCTAGCCATGCATTTATGTAATCGAATAGTGCTTGAAATTCAGTTATGTCAATGGAATGCTTATTTTCTTTATCAAACATCCCTGCAAGAAATGATAAAGATGCTAATTAAGGTAAAAACAAGTATAGACCAATCATGATTTAAGAACTGTGTGTACCTATCATCAAACGACAAGCTTTTTCAGAGAATGTACCACCTTGTCCATTTGCTAGTACCCGTTGTAATTCATAACATGTAATTTGCCCACTACCATCTTTATCTGCTAAGGCAAACCATTGTTGAACTTGTGGATTTATTTGTGATGCACCATTTGGAGCTCCATAATTGTATCCCTAAAATATTTTGGTGGAATTATTTATAGAAGATAACAATGAAAATTATTCAATACAATGAAGACTTACTGGATAAGACATGATTATAGTTGAATAAAATGTTAATCAAAGTGCTAAGAAATTTTCGTGACCTTCGAGATTGTAGGTTATTGCAGTTTTGTAATATTGTAGGGCGTTACGTCCTGTTTTTGCTCACTGCTGGGTGGTGCTGTTGATCCTTGATGCCTATTGATACTGTACGCAATCTATATAGGTATAGCGTCTGCAGTTCTCGCTAATTTAAAGCGAGTGTGGCTAACCTTAAAGACGGATTTGCTACATAAATATTTATTGACAAGTAAGGCCATTATATTTTGAGGGGTTATATTTTTATTAACGCATGTAAGGGAGCGTCACCTCTTTTGAGTACATATTCAGTTTGTCTACGTGATCATTTGATTATGTTTACGGTACATACATTAATAATTTCACCAATCACGCGTCAAAATTCTGTCGACGAATGCAAACAAGCCACTGACAATAATAACATAGATGTTACTCGTTTCAGACCATGTGGCGTTTATTCGTATGTTGTTTTGTTCTTTAAACATCACCAATGGCAAGCAAAGTTTTGTTTGATTTGAATTATTTTATTGCCATTTTTTTGGTTATTCTTAATCCAACAGCTGTAAGTTCTGGTTCTAATAAAGTGAAAAATAATGTAGATTCTAACGTAAAAGGTATTGATTTATTATTACCAAATTTTTTCTAAATAAATGTAAGCACACAATTAGCTTTCAGAGTTCCATATTGCATAATTTTATATATATGTATACTTATAACAATGATTTAATTGTAGTAATAAAATATTCCAGATCCTATCAAAGATTATATTCTTTGTCGATTTTGTGGGGCAGATCTTGCAGATCCAAGGAAAATAATAAATCATTTGAGTCCTGCAGCTATTGTTCTGACCAACCAAACACTTTTTGAACAGAAAGGCGTGGAGGTACAACTATTGAAAAACCCAGTAGGCATCCAGTTTTACTCTATAACTTTGTTAAATACAAAGTGTGCAGCTGTTAACAATGTATGTTCTTCATATGTCAATGAATTTATTAATTTTTAATACAGTACATGAATGTTAATCATAAAAAATTTAGTGGCAGTACGACTTTAGTTGGTACCCTGGATTCGCTTGGAAACCATGTATTTGTGAACAGTGTAGAACTCATCATGGATGGTATGTACAATATTTAAATAAGTAATATATATAATATAATTATATATTTATACATTATGTGTTATATATAACATAAATATATATAATATGTAAAATAATATTTTTAAACTAAGTTTTTAATTTTTTCTTCGTATTTCACATAGGTATTTTGAACCGAAAGATGCTGCAAGTTTAAATTTTAATTTTCCCTCAGGTCAAGGATTTTATGTGTTAAAGCTGAATAATTTACAAAGTGAAAATTGTAAGCATATTAGTGAAAATTAAGCCTAAAATTGTTACATAAATTATTTATTTAGAAAAATCAACAAAATTTTCTATTTTTTCAGTTGCTAATTCTCTGATTGTTACACCAAAGTCATATTTAAATTGATTACAATGGAACTATCCAAAGAACAGATTGAATTTCTTGAAAAATGTGAAGAAGAATTTAAAGATCGTTACACAGATAAAGATGAAGAATTTATGAAAATTAAAATAGCGGATGTTGCAAAACCCCCAATCGTTGAGAATTGGTTCAATGGAAATCAAAGACAAAATAACTGGAGTCGTTCAAATCAAGACAGACATTGGCATGATCGGGATAGAAATAGGCAGAGAGATAGGTATAGAGAAAGAGATCATTACAGAGATAGAGAAAGAGAGGGAAACAGCCGATATGCTGATAAACATCATCTTTATCAAAGAACTAAACCATGGTAATAGAGTGATTGGTAAATAACACAAAAATGTTAAATAAACAATTTTTCATAAGTGAAAATATTACATGACAATGTTTCACCTTGCACACTTTTTCAATGGGAATTGTAAATTGATCTACATTTTTTAAGGATGAAAATAAAAGGATTGGTTTGTTTAATAAAATATATATGTGTAACTGTATTCTTTTCCAGTATTTCATTTACAAAAAATCTAATTACAAACGTAAGATTTGATTAATGTACAAAACTTAAGATTTTTATAATTAAGTTGTAAAAAACGTTTATATATTTTAACAAGAAATGCAAATATTCTTGTTTTTTTTCAAGTCAGTATGCACTTTCTCATAAATTTCATACCTATTAATTCTTAAATATACTACAAGCATCGGTATATTTTACATTCAGGGCATAATAAAACAGTCTCTTTTACGATATAACTAGAATTTCTTTACAAAATTGTACAATGATATTTACAAGAAGGCTCAACATCGTCAAATAAAATGTGGCTTTTTAAAAATATAAAATTAACCAATAGTTTTTCTGTTGTAATATTTACAGTATGTATAAACGTAATACCATTGTCCATTTGATTCTCAATTTCACTTCGTATATTTGACAACGTTAACTTGTAGTAGAAACATAGAGATCCGTTTAATGTACAAGACTCGATCATCTCTTGCAACGCTAAAGAGTAAAAAATTGTCCTTCATCCGAATTTGTTGAACCAGTATAATAAACTGACACTACCGCATGGCGCAGTATTTACCGAAGACCGCGTTATCACAATAAAGTATTGTTCAACCTTGCCGCTGCCCGCAGCTACGTAGTTGCACTTGGTAAAAATAGCGTTCATAACAAGCCTGCACTAATGATATGGGGGCGGGCAATTAACGCCAGGATGCAAAAACTGGCATTTGTCGCCAACGCGGCAAAAACCATTCTTGGAAAACTGGCGACACACTGGTGGCTGCTTGCCAGAGCCCCTCCAACCTCCTCCTCTCCAGGGCATACCCCTCGGAGGACCGCCTCTAAACCAGTTGGGCGCGCCTCGGCCTCTGTTTCCATGCATCGGCGGTCCCCTGGGGCCACCCTGGAAGTGAGGACCAGGTGGCCCCCCAAGACTACCGGGCGGGCCTCCAGGGCCGGGTGGTCCGAACATTCCAGGACCCGGTGGGCCTTGGAAGTTATTGAATCCCATATCATCGGATCCCATCATGTAGCCCTCCTGGTTGTACATGTGAGGAGGTGCTCCCATCATATTTGGTGGAACCATCGATGTGCCGTCGATGCCCTGATAATTGGCGGGCATGTTGGCCATGGGCGTCATTGCCGGATCGGGCACTGAAACTATTTTTCCATCGCCAGTTCTCCAGCCACCGCCACCACCAGTCGTAGGTTGCATATTATTTATCATTTCAGGAGCGACTTGATTCATCGAATTCATCATTGGCTGAACCATCGACACCAAGGGGGGCTGTGCTCCCATTGGTGGAATCATTTGTTGTGTCTGCTGCTGATTAGTGCGGAACGGCGGAAAGAAGGAGTTTTGCATGATGGTCGATGGAGCAGGCAATTGAGGTTTCGGTTCCGGCCACGGAACATTAGAAAAGTCTTTTTCGCTCTCCTTGTTACCAGTAAGGTCGTCAAGCGGAATGACTTTGGGTTCGATGACTATTTGGTGACGCTCTTCGTCTGGTTCGGCTGCCGAGTCCGGTATCCTGTTGAAAAGCAAATAAGAAAATTTTGTGAAAATCAAAGGGACATATAGCGCGCATTTCAGCGGCGAGGCAAATCAGTTTTATTCCAACTTACATGCTGCGATGAAAGTATAGTGCCTGAAGAATCCCTTTTTCACGCGCATACTGAATGTCCTTTTCTCGGCTGTCTTTACCAGGTTCAACGAGCGGGGCCGGCAGATCTATGGGAATCAATGGCTTCCACACAGTCTTTTCTTCCATGATATCTTCGCTGTCTGTTAATTTAATACAGATCAACTTTAATAATCAATAATAAATAAGAAAACAAATTATGGCTTTACCCTCGACATAACTTACTTAATTTCCGAGCCATTTGGAATGCTTCTCTTTCGTTCATTTTTTCCATTGCCTTCATATCGGTAAATGTTTTGGTAACATTAACTCGCTCAGTCTCATCCAACTCAAAGTAACGTATGGACTCTAAATCGGTTTTCCATTTCAAACTTTTCTTCGGTCCTTTGCGTTTTTGTAAAAGTAACACACTTTTCAATACTCCAATAGGTTTGTTTTCAACTGTAGCTTGTTCTTCTTTCTTGAGAGCTTCACTAACAGCAGCTGCTGGATCTTCAGCAGAATCAGAACTCGCCCTATCATCGAAGTCGTTTTCCGGAGTTGGCGCTAAAAAAATACGTATCGTTAACTTTATTTCAGTACAATTTCATTTTCAATGTGGTCGATTGCGTCAAGTTACACTTACTTCGACTTCTGTCTTTGTTCGTGTCATCTGTTTTTTCTTTACCGATTTCTTCATGATCTACATCGATTTCTTTGGCATCATCTTCACTTTTTATCTTTTTTGTCTCAACTTTTTCCTCATCGGTCTCCAAGGTATCTTGATAAAACTGCAAACATAGATGTAAATAAGGAGAAAGATTAAAATTTGGTTGATGAAAACGTTGTAAATTATTCAATACCTTGAACGTAGGCTTCATAGCTATAAGCGATTTATCTTCTGCTTCTTTAGTTGCAGATTGAGCGGTGACGGATGGTGACATTGGTGACGCCGGGGGTGATGATACATCGCGATTATTTTCACCACTATTAATATCCGACTTTTTGGAGTCGGGTTTGTCGTCCTTCGAAATAGAAGTACGTCGTTTTCTCTTCCTCGGCTCTTTACTTTTTGTAGATGCCGTGAGGGCGTCCATAAACATGTCGCTTTCTTGCAAAAACATCACTGTAATTTTTAAAGAGTAAGAACAATCAGCGACATTCGCAAATGAATACAGTTTAATTTTATATGAAGAAAATGGGCTTTGAAGAGCAATTGGTGCAAATTTTCCTGAAAATAAATGAAAGTATAAGGATTTTATGAAATTAATTGGATGCATGTGGATCGTGTCAGTCAAATAAAGCTATTTAAAACTCAAATTTGCAACGAAATTTCTTAACTGTTAAAAATAATTTGGAAACGTTTCTTCTATTTTCCATCAATTAATTTAAAGTGATTATTGGTAATTTTATGAAAGTAGACTATTAAAAAGCGTCTGCTCATGAAGTGTCAAATTTTATTCTAATGTACACATGCATAGGCATTGAAAACAAGAGTAAACTTGTTTAGTTTGTATAATTCTTTTATTTTAAAATACGAAGCGAACAGTCGGTCGCACGTTTAGGTGCTACTATATCAGCCAACGAGACGCCGATTTTTGTAAACCTTTTAGTGTATACGTAGAAATAAAGCGAATATATCATAAGTAATACTATAGGTGTGCTCAACTCGATGTTTTATCGTCGATCTAAAGGCAATCTAAAAACTATTATTTTGAAATACGGATACAGTTATGTGTTATTGTATCGATTAAAAACAAGATAATAATAGGCACATTTTTTTTATTCGGTGTAACGTGAAATTTTTGAATATTAATAAAATCCGAAAATTCACATTAGCTACAAAAAAATCTTTAATTTGTATATTAATTGACGACACTAGCTTATTCAAAGTGTAATAATTTTAAAATTCATTATTTGTTTATTTTACATTGAAGCGTATTAGTTTTCGAAACAGCGGTGGCTACAGTTTCAATTAAATGTTATCGAAGTAATCGTTTTGTAAGATTGATATTGAATGAAATTGCTAAGGCGGCAATAGGAATATTGATTGCAAGACGAAGGAAAAAAAGCATTGTCGAGTGATTATTAAAAGAACAAAAGCGCGTTGAGGGCGGTGATAAGGGGATGACATTGGAACACGTGCGCGGTGGCCGGCGTCGCAAAAGCATCAAGTGAGAGCGGCCGCGTGCTCTCATTCACGGCCTACGAGAGAAAGAGAAGGAGAGAGAGAACAGTCAGCGCCGTTGCGCAAGTGCGCCGGCGATGTTCCACCACTCGGCACCAATAAGCGTGCTGCAGTCCTGGCAGCCTCCGCCGCTTTATTTGGCACTCTGCTACTTTTGCCTCTAACGCCGTTGCTTCACTCTCGGACCAGCAGCTGTGGTGGCTTTCCTTTTGCCTCTCTCCAAAAGCACCGATTGTTCGTATATTCGGTTGCAGCCAGTTTCGCGTGCTTTCGTCCACGGAAAAGCTCACGCTCCCGAGACGCGACATTTCTTCGACAACTCTAAGTAATTGCTCGTCGAGTCGTTCGCCAAACAGTCGAAAGCAAGGGATTTGAAGAAAAGCTACGGCGATCCAAGACAGGCGGGGACTTTCCGCCTTCGACTGATTGCAGCATTTCCTCTCACTTCTCTTGCCGACTCGTCGGGACTCCCTTTTTTCTCTCCCACATCATTTGCTCATGGAGAAAAAAAAAATCAAAACAATGCCGCTCGTGCATATATTCTTTCTCGATCGCGAGCGCAGGCCCCACGTCACTGCTTACGCATGAAATTGAAATGAGAGCATTTCGGTACCTCCGACAATACTAGAAGCATTCCGTCCGCAATAGCTTTTTAAACAATTCTTTAAAACATGCACTTTTCTTACAAACATTTCGTTAAATAGTGATCAAGATAATGCCATCATCGAACATTGTTTTCATTGCTTATTCAAGCCAGCACCTTTCTAACGTTAATAAAGCAGATAAAAAAATATGTCAAGACTAATGACGTGGGTTTTACGCGATAGTCCAGTCAACATTCCATTCGCTCGTTCATTCGTATTCAGAGGAAATTTGGGATAGACTGAGCCCCAACGCAAAATTTCTATTCTCTTCGGTAATCGTGCACATTGGTATCATGCGGTAAGATTATTCATCAAAGGAAAAACAACGGATTAGAAGCTGCGCGTAAAAACCACGTTCCGGAAAGCTGTTGTACAACCGGTAAATCAAATTTGTTGGCGATAATTGAGGCCCCGCTATACACGTCTAGAAATTATACACACACACAATCCAGGGAGCAAATTTGTCGCGAATTGCCTCCAATGGTTTTTCTAAATCGCAAATCACAGGTATCTCAAGCAATTACTGTCAATGAACGTTGCTACCTAGATCAAGACTAATCATTTTACCGCGTGGCCGTTTACTAGTAAAACAGTTGAAAATCCGACTATGACTTCCAGCTGTCAGTTTGATTGTGACATGTTCGGCATTTGTTACGAGCGTAACAATTATGGACAGCTGCAAATGATCGTCAGGTTTCCGATTTTCCACGAGGAAACGGCTGCCTAGGGCATTCCGAAAATGATTGGTCGCTATCTGGCTAGCTAAATTTATCGATCGTAATTGTTTGATGTAACTATGTTTTGTAATTCAGGCATACCATCGGAGGCGAACCACACATCTTATCGCCATTGGTTACATGTCTAAAATTATATAGCGGGACCTTAATCAATGACGATATCTAGATGCGGTTGTCTATCCCGTTTAAATTCTTTTCCCTTTATTTACATGCATATTTCGATTAATAATGAAATAGAAAACATTTTCTACGAGCGTTTAAATATAAGTAAAGAGGCTACAACGCGTGTTGGTTTAAATTGAAAATTTACCGAGAGGATAGAAATCTGGATGGACAACATCAGTGTCTTTTTTGTTTATTCTTTGAGAAAGTATTGAACGAATGTGAAATAGAAAACCCAACAATTTAATTTATTTGACCAGATTTCTGATTGTTTATTGAGAATTCGTAAAAGGGTATACATATACAAGGGATTGAAAATGAATAGACAAAAAATTTGCTCGTTGGTGTCTTACCTAGATACCGTACGCACGTTAAAAATGATTTCAATGTTTATGAAACTCGCACACACATTCACTCTTGACTAGAAAACGATATTGCAGGTTCGTTCTTTTGAACACTTTTCATTATTACTTAAATAAAAGGCACAAGATTTCTTTAATTATTGTTGTATCGAAGGTTACCTGCAGGATTTTGGTCATTTTGGTCACTTATAAAAAAAACTGTTGCAGTGCTGATGTCTATACTTCTCTCGTCTTCTTTGCGCTCTGTCGACAGTCTTCAGAAACTCGACATTGAAGAAAGGGATTACCACGATATTACCCTTAAATTTTTTTAATAAAACTAATATTATGATGGGACAATAGCAAAAGCTAATCAAGTTTAGCATTATAATACCTAGTATGATATAAAATTATTAATATATGCTTTGAGCCTGAAAAAATTTGTTAAGTTATGAACAAAAAATTGACGATAATTTAAATAGAAATTAACATATTGTTTAAATATATTTCTAAAATATTGATAACGGAATTTTTGCACCAATTGCTCCAGGAATGGCCCACCTGCAAACTCAATATTCACATGTTAGAACAAAATCTAACATCAACAGATTTCACTCAACATTCAGAGAGATTACAATTATTTTTAAAAATACTCCTGAATGTCGGTGGTTTGTTCAATTCTTGTCTGTCAATAAGCCGAAAATTAAATATAAATGTACAAAGAGATATACATACACTTTGGTTTTGCTGGAATAAGTTTGATTCCTCCCTTTTTCTCATCACTTGGTGGTGTTGTAGGAGAATCCAATGAAAACCTGGCTTTTTTATCAAGTGGACCAGTCTCTTTTAATGGTGAAGGCCTTTTTAGAAGCAATTTTGAATGTAATACTTTCTTATCTACTACAATGTTAGGCTTTTTGGCTCCTCTTGGAGGAGGAGGTTTAACTTCTTCTTCCAAACCTGTTGATCTGAATTTAGAATTGAAAGTTTTAACTGTTTTCGGCCTTGAAGTTTGATCTTGAGAACTTTTTCTATTTTCAATAGATATGGAGATGCTTTTCTTTTCAGGGATCGTTGTAATTTTTTTGGATTCTTTATTTTCTTTAAAGCTATCTTTAGAATCTGTTGAAGACTTTCTGGAAGGAGACTCTCCTGATTTTTCTTCATCAGCTTTCTTCTTTGGAATTTTGCCCATTTTTGTACTCAAAGTTTGACTTGCAAGTTTTTCTAATGTTGCCTTATCTTTTTCAGCTTGGTCTTTTTTCAATTTTTCTTTTTCTTTTTCTTTATCACGCTCAGCCTTACTCTTGCTACTACTACTTGAAGAGCCTTTCGAAGAGCTAGAATGATGCTTATCTTTATCTCTGGAAGACTTTTCTTTGGAGCTACTACTGCTGCTACTGCTTTTCGAAGCGGATCTATGAGAACTAGAACGATGAGAACTAGAACCATGTTTGTTGGAACTGGAGCTATGCTTGCTTGAACTTTTACTAGAAGACAAACTACTTTTCTTATCCAAACCCTTCTTATCATCTTTTTTAGTGTGATTTTCTTTGTCACTAATCGATTTATTATCATCGTTTTTAACAATGTCCGTTTCATCACCACTTTTCAATCCAATAACTGTTGTCTCTGCTACCTCACTGTCATTGTTTTTCAAAACTGGATCAATTTCATTTACTTGACTACTGACACTATCATTATTTAATTCACTTTCTACAAAAGATTTTTTATTTTTATCTCTTTTTTCATCTTCTGTAGGAAGCACATTATTTATTACATCACCATTAATTTCATTAATTTTATTTACACTAATAGAGTTTATATTTGAGGCATCAGTATGAACTTGAGATAAAACTTGTTTACCATCACGTATGATAATTCTATACACAGAAGGTGTAGAATTACTTGTTGACACAGTTTGTTGTTTATCAAGCACACTAATATATGTAGGGGGTTGAGATTTTTGAGGAGATGTTTTTATTGTTTGTTGTACAATCAATGAATTGTTTATAGAACTTGTTAGATCTGGAGAATCACTTGATTGGACTGTCACAGCACTTTCACTATCAACCTGATGACTAGCAACTGATAATAGACTTGCATTGAATTGTAAAGGCTGATTAGTTTGTGAAATAGAAGATGGTGGTATGGGAGATGTAGGATTGGCTGGCAGATGACCAATATTTGATGAACTAGCTTCTCCTTTAACCATTTTTAACCACTGCTCTACAATTCGACTTGCTAATATCCTAACATTTTGATGTACTTCTTGCTTGGACAGTCCTTTAATTAATTTAGGACAATCATTACTTTTTAACCTGTCAATATTTACTGGACATAGCAATATGAGCTCTAATAGTTCTTGGATAAGAGCCCAATTTTTTGCCTTGATTCCATCATTAAGCCATGTATGTATCAAATTCCAGCCATTTTCACTCATGAACCTGTAACCAGAAAAAATAATTTATAAATAAAATTTTCTGTGTTAAATGTTATAAAAATTTTGAATAAGCAAGTAAAGTGGTATGGAATACTAAAGAATGTTACAATTGTTTAATTGCTTAAACAAATAAAAGTATATACACAAAATAAGTAAAAAAAATAATGTGGAACACACATCAGTAAGTTCGGCCCATTGATGGTAACCGCCCAATGGTTCAGAGTTCCAAAATTTTAATCTTGCACACTTTTGAAATACACCACATTTTCATTTCACTAAGATGAAAATAAAAATGTGTCTCAGTATGCAAAACACTAATACTAAAAGCAAGCAAAAAAACATGTTTGAACTTACTGATTCAGCAGCTCAGGATCTGTGCACTTTAAGATTTGGATGTAGATACATTTTGAAACCAACTTTTTGGAAAATTTGGACATGAGGTTTGCCACACGAACAACTTCATCTTTACTCTTGATCCCACCATTTGGCCCCAGTAAGACACTGAGGCATTTGAGTAATGATAATGGATCTATACGTGGCTGAAATCAGAACAAATTTACATCAAACTAAATGCTGATTTAAGGACTGAAAAACTTTATTGTTTGTTCATAATAATATGATCGCAATTGAATTTTCTGAATTATTCAAATTTTGTAAAATTATGAAAAAAATAGGTTTAAAACAATTGCTAGGCAAGTGAAAATAAATAAGTTATCGATTTCCTTCTCCCCTTTCTGTGACTCTATCCAGAATCCAAAGCGCACGCAGTGGGAGGCGAAGCATTCGAAAACGTAGAGCAACGCGCCCTCTTTCGTAAAATTTGTAAACTCGCGTCGATAACGAACGAAACGGAAGAAGCCTTCTCGATATATATATATACATATATATAGGTATAGTCGTTGCGTGTAATCGAATAAACTATGAAAGAGAAACATTTTACAAATAATAAACTCACCATTTTGACTTGTTAATTTAAAAACTGCTTGCAATCTCAAGACATAACATCGATCATCGAACGACGGGGTCTGCAACTAAAGACGAAATTGATTCTCCAAGTTTACGTAATGTAAGCGACTGCGTGGCGCTCGCCGCCATTTTTGCTAACAGCTCAATAGTACGATCCTCTAACGAGTCTTAAATATTGAAACGACAATCTTTTCATATCAAACCCTGCAGCTTCGATAAATTCTGCTTTTCTTGTACAAAAAATAACTACAATTTACCAACAACAATCTCTAGAAATTGGCAGGCAGGCAAAGAATTGCCATTACGTCTTATCGATCCATAAGGAAAGACAGCGAGAGGCCAAATACAGAATAGCGCTCAATTGTTTGTAAATGTGATTGTACCGTATTGTTTATAATTTGAAAAGTAATAATAAACGTGATGTGGCTCAACGTAAGCAACTAAAAATACGACTGTAAATGAGAATAGAGCCAAGGATTAGTGTTCGCGCGCAAGGAAGGCTTAGTGGAGAGAAGATGAACAATGGCGTATTCGAGCGTACGAGCTCTCGTGCCCAGTGCAGACTCGCTCGGGAGACGGCCGACTGGCCCTCCACCACACGTTCTCCGTTTTCCGCTTGTGTTTGCCGCCCCTCCTGCTGTTGCTGCTGCCTCGTCGAACCACGACGAACTGCGCAGTGCTTCGCTGCGCATTCACTAGCAGCATCGACCAATCAGAGACTCGAATACACCAACTCGCCAACCAATCCTTCGCTACCTATACAAGTTGTCACAGACTGCTATTTTAAGAAAAGACCAACCAATATATATATGTGTATATATCTCTCTTGTAGCCTTTGTCAAACTTTAGCATTCTGTATTTTCCTCTCCCTTTCTTTCTCTATGACCCTACATTATCAATTTTATCTTCACTTTATCTCATCCCACTATAACTTTCTTATCCCCGACAACCAGTTGTTTCATTTTATAGAACAGTTACTATTTGCAGGTTCAATTAGAAAAGATTGTATTTTTCATCGTCTGAACCACGACTAACTGATTTTAAAATGAAAATTATTAGAGGATGATACTCGATAATAAATGTACAATACACTCACACTTTGTTTTTCAACTAAATATAAGATCCTTAAAATGGAATAGAAATATTCGCAGTGATGATTAAAGCTTAATAAAGTGTCGTAAACACGGAAAAACGAGCAAACGACAGGATCCTTCCATAGACGACGTTGCTTGAAGGACTAATTAATCGGTTTAAAGGAGTTCTGCTTAGCGATTACTTCTCATATTGCATACTTCCCCACAATGGCGAAACGACTAATTATGAATAATCGGGGATACCTGAAACATCAGAAAAACAAACAACGAAATCTTATATTTGGTATTGATCCAAACAATAGTTTACTGTGTATTTTCTCGATACACTGCAAAACATGTAGTGTTGATTATAACAATTAATCTTCTTACCTAGCAACCTACGAAGTACACATATCGTGTCGCACATTTTTCACTCGAACGGAAATACGTTTCCAGAGTCGCGACGTGGAATGTATCCACTTATCCTACCCCCTCTGATCCGCCGCAAATGCCGTGCCCTGTCTGCATCGATGACGAACAAGCCTGACTTTACGTGTCGCGTAACGTGGTTGGACGATGTTACGTATCTAGTCAACTGAACATCTTGTTCGTTGCTTCAAAGTATCTTACGATGTTATTTAGTACCCAAAATACTAGAAATACTCTGTAAATAATAAAATAAATAAAATTTACGTTCTTATTATTTCGATGTATTTTAACACTATTTCTGGCATAACATGTGTTGATTAGCGTTGTCTTTATACGAAGGCGGAGGACAACTCTAATCAAAGATCTATTTTCTAGTTTTTAAAAATTTTTATTAAAAAAACTACTGCGCATAATTGTTATATTCTATATATATATATGTGTGTGTATGTATATATATAGTTCAGTCGATTTTATTATAAAATGATAAGGTACAATTGTAAACATTACGAATTTTCCGTTTGTTCTTTGCGCTATATTTGAACAATGTATTGAATTTAAATTTATATTGTGCGAATAGGTATATCATAGAGTATGCGTTAATGTTTGAAATATACTCTGCGATCTGCATGACATGACACTGTATACAAGTAACCTTATCGCCGGCTTGACAACCAATCCATTATTACAAATACATATTTTTGTGATTTAGTTTGCTATGGAAAATAATTATGAGCATAACAGATGATGATATATTTAATTTATAATATGTTTTAATATTTGAAAGAGACCTCTAGCAGTATGACTCGATTACTTATTTTATCAATTTTTATAATTTGTTATCTACATTATTGTGTTGAAAGTAATATAAACGATATAGATGCACTGAAAACATTTGTGTGGGGCCCAGGATTACATCCTGAGGACATTACATTACGAGCGAGATATATTTATTTACAACTTGTAGATAGCAAAGGAATCAAGTTTGTATACTGTTTTTGTTACATATACTGGAAGTCAAAACTAATTATGACATAACATATTTTACAGTATTACAGAACCAATAGAAGACAAAATTGTATCATTTGCTATAAATGGAATTACTAAGGACAAAACTCCTTGTCGTATTTGGCCACAAGTTTTAGATTGCAAAGATGCAAGTTTCATTTTTCGATATCGAATTTACAATACCTGTTTCAATCTCAGTATCATTATTAAAGTGAAAAACCAAATTGTACCATTACAGAAGTCATTTTTCAAAGGTGCAGTTTATATTATTTAACATTAAAATATATAAAGTATAATTTAAGTAAGTTTTATGTTTTTACTTGTAGGCCCAGTATATGAAGAAGAATGTTACTGTCCAAATACATCAGTACAATCTTGGTTAAAAAATAATTTTTGCAGCAAGAGTAAGAAATTGGTTAATGAAAATCTTATGAATTTTCCTCGTGTGAATTTTGATGTTTTACGAGATAATTTAATATCAACATTCAACAAACCAAAAAGTATCAGTATATGCCATTATGTTGTCAAATCTAACAATGTACTTTTATTTTCTTGTATATAAATATATAAAAACAAAAATGAATATATTCTGTATAATTTCAGGTTCATAGAAAGTGTTTTGGAGAACATGTCGGGTTTAAAACATTTTATGATGCAATTTTACTTTCTATAACAAGAAAAACTGTATTACCAGATGTAGAATTCTTTGCAAATTTGGGAGATTGGCCTCTGGTTGAAAAGAATACAAATATAGAAATGTTTCCAATTTTCTCATGGTGTGGGCATGAAAATTTTAATGATGTAGTTCTGCCTACCTATGAGCTTACTGAATCATCTGTAGAAGGAATGGGAAGGTGGCTTACATGTCTTAATCTCTATTAATTTTACAAATATTGTAATTTTATTGCAAGATTATGCATTTATTTGTAGAGTAATGTTAGATATGTTGTCTGTACAAGGCAATACAAAATTGCCTTGGAGTGAAAAAATTGAAAAGGTGTTTTGGAGAGGAAGAGATTCCAACATGCAACGTCTAAATTTAATTGATATAGCTAGAAAAAACCCTTCTCTCTTTAATGTGTCAATGACAAATTTCTTTTTCTCAAATGAAGATCAAATAAAAAAATATGGACCTAAACAAAAGCATGTTAGCTTTTTCGATTTTTTTGAGGTGAGTAAATAGTAACTCAAAATTTTAAAAGTATCTAATATTTTTATTTACAAAAGTGATTACATTTTAGTATAAATATCAACTAAATATTGATGGAACGGTGGCAGCATATAGATTTCCCTATTTACTCGCAGGAGATTCTCTAGTGTTTAAACAGAATTCAAAATATTTCGAATTTTTTTACCAAGATTTTGAAGCAGATAAACACTTTATTACAGTCAACAGTGATCTGTCGGACTTAATCGAAAAAGTTAAGTGGGCAATGAGACACGATGATGAGGCCCACAAAGTTACAAAAATAGCTAGGCAATATGCAAGAGATAATTTAATGCCTCAAAATATATTTTGCTACCTCGTTGCTTTAATAGAAGTAAGTATACAATTTGTATTTAACATTAAAAGATTGAAAATAACAATTTTACCATTTGTCATCAGGAGTGGAGCAAACGTATTCAAAACCCTATAAATATATTTCCAGAAATGGAACATGTTACACAGCCAGAATATGAATGTGAATGTACAATTAATGAAGAACAACAAAGAGATGAACTTTGAAAATCACTTAAACAAAGTTGACAGACTTTACAATAGTTTAATTTTAAATTAAATGTACATATTTATCTAATTGTTTACAAAGATTGCTTATATTACACAAAACGAAAAATAAGAGTGCTATTATTAAGCACGTTCGAAAACTGGTCATTCAATCTTGAATCACTCGAAGGGAATGTATTACAGATTTCATTGCAAATGGAACATGACATTAATTACATGTATAATTGAAGATAATTGTTCTTGATTAATTTGCTTACAATGAAAAGTGTATCAATAATGTTGTAGTTTTTAGTATTTTCTCAGATCATATTTTACAATTCACTCTATAAAATATGTTGTGATATACTTCATTGGTAATAAAATCTATGGTTCCTTCTGTTCTATGAATGTAACACATGGAGTAAAAAGAAATGTATAATTGTTAAAAAATTAATTTTATACAATATGTTAGTGTAAACGTGAATGGTAAGAACATGCCTCGAAGTTTGTTGTGAGAAGCCAATTTTGATTCAATTTCATGAGTGTACGCTCATCTATTGTGGAGGCGGCTGGTAGCCATAACCAGCATATTGGTTGGGAGGAGGGCCTTGCGGGCCTGGCGGTGGAGGCATGTGACCGGTAGGTGGTCTCGGCGGGTGATAATTCTGAGGAGGGTACTGCGGGTAACCATAGTGCTGACCTGGCTGTGGAGGATGAGGTGGGTAAACTTGAGACTGTACACCTGGTGTTGGAGGAGCGTAGGTTTGCGTCGTCGCTGGGTGAGACTGCTGTGGTGGCCCATAGCCAGTCGGCGGCTGCGGCTGCGGTTGCGGAGGTCCTCCAGGGCCTTGGGACGGACCAGTGGGCGGCTGCGGCTGGAAACCTGAAGGGGCAGGACTAGGAGATTGTTGCTGCTGCTGTGACTGAGGAGGAGTCTGAGATGGAGGCGCTTGCTGTGGAGATTGATGCGGGGATGGATGTGGCGACTGGTGCGACGGCGGCGCTTGGTGTTGCTGTTGATGCTGCGATGGCGGATGTGGCGACGGTTGCTGATGTGGTGGATGTGGCGATGGTTGCTGATGAGGTGGATGAGGCGATGGTTGCTGATGCGGTGGATGTGGCGACGGTTGCTGATGCGGCGGATGTGGCGACGGTTGCTGATGCGGTGGATGTGGCGATGGTTGCTGATGCGGTGGATGTGGAGATGCTTGCTGCTGATGAGGGGGGTGGGAAGACTGATGTGGAGGCGGCTGGTGTGGTGGAGCATGGGGCGCTTGATGAGGCGACTGATGCGGCGGTGGTGGTGGCGGCGGCTGATGAGGGGGCTGGTGAGGCGAGTGCACCGGATTTCCCCAATTAGGAGGTGGTGGTGCTGCTTGAGGATAAGTACCTTGTTGAGACGTTGGAGGAGGTGGATTGTTGGGAGTCATTGTTTGTGTCGAGGCAGATGGCGTTCCGGTGGATTGGCCGCTTTGTACATAGGTATTTGCATTACTTGTAGTGTTAAACGGAGGTGCACTCGAAGTTGGGCCGTACTGCGCCGGTCCACCGCCTGGCTGTTGCTGGCTTGGACTCGGTTGATTACTGTATGGAGGCTGCTGCTGTGATGGTCCGGGCTGCTGCTGTTGCTGAGGAGGTTGTTGTGGTACTGGGGGTTGAGTCTGTTGAGTATTTGACGTAGGCGGCGGCGGTGGCGGCGGATAATGTTGCTGAGGCGGAACGCTGTTAGGATAGCCTTGCGCAGAAGACGGCGGATAATTGGTAGCTTGTGGATTCTGACTGTAGGCATTTTGCGGTGGTGGAGGAGGAGGGCCTTGACTGGGGGGCTGTTGATAACTCGGCTGTGGGCTAGGACTTGCATAAGGCGGCTGCTGCGGTCCTGCACTTGGAAAATTCGGTTGAGGTGCATTAGATGGAGGATATCCTTGTTGATTTGGAGGTGGTGGTCCATAGCCTGCAGGAGCTTGATTGGCATTGGGGTAACCACCAGGCTGAGGTCCATAGTTGTTTACTGCTGCTGGAGGTCCATAGTTCGGTTGATTCCCAGCAGTAGGGTAGCCTTGCTGTTGTGGTGGTGCATTCGGGGGTCCATATTGATTTTGTTGACCAGCAGGTACATAATTGGCATTCTGGGGACCCTGGTAATTTGCTGTTGGGCCTTGATTAGCATAAGGTGGATGGTAACCTTGTTGAGGTGGTTGAGGAGGGTAATTTTGTTGTCCTCCTCTGTATGGCTGTGAGCCTGCTGGTGGCCCTAAAGAAGAATATTCAAATAAAATTCATCATTGCTACTATTTGTTGCAATTATTTACTAAACTTACGATTCATTGGTGGCCCTTGACCAGGCATCATTGGTCCTCTATATGCACCTTGTGGCATTGGCTGGCCTTGATTGAAGCCAGACATTGGTAATTGTTGCTGTGCATTGGGAGGTATTTCTCCCCCAGGACCAGCAGAAGCAGGCACATTGGGTGGACCTTGAGGTGCCATCATACCATGATGTGGTCCATTGGGTATAGTTTGAGGAGCCTATAGAAACAATAAAAGTATAAGTTGATAGTGATAAAAGAGATATATATTTTTTATCATCTTACAGGTAATAATGCTTGTATATTTTGATTTGCATCTGCAATAGTTGCCAAATATACTAAATTCCTGTGTAGCATTTGCTGATACCTGTCAAAATAATGTACATTCAAAAATGTGTACATTGAAACCAATAGCAAACTTATTCAACTCACTGTATACATTCTTGTGACTTTCCTTTACTCTGATAATCTTGTATAGTCTGTATAAGATGACTATTTTCATCCAGCATCTAGAAATAAAATGAATGAAATTACTGTGGAGTCTGCAATAGGTTAGTAAGTACGTTTTGATTTAATTTATATTCGTACTTTTTGTATTTGAGCTGGTGTGGGAGGTGGTCTACCTCGTTGCGCATAGGCAACAGACATTTTATTTAATTATTTCAAATAAATTAATTAAATATTTACTAAAGCACTTGATACGTTTGTCGATTCAAAAAGTGTCGTGTAGTTCCGAAATGAAAAAGTGAAATTCAACTCTTTCGGCGACATGTATTTTTGTCCGTACGACTAGTTGAGTTATAAACTTCTTGTAGTAAGAAGTCAAAATAATTTATCTATCCAGGTATGATAGTATTGTTCTCACAAAATTCACACGAAAGCACGAGTTTTTCTTGAAATTTTTTAACTGCAATAATACATCGAGACAACACTACACGTTCGCCCATTTCTAGACTCGTAAAGATCACAGAAAGCTTGGGAGAACAGCGTTCTTAGTGGCAAAAGCGCGAACTTTTATACGTCTGTTCATTTTTTGATTGCATTTCTGGGACATTCCAGACTATGACGATTAGCTTTTTAGGGGTAGGTTTTGGATTTTCTTGAAACTGGGTCTACATATTGCTTATGTAGTACTGTATTTAAGTATGGATTATTAAATCATTATAATAATTATATCAAGAGTTATAAACAATAATAGTGGACGCTCACAGTCCCTACGACGCCGATAAGTCGGCAAGTTTGATAGCAGCGCCGATGCGCGGCCGACAAGCGTCGTAAGGCCTGTCAGCGTCCACTATTATCGCTCATCGTGTCGCATCTAATGATCGTTCGATGAATTTTAAAACGGATTCTTAAAGATAAAATTTCAAGGAATGCAATAAAAAAAGAATTTTTAAAATAAAAATAACATTTTTTGAGATATGGGCAATTGTTTAAAAAAAATGTTAATAACTTTTGAAAAAAAGTATTGTTCACTCAATATTTTCAAAGTACACTCTTATATGCGTAATTTGAAAAAAATTCGCTTCAATAACTTAAATGGTTGCGGAGATATAAATTTTTGAAAATTTTTCGTCAAAAATTTTCAATTGTTTATAACTTTTGATATAATTATTATAATGATCTAATAATCCATACTTAAATACACTACCATATAAAACAATACGTAGACCAAGTTTCAAGAAAATCTGAAACCTACCCCTGAAAAGTTGATCGTCATAGTCTGAAAACTCTGAAATGTGTATTACGGAAGCCCAGTAGTGCCACTGAGTGAGCGAAGAGGATACTAACTAAAAGTCGCTTTTGGCTATAATGACTATATAGTCTCGTTATTGTGGATTGCCTTTCTTCGCGCTTTTACCAGCCACATCACGGAGCAAAAAACTTCCGCTCTCTCTGATAAGCTGATAGATCAACTAGAATAAACGTGACCACCTGATCACCTGGCCATTTCGTTTTTGTGTTGTCAATATTTTGTAAAATTTCTATGGCTAATCTTATATTGCAAGTAGTTGTAAATTAATAATTAAATTTGTAACAATTTCATTACTAGTATCAAGTTTAGGAGAATTTAGTCATGTGGGCAGACACAGTTCTAATTTTGTTCATTAGTGTATGCACTGCTCTTCTGGGTGAAGGTAATTTATTTATTTATTCATCTATTAAAATATTCTATATATCTATTAAAATACTTTATATTCACTATATAAATTTAATTACTTTATTTTAATATTATAAAGGTTTAACTTGGTTAATGGTTTATAGAACTGAAAAATATCAAAAACTAAAAGCTGAGGTAGAAAAGCAAAGTAAAAAATGTAAGTAATTTGACTCACTTATTATTGGATAAAACCACTAGTTTTTCAGCTGAAGTTTATTTTATTTGAAAATAGTAGAAAAAAGAAAAGAAGCTCATGGAGATTCATTGGATAAGCAGCAAAAGAAAAAAATTGAGAGAGAGGAAGAAAGACTAAAAAATAATAATAGAGACTTGTCACTTGTCAAAATGAAATCAATGTTTGCTATTGGTTTTGCCTTTACCGCACTCCTGAGTATGTTCAACAGTATTTTTGATGGACGTATTGTGGCTAGATTGCCTTTTGTTCCTATAAGTTGGATCCAAGGTTTGTCACATAGAAATTTAGCAGGTGATGATTATACAGAGTGTTCCTTTATATTTTTATACATTTTATGTACAATGAGTATAAGACAGGTATTTACTGCTTTAATTTGTCTATTTTAATAAAGCTATTTATATATACAAATCAAATTCTACTTATAAAATTACAGAATATTCAAAAATTACTTGGTTTTGCTCCATCTCGAACAGCTAGCAAACAGAGTGGCAGTATATTTGGTCCACCACCTCAACAATTTAAATAAAAATAGAAGTACAAAACCAATTTAATTTAGTCTATTTTACAAAGCAATTATGGATGGAAAAATGAATGAATATGTATAGAGAGATTGTGAAATAATTAACTTGGGGTAATAAACAAAACAATTTTTTATTTATTTACAAATAGTTTACAAGGTGTTTAGTGTTTACCAAATGTTTGATTCTCTCATTGCCTCTTGAGTTATAAATCTATCAAATGACAGCCTAGTTAAATCCATTGCTACAAATTCATTATGTATAATTAGCTCTGCAATTCCTCTTCCAACTGCAGGAGCTTGTTGAATACCATGGCCACTAAATCCAGTAGCAAATAGCAAGTTGTGATAATATGGATGATACCCAATAATTCCATTTTCATCGAAAGTGTTGTATTCATAATAACCAGCCCATGAAGATTTGACCTTAAGAATTAAATAAATGTAGTTTGAAAAAGTTGACTTTATTTGATCATAAAATTAAAAATAAATAAACCTTTAAATTTTCGAAAGCTTTCACTCTGTGAGCAAGTGTAGGCCAAATACTGTTATCAAAAAATTCTAGATCAACATCCAAATTGTTTATAGACGGCTCCTCGCCATCCAACGGACAACGACCGCAAATATAATGATTATTTAGGCCTTCACGCCGAAAATAAACACCTGTTGGATCTATAGTCATTGGGGTGTTAAGCCCTGGACCATCTGGAGCGTGAAAACAATACACATATCTTTTCCTAAAAAAATAATTTTTTTTTCTATTCTTTTAGGCCTTGAAAAACTAGTAAATAAATTTACCTAGGTTCTACTGGCAAAGGAACGGACAATGTGTTTTCCCCATATCCAATTCTTGCCATTTTAGCTACTTGTCCACTGAATGCACCAGCTGCTATAACACATTTGCTAAAGTGTATAGGTCTTAGATTGCCATCCTCAGTTTGTACCTAAAGTTTAGATAAATTAAATGGTTCAATTTAACTAATATGTAGTAAAAATACTTATTATTATATTATTAATGTATACTTACAATCAAATATCCAAGCTCTTCATAATTTTCATTGTTGATTCCAGAAATTGTGATATTGTTATTTACTTTAAAATTGAAACCTTTGGCTTCTGCAATCACAAATTCAACTCCCATTGATATTGCTTTACGTTTCAAAGCTGTGACAAGCAACCACGGATCAAACCATCCTTCTTTTTCTAAGCCAAGACATCCAAGCTCTATATCATCTGTAGTGAGCCAAGGAAATTTATCCTTCAACTGATTTTTAGTCAACAACACATTTTTGGCTCCTTTGGAATTTTGTAATTTTGAATTTTTTTTCAATATATCCACTTTGTCTTCGGTAGCAAGAGATAAGTACCCATATGGATGAAATTGTAAATCAACCACAGGTTCTCCTAGAATACCTAGATATTTATTGGCGTTGCGTATAAATTCTGCACCAAACAAGGACATTTCAATATTTTCTTCTAAAGAAAACTGTTGCCGTACACCACCAACAGATAAAACACTGGATGCACTTTTATACTATGAAAAAAATACACAAAGATTTTATTTATTTCAATATGTTAAAAAAAGTAAAATTGTTAAAGCTCTCACTGTTGGATCTTTTTCTATAACTATAATATTTAAACTGTTTCTACAAAAAACTTGTAGCCAATAAGCAGTTGAGATACCCATTGCTCCTCCTCCAATAATAACTACGTCACAGTAATTTGAAAAAATTGGAGAATGTGGGCTATCCCAATCTAGTACTTTTCCTTTGTCGTTAATGGTAGGATTACTCCAATTTTTCCAAAAAGTTAATTTTCTTTTCAAAAGCTCCTTGTCTCTCTTGAAACATTTCATTAATTTTTCCTGAGGAGTGTCTGTCTTTACTGATAAATTCGGTACACTATCAGTATCATTTCCTCCAAGATTCTGTAAAATCAAACAAGTTTTTTCAAATAATGAAATAACTATTAAATTGTATTAATTAATCTAACCTTTGTTGAAAATAAATGGCTTAACTGCACACATGTCGAGTTTATTTGTGGACTACTTTTTCGAAAAAGCGAACGCAGCATTTTAATTGTTGTTTGTTAAATAAAAATCAACAAATCAAGTCTGTTCAGCTGCATGAACTGACAGAACGAGATACGTCGATATCAATTAAAAAAAATTAGAACGTTTAAATTCATTCTTGTATTAAATAACAATAATCTCCCCTCGAGTATCTCCTCATAAATTTATAGCTAACATTTAAGAATGTTTTTAAAAAACTGATAAGCTGATTGATGCTTGCACAAACATTTGACGCACTATGACTACATAAAACACGCACCATGTGCCTTAGCAAAAAATCAAACTATATCAGCTGCTTGAAGAAAATGTAGGGGCAAGCAGAGGACATCACGCCATTGGACGAGAATTTATAAAGATATGGCGCGAGAATCGTCATATCATTTTATTGCTATCGCTTATAGATATCGTAAATGCCGATAAATTTTTTCAGAATAACAAATTGCTGGTATTCAAATAGTGTTTTAATATGTAAAAAAATATTTATGAAAAAACTGTTGGATAATTACAAAAAAGGTAATTTTGTTTACTTGATACACATTCATTTACTCTGAATTTAACCAAATCAAATACAAAAATCATTATTGTTTATATTTATTTTTATTTCAAGGAATACTTTACACTTGGGTAAATAGCATATAAAATGTACTGAAAGTTCTTAGTTATATAAAAATGTGTTCGAAAAAATTGAACAATGCATTAAAGTATTTTTTTACTTGAGAATTGCAATGTACACGCAATTTATCTAAGGCACACAACATTTCATATATCTAATTACATAATTGATTGAAGAAAATCATAAGATATTTGTTGTACACATACTTCGCAAGTTTTCTTCAATGCTATTTAGTCAAATTTAATAAGTAGAATCATTATTACCTCATGTAAAAAAATTACTAAAATTTATATCATTTAAATTCAAGACTGCAAATTTTCAGCACGCCAGATGAATTATAAAGTAGTTTTTAACAATAACTTACGAAAACTATTAAATTCAATATAATTGTACAAACCTATATCTAATTTACGTAAATTAAATTTAGTCATTAAAAAAATGTATCTTTAAAAAAAATTAATATAGATTTTTATTTTTCTCTTCATTTAATGCAATTTCTGCTTTACTAACACTCTTTCTAATTTCTAAGCCAATCGCTGCAGCAAGCGGAGGAGGTACAGCGTTTCCAACCTGCCTATGCTTATCTTGTATATTTCCGTAAAATCGGAAACTATCTGGAAATCCTTGAGACCTGGCACATTCTCGTACACTTACAACTCTTGTTTGTTCTGGATGAAGAACTCGTCCCTTAAAAACAAAATAGAAATTTTTCTTACTCTGACAGCGCAATGAAAATTATATTAAATTATGAAAATTATATTAAAATTATACGGACAAAATAATCGAATAGAGTTGATTAAAAATTGAAAAGAATTTTCAATAATATTATTTTATATATTATTTTATATATTATTTTCAATAATATTATTTTATATAGAAAAAATATTATTTTCAATATTGTTACCTGTTTACCCATGGGCTCAGGATTGGTAATAGTGGTACTAAAGAAGCCATCCCACTCAATTCTCCCATACAGACCAGCCCAGTTGTTATGACGATTGCCAGTGTGAGGAAGACACCAGGGAATTAAAGTATTATCTTGTCTATCAAGAGGATTACAGGTTTTTCCTGTAGCACAGTTACAAACACCTCTTAACGCTCCAGTAGAACTTTTACCCGCTTTTTTATCATTGTAATTATACTTTCTGTAAAATAAAGCGACCGTAACATTTTAACCAATGTAATTTTGAAAAGTTTTAGAATCAAAACAATGTTTTACAATTTGTTACAATGTGTTCCATCGCTTAATGGGATGACAATATTTGGCAAATCGCGCCAATCAGATCCGCTCACAGTAGGAATGTGAGCCATACGAGCTTCAACTAATGCTCCTAAATCTTTACATATGTGATCTAATAACAAATTGTCACTAATTCCATTTCTAATCTGTAATTTTATAAAATATACAATCAATTTGTGTAACTATAGGAAAGTCAAATATACACAAATTTTTACCTTCTTTTGAAAGTGAGATAATGGCTCATTACCGTAGCTCATGGTATCGTCATTTTTTCCACTTTTAATAGCTGGCAAATCCGAGAGTGCATCTCGAATTGTAGTTACTTTGTACGGAGCTGAATCCGCCCAGTCATAAATTGGAAAATACTATAAGCATAAATTTTATTTTAAATTCAGTTAAAATTGTATTATTAAAATCAGCGTAAACGTAATATCACCTTTTTGTTATCTATAACAACATTTAAATTGCAGGCTGATTTGCTAAAGACATGAAGAGGATTGGGATAATTCGGAAGAAATTCACCTGGAGCGGCAGCTAGTAATATCATTCTGAAAAAATGAATTGTATAGTTGTTATTTATAAAATAAGGTTTAAAGTTGCTGGGAATACCTTCTACGTGTTTGTGGAACACCAAAGTTTCCTGCTTGAAGGATTCCAAATGTGCACTGGTATCCCATTCTTATAAGACATCTTAAAGTCAACTTTAGAACTAAACTCTTTTTAAATGTTACGAAATTCCGTACGTTTTCCATAATAAAGAATCGAGGTCGATAGTAATCACAGTACGAAAGATACGATACAACAAGTGAATTTTTGAATAGAGAATAGGCTCTGGAATTGAATCTGTTCATGCCACTAAACCCTTGGCATGGAGGTCCTCCACAAAGCAGATCCACTTCACCCTTTTGTGGTAAACGCTGTTTACCTACTGCAGTTTCACCCTAAGAATTATGTTAGCTTGATAAATTGTACAAAATACCTTCTTATAGTAGCAAACAAAATAGAAAAATAAATTACATTCAAGACTTTTTTCAAGAAAGTATTGCAATCTCCGGTAAAAACTGCAGCGTCAGGGTTATTTAGACGATAAGCATGAGCTGCAGCTTCATCTACTTCAATAGCCCATTTACTTTCACTGATCCCAGCCTGCTTTAAACCTTCAGAAAGTCCTGAAATTAAAGAAAAATCGTGCATTAGCTAAGATTGCAAAATATGACATAAAAACTGTAATTTTACCTCCGCAACCGGCGAACACATCAAGGGTTCTAAGTTTCTTCGAGATTGGAGCCCATTCTGGAGGAATGTCTATAAATTTGGATTGATGCTCTGCTTTTCTACTTTTTGATTTTAATTTGTCGCTTGTTTTGGCAATTTTTCCAATGCTACATGCTTTTGGAGGTGGATCATCAAATTCTTCATCCTTATTGATGTACATTTGAGAGAAATAAAAGCGGTTCGGTCCTGCCATTGACCATGCATCTATATCTTCTATGTTTTCTGAATATGTTAAATAACATTTCCCAGTAACACTGCTAAATGGGATGGTAATCTCTGGAAAATTAAACAAAGAAATTATAAAATAGAGATAAAAGAAGTGATTTACCTGTGGAAATACATACCTTCTTCGCTCCAATACAGAACATTAATATCAGATCGTTGTTTCAAACTTTCACTTTTATAAGTATTTTCTGGACGGTACATTTTTTTGACTTTAATATATAAATTAGAGGAAGCAAGTAATTTTACGTTTGTAGTAGCATAAATGTTTGTAATATAGCCTATATCGAAAGGTTCGGGTGTGTCGAAATTGGAACCTTTAATGCGATCATTAAATTTTCGATAGTACTCAGGAAATCTGTCTTCGTCAACTTGCTGTTTTGGTATTCTTATGATATTTTGGTAAGGAGGAGGATATTTAAACTTGAATGTTTTTGGTTGTAAATATACAACGCTACCTACACGGTACTCCTCATCTCTAAATTTAACCATGCCATACAAAACTTCTTTGCTACTTTTTTCTTCCAATTTCTCAAAAACTTGAGGTCTAGAAACAGTTTGCACGTTGGAGCATCTACTACAAGCTGCACAAAAACGGTACTTCATCTCTATTTTAGCTTCTAACTCTGGTCCAGGATCTTCGAATCTAGCAGTATTTGGGTCATAACGTTTTTGATAATAAAAAGAAGTAATGTCTTCCTTTGATTCGTCCATACTAGAGTCAACGTTGACATTACCTAAAATAATTAGAAAACAATTGGATAAAATGAAAAAATTCGTATATTACATATTTCGAACGATTATGAAAAATCATACCTAATTCATCCCAATTTTCAGGTGTTGATCTGTGAATTACCGTAGTCTTTGATTTAACATAAGAAATCGGCACATCTTGACAATCATCTACTAAAAACAGTTCACTGGAACTAGAAGTTTCCCCTAAAACGGTTTCACTTCCCCGCCATAGCCACGTCGCGTGAAACATTTTGATTCCCATTTTATTTTCCCACATATATATAACTTTTACAATTTGCAAAGGTACACTTGGATTTACAGATTCAATAAACACATAGTCATTTATTTCAATGACTTCAGAGTCAAGTTGAACAGCTTTATAAAATTCTCCTTTGGCATCAACACTAATCGGTTTACCCAACCATTCAATTTTACCAGTTCTACTTTTCAAAGAACCAAGCATTTTTCTATGAGCCAATAAACTTGGTTCTGCATCACCCTCTGCCGGATCTTGATCATCTGGATCTTCATCATTTGCTTCCTAACATTTAAAAAAATGAAACATAAATAATTTTCCGATAAAGTAAATAAAATGATTTACCTGAATTTCCATGTTTGGACAACGACGTCTTGTACACGCTTGCTTACTACGACCTGGACCTCCAAATTTAATCATATTTTTACAAGCAGCGCATTCTCCGCAATCAGGATTTTGACAATTTTCACACACTCCGCATCTTCGACGTTTAATAGTCATTGAATCTTTATTATTAGCTAGCTGATCAGGGAAAAAACTTTCAAACATATTGTTGACCAATTGAGTTGTTGTAGCCTTCGTCCAAGTTGCTTTTTTCTCTTTTTGTGCTTTTCTCATCAAACCTTGACGCCAATCGTCTTCTTGTTGTCTGGTGTTGTTGCGTTTCCTACCCTTCCTCATAGTTTTTCCTTTATTAAATGTTATTCCAGCAAGATTGATCAATGCTCTAATGCATGGAGCTGTAATCAACAGAGGATCTTCTCCTGTGGCAGATTCATCAAATGAAAGAATTTGGTCACAAATAAATTGGGCATGATGCAAGAGTATGTCTTCTGTGAACTTCGGTAACCCTTTTGGCATAGCAATAGTCTACAATCAGTTAATAAATATGTTTAACTATACAAATTACATTTGATTTACAATTCTACTTACTTGCAACTTGTTTAATAAATCTTCATATGAAGGACTTTCTTCGTCCAAAAGAAATTCTATAATTGTTTTGCTGACAAAACTTTTTTCTTTGACAGAAATCATGAAAGGAGCATATTCCTCAGATGCTTCCATAAGAACATAATCTCCAATTTCTGTACTAAAGGATAAAATTGGTTGTTCCCCTCCATCAAATCCACTAACCCACCATTCCACAATGGGACCTAAATCTTTTCCAGGGATTCCACCTTCAATTGAAGAATCATCTTCATATATTGGTTTGACATATCCAGAAAAGTAAATATTTATATTTTTCTCAATCAAGCCACCATCAAATGGGCATAAATGTCCATTTTTATCATATACACTATCAGAAAATTTAAAAGAAACATAGCACATTTAAATGAAATATAGCATTTATCAATTTATAAAATCCTATAATTTACCTAAACCCAGTAATTTTATTCAAAGCTCTTGCATCTCCTTCACTAATATCTATTTCATCTCCATTAAATAAACATAATTTGGGATCTAATAACACTGAATATTCGTCAACTGCTTCATTTGGATGGCCAATGTACAGTCTTAAATCTTCATCATTCAACTTTTGAAAACAAATGTCACAAGCAGGATCAACTGGTTTGCCAGATTTACTTCTGTTTTCATGAACTTTACTCATTTGTTTTTCTTTTATATCCATTTTTACCCGTTTGTTAGCTTGCTGCGCTTCTTCAATATTATTCTCATTTTGATTTTCTTCTTCTGCTTCTTTGCAATGTTTTTCATCATCGTTCCTCTGAATCGGTAAAATTTCTTTTGAATTCTCATCAGGCTCAGTGCCATTTGCTTCCACCAACATTTTTACTACGTTAATAACTGAAAGATATAAATGGCAATTACTAAATATTATATTTGAAATATAAGCTTAAATAGTAGTGATATACAATTATATTGTATTTACTAACCCAATAATAGGGTTCTAAAGAATTATTGTCGTCGTAAACGTGAAACTAAAAATGCGCTAAAATCGATAAATAACATAAACTGATCAAAATGAACAAAAAAAAAACTATATATATACGCCTTTTTGTAATAAAATGATAATATGCATACACTTGCAATTTCCTCGAAAAACTACCCAAACATAACCTCTAATTAAAACATTGTTCAATTTTGTTAAAAATTATCATCCAAGTTTCAAATATACTGGTATACAGCAATTTCAACAAGAAATAGAATTAATGAACTATAAAACTGTTGAAAATGATGATAAATACTAATATTTCTTGGTCTTATTAAGAACACTCATGAAAGCAAGCGCGAACTTGCTTCAGAATTGAACGCTTCTTCGGAAGTGAAATGATCGAGACTATATAGAGTACTATAAGTTTACTATATATTATAGATACACACACATACAGCAATTAACAGATATGGTCGGAACTATTCGGAACTTTCCGGTCATTTTCGATATTATATTATCGAAACGACCCTGGCAAAAAAATGATTGATTAAAAAAAAATACACCATTAGCTTCATCTTAATTTGTACCACCCGAAAATTGGTTTTTTGGAATTTGTACCCCCTCAACATTTTGAAAAAAAGCGGAAAGAACGATATTTCAGAAAACTCATACTCCTGGCAGAAAAAATGATTGATATCTTAAAAAAAAACCATTAGTTTCATTTTAATTTGTACCATCAGAAAAATGTTTTTCTGGAATTTGTACCCTCTCAAAAAATAGAGAAAAAAAAGATTTTCGTATGGTAGATTAGCAATTCAAATGAACGTATTACTGCGCATGTGCGGCGGAAAATCTTTGGGGAACGTGAGGTGGATGAAGGTGTTTTATTACTTAACACAAAGTTTAGTAATAATGTATTTATTCGTACTGTACAGACCAAAACTAAAATTAACTTATAACTTAAGTAGAGCAAGAAAGCAGGCGTGAATGCGCTGCGGCCAACTTGCTAGCGAGAGAGTGCGGAAGCCAGCTCCACGGCTCGAGGAGCTGCTTGCGTTTGTGCTGCCGCGTGGTGTCAACTCGTGGAGGCTTATCTGCCCCCACAAATCTATCTTCCAGCGAATAAATACATTATTACTAAACTTCGTGTTAAGCCATAAAACACCTTCATCCACCTCAAGTCCCCCAAAGATTTTCCGCCGCACATACGCAGTAATACGTTCATTTGAATTGCTAATCTGCCATACGAAAATCTTTTTTTTCTCTATTTTTTGAGAGGGTACAAATTCCAGAAAAACATTTTTCTGATGGTACAAATTAAAATGAAACTAGTGGTATTTTTTTTTAAGATATCAATCATTTTTCTGCCAGGAGTATGAGTTTCCGAAATATCGTTCTTACCTCTTTTTTCAAAATTTTGGGGGGGTACAAATTCCAAAAAAGCAATTTTCGGGTGGTACAAATTAAGATGAAGCTAATGGTGTATTTTTTTTTAACAATCATTTTTTTGCCAGGGTCGATTCGATGACAAAATTCTATCATTAGGTCCATGTCGTACCCATACGGTAACTGAGGTTCACTACCAAGTTAGAATTAATTTACGCCATCTTGTATTTTTATTGGATTTGGAAGTAAAAATAGTAAATATAAGAACACGGAGTGCGAACTTACTTAACCTAGTTACCTCGTGCTCGAACTTCAAAGGATTCGTAGTTTGTGTTCTTTGTGTTTATGGGACATTTAGTTTCCAGTAGTTACTTGAATTTACTTAAAATATAATATAATATAATTAGATATTTAATTAAACTTTGTTAAGATTCATTACAAGAAAAATTGTAGAACTAAAATCGACATGCCGGAGGAAGAAGAACAAAGTGATTCGGTGGAAAATATTAATGAAAATGAAAAGGTTATAACTTGGCGAGATTTGGTTGGTAGAATATTTTTATTTTATTTATTTTATATATTTTTTCTTTTTTAAATATGTAAAATCTTTGTTGATTCACAGGGTCTCATAGATAAACTCTGTGAAGCATGTCATGATTTAAAATGGGGTGTCCCAACAAAAATTCAAAGAGAGGCTATCCCTTTAACATTACAAGGTATTGCAAACTGTTATAAATAAAAAGTTTTATGAAGTGATCTTTTTTAATGTAATGCAATTATTTTAGGGAAAGATGTGATTGGATTAGCAGAAACTGGATCAGGAAAAACTGCAGCATTTGCTCTTCCGATATTACAAGCACTTTTGGAAAATCCTCAACGATATTTTGCCCTTATTTTGACTCCAACTAGAGAGTTAGCTATTCAAATTTCTGAGCAAATTGAAGCTCTTGGTAAAGATATTTGATCCATCTTTAAATAACAATAAGATAGTTTTTTTGGAGTAGATAATTTTTAATACAGTTTACACATTGCAGGAGCAAGTATTCTTGTCAAATGTGTTGTTATTGTTGGAGGTATGGATATGATGACTCAAGCATTGATGTTAGCCAAAAAACCACATATTATTATTGCTACTCCTGGTCGACTAGTTGATCATTTAGAGAACACAAAGGGCTTCAGTTTGCGTAATCTAAAATACCTGGTAATTTTAAATGATATCCCTACATCTACATTATAATAAAATGTCTTACACTATTATTTATTGAAGGTCATGGATGAAGCAGACAGAATTTTGAACATGGATTTTGAAGTAGAAGTTGACAAAATATTAAAAGTTATTCCAAGAGAAAGGAGGACTCTATTGTTTTCAGCTACAATGACTAAAAAAGTACAGAAGTTACAGCGGGCATCTTTGAGAAATCCAGTAAAAGTAGAAGTTTCCAATAAATACCAAACTGTGAAAACTTTGCAGGAGTATTACATTTTTATTCCAGTCAAATTTAAAGTACAACTATTATCATTTGTATTCTATAAAAGTATACTTTAACTCTTTTGTATTTAGATCTAATAATATTTTTATTTTGTAGGATGTGTATTTAGTTCATATTTTGAATGAACTGTCTGGAAATAGTTTTATGATCTTTTGTTCTACATGCAATAATACTATGAGAACTGCACTACTTTTACGTAATTTAGGGTTTATGGCCGTACCTTTACATGGACAAATGACACAAAACAAAAGAATTGCTGCTCTTACTAAATTTAAAGCGAAAAATAGATCAATTTTAATATCCACTGATGTTGCTAGCAGGTATATTTGTTTTGAAAAATAATTTTCCCATTCAAATTTTTTGAATTGTCATATTAATAATTTCTTTTAGGGGTCTTGATATTCCACATGTCGATGTTGTTATTAATTTTGATATACCAACACACAGTAAAGATTACATACACCGAGTTGGAAGAACTGCAAGAGCTGGCCGTTCTGGCATTGCCATTACCTTTGTTACTCAATATGATGTCGAACTGTATCAGAGAATTGAGCAACTTAAAGGTCAGCAGCTTCCTTTGTACAAAACTGAAGAGCAAGAAGTAATGGTTCTTCAAGAAAGAGTAGCAGAAGCTCTGCGATTAGTCAAGATTGTAAGAAATTTTTTAAATCTCTAACAGATAATTAAAATTTCATATTGAATAAAATATCAAATAATTTCTTTTATTTACAGGATATGAAAACTAAAGAAGAATCTAAACGAAATAGTAAAAGAAGAAATACAGAAGATGATGGTGATGACACAGAATTATCGACTGGCGTTAGGAAACGTTTTAAAGGAAAACAGAAAGGAAAGAGCAAAGGAAAAAAACATTGAAAAACATATTAATTCTAAAAAATTAAATATTGAGTTAATAATGTACATAGTAAATTTAATATTCGTTTCCACTTGCATATTTTATATCAATGAATAAATCACAGAAAAAATATTAAAGTATAACAATTTTGCCATGACCTAATAATCATTTTATCTTTATTTCGGTAAATTTTAGTTTGAGTAACTTTACTTTTATTAATAATACCACGGTCATTTAATTGTTCAAATGATACGACTATTTTACAATTATTTGAATACAAAAATTTTAATCTTTTTTTTTGCAAAAACTGTAAAAAAAACTACTTAAAAATAAACAAAAAATATAAACACAGTCATGAAAGGAAAAACGTAAAAACTAATGGTGTTGTTGATGTCAAAAATTGTTTTTAAGGAAAAATTGAAGGAAAGGATAGCGTCGGAAGACGTTAAAAATATTTTTCAAATCTTCCAATATCGTGTTAATAATATTATATTATTATACATATTAAACTTAAATATAGTAAAGTTCTGGGCAAATCATTTATTAAGTTTTGAAACAACAAAGCGGAAAATTAATATACTGAAAGTTTCTAATTGCGTATTTTATATCTAAAAATAAATTAAGAAAAAAGTATTGCATATTAAATTTGCGAAAACTCAATGTTGATTTTATATTTGATATCTGTGGTAAAGTTCAACTTGAGCAACATTTTATCACTTAGATAATTAAGAGTTCTTCAAAAGATAGTACTAAAAGCTCTGCAATCAGTCAAAATGTAATTAATTTCTTATAATCTCTTTAGAAAAAACATTATAATACTGAATTGATCCTAATAAAATAAATTTGGTTTACAGAATATGATATCCATGGAAATACAAGTAGGATAAACAATATAAACACGATGCTAATATTAAATTGAGAAAAGGGAAAAAGTATAGTATTCGTAAAATAAAATTAAATATTAGCATTAGCAAACGAATCAAAGGGAATATAAAAGAAGGGTAAATAGAAAATGATATTTAAAAAAGTCCTAAAGATAAACTTCAACATCGACATAACAAAGTTAAATTCAACTATTGTATTATTCTGGGCAAGTAATTTATTAAAAATTTTAAAGCAGTTAAGCAGAAAAATAATTATATAATACCGAATCTATAGCTTATACTAATCGAATGACGACTTAATAATGATTTTACATTTGATTATTTTCGTAAATTCTAGCAATATTACATTACTTTGATCAATCATAATATTTGAATAAATTTTATTAAATTGTCGGTATCTTATTGAATGCTATAATTTAATTATTGGAAAAATATCAAAGTTTTATTCATAAATATTAAAAAAGATGGAATTGTACGAATTTTCTCATTTGTCATATTGTTCGTATTACAATCGTGTATTCGAAAATATTCCTCGTGTATAATTAAGTCACGTGAGGTCGTCGTCAAAGATTGTAAAAAATGAATACTATATAGTGAAAAATGCTTGAATTCCACAAATGGTAACAAATTTTGTATGAAAGCGGAAAGAAATATTTTTACGATTTGCTTACGTAGTCTGCAAAACAGTTATTATTTTATATTCAAATATAAAAATGTTAAGCAATTAGACTTCTAAAATAAACTTTCACAAATTCAACTGATTTTCAATCTTGATGAACAATTGCTTACAAATTTCTTGTAACTTCTATACTTGTTTGATTCTTTAATTGTATATTCATATATGAGAAATCCTAATCAATATAGTTATATGCACTCTAATGGATGGAATGTTTATATATATATATATATATATATATATATATATATATATATATATATTACTTAGGTTAAAATGCAGTGATAGAATTGAAACAACGAAGGTTTCATTCAAATGAGAAATAAAATATATTCCATAATATTATTATTCACTATTTCTACACATTCTGTACAGTAATTCATTTTAAGGGTTTTACACCTCAATATACTTTATACAAAAAGGCTACTTATAATCTAACATTAAGACATACCATAGCATGTGTACTCGCCACCTAACCATAGGTATGGTAGATGGGATGCACTCATGTTTGTACTGGTATTACAGAGTCAGTCGCCAACGAGTACAACTTCTTCCTCATATTATCACACACCGCACACTATATATCGCTAAAGTGTGATTCCGGTGCTTTTCATATTATCAATTATACATACAATTTACTGTCCCCAATAAGCGCGTTCGATAACTATTCTCTCTTCAAAATTCTTAGTGTTTAATCTTGGAAAAGAACCTGTATTACTGCAAGATCGCAAAAACTGCGATGCTTCTTCAATTACTCATTGATTCAACGTTCTTTGACATATATTGCTAATAAATTAAAAGTGTAATTGCGAAAATATAGAGCTGTAAAAAATAATGTCTATCCACAAATGTTCAATCGTACGAATACAGAAATAGTGCATTTTTGGAGACTTTGATAATAACAGGATTTGAGATTAATTGAGATCTCTGTCCTCTAAGTACTTGTACTCAAATGTAAAGCCTTCTTTTTTTCTCTGTCCCCACTTTTCATAGTCAAAATAGATATAAGTGCCCTGAAATTGTCAAACATTTGCTATTAATTACTGTACGTGTATGTAAACTTTAAAAACCCAAAAGTATTCACCTGTTCGTACTCCTCGTTAATGATTTTCGGTTCTTCGTGCCTCTGAAACCACATCATGTATTTGGTATGGAACCTCCAGCTCTGCTTCTTCAATGCCTTAGCTGCCAAGTATTGACCTTTAGAACCTTCCATATAGTAAAATATGAAAAATAATGTTTCCGTTGAAAGACGAGCGAAAAAGTCCACCGTATCAATATGGGGAATCTGCAACTAATAACAAACAATGTCTCGTAAACACGGAGCATTCTACTTGCAATTTTAATCGAAGATGCTTCCACTTTTTTAATAACAGATACCTGCTGATAGTAGATAGGCGTAGGACAAGTATTCCGAGGCAAATACGGTCTTAATCGTTCTGAGTCCGAAGGATGAGGCATGTGATAGTAAGCAGCCTCCATCATTTGGAATTGATGTTGATGCTCCTTTTGTAGGGGTACCGGCCCCAAAGGTGCTACACCAAGCAACGGTGGAATGTGGGCTTCTCCGGTGGCATTGCTGTTACTGTTAATAACATTGTTCGGTTTGGGGCCATCGAAGATGCTCCTCGTTGGTTCGGATGGCTGGGGCATTTCCAAGCCCGCTCGCACGATTACTTGCTGGGCGATCGACTTCAAAGTGGACATACCATCAGGAAGTTTAGGGATGAGACCATTGGCAGTGGATGGCGCTGGTGAGCACGAATTTATAGGAACGGGCGACGATTGGCTGCTGATCGACGAGCGTGGCGACGACGAAGGTGGTGGCACGGGTGTCGTTATATCTACCTCATTCACATAGTTCTGGCTTTGCTGTTGCTGGTTGTGTAAAATGTGAGCCACCTGCGTTGGCGCCGGATTTATTAACTGCTGTTGCTGCGGCTGCTGTTGTTGTAAAGGTTGTTGCTGCGGTTGAGCTTGCTGAAGTTGCGGCTGTGGTGGCTGTGGCGCCTGTTGCATAGGTTGTGGCTGCTGTATCGGTTGAGGTTGCTGCTGTTGTTGCGGTTGCGGCAGCTGTTGCTGCTGCTGCTGCGAAAGATTCAGTGGCACACTGGACGCTACACTTGATGTTATCGTCGACGTGGATAATCCATTCTCAATACTGTGCGCTATAATTTGAAGATGCTTCGTTATTACTTGCGCGATTAAGAATTAATATACAAACGGATAGTCAAAAATACTTACGCGCTGCTTTATTAGAGGTAGTATGAATGGCTTGCGAGTTGCTATGAGAGGCAGCTACTGTGGCAAAATTGCCAGCATTAGTTGTAGCGAGATGATTACTAGTAGAACTCGGCGAGCTATGGCTTATCGATGTCATGGGAATGGTTTTGCTTGGAGTGCTTGACAATAACGTCGTTTTCGCATTGGCAGTGCTTCCCGTTGTTGGAATGCTCGCTTGGGAATTGACTAGAGGCCTGACTGCTGTTGGTTTTACAGGCTACAACAAAAGAATAATTTAGTTCAGTTCCGATTATTATTGCATTAATTTTACAAAATTACCTTAGTCTTTTTATCATTATCTGTAGAGCTATCACTCGAATGATTGTGCATTGTTGAACTCAAAGGAGGTGATGGTATTGGCGATGTTCCGGAGTTTGTGGATGTCGGAGTGCCGCCAGTTTCATTACTGTTATTACTATCCGTTGTCGCAGACGACGGTATTGTTACACCCGTAATGTCTACATCGTCAATACCAATAATATCATCGTAAATATATTCGTTCTCTTCAAAATCTGGCTCTTGGGACGATTCTATATAATATTCAACGTCATCTTTTATCCTTTTGATCTGCACATCAAGGGATCAAAACATGATTACAACTAGTTGAAAACTTAAACATATTATGTTGGAAAATATATTGAGATTTTACCGTATCAACTTCAACAGACATATTATCTAACATGCGCAGCAAAGTTTCCAGCTTTTTTATGTGATATCGATGTTTATCCAATTTTGCTTTGAGCTCATCCATTCTGTCTTGTTTGTCTTTGTCTAACCTCTTTTTCTTCCCTGCTAGTAAGGATTCTATTTCTGATTCAAAAGTATCAAGCTACAAAAGTAATATAAACAGGTTATTCAATCTTTCAAGCCCTATAAAAACAAATATTTGAATATTCATTATACCTGTAAATTGAGAGTATCTATAGAATTTGCCAACCAATTGCTAACTTCTTCTCGTTCTTTTTGGGCAGGATCAAGTTTTTGAGCTGCTCCTAGACCTTCTTTAGAGTAAGCCTTTGTCTTTGTCTCTCTTTCCACAACTTTGAATCTTTCCATTTGCTAAAATAAATTTTTAAACTATTTAGTTTGTTGCATCATTCATATGATAGAATATTTCAACTAAATATCTCATTAACTAACCGTCTCAATAAGTTTTCGGTAATCAAGCAAGGTACTTTTATCTTTGATCTCTCCTGAGGCAATCCAGCTTTTAATTTGATCACGTAGCCTCTGAAGCTTTTTGATCTCTTTTTTGAGATCAGCCTCATACTTCTCCTTCTGATTGCTATTGGTGGCATTGTGAACTTTTTGCCAGATATCTTCAAAAGTTTCAACTCCTTCTGTGACTTTCTTAAGGCACCTGTCAATTTCCCCTGTACAGAAATTAATGTATGTTATAACAATATAATGAAATTAATATAAAATTTCATGAGGAATGATTTATCCCATTTGAACCCAGAATGATAGTTAGACATATCAAGAAAGTATAACATCAAGGATCATAATAGAAAATTTATTACTAGACAACTTAGATACTTGATAAGCATCAACATACATCAGTAGAGGCTCTGTGGTGTCAATTCCAAAACAAAAGAAATTTCATTATTTCCGTGAAAAATCTAAATTAAATCACATATATATGAGGTTAATGCAATAATACTTCTATTAAAACAAAAGTTATTCATACTAAAAACAATTAAAGCTTTCCAAAATGAAATAGAAGATTGCTATAAAGAGAGGTTATCCTGATGCATTGTCATGATAAGGCTGAATGTAGTGAAAGAAAAGTACGTGAAAATAGTTAGAAAGGGAGCAAGGCAGTAGGATAAAATATCGAGCACGATATACAAAGCAAAGATAAAAGAGTCCAGGCCGTGAAACATAGCCTGATTAACCCTTAATTGGAAGAATGCGCTGGTAGTAGCCAGCCAGCGAACGATGGCGTATAGCAAAACTTTAGGCCAACCAAAAAGCGTGTAGAGGGAAGCCAAGTAGCTGTGAAATCGTGGAAAAGTGTAGAAGTAACAAGCGTTGTTGGAAGTTGATTAGTGCCGAGAAAGGGGTTGCAAGGGCTGATATATCGACGGATAGGATCAGATGTAAACATGCTGAAGAAAAGAGCGAGAGAGGAGCCTTGTCTCTCTCGCGCGCGAGTCCTCACCTTGCAACTTTCTCGTCGCAGCCATGGCTATGTAAAAGCGTGATGCGATAATTCATGCATAGTCTGAGGGGCTGACGAATATTGGATAAATGTGTATCACCAATGTCTGGTTATCTTTCTCTTTCGACTTGAGCCCCTGTACACCGAGTGTAATCCGCTCAGCGGTTCTCTCTCTCGCACTCTTGTTGGCTTATAATATGGGAGGCTCGGCCACAAGATGGCTTCCGTTTTTCAAATGACAACGACCGAAGGAACTGAGCTCTACTCCTCCACTTGGTCACGGGATCCGAGCTCGAGATTAATCAAACTACAGCCCCGTGGGCAACGATTAACGCAAGTTTAATTCCAGCGCGGTAAATACACAAACCACGTCAACAAATAGTTACGTTCCAGTAGTCGAGCCGAGACACTATTATTCTATACATTGGCGCATTCACGGTGTACGCGTACATACTTACACTACTGTACCAGTATCCACACATACATACTCGCTCTCTAGTACCTAACGACTCGCGATATGAGAGGGGGGGGGAAGCTCTTTTTGTCGACTCTGAACTTAGAGCCGAGTGCTAACGCCACGTTACACTATCGAAAAGTACATCCTTCACGCTATAGTTTAATTTCTATAAAACCATTATATATATATATATATATATATATATTACATCACCGAGGCGCCAACTCCAAGGCACGATTCGGATTGATACCTACGTGTCATTACGGTCTAACTCCAAATCCTCAACTTTCTTTTTTTCGCTCCTTTTCTTTAATTTTTATTGTTTTGGAGCAAAAACTTCTATTTGATCCTTCTCAGGTGTTTTGTTATTTAATTGAATAACGTGATGAACATTGTAAATAGTACCTAATTTTTCATTTCTGCTGCTATTATTAGGCGCATTAGATCTAGCCAGCGTGTCTCTAAATTTACAATTTCGAGCTATAATTGTAAAAGCGACTCATGTAAAGTTTTTTTTAAGCTTCAATATGCGTTTGAATAAGCCGTACTATACAATGTAATCAAGAATTTAATTAATCCGAAGCGAAATCTAAATGAAATCCTAAACGAACATTCATTTATTTAATATTCATTACAAATAAATAGATTTATAAATTAAAATGCAGTTATATTGATTCACGCAGATAAATCTGAGACGGTTAATAATAATTAAAGAAAAATGAAGTGAGAGGGAGAGAAACAAAATAATTATCCGAGTCGTCGAGAGAAAGAAAGAGAGAGAGAGAACGGAAAGCGTCAAAGGTTGGTGGGGGGGGGGGGGGGGGATTTGGGCTGTCTCGGCGCCACTGAAACGTTGGACAAAATTCGCGTAACACGTGACCCCACGAAGGGAGGCTTGCGATTCGCGTATGATCGATTGATATTTTTAGAGCGCTGACGATAGATTACGCTGCATACCAGCCTTATACAAATACAAAATTACATTTTGACAGAAAAACTAAATAGATAACGTACGCGCATACTTTGCAAATTTTTTATTTATCTGTGGATCCGCTTCTCACTCTTAATTAACCAAATTATCACAGTAAATTTTTTTTAATTGCACTTTAAGACGTTGCAAGAGATTGCATGTTTTTGTAGAAGATAACAATGATTCGAAGAATCGTAATCGAACGCAACGGCAAAAGAAACGATTATTTGGAATCGAAAGTGTATAGTAGCCCGAAGGACTATTGATTCCACGATGTAACTTAGTCAATCCAAAGATTGAATTAGCAACAATTTGAAAGTCTCCAAGAGATCAGCCTGTGCTGAAACACATCAAAATGGAAACTCACAGACGCAGCAAAAATGAGCCCATAAAAATCACCGACTACTTTAGTAACAAAGGCATGCAAGTTTGTCGCATTTTGAAGAGTTTCAGAGTAACCCTCCGCGGGGGCAATACGAGGGTCATAAAATAGCCATGCTGGCTACGACAAAAACGTGTTCGTCGCGGGCGCGGCAAATAAAAGCGAGGGAAAAGGCAGCAGTCATACACGTGCATACGAGAGTAAGAGAGAGACAGCGCGCGCGAGCAGAGGCACATATTCTACGGGCGTGGGGGCGTCTTACAAACATAGGGGGGGGAATGGAAGGGATACTTCACTTATATGTATACACTATATACAGCGTCGCAAATACTCATACATGCGCATTTAGCACTACCTATACCAACAAAGCAAACGGCAATAGCCAGCACTCAGCAGGCCCCTGCCCGTGGTCGTAGCGGATACCTATCGCACAAGGCAGCAGTTGGCCGAGCACAGTCGGCGCGAGAGCTAGTATTTGGTGCGTGGTGTAGTGATCGCTGGCACATGTGCAGTAAGCGACTTGCCGTCGCGTCGATCGAATACACACTGCGATCAATTCACACTCGCACACATCCTCTCATTGCTACATAACGAAGTAGCGTCTCGGCCTAACCTGCAAAATCTTAGCCAAGAGCAGCAGTGACCGCAGCAGAGAGTACGAGACAAAGGCACGGTCCGCACGGTGGAGTGCGGGACGACCATGAGGACGACGAGGCGCACCGCTGCAACCACGACGCCATTTTACTAACCTCGGCGTCCCGCCGCCGCTCTCCTCCCTAGGTACGTTGCCGTAGTGCAGGCCGCCGCGTGCCGCCCCAATCACCGACGCACACCCAGACAGCTCTTAACAAAACCACCTTTTTTCTTACTCCTCCTCTCTCTCTCTCACCGTTTCACTCTCTTCGCCGAGCTCCTTTCGGTAGGTTGTCGAGCTTCCGGTTCTCGTGATTTTCTTTTTTCGCGCATTGTTTCCTCCTCAAACTCGCGATTGGATTTTGCATTTGCCTCGGCCAAATAAATGAGAATTGTCATACTAGATACTCACTTTTTTCTATGAGAAAAGCTTGAGTCTGGTTTATTCAGAGAGTTATTCAAGTCACTTAATTACTAAATCAATTTAACATAAAAGCTCTTTGCCTAGCTAATGAGTACAAATTCATTTTTTGACACATTCATCTTATGTAATGCTGCAGATAATTACGTTTTTTTTCATTCCTGACTGTGTCAATGTGTCTTTTCAGATATTAAGGCTCACTCAACTATAATTTTATTATGGAAGATGAGGACAATGAGAATGGACTTGTCGATAAATGGACTTTATTTGAAGAAGCATACTATAAGGAGGCAAGCATTGATACATCATTAGCACAAATCAATAATTCAAATGTCAGTCTAGATGACATTGATGAAACTCGAGAAGACTGTTTTTATTCCTCTTATCCCCAAGATTCTGATGGTAATGGTAACTCCAATATAAATCTAAAAAATGTTATCAAAGGATTTAAGAAAAATATTCTCAAAATTCAACCGGAAGAAAATCAAGTAGTAAATGATAATACATCAGTAGAACAAGCTGTTCAATTCAATGATACATCAAAAGAAAGAACAATCAATATGGTTGAAGTGAAAGAAAAAAATATGGCAGAGTACGCCCAATATTTGGGCCTGCAACCTGCATCATCGAAACCTGAATGCAACCAATGTAATACTTTTGAAAGTGAGACTATTACAGGAGAATCTAAACAAGATCAATGTGATTCTTCAGCAAAAAATTCTACTTTAGCTGATGATGCTGATAGTTCTAAGCTTTATCTAGTGAATAATGCAAAATTACCATCTACCAGTAGTAATTATAAGCTAGCATGTATAGAAAATTCTCAGTCATCAAGTTTGGGTAATTCTATCATTTTTCATTAATACTCCATTATGCAACAATAATGTTGATTTACCCCATATAAATAATTCTATAAATATAAGCATACATTGCTCATTAGTCACAAATGCTAATAAAGTATTATTTACAGATGATGAAGAATCCTTGCCTGCTAATAATTGTTATTCACCGTCAGTTGATACAACCACATCACCATCTACAAAAGCAAATCAATCAGATCTTGCCAGTCCATTAACGTCACCATCCACTAATATATCTAAAAAATTGAATAAGTCAGTGGATGAAGATATTGCTGAATCTACATGTCAGACACCACTGAAAGAGGCACTCCGGTCACCATCTCAAGTGGCATCACAGTTAATACCTGAAAAGACGCCCCAGTCACTACCTAAAGAGACACCCCAATTACTACCAGCTGAGCTATCTACACCATCATCTTCAAATGTATTGCAATCACCAACTTCAGATGCAATTCAATCATCACCCATGGAAGTATCTCAATCTCTAGTTCAAGACTTAGTTCAATTACCATCATCAGATACAGTTCAATCATCATTTATGGAAGTATCTGACTCTCCAGGTCCAGGAACAGTTCATTCATCATCTATGGAAGCAGCTGAATCTCCAGCTCTAGAAACAGTTCACTCACCATCCATGGAAACAACTAAATCTCCAGCTTCAGAGATAGATCAATCTCCATCCGTAGAAACATCTGATTCTCCAGCTCTAGAAATAGTTCAATCACCATCCATAAAAGAAACTAACTCTCCAGTTCTAGAAATAGTTCAATCACCATCCATGGAGGTAGCTGAATCTCTGACTTTAGAATCATTCCAATCACCATTAATGGAGGTATCGCAATCGCCATCAGTAGAGACATTGGAATCACCGATTACTGATAGACCTGCATCGTCACCTGAAGAAGCATCTCGATCCCCATTTACAGAATCATTTCAATCCCTTTGTGAAGAAGCATCTCGATCACCATCTGCTGATGTATGTATATCACCAGCAACTGATGCACCAAAATCTCCATTGGTTGATGTGTCACTATCTTCATCTACTCAAGCATCACATATTCAAACTCCAATGTCACCATGTGTTGAAGTATCTAAGTTATCAGTTAGTAATGATATGGATATTATTACAATTAATAGTCCAAAACCACAACCTGCAGACAGTGAATCACCAATTAGTAATTACTCACAATTACCTACGATAAATATTTCAGAATCAGCATCTTGTGATAGCTCAGAACTGCCACCTGATGAAAATATTCAATCTCCGCCTAACATTAATACAGTACTTTCATGTGACAGTAATTCCAAAGAACTTCAAACTGATAAATCTGAAGTATTTATTGATAAATATGAACCCATTCCATCAACTAGTTATGAAGATCCAATTCTATCAAGCAATTGCAGCCGGTCATCATTATCTGTTAAAACTTTAGCTTCAAGTAATTCTTGTTCAGAAGCACCATCTACCAGTCAACCTTCAAATTTCAAAATCACTAGTAAAGTTTATTTGTGTGCAGCTTGTGAGAAATATTTTGAAAACTGGAATCTTTTTACACATATGCGAGAAGTACATCAACGGCATATCTGCTTGTTTTGCCTTGGTATGTTTGGCCAAGCCGAAAGGTTATCATATCATCTACTAAAGAAACACAATGTTCCAGATATGAATTTCAATTCAGCAGAAGAATTCTTCAAAGTCTTTATAGGCCCTTGTTTCCTGGTCTGTTGTGCATGTGAGAAGATGTTTTCAGAGAATGAAAAATTTTATGATCATTTTTGTCCATCTCAAAAAGCAGTACAATCAACATCTGGAGTTTGTTCTCAGTGCAAAAAAATAAATTCACATACAGATGGGTGTAGGTTAGCTCCTGAAAAAAGTGATAGTAAAAAGGTGTTGCAAAGTTTACCGAGCAGTTCTAGGACTACAGAAGTTGAACGTACAAAAACTAATCAAACAGTGACAAATGTGATACGACATTCAAAAAGAACAATAAAACCTAATAGATTAAATGATGATATTTATTTGTACACAAAGTTAACCAATATTCGTTCAAAAAGGACTAAATTGCAAAATACATCTGAAACTATCAATAGCGCTTGTTTGGATTCCCATAAAGATATATGTGCTATTGAATCTAGAGAAGCAAATCGGAAATCATTTTCTGATTCTGGTATGGAAATTTGTACTGGTGCTGATAATGGAAACAATTTTGAAAATGATAGAATTGTATTAGAAAATGACAGTCATGAAAGTGAAAGTGAATCATTGAGTCGTGTTAGTGCCAAGGATACTTATGATAGTGTAACTGAAACTATAATGGCAGTTTCTCAAGGTACAAATTTTGATCATTCTATACATCCAGATATAATGTCTAGTAGCAAATTAAAAAGTACTTTGGACTGTAGCACAAGCAAAGGTACAGTTGAAACTTCAGAACCAAAGGATGAAGATGATGTGAGATTGATTGAAAAGAATGTTGTAAAACTTGATGAAACCAAAGAGCTTAGTTTGGAACACAATTCATTAAATGATGTAAGTGAGAATTTAAATTCAGATTCTGAATCTGATGCATCAAACGGCTCTAGTAATGCAGCGGATGAATTATTTGATGACATAGTGTCAACCCCAACAAAAAATGAACAAAGTAAACCAATATTGAGTGCTACTCCTGTTACAGATAGGAAATTAGTAATCAAAATTTGTACCAAAAATAATTCTGTATATTCAATAAAAACACCATCAATAGAAAATAGTATTGAAAACTATGATAGTTATAAAGAATCAGAAAAAAATAATAACAGTAAAGAATCTGGCAAGACACAACAAACGACTGAAGAATCTTTAAAGGATGCACAAGACACTAATTCAGATGATAAAAAAATAGAAATTACAGAAAACTGTGAAAATGATACTTTAGGTACTATAAATTTTGACTCAGACATTAACAAAGAGAACAAATTAGATGTTGAGAATCAACTGAATGAAAAGAATGAAGAAACCGTGAATGAAAAGCTAATAATAGATACTGTAGACAGTAAAGTTGAAACTTTCGATGGAATTCCATTGGCTGGTGAAGAAATTCCAGTAGTAGATTTAGATGTGGATGATCTTTTGGAAAAGATGGAGCTGGAAGAGTTACTGAAACGATGTATTAAAGTTGTTTGTGGAATTTGTGTTTATTGTAATCATGCTCGACAGATAGCTGTCAATGGTAAACAATTGAGTCTTCACATGCTTTCAGAACACAGGTTTCAACCTCAACATCCTGCAATTATCATCAACCAAGAACAGTTTATAGCAAAGGTGAAGAAATATTTCAATGAATTGGAGTCATATTTTTTTAATCTGGATTCTTTCAATAGCAAACAAGGAACCTATAATGTTTCCATGGTAAAAACCTATGAATGCTTCAACTGCAGGTTTCACTCTAACTCTCACAAAGAACTTTATTTACATAATAGAAAAATGCATCAAAAACCAAATCTATTGTGTATAATGTGCAAGTCAACGTTTTTAAGTTATAGTGAGTTACTGTGCCATTTATGTCCAGGAGTTTACGCTGCAAATATTGATATACAGTACAGGTGTTGTCTGTGTCAAGTCTCTAATATCCCATCATCTTTCAGGCTTATGGTACATCTTCGTAAATTGCATAATGCCTGTGACGTTTGTTTGGAAACTACTGGCAATCAGCAAAATTTATCCAATCACATTTGGAAGCATAAATTAAATCATCTGTGTTATAGATGCGGTATAGCTTATCGTAATAAGCCAGACATTACAAAGCATCTCTTCTGGAAACATGGAACAGAAAGTGTGCAGTGCAAAAAGTGTTTACAAAAAAAATGGCCTTACATATATCATTTTTGTGTTCCGCCAGCAGACTTTCCTTGTGAAGAATGTGGATATATTTGTCACAAAGCTGTTGCATTAAAAGTGCATAAAAGAATTCACACAAATGAATTCCCTTACCCTTGTACTGAGTGCTCAGCAAAGTTGATTTCAAAACATTTATTGGCTAGGCATGAACAAAGTCACAGAGAATCAGGACCATCATCACCACCAATTACACTGCCAAAACCCAATGAAAATCAAACAATTAAAGAGGAAGATAATGTTCATATTGATGTCTGCAATACAGAAGTAAATGTTAATGAAAAAGTTAAATCACCTGATGAGACTCCAAAAGAACCAGTAAAAAAAGTGGTGGATGTACTTGATCTACCACCGTTAAATTTGTCAGACAGTGACAGTGATGACGAAGAAGAAAAGCCAGATGAATGCAAAAGTAACAAAAAACCAGAGAAAATTGAGGCAGATATAGTTGACAAACTAGAAATGGTTCAGCCAGAACCATCAATTGAGCTTACAAATGACGTGATAGTTGAAGTTGAAAGAAATGAGGAAGAGAAAAAGCAGGAGGAGCAGATTATGGATGGCATTTGGGGTAATTTCAAGTCTTATACAGCAAGTTTGGAGAAACAAGAGGCTAATGCTATGGAAGCAGACATCGAGAAGCAAATTGTAGAAAATGCACAACAAAAAGAAGAAATTGAACGTTTAAATAAAGCAATACTAGCTGATCATGATTATTGTGTAGTATATCCAAGTAAGGATGAAGAAGATCAGAATTCATCCAGCAGTACCTTAAAAAAGACTGATGATAATGTAGAAACAGATAAAACTAATTTTACAAAAGAAAGAACACCTTCACCAAGTGTTGCTAACAAGCTACCAACTATTGAAAGTGAATCGACTAAGAAAAAAGTAAAATCTCCAAAAAAGAAGAAACAGAACACTAGCACGTCGTCCAGTGATTCATCCAGCGACAGTGAGTCTAGTAATTGCTCTTGTGGTCCTGACTGTAGCTGTAGTAGTACCTGCAGCAGTGGCAGTTCCAGTTCAAGCAGCAGTTCTGATTCTGACAGTTCCTCATCGAATTCACCCAAAAAAGTTGATCGGGAGAAGCGTAAAAAAGGAAAAGGAATGGTAGCAACAGAACCAGTAGGCGAGCCAGAGAAGAAAAATGAAGTTGTCGAGAAGCCGCCAACAGAGACTAAAGAACAGACGGTAGAGGTAAAAATTGAGATTGAAACAGCTCCGATCGAACCACTGCCGAAGAAAGTTCCAGCACTTATAATAAGAGAGTCTGATTTGGAAACAACAGAGACTGACACCGACGAAGAGTTCTACGATGAAAATCCTCAGAAAACGGCTACGAAATTGCTGGCTGAAAAACGTAAGCAAACGTTGCTTGCTTCCGGTATATCAGGTCCTACAGACACAACTACGACGCCGGTCAATGGTGTTATGGATAGTGAATTATCAACACAGACACCAGCAGCATCGCCCAGTCAATTGGACACTCTCGTGATACCAACTGCTAGCAAGCAACGAAAGTTCAAGACAAGAAGGCGCAGAAAAGGTCTTTGGGGAAAGGCTCGAAATCCCACGAAAAGTGTCGATTCGATCAAAGTCAACATTCCAAAAACCAGCTACCAGAGACGTGGAGCACCACGCGGAAGAAGAAACTCGATCGTTTCCAACATATCTGTTTTCGAGACTAATCAAATGATGACGCCGGAAGCAGCGAGTTTTTCGAGGACTCGCAGTCTTGCTGGCAGTGGCTCGGAATTGGATACAACAAGATCGTCCAAGAGAAAGCGCGTGCCTAAACGTTTTTATGATGACTCGAGTGATGAGGAAAATCATATGCAGCGAATGTTAAAGTGGCGGCGAACCGATGCTCCGCCAATGATGAGCACTTCGTCACCCTCGTCATCGAGTAAAGCTCTCAACAAACAAAGCTTTCAACAGCAACAGCAGCTACTTCTACAACAACAGCAACAGCAACAACAACTCCTCATTCAACAACAACAACAACTAATTATGCAACAACAGCAGCAACAGTTGATCATCCAACAACAGCAGCAACAGCTACAATTTCAACAGGAGCAACTGTTGCAGGCTCAAAGACAACAGCAGCAGCAGCAACGCGATGAGGACGACGAGGACGAAGAGAGAGCCTTGGTGATCGCAGCTTCTGACAGTGAAAGTAATGACAGCAGCAGTAGTGACTCGAGCGATTCTGACAACGAAACTACCGAGGCAAAGAGCAAGTTGACTTCAACAGCAATAGCTGTACCTCAGACAATGGCGGCAGCGAGTTCTGGCTCACTGTTTCATTCAAACTTCCCTCAACTACATCCTATCATTCCGGAGCGCTCTAACAATCTCTACTGTTATTGCCAGTGCCCCTACGACGAAGTTTCAGAGATGATCGCCTGCGATGGCGATGACTGTCAGATCGAATGGTTTCACTTTGAATGTGTGGGAATTACAGTGCCACCGAAAGGCAAGTGGTTCTGCCCGGATTGCCGCAAGAATCTTGGAATGTCCGATGAGGAAATGGCCAATGGATAATTGCGACTGGACGATGTCTTTGCCCGGACTGATCACTTTATACTTGAGGATAAAACGCTTATTGACGTGGGTGTCTCAGCGCTCGTTTATTACTATGCTACTACTACTATTACTATTACTACTACTACTACTACTACTACTACTACTACTACTACTATTATTATTATTATTATTATTATTATTATTATTATTATTATTATTATTATTACTATTATTATTATTATTATTATTATTATTATTATTATTATTATTGTTTATTTCCTTTCTCTTATTATCTTATCTTTCTCTTTTTCACGGATGCAACGAAAGAGCAAGGAGTCAACGTGTTTATAGTTCTCTTAAAATCGAACGTAGTCACACTCGCGTTTGTATATAATACTTGTAAATACGCCCCTAGAGTTTCTATGATAATGAACGACATAAGTTTTTGTGTAAATTTCTTTGTACTTCTTTTAACGATACGTCAATGTACATTTATATATTAGGATCAAAACTACACGTATATACACGTTAATAGTACAGTAATTGCATAAACTGCAAAAGATGGAGGGCTGTTACATTGGCGAAATTTACTTATGGGCTGAGTTTTACTGTCAGAACTGCTGGCAGTGTCTGTCGTTTCATTGCATCGGAAAAGTACTATTGTTTGAAAGGGAAAGCAATACATTTTGTTTTATGTTTCACACTCGATTCAGAAACTGTAAGCTGTCGCACTAAAAGAACAACGGTATAATGCATACTTTTCTTTATTCTTAGCTTCGTAATGTAAACTAAAATGTTTTCCAACATTTTTTTATGTTGAAATTTGAGAAAAACGTATCGATATTTTTCCGAAATCAAATTTATAAAAAAAATTAACTAAACCTATTAAAGCTATTTTTGAAATGCTTTAGATATTAGACGTATTAGACGTGGTATTTTAAAATTGATTACAAAACTATTTTTTAATACGCTTTTCTCGATTACATTACTTTGGTTCAGTAAATTGAAAAATAACTTAAATGAATTTTTGATATGTTACACTAGCGTCTGACTATTTCTTTTTGAAGTCACATAACTTGAATTAAAAGAAAATTAATGTAAAATTCAAGGAAAAAAGAAATAAAATCAATAAAAAAAATTTATATATCAAGATATAATATATACACAAAATTAATGTTGAAAAAAATTACGTGCCAAAAAGTTATATCACGGTCGTTTTAATTTGATCTAGTGATTATCTCACATTTTAATCCATTAGAATTTCTTTGGCTCTTATTTGAAATTTGACGATGAAAAATTCATTGTTACATTAGGTCGTAATTTACTAAAAAAAACTAATTGTATTTGTATATATTCATCGATGCTTGTAACGACAGACTAAAAAAATTGTAAAAGCTTTCCAAAAGCTTCGTTTTTACACGAAAACATGTATTTGCTTGTACGACTTGAAATCCATTGGTGTAACAATTTTTAGCTGATTATCATTTTTAGTCATAATAGTAGCAAGTGTTGCGAAAAAAAACACTACGTATTTTTTGACGATTAAATTTATTTTTATAAATTTTCTTACGATCAACTTTCGAAAGAAGACAATTCTTACAATACCGCGTTTTCATTTACAATCAGTCCTCGTCTCTCTAGATGACTTGGTTCTCAAAACGTCGGTGACAAATTCTTTGTAAGATATACGCTGTATTATAAAAAATCGATAATAATACATTATTCTCATGAAACCTACACATTTTTGTATTCGTTAATTTCTCTAACTTAACATTCAGTACTATACTTGTACACATTTCTTTTTAAGCTTACGTTTTTCATGTTAAGAAAAATTGTTTATATTCTCCTTTCCTGCTTTTTCTTTTTTTTTGTTCTTAAAATATACCCCTTATTCCCCTTTTCTCCTTATCCTATCATTTACCCCTTATAAAAAGGTGATGGATGCCATATTGAAGCATTTTATTTGTGATCTTACTGGCCGAGGTAAAGTCACGTGATATACTGTTATAGCAGTAAATATGCGTGTCGATGTGGTTTCGAGATGAGGTTTTAGTAATAAAAATTCATTTTATCATAATTGATACGAAGAATTTTAAAGATAATGAAAATAAAAAAGTATGTTACGATGTTATTATTTTTACACTTATTTTATGAAACTAGCAGCGAATAAATCATTTGATAAAAGCGCGAGGTTTTTTTAATTATTTTGATAATCTGATATTTAAACGTGTAAGATTGAAAAAAATGTTATAATATCATAATCTTTATGAAAAGAGTAAGATAAACGTTTAATAGTAATTTGACCCGTAAAGTTGAAAAGAATTATAGATTGTTTTTATCGGTTTTTGATATGATAATTCAAGAATTTAGAATATGTGGAGCTATTTTACTATAATACAAGTTTTCCACTGTGATATGTTTATATAAAGCAGCAGTAATATATAAAATAAATCATAAATATCAACATAACTGCATACTTATTTACCAATAAATGATGTCAGCTATCTCTATATCTAATATTGAATGATGGGAATATTTAATGTATGTTGAATTGTCAAATTGGCAATATCATCGATAAAAGTTTTGATCTATATTCGTGCATTAACACGAATACAGAAAGAGAGAGGAAAAAGATAAGCGCACTAGACAGCGGTAGTATATGTAAATATAAAAGCACAATATAATGCCATGTTTCTCGGTAACTAAATTCATTCTTAAACACTTTTTTATAAATTTTATAATTTATTTTTTATAAATTTATTAAAAAAAAGACAAGGATTGTTAGAAATGTATGCCTCATTGTTAAATAGCTTCCGATTGCATCGACATTCGAATTCCCATAACGTTAGCGAGAAAGTCTTTGTAAGATAAACGCTGTCCAAATAGTACGCAGGTGCAACCATTAAATACAACATTGATAAAGTTAATAAAGTAACATTGAAAAAGAATATAATTGTAATAATCATAGTTATACCTGCGGCAGCAACTCAAGAACATTTATTACTTTGCGTCTCGAAGTTGTCAAAAAATTTTCGCTTTCCTCGCCGTTTATCAAATATTTGAGATACTTGTACATTTCTTGCACATTCAATGCATCACCTTCGAATTATTCATGCAAAATAACAGCTTTGAACCTTACGAAGCAACGGGTTTGTATGGTTCAAAGCAGCATACTTCGTTCGCCATTTCTATCGTTGCATAAAATATGAAAAAACTGCTGTTTTGAGATCGATACGTCGTTCGGGTCCTCCTGGCCTCCAAGTTTAACAAAGGCATTTTTCAATTGCTGCATCGAAATGCCAAAAGTTGGTCGATGATTGATGTACAATTTAACGAATTCTTCGAACGTCACTCTAGGCTTATTCGATTGACCATTGCTTGCGCAACGCCGGGTAACTTCTTTCATCAGATTGTCCAGCTGCGAAGAAGAAAAGACGAGCCACAGTCAGGTAATCGAGGAAAGAAGGCTTGAGAATGGCAGCGGCAAGAGTCGTGCCTGATAGTCTGACGGATAAAATCCAACGGCTCTCATTAGATTGGGCAACTGGTCGGCCGAGACTTGGTCGTCGATGCGCCTGGCCACCATGGAATTTTCGCCCTGCTCCAGAATCTGCGCGTAGACGAAGAGGTCCTGCATCTCCTGGAAAAGCCAGCCGTCCTTGCCGCCGTCGATGAGGCTGTAGAAAGGGACGAGGCCGCTGCCCCCCAGCCGACGCGTCGTCTCCACGGACCTGCGTGAAATTGCCTCACGTTCTATCGACGCTGCGCGGTCGCGCGGACTCGCCGCACGCTCACTCGTAGTTGATGTTCCACGCGAGCACGCATCGATCGTCCCGCGCCGCGGTGAACAACAGATTGCCGCAGTGGGCGCCGCGCATCCAGCTGATCTGCGCGTTCGCCTCGGGTCACGCGCGCTCATTCGCCGCTCGAGCTGCGGCCTCGCTTACCTTCTTGGGATGGCCGATCGAGCTGAGAATGCCGCGCGGATTCCCATCCAGAGGCAGCAGCTGCAGACCAATGTGCCGGTCGCTCGCGAACACCATGTGCACAACGCTTTCGCTTCGGCCGCTTCGGCGAATCTGTACACGGGCAAGTCGAGCGTTTGACCGAGAATGACGAGGTACCCGCGACGCCCCCGGCGGTTCTCGCCACTGACCATCATTTTCTTGACCGGCGAGTCAGACGTCGGGCCTAAAATCGTCGCTCGCGTTTCTTTGCTCTGGGCGTCGATCAGTTTGAATTTGTGCTGGAATTAAGGGGCGGTGACGATGACGCGGCAAGTTAAAGCAATATCATGAACCAAGTCTCACGTCGGAGCTGGAAAGCACGAGACAGCTGTCCGCGCCGAATCGCGGGTACCAGTCCATGCACAGCGGCACTTCGTCCTGCTCGACGCGACTGATTTCCATGACGACGAGGCCTGGATCGGGATACGAGCCACTGAAAGCAGTCGAGTTGTTTGGAATCGGTAATTGCGCCGCCAAGTGGCCAAGGCACCTGCGCGGCAAGTCGTACTCGACCAGCCGTCTGTCGTCGCCGAGCGACAGGAAGCGCGGAGGCTGCTCGTCGGAGCCGAACGGCGCGCCGAACAGAATGCACCGGACGGGCGACGTGTGAGCGCGACATTTACCGACGAAGTCGTAGAAGTGGCGGCTGGCGGTTTGGTGTCGCCGGAACACGGCCACCGTCAGCGAACGGTCGTAGTAGGCCACGTAGCCGGAGCACGCCGAGAAGGCGAGGTCCAGGATCGCCGTCTCCGAGTGTCTGTAGGGCAGCGGGTCCAGCGGCTCCAGGGTGTCCGGATGAAGCACCCAGAAGGTCCCGTTGGCCAGGGCGCAGACCAGCGCGGCAGCTGCGAGTCGCGAATGCCGCACACCGTCAGCTCGGCAGTCGCCTCGCTCTCCGCACCCACGCCCACGCCCCACAGCTTTCGCCTACCGTCGGGCGAGTACTTGACGGCGCGCGGATGTGACTCCTCGTCGCCGTGGACACCCGAGCGCGTCACGTGCACAACTCTCCGAGCCATCAGCTCGGCTTTCAGAATCGGCAGCAAATCCGGCAGGGTGGGGAGTCTCCGTTTCAGCTTCATCCGGTGCGTCGCGTAGTCGAACAAGTATAGCGATCCGTTCTCGTCACCGGCCACCAAGTATTTACTAAAAGCCCAGTAACTCGTTCGTCGTCGTTTCGCAAACGTCCAGCGCGATATACGCGTTGCAATTACTCTTGCGGGTGTGCGTCTATGGCAGTCACAGGCGACTCCAAGTAATTAGATATCAACCGGCACCTCATACTCGGTATGTCTATCCATGCCATTTGACCGCTCTTGGTCGCTGAAATCACAAAGATTTCGGCATGGCTATGCGATATCCCATCGATAAGGGCTCTTCCAAAACAAACGCTCTGCTCGCTAACCAACGACGAACTTGTCCGCGGAAAACTCGTTGCTCTGCAGGGTAGCGTCTCGCGGCACTCGAAATTTTTCGAATTTTCTCTTGAACGCCAAGCACTTTTTATCGCAGTTCCGGTCTACGTGCCTCGGCGCCGGCGGATGCTCGATTTTGATGGTAACGTTGGAAGCGTCGACGTCTTCGTGTGGCGCCGCGCTGCTCGATTCGCGCGCAAGATCGCCACGACGCGGCTCGCCTCCTGAAATTCAAAACGGACTCTTCAGTAGGCGCGCGAGGAGTTGCGCGAGCTAGCTTTTCCGCGTTCACCACGTTCACGCTCGCAACTGCGCTCCTCGAATTCAATGTCAAATGAAATGAAGGTGACAAAATCGAGTCCGCAGTCACGACAGGCGTATAAAATCTGCAAGTCGTTGTCGTAGAAAATGATCTCGCCTCGGGAGTTACCCACCACGATCATTCTGAAATTGTTCACACAGATATTTGGATAACCGTTAATCTGCTAGCGAATTCGAAAATTTTGCATGTATCCATCGGAAAAATTACGTACCCTAAATAATTTATTACTTGGCTAATGTTTGCTTTCTGCAAAGGAATCGATTTTATATGTCTCATTTTGGTATCTTGTCGAGGATCGTTCGTAGTATCTCTATCCCACACTAACATGAACCCTATATAAAGATATAGTAAGAATGATTATTGACAAATACTGACAATTATGATTTTTATAAAAAACAAACGTGGTATTTCTAAATAAAGCCAAACCATTTTGAGTTCCAGTGAATACTTTTGAAGTCTCCATAATAAATGCCGTATTGTTAAATATTCCGAGGCCACTGGGTTTCTTTAGAATCGATGGGCAATTTGTGATCACATGTTTCTCGTTATCCTGTAATGTAGGTCACTCAAGATTATAAAATTCAGAAGAATAAAGTTTATGATCAAATAAATGTTAAATTGTACGAACAATTTGGACGTATATCACACGAGAGTCAGTTGTGAGTGCTAAGAAACTCCGGTTTTTCCAATCAAATGCAATATCCTTAACTCGTCCGCAGTTTGTTTCAGTTAAACTCGACTCAGCTATAAATTTTATAGAAATTTTATTGGACTTATTTTTACGATATTCCCGTGATATTTTGCAGAGACGCAGAACACGTAGATTTTCTAAAGTACCGTCAGGCTGATTCTTGTCAAAAGCCCAATACCAAATTTTAACCAATTGTATCTCTTCACTGCCAACAGTCACAATATATTTGGCATCGGGACTCAGCGACGCAGCCGTCATTCCACTGGCATCGTGAGGACGGAAAAGCGTAAAAATTGGGATTCTGCAATCGTCCAAATTAAGTAACATTCGTCCAGCTTTTGCTATATATACGTAAAATTAATAAACCTTTTGCATATGTCCCAAATAACTACCCGCGAATCGTTTTCAAAGTCAGCCGTGAGTAGCCACTTGCCAGTCTGATCTGTTGACAGCATTCTAACGCAGTTTCGCTAAAATCGCATTTAAGTCCCGTTCAACTAGCTAAATATTTCAAATTTTTGCTATTGATAATTGTGCTACTGACGTGCCCTTGCAATTTGAACATTTTCCTTGCTTTGTAATCGTAAAGAACCGTTACGTGCGAACTTGCGTATGCAATGAGCGACCGACTCGCGGTACTCAAGTTTATTACTGGGGTAAATGGATCAAAGCCGAAAGCCCATTGCAAGTTCTAATGAAAATGAAAACTTGTTAAGATAATCGATTGGGTGTAAGGTTAGTGGAATAACTTACAAAAGGACTTGATAAATGGGTAATTTCTACTTTATCAGAATCGGTGACTGAGCTTTCAGAATTGGATTCAAATAGATCCATGTACGACATTTTTATACACTCTAGTTTCGTAAAATTATGCAACTAAAATAATGCAGGTGCTTGCTTCACCACACTAACGCATAACAAAAGAACCTTGTCACCGGACAACTTCATGAATCAATCAGGTAAATAATCAAACAATTGCACGCGAAATCAATTATTGTCATAAATATTTTAAAAATTTGTTATCTTCCCTAATAAAGTTTCACTACCATTATTCATTGTTATTTGATAGATAAATAAACATAAATATTTTTATTAACATTGAAGGCAAGTTACTAGATAAGATTAAATAAAGACACCTCATTCATTGTGTGCCAATATTTTATTTCCAATTAAAAATAACAGCTACCTAAGAAACATGGACGTTCTTTCAAGGTATGATTTGCAATTAAAACGGTATAAAAAATTTCAAATGTGATATTAAACGCCTTTTTTGAATCATTCGTCAATTCATGACTATTTGTTAGTATAAATACTGTACAAAGTATAACACTTAAAACAGCTCTTAGTGATTACATTTTTCTTTTTTTTTGTTTGTACATTTATTACAAAACAATCGTTGTTCAATTGAAATCCTCAAATTAGGTAATAGTTAACCGCTTTCTAGCTGAAAGCAAGTTGGAACTACTAGTCAGAATGTTTGCGTTATTTTGTAATCCCTAAGTAAAGCATAGCAGTACTTTCAATTGTAAGCACTGTGAAAAATTATCATCTTTTTAACTACAGCAGCTTTGTGGTTTGGGATCCAATCCTGATCTCTTTGTTACATATACGCGAGTAAATTCTTCAGCGGTTGTTGGATGAATACCGACAGTAGATTTCAGCTGTGGGAATGTCAAGTTAGCTCTGAAAAAGGAACAAATGAATTCATTTTAAATTTATAGTTTGTCAATAATAATGCTTAAATGTATTCAATAACATCATTGATTATAATTTTAAAGTTTGAACGAATGTTGCAAATAACGTAACAAAAATAAGAAATACGTACTTCATAGCTGCAGCAAATCCTTGAATAACTTCTCCCGCGCTAGGTCCGATGAAATGCATGCCAAGAACTTTTTGATCTTTGTGGCGCAAAGCAACAACTTTTAAGTAGCAACGATCATTGGACTTTTGAGGTACAAAGAACTCTGTAGGTTTGTAATATGCGTGATAAATTTCGATTTCATTTTCTCCATGAATAGAAACAGCCTGCTCTTCACTAAGACCTACGCAACCATATTCCAAAGGACTGAACACAGTTGTTGCTACATTTGTGTAATCCATCAGTTCCGTCGAATTTCCGAACAATCTCTTAGCCAGCAGTTTACCGGCGTGGATGGCTACTGGAGTTAGCTCGGGTTTTTTCTACAAATACAAATGAATTACCGCAATTACTATTTCGGAAAACAATAAAATAATAATTACACTTATATATAATAAAACTTACGTGTAAAACATCTCCTACGGCATAAATGTGAGACACATTTGTTTGTTCGTTTTGTGCATCAATTTTAGCACTGTCATCAACAACTTTAACACCAGCGTTTTCCAATTTCAAATCTGACGTCAAAGCTTTACGCCCAATAGCGAACAATACTGTGTCGTAGATGTCCTTGTGTTCTTGACCGTCCTAAAAACAAACAAATAATTAAATTAATTTTATTTTTCAATAATTGAATCACATTAATTGTAATTATATAAAACTTTCACGTATCACATTACCTTATCTACCCATTGTACGAGAAGACGGCCATCAGCTTGTTTCACTAAAGCTTTAGGCTTAGCTTGCCAAATGAAATGAACACCGCGGTGTTCCATCTCTTCAGCGATAGTGTTTGCCATCTGTTGATCAAATCCTCTGAGAACTATTGATCGAATCATGACTGTTGCATCATAGCCAAGTCCATTTAAGAATCCTGCGCATTCGAGACCAATATCTGTTCGAATGGCTCAGGAAACATTGCGAATTTATTGAAGAAGCTCGAAATAATTTTATTAGAAATGAAATGTAATATAAAGGATACATCCAGCACCAACAACTAGAGTTTTGCCTGGTGGCTTAGACAAGCTGAAAATATCATCACTAGTGATTCCATATTCAATTGCACCAGGAATATCTGGATAATTAGGCCTTCCACCAACAGCAATTATAATGTTCTTAGCTGTCACAATTTTTTCTTCTCCATTTTTCATAAGGCCACCAATAGTGTGTGGATCTTTAAAGTTTCCAAGTGCATTAATGTATTCAACATTCCTGAAATATTTTTAAAAAATTGTATTAAATACAGAAATTTGCATGAATGTGAGATTTATTGTAATAGATGATTAGTTAATACAAACTTAGTTCGAAGCTCAACCCTTGTAACCCAGTTAACAGATTTAACATGATTTTGTACAGCAGTTGTCAAGGCTTCCCAATCAATATGAACTGACTTGATCTGAGGAATTTGCCATCCAAAAGCAGCTGCTTCCTAAAAGAATTACTTGAAACTTGGTAATTTTGAAGTGTTATTATTGAAAGTAAGCATATAATAAACATAAATAAAAAGTTTACATGAACAGCTTCTCCTAACAAAGCAGCTTGGTGCATCAATTTTTTGGGTATGCAACCAACATTGACACAAGTACCACCCAAACCCCATTTTGTTCCTTGAGGAGATGGAGTCACGTAGTCGAATACAGCTACTTTGGCTCCCAATTCTGATGCTTGCTTAGCAGCAGCCAGACCTCCTGAACCACCTCCCAAGACTACCAAGTCATACATGTACTGCTCATCTGAAATGAAAAGACAACTAAAATGATAAATATATATTGTTTTAATACAATGTGTATGATAAAATTGATTTTATGTAATTAACTTTACAACATTGAGTTAATTTTATTATTTATTATTTAATCTATTAATATTTTCTTTGCAATCACGTGTGAATTGTAATTATCTAATTATTAGCATTGTTTAAAGCAAGTCTCATTAAAGAGCTCTGTTGGAAGTCTGTAAATTTCTTTGAAGATTTTATTTATGGTTTAGATTTTCGCGATATTATCCGAAATAAATACTAGACACAATTAAAAATGCCAAAAGAAAAATCAACATACGCAATGAAGTAAGGGTTAAATACAAATTTGATCGATATTCCATGTCACAAACAAAATTGAGTCATTAGTTATCAAATGAAATATCGTAAAAGTGGATAATAGGCTTGCTTATTTAGAGGAAAAAAATTAAGTGATACACAACCTGGTGATCCCGTATCAAAAAACAAAGCGCTCGTAGCGAAGATGACTTTAGCAAAAGAACGCAACATTTATATACACGTATGACGAAACAATGCAAAATTCTGGCCCATCACAATGACGTGAGCAAATATTTGTAACTATTGCATTGTCATACAATATGTTTGTTGATGTATATGACACTGTTCGTAAATGTTCGTTTGGACTTTATGCAGATTTTACACTGTTATAGTAAATTTAATCATAATCCAACAGTAGTTGATCAACTCCAATATTGTAAGTGACTTTTGATAAAACCATTGTGGTTGAAATGTCGCTGATATTCTGTATTACATTCGGCAATAAAATAAAAAAACAAAAGCCACTCGAGGCCACAGGTTGAGAGCACGATGCTCCGAACGATTTTACGTAAGCGCGTATTTATATGTTCTACTTAGAAGACGAGAAAATAGGAAATGCAAGTGAACCAGTGATATATATTTGTGTGTATGTATACACACACGCTCGCACACACGAGATAACAGCTGCTGAGAGGGAGAGAGCGAATGAACTCACTGGAATAGAAGGCACACATAACCTGGCCAAATAGCCGACGCCGGCTTTTTAATTGTGTCGTTGTAGTAGGCAGCTTTTGGCTGCGGCTTAGTAGCACGAGTCTCGGCACCAGCGCAAACATCGCCATCGCTGGCACCAACTGACTGCGCGTGTGCGCGACGAACGACTAGACCGGCTGATTCAGCCATCCCACTCCGTCCACACCCATCTCGTCCCGCTTCCTTCAATACACTATATCGTGAGTCTAACAACACAACGCTCTCTTTTTCACACACGACGATCCTTTTTGCCAAGGCTTAACGCTCGCATAGCGGCGCCTCGAGGCTGCAATAGCCTTGAAGTCGCGACGCGATCGTTAATTCTAGCGCAAATTGTACAGCAAAAGAATTTGGAGCAACATATAGAAAAAGAATGCGATCGATTTTGATAACCGGTTGTAACCGTGGCTTAGGTTTTGGACTCGTTAAAAGTTTGGTAAGATCAAACAATCCACCAGAGAAGATATTCGCCACGTGCCGAGATGTCGACAAAGCCGCGGTAAGTTCTACCTCTAAACGACCAATCGTTCGAGACGATAATTTTATTGCTGTGACGAGATAATTTACGTAACCTTAAAAATACCACATTGCAAAATAGCCGGAAACTCACCAATGGGTGGCATTTTGGAATAGAATGCAAGCCACACAGGACAGTTACACTACGAAAGAATATCACACTTCTTATACGTTTAGAGAGAGCGAATGGGCGGTGCAGCAGTTACAATAGTATTGTAAAAACTCACGATCGCGATCCTCACTGCGTGACGGTTAATCGATGACTGGAAAGCTGACGCCACGTTAGCTGTATTAAGTGAGCGCGCGGCGTTTTTTTTTTCAAAATTCCTTTCTCTGTCTTTCTCTCTCCTCCCACTATTTAAAGTATGTATGTGTTAGGTAGACATACTCGAATGACACTCCATGCGGTAAATAGTTTTTCCGTAAATGAGTGTTACGCAACTTATGAGGATGACGTGCCATTTTTTTTCAACGTTCGATTTGACATACCTCAATCGTAACTTTACACTAATTGTTTTTTAATAGGATGTAGGTCGATCGTGCGGTAATTGGCATATTTTTATTACAGATGTGCGATTATGACATTGCGATCTAACTATTTACAGTATTTATACTTTCCCATTATGACTTCAAATTTTGAAATTGCTGCATAACGTCATACATATTTTCAATGCATAAAACTAAATTGAGAGAGTGTGTATATACCCAAAAAAGTAATTGCGGTGCTCGTTTAGTTTTTTATGGATTATCATAAGAATTGAACAATGCTACGTACGCAATTCAAGTTGACAATTGTCAGTACGGCATTCTGTTCGATTTTTTAATTTTATGTCTGATGTGGTATTGATGATATTTTCAACGAACTCATCTACTTTGAAGTCATCTGATTCCTCTAATTCTTTTTCCAACAGTTTATTATTTTGCACTTGGTCTTCAGTTTTGAGCGGCTCACTTTGCTCTCTGACCTCGGATGCTAGAAATAGATCAAATTAGGGAAATTCAGTTTTTTCATCGCAAGTAAAAATTATGACATACGGAAAAGCATTTCGATTATCTCGATGTCTTGTCATACAACTGCCGACGTTTTATCCTGTTAACAAGAATTTAATGTTCGTGTGAATGATCAAAGTAACTTATAACTTTTGCTTTTCATGTTTTCTGTGACTATGTAGGTGAACGTTTTTCATTCAGTTGATGAAAATCGTCTCAGTGAAAATTTTGCGATGCCGAAATGTTATAATGTTGTAATTTTTTTGAACTTGGGAGTTAAATAAAACACGTACGATATATGTTACTCCTATTGCTGATATATTCAAACGCGTTAAATGCAATGACCTCGGTGAAACAATGTCAATTTCATTTTCGACTTTCTAAAAACATAACACGGAAGTTCCATAATACACACACTTTGCGAGCAAAAATTTCAAAGTAATTCTGCACAGTAATAGTAATTTTATCAGTCAAAGTGCGCATTCTTACTCGACATTTAATTCCTTTCTTAGCAATTAAGTTCCGTTAGGGAAAGATTATAAAAACACCATTGTATATTTTACGATTCGCCTCGATCGGTTCATTCATAACTTTTGCACTTTTTGCATTGTTATTTACCGTCGTAATCGGAATTCAATATTTCTGATTTTCTTTGACACAATCCGCAAAATCTTTTTTTCCTCATTTCCTCGATTGACCGATATATACTGTTTCCAATTCCTAAAGTAGATACACTTGTCGGTTTTGATAATAAAATTGATAAGGAATACGCGTGATTTGCTATGTCCATTCTTTGTTACGAGCTACCATTAGGATGAAATGAGCAAGATTAATTTTAGTGCCAAGTTGTCATTAAAACGGCTTTCTTGAAGAATTAAAGAACCCTCAGCAAAATATTGCAAATACGTGTCTCGCTTGAGACGAACTATATAGCCCCTTTAAAATCCATATTATCGATTACGCAAACAACGCAAAGCGCATTACTTATATACTTTTAACGAGCTGAAACGGCTTTCTTGAAGAATTAAACAACCCTCAGCAAAACATTGCAAATATGTGTCTCGCTTGAGACGAACTACATTACACCCTTAAAATTCATATTATCGATCACGCAAACAACACAAAGTGCGTTACTTATACTTTCAACGAATTGCGTGTTCGCGATAATTATCGATTTTCCTCAGTTAAAATTACTGGCGTGTCGTGATTTCTTTTAAGTTTGTTCTGTAGGTATCATTTTCGACATAAGAAATTTACAAAATGTATGAAATGGTTTATTCGTCTGTTCGTAACATATATATTTAAAAAATGTTGATGCATTTCAACATATCTTTCTGCTTAAATTTTGCAGGAATTGACCGCACTTGCTAAAGAAGCAAAAACTATTCATGTGATAGAAATAGGTATTTTTAAACTTACAAAATTGCCGTTATTCTCGCGTATCAATTTACATCGTTAACTGAACAATAACGTCATATTACGTAGACTTAAGGAATTCAGATGAGCATCCTAAGCTTGTCAAGGAAGTGGCAGATCACGTCGGCAATGCCGGACTCAATGTTTTATTCAACAATGCTGGAACATCGACAAAATTCGCTCGACTTCCCCTTGTTAAAGAGCAGCAACTCACTGAAAATTTCATCATCAACACCGTTGCCCCAATTCTCTTGGCCAAAGTAATTTCGATTTTGCACGAAAACCAATAACTAATTTAGTTCGATAATGCATTTCTTTCCTGTGATTTCCAGGCATTTTTACCTTTACTGAAACAAGCTGCCGCTAATCATCCTAACAAGCAAGGTATGAGTATAGAGAAAGCTGCTATCATTAATATGTCATCTACTCTTGGAAGCATAACGAGCAATGACGCTGGTGGATTTTATCCTTATCGATGCAGCAAGGTTTATATTTTATTTCTGCTTTATAGTATTTGCTAACTACGAATATTTATTCGCGGCTTTTTTATTTTAGGCTGCATTGAATGCTGCTACTAAATCAATGAGTTTAGATTTGAAAAACGATAATATTTTGGTGATAGCAATGCATCCTGGATGGGTGAAGACTGACATGGGCGGATCGAATGCTCCATTAGATGTGGAAACAAGTACAAGAGATATGCTCAATACTCTAGAATCACTTACTGAAAGACACACAGGTGCATTTTTCCAGCATGATGGTAGAACCTTGCCATGGTGAACTCACTTGTATCCCGATTTTGATATTATAAAATATTGTTGAATGTTTAAAAATAGGTGCTTATTTGTTTACGTATTATTAATAAATCAGAGTCAAAAAATTAAGATCAGCAACATTTAAATTTGCCTATTGGGATTATGATGCTCCACACAAGTTTTTCTACTTAACAATTGTTGTAAAACAAAACTAAAATCAGTGTCTTGTAAAGTATTGTATTGGAATATACTTTGTTTTACAATTATTTATTCATGATCTTGTTCATGTTTAAGTGAATGATGATGTTTCACTTGTTAATATATCTTCTAGTAAAAACTCATAAATGCTATTATCCGCCTATTGTCTAAAGTATATACAATTTCATTGTACCTAAATTGTACTATCTTTGTAATATGTGTTCTCAAAGATATAAAAAGGTATCCGACTTTTGTATACATTACATTGATAAATCAATATTTTTTAATTTAAAAATATACATATTTTCCATTCACATTATCTAATTTAAAGTCAATTTTTAAAGAATTTGAAATAAATCATAAATTAAAGTTAAGGTGATGTTCAATGTACATTAAACTGCACTTTTAAATGTTAAAACTTAATTATAATCAATCGTCTCTGAAGACAATTCATGTCACAACGCTCTCAAACTTCTCACTAAATATAGATGTTTGAATATCATCAAACTTCTCCAATTCTACATTTACAATTACATAGCATGCACACCATACAGCAAATAAAAATTCATTCATTAGTTAAGCACTTATCAAGTCATAAAATGTTTACAATTCATTGAGATAGTTTCAATCAGTCTTTAGCCTCTTCGGCATTGGCTCACTATTTTGCGAATTAGAGTCTTCAGAAAATCCTAACTGAGCTGAAAAATCTGTTAACCCTTGAGAATCACTCACAGTAGAAAAACCTATAAAACAGTATAAGATTTTTTTAAATAATTTATAAAATGCAGTACAATTAAATAAACTAATACTTGCATGTATTTGAATCTTCTGTTAATCCAAAACTTGTATTTGTTGAGCTCAAATCAGTTTTTCTTACTAAGCCATTTTCTTTTTCTATTGTAATTTTAGTTTTTTTTTTCTGTAAATATATCAATCAAATTATTTACTGTGCATTATGAAATAGAAAGCTATTGCTCTAAGTTCAAAAATGAAATAAAAATATCAAAATTTCTGATCATGCTATTGAAAACTAAACTGTAAGTTAAGTAGTAAAAATATCCATATTTATATTTATTTTTTTTAAATACTAATATAGTTTACAAATAATTACAATATAAATTATATTGTATGATAAAGATTTATATTTTTTTATCATAAATCTTAGATTCATGATAAAAAAAATTATTAAGACTAACTTGCTCTGATGTTGATATAGGAACCCACTTATAAATTTTCATAGTAGTTTCACCTATTGTAACCCATTTTTTTTCCCTAAAATGTACAAAAGATTATTAATTATATATAAAATTTATATATCATAGAGAAATTATAAATATTCAATAAAAAATTTAATAAATAAACGTGAAATTACAAAACTCACCAATGGCGAACTTTGTCAACAACTTGCATAACTCGTTTAATATCATCTTTAGCCCTACTTCTAGTTTCTGCTCTCACTGATCGAGACATCATGATATTATTTCAGTTTTTTAATTTGCATAAATCACTTTTAACAGTTACAGTTCTACTATGAAAACCACATCTAACTACTAGTAGATTGTTAAAAATAAAGGAAGCGCTCTGGGGCCTCAGCTGTACAGGTTATGTTATACTGATTTTAGGTTTACTATACATATGAAGTATAAAGGCTAGTTTTTATGAGAAAAGATGGCGTAGTATAGTACGTTTGGCAGTACAACAGAAAATAAATTTAAAAACAAATTCATCTTGTATTTGTTAGGTTTAAATTTAGAAGCGAATGATATTATATCGGTTTCAAGCTATTTTTGCATGTTTTCTTCTTTGGTTTTCTTCAATTTTGCCTATTTTGAAAGTAACATAACATTTTCTAATAAACATCTCATTTGACCATGGCTTGTAATCTATCGCATCAGTCTACTAGACTGATTTTTCAATAGACGCGAAAATATACGTGCGACAAAATCATGGAGAAAAAATTTGTTTGCGTTTAGTTAGGGAATTTTCTGCTGTTACCAACTTCGAAAATTTAATATAATAATTTAATACTATAACCTCAAAATACAAATAAAGTTTATAAATGTTTTAGTTCAATCCAAGTATTGTAATACACGAAAATTGTAGATGTACAATAATAATATCAACAACAGTAATAATTTCAATAAAATTTATAACAGTTGTAGATGTGTAATATCAATAGTTAAAATACGCAGATAGGTAATTGTACTATATTTATGTACATCAACTTTCATACAGTATTTTATTCAGGAAAAATAAAATTATAAATTTCAGCACATAACACAAGTATAATATATTATTTTAGCTTATCTATCTCGTTGCCTAATTCAAAAACTTGCTTATCCTATTTCTAATTTCTTTAAAAACAGAATCAATATCAGATGCGTAAAATTCTTTATTTTGTAAATTCATTGGTACTTGGTAAATACCATTTTTCAAGTTGCAAAATTTTAATGATACTTAAATATAATCTTATATTTAATATATACGTATATAAAGACGAATATTTCTAATGTTATTGTTTTAAGGTTACATTTACCATGGTTTAGAATTTGAAAGCTAAGTTGAGAAATAAGTGGAGACTTTCAAAATTAGAATGTTGGCCACAGTAGAAAATTTACTAACTCATCTCATGCAATCATTTATCTCAGTCCATTATTAGAGAATCATGCTAATGTGAAAGCCTGATTTATTTTAGTGTGGTCAGTTTTGACTGTGTAACCCTTGCGTATCAATTTATAATTTACAATTTAAATTGTATTCAACAATTGTCATTGCAAAATGGGTCTTGAAAAAGAAGTACCAATTGAAGAACCAGTACGTCCCGATGAATTTATGGTGAGAGCATTTTTTAAATTTTAATACAAGCGGTTTTGTTTAAAATGTTATTTTTAAATCATTCAAATTTTTACTTTACAGATTAGACCTTGCTATTTATATGAGGCAGAGTTTCATGAGTGTGAAAGGCCTAAAGGACGTTTTCATCAGCTATTTATTTTTGGAGACTATCTTGACTGTAATCAATGGAAGAGAGATGCTCAATTATGTAAAAAATGGCAAGAAAAGAAGGATGAGAAAGCAAGAGTATATAAATTCAAATAATTTTCTTAATTTTTCATAAATATATTAGATATAATTATTCAACTAATTAATTTTTTTAGGCAGAATTGATTGAAAGTGAAGAAAAACGTAGAATTGAGAGATTAAAACCACATTATCAGAATGATGTTTGGAAGAAAAGAGATAAACCACCAGAAAATTGGAATGCACCACTGCCCGACTGGATAGTAGAAAAAAATAAAAACACTTATTTAGATTTAAAAGCTCAATCCATTAGAAATGGAACTGTTAATGATATTGATATGAAAGTTTATGAATCAGTAACTTGTTCTATACTGTAAATTCAGAGTTTGTATATTTTCGTAAGGGATTCGCAATTGAAACTGTTGTAGTTGTAAATAAATATTAATTTTCTATATTTACATCATTACTCACAGTATATAAAATTGCAGCTTATTTTATTTTTATTAGATAATATAAATAATATAAATTAATGCTCATAGTAAAGAGAAAACCAAAATATCACAAAGCCTATTAATTATTATTTATAAGTTTATATAGTTACAGTCGTCTTTACAGCAAACTCACCATAGTTATAGCGTGTTTTATGAAAAATGTTGAATTTATAAAAGTTTGCATTTTCAATGAAATTAATTGCATAATAAACCAAAAATAATATAAAACGTGAGGGATGTCACTATCTAAAAAAAACATCAACGCATCACCCAGCAAGAATTTGAGTTAATTTTCGAGAAAAATTCTCGGTCGTCTGCTAAAATGAGCGTGGCCTAAAATAAAAAAACGAGAGATAATGAGGCAGACTACGCATGCGCAGTAGTTCTGTATACATTGCACAACCGCACCTGTACGGCGTCCTAAAGAAAGCCAACTGCTAAACACGCTTTTGCTCGGCTATGTTGGTGTAGTAACCACACACGTTTTGGAATAAATGCGCGATGAGGTAAAAACATCCAAATAAAGTCGTGACGTACTCAAAAGCAAACAGCAAGGAAGGTGGTGGGGTATCCGTGGCGCCTTGGAATAAAATTGTTTGTGACTCCTCTTTGGTTCGAAGTTCTTGTGAGTTTCTTAATTTAGTCCATTTGACTCTTGGTGACAACCACCGACTTATAAACCTATCTACGTTTTTTATCACAACAGCTACACGTACAACCACGATGAGCGAACGTTATCAGCGAACTCCTCTTATCGCGAATGGCAAGTCCAAGGTTTATTCACAAGTTCACAACGAGGAAAATGCCGCAAGAAGATGGAAGAGTTTACAGTTCGACGAATGGACGTTTACGTTGCTGCTATTCCTCTTCTCTTTGTCTATCGTCATTGGCAAATTGTTCCTCAATCACGGTGAGCAAATCTTCAGTCAACGCTAAAATGACACGCACACGAGAGTCTGCATCGTACTCGTACGCACGTAGATTATATAGGAATGACAGTACAAATTGGAAGATGTGTAAACAAACCAAGTTTCTTATATCATCCTTGTTTATATGATAATCTATCTACTTAGATATGTCTAGTATGTGTACAATGGCAATGGTAAAATTCTTTCTGAGTCAATGGATGATTGTTCGCATGTTAATATTTTTCAATTTATGCTATTTAGTAAGTTATTGTAGTAAAAGTATTTTGGTTTACTGTAATATGGTATGTGGTATTGATATTGATGTAATACTGATGATTTCAGTAACTTAAAAAAGTAAATATATAGTTTGATTTTAGAAAAAATTCTGTTTGTATTTATGTTCTTTCTCTGTTTCTTTCTTAACATTGACTGTTAATTGATGTTTCTTTAGGTAACATGTGTACTGACTGTAGCAGTAGAAACTATTTTTGGAAATGCTATATAACATGCATAATCTTACAGATTTCTTCAGTTTCTTGGATATCAGTACTGATCGATTAGCAATTCTTGCAATCAATAGAAGTCATCCTTATTACAAGGATATTACACAAAATTCTGTAATTGAGCCTTTGAACAGGTACAGCTGGTTGATAAAGGCTGTATTGAGTGGATTGGTAACTACTGGAATCACATGGTTCATTATTTATGAAGACAGTAATGTACCAGGTGTTAATCCACCGTCACCATTTAGTCCATCTAAGAAAAGGTAATTTATTTTAAATTTAATCTACCAATGGAACAAACCTCTGTTTCAATATTATATCGTTTTGTAGTTATAGAATCCAAGAATCTTCTCCAGTACAACTCAATTATTTTGTTGGAATTTTGAATGGATTATTGGTATTTTGCTACATGTGCCTTTAAACTTGTCAATATGTATTAAGGAAACACGATGCTTTATACAGCACTATGAGTGCCTGCAGTAAGAGTACAATTTTTTTTCTATAAATTTATTTATCATCAAAAAAGTATAATATATATTTATAATTGTTCAAATTATTTATTTTTTTTTAACTATTTGCTTGGCTTTATTTAGAATAATTTACATTATCAGTATTGCACATTATTTATATTATTTATCTCATTGAGTTGTTAAAGACTGCTTTTTTTGCTTGCAAATAATTTATATTACTAACATAGGAACAAAGATTAAAAAATGAAACTTATGACCTTAATTGAATCTACTAATTAAGAGAATCGTTGTTATTTTGTCAAAAATGTTAGAGATCAATTTAATTTCTCAATGCCTTGAATACTGTACTCTGTATATTAATTAGGTTTAATATATTTTGAGTCATTGTAAAACAATGAAATAAGATTCTTTAAATGATGTATTTATATATATAAAATTGTATTTTATGAAATTATATCAATCACTGAATAAATTTATAAAATACTTGTAATAATAACGTTTTGTTACTTTTTTATGGTGTAAAAATTTGATATTCATTCCAGATTCTTTATTAATTATATTAAAGTTAGTAAGAAACGTAACTTTTAATTAGATATAAGTTGATTGTTTATTTACAAAATATTTTGTGCATTTACAAATACCAAATGTGGTCATCTAATGCAAAAAAATAGTCTTATAATTTTCATTGGAAATTTTATGCTAAAATTATATTTTTTTCAATAAAGGAATCATTTACTGCATATGTCGCAAAATATAGATTTTCATATTTGTCAAAAAGTTGGAAGAATGTAAGAATAATTATCGTAAAATTAATTATAAGCAATAAATATTATAATGAACTTGATATAATCCTTATAAAGGACATTTCTTGCGTAATATTAAATGACATTAATACATTCTGTAACTATAAAAATATCTGTCGTTTCGCCTTTAATCCATACGATTTCTACAGGGAATATTTTGTGTAAACTAATTTTCATTTCAATAATTCACTTCTATCCAACTATTTGATATATGTTAAGCATAATTTTTTGTATTCTAAAATTAAGTAATAACAACTTTAGTTCTACTAACAATAGTTCTAATAACAATAGTTCTTTTAGTATACAGTTAAAGAAAAAATTAACTAACTGTTAGTTATCTTTTTCAAAGAATGATTTTGCAACTCAATTCAATCGCTAACAATGTTTTTTAAATTAAAATATTTACATATATGTTGATTATAAGTAGATTTACATATCGTGTGTAAACTATTGTTTATAAACGAACTAAAATTGAATTAAGCATAGCGATTTCATTGAAAATGCAAAGTATTCGTATTTGATACTATAAAGAGTCGATAAATGAGCAGCGGATCCTATAAAACACTAAATCTTTCTAAAATGCTCATAATTTAATGAGTTTCTATTAAAATTCTAAAAATGAAGTGGACAAAATTTTACATATTTCTAATATCTTAAGCAACTAGTAGATCGAAATGTATTATGTATGTAAATTAATTCGCATATTAAAAATTGTTGCAAAAATAATAGTCTATAAAAGTCGCATGATTAACATATCCGTAAATTTCAAAAGTATCCAAGATCAATTATTTTTAGAATACATGTATTGATAGCAATAATGAATTTTAACGAAATCTTAACGAATTTTTAAAAACTGATGACGATTTAAATTAACTTTTTTTAATCATTGGCAGTAAATTTGTTAAAAGACGATCAAAAGGTATGCCAAATTCAAACACTATTATTGAGTTACCATTCATTTTCGATTGTCGCGACCGTTAATTAAAAACTAATATATTTGAAAAAGAAATATTACCGCCGTAATAATTGTTTAATATCATTTGAAAACTCTAATGGTAGACGTGATAAAAAGTGAATACTGTTGAAATGAACTATGTATATTCGGGGGTTAAAAACGACGATTAAATGTTATGAATAATCTCTTATTGTTTAAATAGGCAGTCAACATTGAATATGATAAGAATCGTTCAATGATCACGAAATAGCACTGATAATCTTTGATAATCTGTGTATCCCAAACTGGGCTATGGCATACAAAAATGTTGCGCGTCAATCGAGGTTGTCTTAACCTGACCTCTTTATCAAAATTACAAGTATTTAAAATATATGTATGTATTATGTATGTAAAGTGGGCACTTTGTGAGCCTATCATTATTGCCTCAATTATGCACAGGCGAGAGGTACAGATTTTCATCTTTACCTGGCAATTCGCAAACAATCATTATACTAGTCAACCATGAACATATATGCATATTTTATGAAGTTTTATCCTCTTGTACGCACATAAATAACTTGGCACATATAATATTGAATTTGTCTGTAACGAAAAATTGTAAAATTGTATTAAATTTCATCATTCTTTTTGAAACGACAAAATTTTTCAATAAAACTCACGGGAAGCAGTGACGAGCCATTTGGGCTTGTTGGGCCAGTGTATAAATATGCCGTAAACGGGAATGCCGGACAGGATGAAAATGACACCAACGCCGACTTCCCAAGGCGAATCGCAGCAAGGAAGTATAACTAGGAAGGCACAGATTATAAAGAAGATGACGGGCAGTGCTAGTGGTACCTGTGAACAACGAAACAAACATTTCATTATTTAATCTTTCTCGCTTTTCCATAACAGCCGATTCGACAACATTTCAACGACTTCGCAGTTGCAATTGTTTATCTACAGATTGCAAAAGGTCGAATATCAGCATCTCTGAATGGCTCTCCTATAGAGAGCAAGAGAAAAGCGAATCAACAAAGAAAGCAACAACAAGAAACTCACTTTGATGGGCCTATGTAAATCCGGCCTTTTGTATCTGAGCCACAAAAGTCCAGTGACCGACATCGTGGTAAAGACTGCTTCGACGAAGCTCACGTAATTGATCAGCACGTAGACGTCTTTGATGATCAACAATGCCAGCGTAATGATGCACTGAAAGAGGAGACGAAAGTGAAAAATAAGGTCACACGGGCGCCCCATGATTAGAGTTTAGAAGCGATGACTTACAAGGAATATGAGCGATGGCATCGGCGTTAGATTCCTCACGTTTATCAGCGATATCGCCGTGGGCAAGTGGCCGTTACGCGCCCCGACGAAGAATAATCTCGAACTCGCAAATATTGCACCATTCAATGCGCCGAACGTCGAACATGCCACAAAGAATGGCATTATCCACGACATACCTCCAAGCAGTTTGTCGCCGAACGTCTGGAATGGAAATCAAACGATGTAGGTAATTTTATTGTCTGGTCTTTTCTCAATCGATTTTTCAAGTTGCATTGTAGTCGAAATATTTAATTCAATTGATAACATGATAAAGAGCACTTGGGTAGGCATATCGTTAGGAAATTTTAGAACTGTCACAGTTGATTCAAAGATCACCATCAATGTTGCGAAGTCGATGAGAGCTGAGAGTTCGCAAGACCTCTCGTTTCCAAAATGGAATTATCTCGTAGTATATAAAACTTGGTTTTTTTATCTCTCTCTCTTTCTCTCTCTTTCTGTCTCGTCCGCGTAATTTTAAATTTAGATAAATGAGGCCGCTATCGAAAATGCATACTTGATCCGCTTAGAGTTAAATAGTTTAGTTGAAGCTCGCCGTGCAAAAACTGGTATCCCTCGATATTTTTGCTGCGTGGAATTTCGAGCACATTTTTCAATTTTCTGTATTGAAAATACTCACGACGGCAACGGCATTGGATGCAAGTATTTCGTCGCGCGTCAATACGACGAAATAGGCAACGTTGGCAAGCACGTAAATCATCGTGATGAGTGGCATTGAGATACAAATCGCTCGTGGAAGATTCCTGTAAAATAATAAAATAAGATGACGTTCAGAGTTGGAGCATGTTTTGCGCTCAGAAAGAACGAATGAATTTACTTGTAGGGTTCTTTGAGCTCCTCCGTGACGAAGTTCAAGTAATTCCATCCGGAGTAAGAGAAGAGCCCGGAATAGATAGCCAGAGCAATGTAGCCGGGTTGATAGTTGGTGTTGGCCATTGGGTTCCGAAGGTTTTCAGTGTGTCCCAAACCCAGCCACCAGGCACCGGCAATCATGATTATTATCAGAGCGAATATCTTGGTGCCCGTGAATATGTCTTGTAGCCTCGTTGCCCATTTGACGTTGTAGCAGTTGATGGCGGTCAGGAAGCCTGCGCGCATGATATTGAAATTGATTTTAATAACTCTCCACCGCTCGCCCCGCATATAGCCGCGCACGACCAGTATATTATATATCTCGGATCACGAGCTCGTCGTCTGTCATCGTTAATAACGCCTTATGTTCCATTCAACCAGCTTTTCAAAACACAAAAAAGAAAGGTTGCGTCGTAATTAGATCAAACTAGGAGGCCTGAAATGCAAATCAATTGGACGTTTTCACGCAGTCGTAGGCTACATTAAACTCTCTATTATCTAGTTGAGTGACGATAAATCATAACCAATGAAATTACAGATAACGATTTCATTGATTTGAAAATTGAACTCCAGCCAGACACTATTCTTCAAATAGAATTTGATTAAGGTGTTAATTTCCTTTTGTCTTTTCCGCGACACCCAGTCGACCGATGCACTTTGACGAAAACAAATCCAAATCAATAGGATAATTGTCAACGCTGTCACAGTTTGCGACTGAACAAGCTCGCGTTTCAGCAATCGGAAGATTATTTGGCGAAAGCTAGAAAAAAGTGGCGATGCATATTCCAGCACTAGCAGCAACGGCTAGCTGTGTGCTCCATATATATAATAAACGATTACGGATGGGCGAGAGAGTGACGTACACGTGACGGCAGCGGCGAGCAGGCGCACGGCTTCGTAGGGCGGCTCGCAACCGGGCCACACAGGCTGCAATATGTACTGAGCGAAAGTCAGTGCTGTTATGGCGTTTCCCGTCGGCACCAGGATGAACAGCGCCACCCACAGGTACAGGAACGCAGGCAACGGCCCGAACGCGTCGCTGATGTACGCGTAATCGCCGCCTGACTTCGGGATCATCGTACCTGCCAAACAAAACGTTCAATATTATCGTGGTTAGCTGCGATGCGCTCGCTAAAAATCAAGCGTGCGTGTCGCGCGCGATTATCTCATCTATCGGTCATTTCTATTTTCCGTCCGTAAACGCAGAATGACGGCGCGATGGCGTCGCCCGTTCTCCGATCGGCGTCTTGGAAATTCATTGAAACATCCATGATGGCCGCGAGCAAAGAGCACCGAGTTTGTCAACTTGACCAACGTAAACGAAAGCAACGAGTGAATTGTTGCCACACTTACCCAGCTCGGCGTAACATAGCGCACCGATGAGCGACAGGAACCCGGAGAAGATCCAAACGATCAACGATTGTCCGACACTGCCAATGTTCGTTAATACACCTTTGGGCGACACGAAGATCCCCGATCCGACGATTATGCCGACGATTATGGCCACACCGTCGACCAGGCCAATCTCCTTCTTGAGCTTCACACCCGAGTCCGAGTCCGAGTCGTCTTGCTCGATCGCGGTGAAGCTCTGTGGCCTGGAATTGTTCTCACCACGAAGGATCGCCTTCGCCCGCTCCGTCGGCACCACCTTTTTCGGCATCTTCTTTTATCTCCGTACTGCGTCTCCCATAAAAAAAGTTGCAACTTACTTCTCTCTGCGAATACGACAAATACACATCTGATTAGAATTTCCAGCAACGAACACCGTCTCTAGCGACTTTCCGTGCTGCAGCGTCGCTTTACAAGCGTTAATTATTAAGAAACGTTGCATTAGCGCGAGCAAAAGACTCGACCGATTGCGCGCGCGCGCGATGGATTATCGGCCAAATGGCAATTTTTTTCTTCTTTTTGTCGTTAATTGCAATCCTTTGCAACGTTCGCAACGAGCGAACGCGAGTTTGCGCGATCGCGTCGCCAATAAGGCTCTGCTATTCAGCCAAGATCAACTGATTGCGGAAGAGAATTGGATTTTCGAATTCCAGAGCCACGATCCGGGAATGTTCAATTACACTTAAACGTCAAACCTGCTGTTTTCATTTACGCGCGCGCGCGCATGGCGTTTCGTGACGCTACACTCGACAGATCCCGACAGCTGCAATCCTACGACAAACAATTGAATTGAGATTAGAGAACGAAAAATAGAGGCTTCTGTATTTTTTTAATCTCGCGTCACAATGTTGCCTTTTGTTGACACGGGCTCCCACGTCGAAAAGTTTGCTGTGCAATCGACGACTATGATAAGAGAAACAGCAACGAAGCGCGGGACAAACACGAAATACCTGCCGCGATAACGGCAAAAGCTGTACGATACTACGTACTGCTGTCGGGCGCACATTCTGCTGCGTGCAGCAAGAGCAGAGGAGCGTCGGCGCGGTAAGTTGAACGGCGCCATCGGAATGAAAACAGCGAAAACGATCGCTTCCGGTACGCACCGTGTCGCACTGCCGGAAAGCTTTTATTTGCCGAATTGGCGCCTCCTCCTCCGCGACACTTGCCGACTGAATCTTGCGCAATACCTGTCGGAACGCGGAGTCGCAATTCACAAGCGGCGCGACGAACACGTGCTCGCAACGACAAAATGCCTGCGTGCTGCTCCACGGCCGCAAGTAAACCGTATTACCAAGCCTCTCTCGCCAGTCATCTGTCCACGTAAACGTAATGCCGCGTATGGCGCGCTCTCGCTCTCTTTCTCTCTCTCTCTCTCTCTCTCTCCCTCTCTCTCTCTCTCTCTCTCTCTCCTGCCCACGTGCTCGCGCTCAGGACTTACGCTCGCTACACTCCGTTAGCCAAGGCTTCGCACGCACGTAGTCTCTAGGGCATTTCGTGGCCAATCCACGTCCCCGAGAACACAAACCTTTTTTATCTGTGAGTACTTCGGTCGTTCGTAACTCCTTTACAACTGTTTTATTGACAAATTTTAGTTTTTTTAAGCTAACGAGTCGATGCCTTATCTAATAATTAATCTGCCGTTTTTTTTTCAAATTTAACAAATATTCATTCTTACCGAAGATATTGCAAATTAACTGAAAAAAATTCGTAGTTAAAACAAATTCAATTGTTTATCAGGTTGCAACTTTTTAAACCAGCGAAATGCCAAATGATTACTTATTTCTTCAAGAATACGACAGTTTTCAAAAATTGTAGTATTTTTGAGAAATTTAATTGTTTAATTCTAGTTAACTTTTTTCCGAAGCAGGTGACGATTGCTCCAAGTATACTAAATCATTTTCTGTTTGATAAGGAACAAAACTTTTTTATATTATTTAAAAACTATTCATTGAAATCGAAAATATAGTGAATTTACCACCAAAAAAATGACGACGCACGAGTAAGGGAAGTGTGCGAAGCGCTGGCTATACCCCGTCATTTATGCACAACTGATTTTACTTTCCATACTTTCATCAAATATTCTCCTGCCCTTTCTGAACAATCTGTCAGATCATTAAACGATTTGATAAACGAGTGGCCACTTGGAACTCGACTGTTGAAAATGTCAAAAAAATACATTCGCGGCAAATTCAACTTTATAATCAAAAAAAGATTAAAGTTTATTCTTCAAAACTAAGCACGGAATAGTACAAGTTAATGACAACAAAGTGTGCGTGCACGCCGCACGGCTCGCACGCTTCCCGTACTCGTGCGCCATCATCATTTTTTTTCTCGTAAATTCGCTATATTTTCGGTTCCAAGGAATATTTTTTTAATAATACAAAAAAAAAACTTTATTCCTTATTACACAGAGAATGATTTAGTATACTTACAGCAATCGTCACCTGCCTAGGCTTAAACAATTAAATTTTTCAAAATTACTCATTTTCTTGTTAGTTAATTAGTGATATCTTTCGTTCTAATGTATATTTTTATAATTTTTAAATATAATTTTTTATTCTTGAAGAAATAAAGAATCATTTTGGCTTTTTGTTGGTTTCAAAAGTTAAAACTAGATAAATAATTGAATTTGTTATCGTTACGAATTTCTTCAATTAATTATTTGACAAGGCATCGACTTATAAGCTTAAAAAACTAGAACTTGTTTATAAAAAAGCTATAAATGTTCAAACAATTAATTTATTGATAACTTATGAAAGCTACCTTTTACGACTGAATATCTCAGATATTCGGATTCAGGACAAAATACATTTAAAAACTTTGGTATTTGCGTGGACTTTGATCGACCACGAAATCCCCACCCCTGGCCCCTAGACTAACACGGAAGTCGTTTTCTTACTCTCTCGTTTTTTTCTCTTTGCGTACGTCGCCGGATGTACGTAAAAATCGAGCGGAAAACCCAGCCGATGCGTGTATGTGCGCGCACGGTCGTACACAATCGATTGGATTGAGCCGTAGAACGTTTTACTTCAACTCAGTTTGCTCTGCCAGCCACTCTGGATGAACAAGCTCGTTTGTCACACCTCGCGCGTTTTAGTTTCGGGGATTAGAAACTTCAGGCGTGACTTTGTGCTTGCCTTTGTGATTTGGAGGCAACGACCAACAAGTACGATTCCAATTAATTTTGTTTTCGATATTCTGAATGACTTTGTGTTCTGCATTGAACGCAAACGATGACAACAGTATTTTGATATCGAGTATCATTTGCACTGTGAGAAATAAAAATAAATTTTTCTTATTACCTGGTACATTTATAAAATTAGTTGGTCGCATCCAACTGATCGAGTGCGATCTCTCGATAAGAAAGTTTATTTGTATTCATTAAAATAATTTTCAATTATTGAAACAGTGTTATTTATCTCGAATACAGCTTACCATCCCATCCGCGTGTATATTTATTTGGTAAACAGTGCGTTATCGAAGGAAGCGCATACATCACAAAACAACTGTGCGGCTTTTCACTGGGCCAGAGTTGTAGTTTCCCGCAAGCGCAACCGTTGCGCAAACATCCGTTCTATTTGTCTATATTCGGCCAAACAATTGGGCGAGAATCTTGTGCGCTGCAAGTAGTTTTTGTGTCTTTCCCTCCACCAACAAAAATTCCCATGACCAGGCGGATCAACGAAAACTTTCCGAGGAGAAATCGATGTTTCTGTGCTTGCTTTTCCGGCACGGCTTTCCCTCGCACCGCAACCCTCACGGCGCCTTTTGTTTTTCACCTCCGCATGGTCCCTCTCGACGAACAAAGCGTGCATCACCCGCCATGCTTTGCAGTTGTTTGCATTCCTTACCTTTCTCTGGAAATTCAATGAGAGCGCGCATACGAACAACAGCCTGGAGATTGATTCGAGTCTGCGTATTAGGATCTCAAAATGGATAACTATAGCGTCTATATTCACTCGGGGCAGAGTAGTCGATAATGTTCAAATATTAGTAAGATCGTGTTTGATTTATTCATCGCGGGCAGCGATGTCCCTGTAATCTGATCAACCAATCGAATATTGCTACATAAAGTAAAAAAAAAATAATAAAAAGAAAAAGCAGTGGCGTGTTTCCTCTTCAACGCGACAAACAGCAGTCACGAGTTGTCACGTCGCGCGCGAAACTCGTTTTCTATCATCTTCGTCGAGAACATTTTGTTGCAAACGATTTCATTCTTGTCGAAAATTGTAAAGCCATCGCGCGTGCCGCTACGCGAGAGAAACAGCGACTTGACGACCTCTATCGTGTAGCACGATTTCGACAAGAGGCGTGCGCGCGAAAAGGCAATTTTTCCGAAAGGCTTCGCCAAACAAAGTGGCATGCATGTTCTTTTTTTCTCTCTTTGGCTTTCGCGTGCTTCTCGACGCTATGACGCAGATATATCTAATCTGCGAACGACAATGCCGACACGGGTCATTTTATCAATGTATACCACGAGCGAGTACTAATGCGGGCGACGCATTCTCTCTCTCTCTCTCTCTCTACCGAAAAGAAAATATCGAAAAGAATCGCTCAAGATAAAGACACCGTACCGCGTGCAATATCATTTAGAAGTTTTCAGAGTATACAGAATGTACACGGCAACTGTTGTTTTTCGTGCGGACACTCGTTGAATCATTTGTTTATTTGTTTCTTAATTTCTTTTTTCGAAGTGAGACATAATTGAATAGTGCACGCGCGTTTCCACATGTTTACTAACGATAGCTTAACGACCTTTTCCTTTGTAATGTGCTCTCTGAGAAAAAATTGCGTCGTCAGGATGTTTTTCGTTACAGTGGACTGCTGCTATTAGCTTATCAGCAGTGCGATAATGCACTATCTTGAAAAGCCGACCAATCCAACAATTAATGACACATTAGCTAAGGCAAATTGCTCATAAATTTAGTTTCGAAGATGAGCGGAGTGGCGAAGCAGTAGCGCTCGTGTTCTTCCAACCGGTCTAACGGGAAGTAGTTCACGCAGGTAGCGTGTGTAAGTTTAGCATTTGAATGCCTCTGCAAACCTTTTTAGTATTGCATCATGTATTTCTGTCAAGATGCTGTAATGGCCATTGGGATTCGCGTGGATTTACAACTGTTAACGTGACACAAAAATCATCCGCCTACTGTGCTCGGCACGCGCGGATGTCAGTTAACAATGCCATTAACAAATTCGAATTAACTATCGTAGAAAATACGAATTTCGCATTGTTGAATATTTGTGGTTAATTATAAGCTACTAAAGAAACTCGAATAGATTACAGTGAATTTTTGAATGTTTGACGAGCACGTGGGACTTAAAATTGGTCGGCTTCCCAGTCAAAAAGAAAAGTACATTTGGTGAATGTAGCAGCATCTCGCAATGTAGGTAACAAAAAAACCCTCCAGTCTCTCTCTCTCTCTCTCTCTCTCTCTCTCGACGACCCTCATCAAGCAAAGAAGGCGCACTGTGGTAAATATATACATACTACTCACCCCTCTCGCGACTTTTGGCTGCGGCAGCACACAGTTCAGAGCCCAGACCACCGTCGCGATCTATAATGTACCACGTGTGCTGCAGTCTGCGTTCGATCAACCCTTCAAAACCGAAAGGCTCGTCGATCGTGTGCGCGTAACGCGTCCGCAGAGTCGTTGCACTCGCGATGACGTGTTCGTGCGTCTCCGTGTGGTATTATCGAGCGTCGAGGAGGACCGGAGAGGCCGGTAGATGCACGACAACTGACGCCTGATGCCGCCGCGACGCCGCCGGTGCTGGGCCACCACTGACGAAATTCACCGTCGCGGCGTTGGCGCACATGTCGCTCACTCGCGCTCCTCGACCCACAGGCCCACGTGCATCGCGCGCACACTGACGCTCCACACCACCTCCGTGATGGAAACTGCGCGCGATAACTTTACGATGGCCGTCCAATTTGGATATTTATGCGCGGCCCGTGACAATTTTTTAATATTTCCTGTGCAGAATGTTACAACTTGTGTGTACAGTACGTCGAACGCTTTTCAATATACTTTGTAGGAGTGATCTGCCAGAGGAATTTTCAGAAAGATAACGTTATACGTTATCTCCTTTATTAATTTCACTTTCTCAACGTGATTGCAATCCGCCTAACGTGTCTTATTTATATATTGGCTATAATACATGTTATATCACCGATGTTCCTTTCCTTTTCGAGCAGTCACAATTGTTTTTTTCTTTTTGGACGTGGATTGCTCTGACGATTCACTGTCACTTGCACTCGAATGGTCAAACACGTGTGAAAAACAACGGTGCTTACCAAAGAGAGCAAACGGAAAAGTAAAGGGCTCGAAGATTCGGTTGGAAAGGGGAGTAACAACGAGCGCGCTATTTCCGTCTTGCAACAACTAGTTCAGTCCAGAGTCGGATAGCGCTTTCATATCGCGAGAGCTTTTTATTCGCGACTAAAACCACTGCGGGCAAACTGCGCGCGCGCGCGCAACGTGCGTATGTGTGTGTGTGACAAGGTACAATTATGAAACTCCCTCCGCATGTGTACGTAAAGCAAAGTTCCAACCGTCGACCCTCCTCTGCTTGTATGTATGAACTTCCATAGCTTATCCAACGACATTTTTCACTTTCGCTTTATACGTACGAAGGGGGCTTGCGTACCTCGTTATAACACCAGATTCTACCTCCTCCTGCCGCTGCCGTTATAAATGTGTGTACGTATGTGCCTCGGGATATCTCTCTCTCTCTCTCTCTCTCTCTCTCTTTCTCTCCCTCTCTAGTAACTCGCATATATTTTTTTTATTGTTGCTGATTTTGTTTGAAATGAGAGATTTTCGCTTCTTACGATTTGAAATGCTTCGTTGATAATTTTGTGAGATCAAACATATTCAAAACTTGTTAGTTTTGAAAAGCTTTTGTTTATTAAACACTGGCTACACTAGAATTACTAACATTTTATTAGTGCTTTTTTACTTGACTTTGCAAAAGTAAATATGAGATCGAAACTATTATGCGACACTTCATTTTTTTTGTATTAGTATATATGCTTTATCAAACTTAAAATCGCAGATTGGCTATAATGACATATATAGTGTAAATCAACACTTCCTCTAGAGCTTAAAATGAAACTCTCTTTTTATATATAATAAGTGAGAAATCTAAAGAAAGATATATTTATATCTTTTTAATTTTTAATTAAAGGAATAATATGTAATTTATTTCTATTTTTATCAAAGTTTTGATATTGCAAAAAAATAAGTCTATAACTAATGAATGGCAAATAAAAGAAATATTAATTTTTAACGGTTGAAGACAACACTATTCTACATATTCGAACTAAATAATATTGAAATGATTTTTGACCAACCCTCAATAAGTATTTTTTAATAGGAACAAACCCTTTAGATAGGTATATTGAGTATAATAAATATAGCTTAGTAGAACTCGGAAGCGGCAGCAGTGTCGGTAACGTCGGAATTAACCGATTTTCTATAATGTTAAGAGGACGCGTGTGTTATACTGTGATGCTTGAGCTCAAACTGCTCAAGCTGCAAACTATTGATCGAACCATAAAAAATTAAACAAATTATTTTTAAAAAATAAACAATCATGGCTAAATATTCTTCTGATTCCGACTCGGATCGAAGTAACAACAAATATCGTAAAAAATATACTAGAAGATCGAGGTAAACATGTTGCTGTTTTTATTTTATTTATTGATATATGTTAACAATTTTGATGTTAGATTTTAATAATAAATATTTATTTTTTTTCGATGTATTCTTTTCATGTATTTATTTTTGCCTAAATAATCTCATTGTTTTCAAATGAATGTCCGTGTACAGGTTAGATTAATATTGTATAAAATTATATGGTATTGTTACTAATTTTATTTTTAATAATGTAATTATTTTTTTGTATAGCTCTATAGAGTCAAGTGACAGTTCTGCGTCACGACAGAGGCGTTCAAAATATTCAAAATCAAGAAGAAGGTATCGCTCACGTTCAAAAAGTAGAGACAGAGAGAGATCTTCAAAAAATTACAAACGTTCAAAAGACAGTTCAAGGGATAGACGAAAGGGTCGATCACACAGGTCAAAGTCTTCATCTACAGAACATAGATCAAAAAGAAGGTCAGCATCTAGAGAAAAATCAACCAGCAGATCAAGCAGTTCGCTGTCAAATGTTAAAGCATCCAATCTTGATAAAGCTAGCACTAGCTTAAGAGGTATGTAGGAAATCTAAAATTTCTTTTATTGTAAAATCAAATTGATTACTAAATATTATTTGTGTTTCTAGATGATTTTCTAACAGGTTCCAGTAGGATCAAAGCATCGGTTTTAGAAGATATTAACAACGATGAGTTTGTTCCGAAAGCATTTGTTTCATCAGCCAAAGACAAAGGGAGAGATAAACAGTCAAAAATGAAAAATGTCGTGATAGATGTTAGTAGTGATACAATACATGTTCCAAAAATAGTTGATTTTTCAGAAATTTCAAACAGCATCTTTCACACATCTGTATGTTAATATTTATGTATACAATAATATTTAAATAATATATTTTGTTTAACAATAGATGCTTTTATTCGCAGATAATAACCGACAAAGAAGCAAAGTTCGATAGATGGGTAAAAAAGTTATATAATTTAAGGCAGAGATCTATAAATGACATTGTGTAACAGTACTACTTTAGACTAATACTACTGTAGAATGTAAATGTTGTAAAAAATGTAGAGACAAATTTTTTCTAACTTGTATTTATTTCTTGTATAAGAATTTACATTTTTATTTGACCATTTGAATTTCATGACACATTATAGAATGCAATAAAAGTTAATTTTTAAAGTCTCTAATTAGCAAATATATAATAAACCTACAACTTACCTAAAATTGATTTGTTGAGATATCTTTGCATTGAAAAATATTCCAATTATCCCATTGACACATATGAAAACAATATCCAACAATTTAGTTTCAAAACCAAAATGTTGCTATTTATAAAAGCCAAAATTCATTATGAAATTTCGCTTACTTTCTACACATCTTAATGTAGACACTAATTTTGTGATTCATATCAAAATCACAACTATATGTATATTGTGAAGTATATAAGTATATAAATGTGTCAATAAGATATTCATGAAGAAATAAACGTGATAAGAGCTACAGACTTTTAAAATACGTACAAACATCGCACTTTGGCGTGAACAGAAAAGTTGATAATTGCAGTGTAACAATTACTTTGCACATTGGTATTTATAGAAACATATGTTAAATACATAAACAATTACTTTGAATAGTTGTAATAATACTTGAAACGCACGCACGCAGCTCGATCACAATAGTCAGTCTCACTCAACTCAAATGCTTTTTCTCAGCTAAATTAAATAACTATGAAGTTGCAAGTTATATTATGCACATTTGTGTCAGAGATGACTTTTGTTTTCTACGGCCAAAAATGGAAAAATTATAACAAAAGATACGCAACTATTGCTAAATAAAATAATACGCATATAATCATGTATATACGTATGCCATAGAATTAACATTTATTTTTTATTGGCAAGAATGGTGTCTAAATTAAGAATATCCAATTCTATAATTTTTTCACCTGCAAATTGACCATATACTCCATCGGATACACTGCGTTTGTAAACTGAAATTTAAAAAAGATATGACCAATAAATTTTTAATGACACACATTCAATATTTAACATAGACCAATAGACAAAAGTACTCACTTATACCATTAACTGGTTGCAACAAGTAGGTTGACATATTTTGACATTCACGAGCAATATATGTTCCAACAGTGGAAAGATCAGTAATTGGTGGAACAACAACTTTCATAGTTTCTCTAACAATTTCAGTATCTACTTCATAATAACCTGTTGGACAAAGAAGCGCTCAAGTAAAAATATGCGTTATTTTTTGCAAAGCTGAATTTCCTTAGTGATCATCTTACCATTGTACATTTTCTTCAAAAGGTCATACATATTACGTGGCGGCAAGACTCGCTGGCGGTTCAATGGCATAACAAAGCAGCATTTTCCATCTATATCAACAATGCCAGTTTTGTTCTGCAAAGTGAAAAATTCGTTTGAAAAATCTTGTATTCGGAATCAATCATGGCTCCAAAATACCAATGGCGTACAATGTTAAAGTCGTGGATAAATCGGCCTTGTCGTCCTCCGCGAAAATCAGGTACATCAATTTTTTCGTAGTATTCATTTTCAAGATCAATTTCGAAGCGTTCCTTGAAGTAATTTTCCGAATTCTGAATAGCTTTTTCCAGAGCCATGGCTTGCTGTTCGGTAGCCCTGGTTAAACTTTTGAATAAATCATCATTGAGCACACTCTGCGACATGTAGTGGTACTCATCGTACTGTGGCTTGTTTGTTCCATCATAAGGAATGCTATACCAGCCGGTACGGAATCTCTGCATCTGGTCTCTGGCGTACAGTTTGTAAATGCAAAGACCTCCAATTATGCCAATGCTCATGACAATGATCGCCGTCATAAAGAGGCATAATGTTGTCATGGCACTGGGACGAAGGGCATTGCTGCTCAAAATTAAGTAACGCTTCCTGACCACGAAATCGCTTTTCGGAACTTGAGATTCTGGATCAACTTGTGAATCGTCCTAATGTGGAAAAAAAATTACAATCAACTTTTCCAATCTGCACAACACGTCAAATACACGTGCATAGTCAATTATTTTACGGCATCAGTCTACTAAATTTTTCAACCATACGCGCAATGTCATTCTTACATTAGTTGATAATTAAATGACTGAGCAGTAAATTCAATACATTAAAAAGTAACGATCGAGTGATTGAAAATATAATGAACTATTAACTATGAAATTTTCGTTGAAATTTTTGACAATAATCCTACACTTCGGAGAAAAAAATGTTATCTAAAATAAACAAATAAATAAAAGATAAAGCGACTTTTTGCCGAATAACTGCAATAGACTTAACAAAAAGAGTCATGTACTCGCTTGAATATCGATCAAAGCCACGTCAAATCTAAAAAGGAGAGACGAATCCGCATGAAAGACATAGAAAAGTATCGTCTTATACATAAAGGAATCAACAACACAGAGGAACACTCACGGTGGCTCCATCCGCGCCATCAACAACCAATGGCTGCTCAAGTTTGTCGGAGGCAGTCTTCGCCTTCTTCTCGCTGATTGCCTTCGTGATGACCGTCATCTTCGGTTAGAGCTTAGACCTAGGGTAGCACCACGCACGCACTACCTATCCGCAAAAAAGTAGAGAAATAACACTGATCAGAAAAATCTGCTCGCGACGCTACATAGACCGTAGCGAGTGTAGAGCACGGAGAGTGCAGTTTATGTATGTTATGCGGGCGGCAAAGTAGGGACGTCGTTGTGTGCACGCTCGTCAGGTAGACATAAAAGAAAGCTAGTTTTGGAATTGAATGCCAACTCGAGGATAGTAGATACTTGCCGAGGTACTCGGAACTCGGAAGGACTGCTCCAAAATATAGCAACGGCGACATAAATAAACTACCTACGCACCTTATGCAGTTGCCGAATGTCGATGTCGATTGATCGGCCCCCCTGGATGGATGGAACGAAACTACTGCTGCTGCCACTGCTGCTGCCGCTGCTGCTGCTGCTGCCGATGCTGCTGCCGCTGCTACTGTGCTGTCAAGCGCGCGCGGCTCTGTGTATGTGAAGTCTCGTGTATATACGTGTATTTGTGGTTGCCAGTCGCCGCCCCTTTCTCTCTCTCTCTCTTACTCTCGCGCAGCAATAATGTCAGCTCGGAGTCACACACACGCGCCTGTGAACGTAGCAAAAGAAGCGAGCGTAGTTCTCGCGTCTGCGCGTGTAGTTTAGTTGGGATGGCATTGAGGTCGCCGTTCCCAGCTTTTTAATTTAGATGGGACCACTGGAGTTTTTTTATGTAATTTAACCCGTTGAACACAAATTCTTAGAATGACTTGCTATACAACAGAAAATTCACTTTGATAAAACGATAGGATCCAGAGATAGTGTTAATTTGTAAAATGTAAACTGCTGATGTATATTTTCGCAGCGCTTGGACAAATTCAATTACAACTTTTTCCCGTATAAAGTAGTGTACAAAAACAATTGGTCAACGAAATAGTTTGTTATTTTGTGAAAAATCTACTTAATTTCGATAATCGTAAAACTGTCAATTAGTACCGCAGAATACGTAAAACTAATCGTACTGACGAAAAATTTAATTGTTTAAATTACTGATACTGAATATCAAATAACGACATAACTCTTTGTTTAACAAGAAATCCACGGATGCAAAAAAGTAATTAAAAGCAAAGATACGTTCTGGAATATCAATAACAGTTTAAGCACGTATAGCCTCTCATTAAATCTGCATGTGCGCTTCAAACAAAACATTTTTTTCACGCCAGATATGTGAATTTCCGAGCCTACAGAAAGATATTGTAAAAGCTAAAAATTCAGAGCGATACAGTGGTGTGGTGCAGCGCGGCCTACTGTTACCTATGCAGTTCTCTACCCGTCCTACTGCTGTGGCGTCGTTGTTTACTAGGAGAACTATATCTATATAGATATAATTAGCAACCGTATTTTCGGGATACGCAATTACATTATTTAATTGTCTAGGGAAAATAAATTATAAGTTATTAAGAAATCATTAGCCTTCGTGGAGCGTTTGCATTGATTTCTGTTAATCCACTTCTAATGCGATCGTTAATTGATTTTAAAAAGTATCGAGTTTCGCTTTTCTATACGTTAGTATAATTATTATAGGTGTATCTACTTTGACGAGTTTATTGATACAAGGGATACGTTAAATGATCATAAGAGAGACATAAAGACATAAGAGTAACAAACACATAGTATATAATTAACGCCCTACTTTTTAAAACGTGTTACGTCAAGATTTTAGTTAAATACTTAATTAAAAATAAATTTTATGGAGCTTGTTACTATTATTAGTTATTATCGTCGATTCACCTGTTTCAGGTACCAGATCACAGCTAGAAAAACTAAGTAACTAGTCACGCGCATGGCTCAGCGCACATATTCAAAAATTGTTGATCGAATTAACTAATGTAAATTAAGTGTACGTATATAGCTTAATTACATTGTTCTGACAGCAAATATGATTTTAGAAGACACGTCAATTTCAAAAGAAAATTGAAATAGATATCGTTATAATACAATTGTTATATTCCATCAAGAACATTATTATATTTTTATATTAATTGCATTAATCGTTAAGGATAACGTTATGAAATATTACAGCGTTAGGTCAATAATGTCTTTCATCATTGAATATACCAAGTTTTCTGTATTATAATATCCTGTTGTCGCGTTTTACAATACAAGGATGGTAAAATACACTGGCAACGTGCAGAGCAGTAACTCCATTTTCACGTTGCATGACATATATAAATGCAATCATGCTGAAGTAGCAAAGACGTACGGCATAATTTGGCCTGCCAGCATTGTAACACTCTTGGTGCACGTGCATTATATATTCCATTTTTAGAAATCTATCTTATTCCTCATTACGTATAATTATGAGTTAATATAGCATCCTCATTATCATATCCCCTCTAAAAATAAAGGTACGAATTTTGTACATAATTTGTACATATTTACGAACAAAATTTGTACGAAATACGTACCAAATACGTACATATTTTGTATGTTTTTCATAGGAATTTTTTACGAATTATATATAATTCTAATCGGAAATTCGGAAAAATCGTAATGTACTATTAACCAATCAAAAATCATTTGCTTATTTTTTTTCAATAAATGATATGACAACGTTTTATTTTGGATACATAATACTTACAATAAAACATTAATAATGTAACATATTAGGTGTTGCAGTAATATAATGTGCTCGAGATAACATATGCCTTATATGCTCTAGCGTCGTAATTTGCTGTATGGTTCGTCTTTGCAGTAGATGCCTTGCATAAGCACCAACCCAGTATCTCAAAATTTCTGTGAAAAAATAATTATAAAATAAGGTTTTACTTGGGAAATCAGATAATTAATGAATAAATAACATGTAGTTATATTAAAAATTATATCCATACTTTTCATTGCTTTCATTTTCACTAATCTTTGTTCTCATTTTACCATCAGAAATTCTCATAAATGGTTTTTTTTGAAGGTATATTTCGTTTTCCAAATAATACTTTCAATAATTGTTCAATGAAACTGTATTCATTAAAACATTCACTCTTAATGTTCTTCCAAGATGCGTAAGTAATTTTTTAATGGCAGCCTATATGAATGTATGTTACTTTCTAAAAAGTTATTGATTTTTAATAATTTTTTAATGAACTCAAGAACACTATAAATTAAAAAATTTATCTTACCTTCTTAGTAACTTTGTCTAAGGCTTCAAAATTTTCCAACATTCCGTATTCTTCGGTTGAATCTGTACTATCATCGCTTCAGCATCTTGTTTCATGATAATCATCTACGATGATTATTAAGAACAAATCTTTCTAGATTGAAATGATCCTCTACTGCTATAAGTCCTCTTTCTACGCCTTTGAGTTCATGTGTCTAAAATTTCATCCGCTGAGTTTTCTTCGTTATCAAAGTTCGCTCTGTTTTTTTATTGGAAACTTCAATCTTTAAAGGTGAAAGAAACGAATAGTTTTCAGCATTTATCATTTTATAGAAATTTAATTGAACTTGCTTATGCATTTTAACTTTAATTACATTCAAATTTATATGTATTTATTTACTATCCCCATGACGCCCAGGAGATTTATCAGGACTGAAAGAATTACATAACTATTTTTATTTATATTCTTATCAAAATAACCAACATCATTAGTCCTTCTCGTATTCAACACTTCTCGATCACTAGAAGTACCCCTTCCAGCCCGATTACTTTCACGCATTACACTTTGTAATAATAAAGTTTTTCTTTTTTCTAGATCTTTTGCGTTCGAATTAATTTTTTTCATCTTAATCGTGCTGCAAAACAGTGCACTTTACAATAAAATAGTCTCTGAGTACACATAGAAACTTTAAGTTTTTTACTTTTATTATTCTTGTTCTAGGCCTTGATCTTCATAAATTACTCTTTTCCGTATTATTTTTTTCTCTGGTAGAATCGGTTTCAGTGTCATCACTTATAGATTATCTTGTTTCCTCAGTATCACTCAATTCTGATACTTTTCTATTGAACTTTTTCAAAACACTCTTTTTCAAAAAATTATGAATACTCTCTTTTTGTTATTTATATTTTTAAAATTCAGAATTTGATCACTTAAAAAAATTAAATAATGAGTGTTATATAAAATGTACTAATTTTTTCAGATTTTAAACGTACATTCTAATTCGACAATTTGTAATGGACAATATTTAGTCACGCCAGGAAGCAGTCCTGTATATATATATGGCTTATTTTGATTAAAATCTTTGTTACTCTTAGATAGATTTTTCCTAAATTCTTCTATCCATTTGATGGGTATGATTTCTTTAGTGTTTTTAGGCTTATAAAGTATCAATGCATGTAAAATAGATTATAAAAATCAATACACCTTATACACTCCTCAGAATCTTAAAAAGAAAAACATTAATAAATAAAAAAGATTTCATATAAACGATAACAATTGTAGATTAAAAAACTAAATTAGAACATATACATAATGCAAAAATTTACTTCTTAACTTCAAAATTTGAATATTTTTGTAGTCTTCCATATAATTGAGTCGTCCAAAATAACATTTTAGTGGTTCAAAATCTGATTTATTTTTTCACTTATCCAAATTAAATTTCTCAACATCAGTCACATTTATTACTTCTAAAGAGTCATCATCTACAAATCTCACAAGAACAGAGAATATATCGTTTTTCAGTTCATCACACTTGGATAACAATCAATTATAATCTACAATTTGCGAAAGAAAATATATAATTAACATTAAGGTTTAATCTAAAATTAACAATATTAATAAACTATTGAACTATACTTATAACCTCCTAATTGATGAATGGCAATGCTTTGATGAATATATTTATTTTCAGCTTTTGCTTGATAAATTTTAAACTTATCAAATTGAAGGTGATGTTTGAAATTTACAGTTCTGAATTCTTTGATATTCTTAATGGGTACTATTGTTAATTCATGCAATTAAAAAAGTTTAAAAAGTTGAAAAATAAGTTTAAAGCAATACGTGATATTAATTATTGATATTAAAAGATTTAGATTGAAATTTCAACAGCATTTATAACAAATATGCAATAAAAGTGATAAAACAAATATGTAATACTTACTTCCTAAAGCAAGAACATGAATTTTTTCTTCTGTATTATTCCTTCACATAAGATAATCATAATTATGAATAAAATCATTTTCTAGTGTGAGAGTTTCCAAATCTATTACATCTCCAGTGGGCATTACATGAAAAGCATCAGTTGCTAAGGTATACACAAGGACATGAGAGATAATTTTCTGCCGATTCATTATAACTTTCCAATTTATGACGTTTTACTTATGAGAATAAGAAAATGTAAATATCATGTATTTCACCCATTTTTAAATTTTGGTTGATAAGTGTAATACACTGCAGTACTCGAATTCAAAATTTTACCACAGAGGTTAGTCGGTGTTATTCGCCAATCAAAACAAACAAGTAGAGGATAAAAGAAGGATATTCGATGTCTGCTCATGCCAGTACGTGTCTGCTATAAGTCGTCTGCTTTACCACTACGAAGAATTAATAGGTTAAAACCTCGGGTTGTTTGAATTTATATTTTTTTGCTCAACAATATATTTGATTATTTATCACTTATCAAGAACCGATACAGAGTTTTGAATAAGTTTTTGGTGACAAAAATTAAAACGCTGTCGATTAGTAAGTAATATTTATAAATTGAATTACATATTTTACAAAAATTTTTTGTACAAATTTTCGCAATTTCAAAAATGCTAAAAATTTTATAGTGCCTCCTAATTACAGATGCTTTTATTCATTTGATGATTACGTTTAGAAATTGAAAAATCTAAATAAAATGAATTCAATAAATTAAATTGCTGCTCAATACCGGTGATATTAATTTGGTTTTAGTTTGGTTAATACTGCTTCTGAAAAAATGAAGTTTTATTTTTAAAATGGTATAAATCTCAATAACAAAAACTGAATATATCAGATTATAATTATTCTAATTTTTCTTCAGTCACATGTAAAAAAAACTGGATCTTATCAAAAATATTTTACAAAAGGAGGCGATGTACCACGATCGACTAAATTTGATCACAAAAAGAGAAGATTGGCATGTGACGATGATAGCAGTTCTAGCACGTGCGATAAGGAGGTAGATTGAGTATACTTATATTCTCGAAATATTGAAAAATTATCTGAAACACTAAAATAATTTGTTAATTTATAAAAATAAAATGTACTTCTCTATAATTTTTTTCATAGCAATATTGAATCCATTTTATCATGAAGGAAACATCGATATGTACGTTTCAAAATTACTAAATCAGTACTAAATTTACTACTGGAATTCTACAGCAGTATTGTACGTAAGCTGCAAAATTTTGGCGATTTTGAAAGTAATCACGATCAAATAATTTAGAAGTTTGCGAGAGAAAGCTGTGATCCAGACAACGGAATGTCAATAAGTTTTGATCAAGTATGTTCTAAAATAGTCTCTAGAGATATCGAAAGCCAGTCATGTGGTCTGATGCTGATATACGTCGGATATACGTCTAATGAAAAACATTTTCATGTAGAGGACTATACAAAACCATTACTTCTGGATATTAGACATTGTAATTCCATGGTCAGTACATTTCGAATGGAAAAAGGATTGTAATATGCTTTAAAAAAGAAAAAAATTTAATAATTTTTCAATCACAAAAAGATAAATTAAGTAAAATGATATTCGTTATAATTATAAAATATACTAGATTAATTGTTCATTAGCGATATGTATTAATTATTTTTATTTCTGTTTTGCTAAAGTTTCATATTTTGTTTGCAGACAAATATTTCTTATAAATTTTTATCTTATTTTATCACTTGTTGACAGAGTTTTTTTTCCTATTATGTTCATTACAACGTTTTGATTAGTAAAACTTTTAAATTTTATCTCAAAAATAAAAAATGTTTATCATAATTCAACCTTAATTATAGATTGATAATCCAAGTCCAACATCCCTTGAGGACCATGCGAATTATGATTCTGATGATTTTGAAGCAGATGAGTTTTGGAAATACTCAGAACAAAGGCGATTTTCTGAACTTGAAGAGAAATTAAAAAACGAGAATTTAGATCAGATTAAATCTGCCAAGTTAGTTGCGAACCAAGCAGAAATGCTTTGTGCTTTCGTGAATTATTATGCTCATTTTCATTTGCCAACGATCGGTATTGAAATGATATGTCAAATGTTTAATAGTTTTATGAATGTTTCCGTACTTCCAAATATACAGTATCATATAGATAAATTATTGCGATCCGACGATATCAAACGATTTCATGCATTTTGCCCTATATGCGAGATGTATCTTCGACCCTTCAATTTTACTGAACGAATCATGTTTTGCGACAAATGTATGAAAATAACATGTCCGTTAAAGGAAATGACGTAAGTTTTTTCGCGATTTTGGATATTGGAAAGAAAGTAAAACATTTACTAGAAACGCACGATGAATATTACGATGATGTACTGCACAAACAAAAAGATATTTCGGAGCAAACTGAAAATATTAACAATATTTATGACGGCTATAAGTATTGAGAGTTTGTTTTGTCGTTACCAAGTGACTTTAAAAACTCATACGTTATTTGTACAATGAATAATGATGGATCTCTTGTGTGGAAAAGCTTTAACTATTCAATATGGCCAATACACATAATTTTAAATAAACTTTTTTCGAATGTACGATTAAGTAATAAGATCACCGCGGCTTCATGGTTCGGAAAGAAGACGCATGTGAATATTTTCGCTAAGACCTTTGTTAAAACCGTTAATGCTTTGGATTTGGAAGGTATATCTTGTAAAATTGTAAATAGTGTTAGAACAATAAGATTATACCCTGTATGTTGTGCAGGTGCGACTGCGCGTGCACCATTACAGGGCATTGTACAGTTTAACGGTTACAGCAGTTGTAACTGGTGCTACCATTCTGGTATACCAATTAAAAAGACGGAAAAGAAAGTTATAAAATATCCACTTCTTGACTTTGTGCCAGAAAAAAAGAAGTCATTTAGATTTAGAGTCATTTAGAGCTTATGAAAACTGTTTCTGAAAAAATATCAGTGTCAATAAAAATGTTTGGAATTAAAGCAATGTATCCTCTAATACATTTGCCATATTTTGACATCATTGACGGCTTTGTTCCCGATGAAATGCATTGTTCATCTGTAGGAGCTTGCCGCCAATATGCGCGTATGTGGTTTGATGTATCTGGTGTTCCTTATGTGTTGAAAGATAAAATAGCTGATATTGATTCTATATTATTAAAAATGCAAAATCCTTATCAAATCAATTGTTTAACGCGCACTTTGAAAGAAAGAAAAAACTGGAAGTCGAGAGAATGGGAAAATTGGCTTCTTTTTTTAGCCTACCTATACTAAGATTGATGCCTGGTATAGTTTTGGTTGGTGCTCCAGTTTTTGATAGCTAAGGTTTTCAGTATATTTAATTTTTTAAGGTAGTCTGTTTTTAGTTTGGTTATATGGGCATTCCAATTTAATTTGCAAGTCAAAGATTAGTCCTAGGATTTTTATCTCTTCTACTGCTTTTAATTTGTAATCATCTATATAAAGATATAGTTCATTAGTTTTCTTTTCGTATTTTTGAAAAATGATGGTTTTAGTTTTGTTTTTTGAGATTTTGAATTCGGATTTATTCGAGTTTATAATTTTATTAAGCGTCTACTGTATGATTTTATGATTTAATATTTTTACCTTTGATGAAGAATGTTAGATCATCGGCAAACATTGAACAAGAAACGGGAGTTTGGATACATTTAACGACTTCGTTGATGACAAAAAGAAAAATCGTTACACTAATTACTGATCCTTGTGGTACACCGTTATTTATTGTAGTACTATGTGATAATCGATTGATGATTTTAACTCTAATTGACCTGTTAGTAAGGAAGTTCTTAATGAAATTATATACAATTCCGGTTAATTTAAGTTTGATTAAAATTTCTAATACTTTACGCCTCCATATTAAGTCGTAAGCTTTTTCCATATCTAGGCAAACAGCTATTAAGTGTTGCTTATTGTTCAGCGCTTCGCAAAAATAGTTTCGAGGGTTACTAGGCAATCTGTAGTGGAGTAATTTAGGCGGAAGCCACTTTGCAATTTTGTGATGACGTTATTTTTTACTAAAAACGAGCGGAGTTTATTATTAATAATTTTTTTCTAATAATTTGCTTAGGTAACATGTTAGTGCAATTGGTCTATAATTATCTTTGTTGTGTTTGTTCTTGCCAGGCTTGAATACTGAGATGATGATAGCTTGTTGCCATAAGGTGGGAAATACATTTTTTTGCCAGATTATATGTTGTAAATTTTTAGAAGACTGTCTAATGCTTCGTCTGGCAATTGTTTGATAAATATATTAGGAATCGAATCAGGTCTAGCACTTGTATTTTTTTTTGAATCATTTTTATTAACTCAGAATGTGTAAAAGCTTCATTTATTGCATCGTCATTTATACTAATATATGAGGGGTTTCGTTCGGTCTTTGGATCATTTTCAATAGATTTTTTTAATTGAATAAATTCTGGATTAGAGTTCTTATCACTAGAGTTACTGGCAAAAGTGTCTGCAAAAATGTTAGCAATTTTGATTAGTTCTTTAATTACGTTATTGTTAACTTCTAAGGCTGTTATCGTTTATTATTGTTTTCCCTCTATTGTTTTAATTTTATTCCAGATCTTCTTAATAGGTAACTCAGTGTTTATAGAGCTTATAAAAAATAACCAAGCTCATCTTTTGCTTTGTTTAATTGTACGTTTGGCTATGGCTTTTAGTCATCTGAATTCGATATCGCATTCAATGGTTTTATTTCTTTTTTTGTAATAAAAGGTATTTTTCACGTTTTTAATTGTTTTTTATAGTCATCGTTCAACCAAGGTTTATTTGTTTCTTTGCTTCCTGTAAGTTTGGTTCTTGGTATGCTTTCATTTGCATATGCAGCATTATTGAGATGTTTCTTATAGTTTTAAAAGCTTGAATTAATTTGGAACTGCCATTAGTTTAATACACACATACACATGCGTGCGCACACAGACACACACACACACATACTGCGGATATTATCATTTTTATCTAACTGACGTATTATGCATACATTATATGCAAGTGCGCACATGTACTATGGGCTTTTCACAATCGGTACGTTATTATTAACGATAAATTCTCTCGAAGAGATGTAAGAAAGATATGACAAGAAACATGAAAACAGTTGTGTATAGTAAAATGTAATTATTTTAAAAATTAATTTAGCTATCATAAGATTGATCAAATTTGATTCATAATTCGAAAATTGATATTTGAAAATTAGTAACTATAAGTTAAAATTCGTTAGAACTAATGGTTGGTAAATAGATATAATAATGTAATACGTATACTTTATAATTAGGCATCGTTAATTACATACATGAGCTATCGAGGTTTCCTAACGATTTTTGTGATTTAATTTAGTCTTATTTGAAAGAGAAGCTGAAATATGTTACTTCAACAAAACGTCTACGGCAATAAGAGATTGAAATTCCTGCTCCAAAATCCCACAACAGCAAGTTTCGAATCGACCGGACACACCAGGGCCAAGAAAGAAAAGAATAAAAAAAGTTTCCCCATCAGATCAGCAGTTCTCATCTCATGTCTAGAACTGTCACAAGAGAGGGCGCTGGGGCCGACAAAGGGATTATAACCTCGTCGTCGGAGGACTAAACAAAAATGGGTTGACATTTTGCACGCAACATCGCCCGACGAGGAAACAAAACAAATAATGTAAATTTCATTGATTAGTCAGACAAGCCAAAACATATCAAACAGCAGCGCTAATCATAGATCGCAGACATAGTCGGAATTGAAAAACTCGAAATCTGCGCGCGCATTACGGAGAAGTCGAGCGGAGAGAAGGGGTTCTCCCGTTCTCCACAACTGCTCGCACACAAGGTAGCACACATTGCTTCACGTGTCTCCGCTGACGACCGTGTATAGGAAGTTGAGATAGAGAGCACAAATTCTCGTATGCAGGAAGCGACGACGACGGTGTCAAGCTCAATACACTCAGAAGTCGAAATTCATCAAGAGCACTATCCATTTCACAATATACGGACGAGAAAACAGCCTAGCAGTAATAAGTCAGTGTGGTGTGTGAGAGAGTAGCAGGAAGACGTGTTCTCTGTCCCACACATCATCGCTCGATTCGAAGGAGGAGCCGTGTCTCGCTCCTTTCTATCTCGGTGAGTACCTTGCTAAAAAAAGCTATCATAACCATTAATAAGTTCTTTCGATACATATATCGTCGACTGTACGAGAAAAAAAATGAGTTGGAGGCTCGCGCGAGCGCGTTTTACGTGTGGGTGCGAGCGAGAGAACGAAGAGAGCGTGTGTTGACGTTACGATTGGAAAAGGGAGGGGGACGTCGAGATGGAAGCAGGGAGCTTTTTATCAGCGGCCAATCGACGCGCAGCTTTATCGGGGAACGGCCCGACCCAATCGACTGGCTGGCCGAGGCTAAGTGGAAACCTTCTCGCACTAGAGCCGAGCCAGCAGCAGTCCAACAGCTGTTTCAAAACCGGCGTTGCCACGTCTCTTGCGGCAACAGTCTTTCACTGGCTTTTATATGGAACCCCAGCCGATATCAAGAGCCGCCGCTGCTGCTTGCTGCCACCTCCGCATTGACTTACGAAACAATCCAAAGAGTCGACAGACACGACAGGGGCCTACGTCTCGCGCAATGCTCAGAGTTTACTATCTCTTCTCCTGCCTTGCCTGTGCTCGCTGCTGTATACGTTAACTCTGCTGCTATTGCTGTTGTCGGCTGCAGGCTGCTGCTATTGCCTCTGATGCATACGTGAATGAGAGGCACATAGTCTTCGGAAGGGGCCGCGCGAGCTTCTTTTTCTTCACATTGAGAGAACGAGAGAGAGAGAGAGAGAGAGAGAGAGAGAGAGAGAGAGAGAGAGAGAGAGAGAGAGAGAGAGAGAGAGCTGGTTTGGGTGGCCCTTTTTCTATGCGTTTGACCTCTTCTAGTCGGCCTGTCGTTATACGTGCCTGCCGTGCTGTCTCACCAATCGTACTTTTCTTTTTTCGGGCAGCCTATTGCGAGAACCGCAGAGAGAAACGTCTTTCAAAGCAATCTGCTATACTAATTGCTGCGTTTGTTCTGCTGTTGATCTTGCGTTGACTGTGGAATTAAACTGGTTTGCAAAGGATCATAATGATGATGATGAGGACTTGCGGCCACCTTTGGAAACTCCAGATTGCCAAATGCAGAAAAGCACTGCTGTCATTTATGAAGCTCTTGTTGTATGCATGACGATTAAAAAATGTTTAGGCCTATTGATTCAATTATCCGTACACTTGCCAGTTGAAACACAGCGTGCTTGCAGCTTTTGTGCAACCAAGTATCACAGCCTTATTGTAAAATTGAGCGCTGAACGCACCGGGGAAAGCGTAATCTCCTTTTTTTTTCTAAGCCATTATACAACGTTGGTTGCCTCATTTTCGGTGTATATCTTTTATCGGGCAGTACGCTGCGATGCATTTAACCTAATGAAATCATGGTTGTGTAGCTAGCTCTCTGCAGTGCTCCGATCGGTTTCACAGCGTTCAAGCATGCAACCCAAATTACGAAAGTAGAGTAAACGTTACTTCAAATTTTGACTAATTTCGCGTGTTTGCACTTGTAATGAGAAGGATAAGCGAGGTTTGTAGGCGAGACGTGTGTCGCTTTGAATTGAAGAATTTAGACCTAAATATCTGATGCGATGCAATTTAAGAAATTTTGCTTTGTTTGCGTTGTCGAAGACGATCGGATTTGGTCTCTGTTTGAGTTGCAATTTGGAAGCGTTGCTTTACAAATGGAAAGGAAATTCGTGGCAGAAAATGAAAGGAAAAACTCTTTCAGCTATCGTGTTTCACTTTGTCCAGCTAAAGAGAGCCCGAAAAGTCAAACGCTAATGTTACTTTAAGGCCGTCCTTGCCTCGAAACTGTACAAAATGGAACCCACGCTTCACTCGGTGGCCAAGAAGACGACACGGAGCCTCTGCCTAAGAAAGAGAGGGCGGCGGAATTTTGTATTACGTCGACAAAATTCATTTTCTAATTCCATCGGCAGGTATATGCTTTGAATTGAATAACCTTAGCGTTATTCTCTTTTCCCAGCAGACGCGCTGGTATACGTCTCACTCGATTGTATACCGTTGAAGCGCTTTACAACTCTCCTCGTACGCTTCGTTTGCCAGTTGACATGGGGATGCGATGAGAAATCGAGTTATATACCGTTGCAATTTTAGAACTTGGAGATTGAATTATCAAATCCGAAAAAAACGCGCGAACGACAGCGCGCAAAATGGTAAAATGTGGAACGCGCGGAAATCGCGCAATTTGGCTTATTTCGACTGGTGCTATATATTTCGCGTGACATTGCGAGGCGATTAAGCAGCAGCATTTGAATATTATTTAATAAAGTTTCAAAGCGCGAAGCCACGCGGAAGTTATTCAACAATGTAGCGTGTGTGCGTGTGTGCGCGCGCGTGTCTGAGGCTACACGCTCTGAAACGTGATGCTCGCATATACATTACTCTCGTTCTGTTGCCAAAGAGAAACGGGCGACGGATAAAAATGCTGCTGCTGGCGCGCGCGTGCATTCGAAAATTCGCAACTTTGCAGATATCGCGAGCGAGAACAATTTCTGCGCAGACATCAGATATTTTTCGACTCTCCGCCCCTTTTCGAATTCATCATTACGCGGCTTTTGCCAAAGATCCTCTTCCGTTTGCCGACGTTAAATCAGGTCTCTATCAACATTACTGAGCATCACGTTAAAGGAAATTTGCACATTTTTCTTGCTGAAAAAACGTTTTCAAAAAGAATTATTTGATTTATTTTCTGTCGTTGCAACAGTGAATCACACGGCAGTAGGCGTTTCTTCATTCAAAAATAGAGCTCATGAACTATAGTAATATCTCTAAAATCAACGACAGTGAATTCTTTTTGTAGTTGGATTCTATATCGTTTCAGGTTATGTTCATGACCCTTCCATCATTCTTTCGATCTATTTTTCCGGTACATGTATGGGCCTAAATATCGTTGATACAAAATCAACTTATACAATAAATCGCGCTCTAAGCCCACTTCATATTCCACGGGTGCGTCTTAATCGCACATCATCCTTACGTCGTTCTCATCCTGATCTGGTCGACAGCGCCAGTTATTATAAACGGCATATCTTCCAAAAATAAAAAAGAAACTCCAGAATCGACGAACGTGAGGAATAAATACAGGAATCTCTCGAATATTGTCAAATCACTCGATGGAAACAGCATTGCTCCAAAAATATATTTTCACGCCCATGTTAATCGCAGACTCGTATAATACATAGACACACGCTACACTCCCAATCAATACCAGTGCCACACGTATAAACTCCAAAAACCATTCCTAGTAGATACGTTTTTCGTATAAATGAGAAAACTTACATACAATATTCGATGAAAATCAATAATTCGCGATAGCCCATAGCAGAAAAGTTGGTAAAAAAAAGTGCAAGCCTCGAGTTAATTTTGAAAATGTGTTGTTTTCGCGCCTCAGATCTGGCAACGTCGCGGCTGTAGCCTGCTACGCGTTTGCTCCGAACGCTCACTCGCTAGTGTTCAGTTGACTTTTCGCCTTGGCAGCAGCGGTATCGTCGACGCGCAGTAATTCTATATATACATACAGTTGGATTTGCCGTGCTTCCTGTGCATGTTACGTCGCAGTTTTTTTGTTTTGGTGCGTACCTTTAAAGAGAGATTGAAAGGAAAAGAACTGTTGTCTGTGCAAAAGGATGGCTACTTCGAGCCTCTGAGTGCATCATCGCGCTGCAGAGCGGACCATGAATTCCGAGTACGTAATTATACAAAAAAAGAAGCGACACATTACTCTTCATCTCTTCATTTTCCCGTTTACTGCGCGTAGGTTCTCTGTCTCTGTCTTACTTGCAGAGCGAAGCGCCCCTCCCCCACACAGGCTCTTTGTTTCTATTTCGTACTTTCTCTCGCTCGCGCACAGGCATAGTACACACATATATAATACAGTGTTCGTTCTTTATCTCTATTCTTAGTTCACGCTCTCCCTTTCGGAAAACCTGGTTACGAGAGAGAGTTTTCTAGGTTAAGCGCGAATAAGAGAGAGGGCGAGTGCGATAGACGAGGACAAAGGGTAGCTTGCGGTAGTGACATTTAAAAAGGCGGGCAGTTTAAAAGGTACCCTGGGAAAGCTCAGTTGGGGGCGGAGCAGCGGAGCGGCAGACTGTCGTCGCGCTTGCGATCAGCCTAAGCCTGCGGATCACGAGGAGGAGAGGTCGACGCATGCGAGCACACACTCTCGTGCAGTAGCAGCAGTTCCAGTCCAGCCAGTTTCTCCGCGTATGTATGAGCTCGTCTCTCTTGCGTGCATGCGTGTGCTCGAGAGAACGCAGACTACACTTTGGGTGTGTGGGTAGAGAGAAGAGCGAGTAGCGATGAACTTGATGTGAGTGAGAAAGAGAGAGAGCGAGAAAGAGAGCCCTCGGCAGGTAGGGGAAGTATGTGTCTGTATGTTGCTGTTCGCTGGCCCGGTTAGGACGACCCTGACACGGACGAAGCTTGTGTCGCGGAGGTCGCTGGAAAATTTCTTTTTTTCCATCCATCTCATTTGTCATCACCGATAATCTTGCATATCAGTGGCGTACAGAGTTGGTTTGATTTTTTTTATCGGGCACAAGTCGCTGAAGGTGACAACGACCGATAAACGAAACAGAAAGGAATTTTTTTTTTTTTCAAAGTCACGCGCAACCGACTCTCACGTGTAGCTGCATGCGAGGGGCAGTAAGGCTTTGTTTATTTACGGCTACATATACACATAGCGACAGGTGTTGTGTGCGGCTGTTTGTCCGAGCCTGCCTGGCTCGTACTACTTACTTGGTTTTCGATCAAGGACTCGCGCCGCGGAGAGTGAGCGTGCGAGCGCAAGAGAGGAGTTGAGAAGTCTTTTTAAAAAGGACCCGGGGGGAGACCGCCGACCGGTTGTACCTCAGTGTGTGCGTGTTGTGTGTGTGTGTGTGTGTGTGTGTGTGTGTGTGTGTGTGTGTGTGTGTGTGTGTGTGTGTGTGTGTGTGTGTGTGTGTGTGTGTGTGTGTGTGTGTGTGTGTGTGCCTTACACCTTCGAAATCGGTGAGATACTTGTTACTCTCTTACAAAGCGAGCTACAGTCCCGTTACCGTCGTCGAGCTTCTTCTTGCTCTTTGAAACGCAGTCGTCGTCTTCGTTCTTAATTGTAATGTGTTTTACTTCGTTTCTTATTCAATTATTATTTTGGAACGTGCCTATATTGCCAGACAACACGAACGGAAGTATCTTTGAGGATTGCCGTTTAATTGGTCTCTAATTGCCTGTAAAATTTGTTTTCAAGTACACACTGCGTTTGAAGCATGAATTGGCTATTACGATCTCTCGTTTTTAAGTACTATTGGTACGTTTGTGAATGGTTGTTTGAAACACACTTCATAATAAATTATATAAAAGCTATCTGTCAAAATGTTATCTCGTTAACATTTAATCCTTGTTTCAAGTTTTTATTACACTACAAACTGTATTCTTAATTTGAATTGGCCGCTAATTGGACTTTTCACTGTAATAATTGCAGCCGTAAAATCTTATACATATACATACTACGTGAAGTAAAAGTTTCACGCTCGTACGCATGCGCGACTTCGAAAAAGAAAAAACAATAAAGAATTCTCTCAATTCCAAAGTCGCACGCGTAAAAGCTTTTTCAAATGTAATTTTCAGAAGGTGAAAAAAGCAACGCTTTTAATTAGAGCTGAGGACGACAACGGTTAGGGACTGTTTTGTGTTAAGAAAGATAACAGTAGCATGCGGAGCTTTGTGCTACAAAAAATAAATAAATAAAGTAACCAAAAAAATGTCTTCCTCGTTATATGTGGGAGGGAGGCTTACCTCAACGTGAAAAAAATAAATATTACGGTGTCTCGACGCATACAATGAGGGGCGTCGATAACGTGCCGGGATAAAAGGAATAAAGTTTATCCATCACCGAGAGATGTCCAAAACATTATACTACGTAATTCACGCAACAAAAATCCAGATTTCAATGAATACGCCCTATACGTCGTATATGTAATATAAAACGTCGTCGGAGATATCCGAACGAAGGGCTGGCTTTGGTCCTACACACATATCACGGTTGTTGCACTCTCGCTCGTTCTGTCTCTTTGTTATCGAGCGCCGCTGCATACGTACACGTCGTCGTCGTCGTCGTCTCTCTCTCTCTCTCTCTCTCTCTCTCTCTCACTCTCTCGCCCCAATATCATTTCTCCCCCTCGTCTCTCACTCTCTCGTGTTCAATATATAACGCAGTAGTGTTGGTCATTCGACTCTGCGATCAGCAGCAGCAGTAGCAGGCTTATCGATAGCGAAAGTGCGACGTTTCATCCGCGCACGATTTTACGCCGTGAAAACTTGCAACCATTCCTGCTGCTGCACATCACAATATATCAAGATCGCGGCAAAACATAAATCAAGAATGAGATCTGTACAAAGAGAATTTTGCTGTGAGAGCTAAAATTCATTTACGTGATTTGAATGTTGAATATTTTTTTTCACTCTAAGTTAAGTTCTCTGTTTAATCGAAAGAACGTCGTGATAAAGAAAGAGAGGGAAAGACATCGACCAATAACCGCAGATATGTTATCTGAAACGAAAATTTGTCTAATAATATAAACAACAAACTCGTAAATAAAGACACGCTCGTCCCGTTCGACATCCATAAGCGTAACAGCGAATATAAAATTTGAAAAAAAGATCGAGTTATCTTTTATTGTACTGAAATGACATGATAGTAACTCGCACACTATCACGTTAGATAGATATACATAGATCTAAATAAAAGATCAGCTGGGCATGGGAAGGTCGTGTGTAAATTTCAAGAGACTGAGCATAAACATGCGCAGTCGCGGACAGTAACAGGAACGAGCTTGCTGCTGCTGTTGCTGCTGCTGCTGCTGCTGCTGCTGCTGCTGTTCGTAGAGCATACACTCGAACCGGATTGGTTCTGATGTCTAATGACGTAGTCCGCGCTCGGAGTGTTGAAAATCCTCGAATTCGCGAATCAACGCTGGCTGCTAACTGCTGCTGCCACTTGTGTGAAAGCCTCAAAGTAATATTATCGTATCGTAAACAACAAATATCGTTTTGGTAAAGCGGTCGTGTCGAACTGTACGATAAACATCGACGACCCTAAGAGTCGATGCTTTCGGATGTACATAAATATGCAGAGTCCCCTTATTTTCTGTGCTATACCTGGATATGTCTGTCAATATATAAGGAACCCATTACTAGGTATGCCATGTCGCCGTCTTCCTCTTTATTATACCTACCTAAGAAAGTGACGATGCGTCAGCTTGTTTTGTGCCAGTATGCGTAAGTATATAACTTTGGCATTTATATGTACTTATATATATATATATATAAGTATGTATATATATGTATGTATGTATGTATGTATGTATGTATGTATGTATGTATGTATGTATGTATGTATGTATACTCGCGCGTACACAATGGGAGGCTATACGTACAGAAGTAATAGGGCCTGGCTGTATACGTATACGTATGAGGAAAGGGGGTGGTGCACAACCGAAGAGGGGAAGGGTTCTCCCAAATCTCAGGGAATGCGGCAGTAGTCTGGCGTCAGCCGTCCGAGTATCCAGCGAGTGCAGCAGCACTACAGAGCCCGCGTCAATCGATTCTCTTCGACGTTTTTCTCTTTCTTGTCATGGTTGGCCAATGTCAGTCAGCCTGTCTTCTCTTGGTTAGTCTTATAGATTATCTTTCTCGCCAGTTTTTGTAGTCTTTATCTTTCGTTTTTTTTTCGATATTTGCCGCAAAAGTAACCCACACGGGAACAACCATTTTGTGCTTTCCGTCTAATTCATGGAAAGAATGAGCGTTGCTTGTTCACCGATTTTACGGAATATAATTTATTTGCAATACTAATATGAATACAACTTATTATACAACTAAATGTATAAATTTCTTACGTTCATTTATTGTCACTACCTTATCATTACATACAGTGCTGAATAACCTTGGCCCTCAAGGCGTTTGAAGTTTTTTTGTTTGCTGAATTTTTTGGTATTGAACTTCTAGCTTTTTGGTAAAGTCACTTTTATGCCTAAGTCAATAGTAAAAAATAATGCTTCCTGAAAAAAAAGTGTTCTATGAAAAGTCGTTTTTTAACAAGGTTTTGAGGTTAAGTTTCAAAATGACGGAAATCTTTTATAATCATATTTAATTCCTATATTGCGTATTTTTTACGTAATAAGCATAGCTATTACAGTGTTATATGTAATATACTAACTATACTAATAGATACTGAAATATTGTTTGTTACTGTCAACTTTTCAAACATTTCTCTGATCATTGCATTAAATCTACACAGAACATATTTTCAAATTCTTTATTTTTCTTTTTATTTAAAATAAAATGTTATAAATTGAAATTATTGTTTAGTAGTACATAGGTAAAACAATTTGTTCATTAAATAAAATATTTGATGTGATTTTCCATTTGATTACTTACAGATAGAATAGTGGCATGAGTCGATTAATCTATGGCAGATCAACAAGATCAGTCGTCATCCGGGGGGTCTGTCGAGAAGGCCAGTGCTTCAACAGACACCTCTAAATCCAAGGGGAAGAGTTCAAGTAGTGGTGGAAGCAGTGGATACAGAAAGCGTCATAATAACAACCCTGTGCAAGTCACTCTTGAAGAGAAAAGACGTAGACAAAATACTGCTGGTGATTTGCAACCACCACAGACGCAAATTCACAAACATCAGCGCCCTGTTGAATCCTCGAAAGGAGAAGGTAGATCAAGGAATGAACGTAGAAGTAATGGAGCAGGTTTAGAATGCTTATTCGGTAAGTTTGATACTTTCAAATCATTAAATGAATAATGTTTGCTTTCAAAAGATCAGCCATAAATTTTAATTATTAACTTTATATACTTACAATTGACATGAAAAATTGACATGAAAACAGAAAATAAATTAATGAACTGCAAACATAAAATAAATTGCAATTGCTGATCTTGATTGTTATTATCTTTTAATCATTGGTAATAATATAAAATAGTATGTCACATTGAGATTCCTTATCATTTTGATAGATACAGATTGGAAACAGCAGCAAAGAACACACCAGGCTAATTACAACTCTAGTGGGAGCAATTCAAGAATACGCAGCTCAAAAGCTAACAATTTACCAGAGTTAAGCTCAGCACTTATAGACTGTGTGGCATCGCGCACAAGATCACGCACCCCCCAAAATCCACAAGTTTTCTCACAAAGTTTCAACAACAGCTTTGACTCAACATTATCTAGTGGTTACGGCAGCAACAATAGAAAATCTTCATCTTTCATCAATAACAACTTCACTTCAACAACTCCACTTTCGAGTCATCCATCAACTTCTAAGACTACTAGAGGTAAGTTGATTATTTCACTTTCTGTTCTTTAACTGTAATCATAAGTACTCCTCTTATAGTACTCAACCAACTCAATATAACAAAATCACTATAATAAACATGTCATATAGTAAATGATACATTTAGAGTTTCTGTTTAAAATATTACAATTACATATCTGTTGTTTTAACAAATTAAAAATCTGTTAATATATAGAGTTTGAGTTGTGGTACATTTTGAGAAGTACAGAAAGTAAACTTAGGTGTGGTGATGGGATCAGTTATCATTATATCACAATATTTGTATCATTATCCTGTATTTTTGGAAAAGCATGGTTTTTAATTGACAAGGAAAAATTATTAGGGTGCAAGGAAATTGGTTTCAAGCTTTTTATCTGCATTGTAAAAAAAACAGTTATGCTTGTTACTAAGTAGAAAAATAATCAAAAAATGAAATGTCTAAGTTATCTGTATTTAACACTCGCACAAATAGTTTTCTTCATTTCTATATAGGAGTCACGATGGCACAGTGGGTAAGAGCCCAGGCTTCTGTGCAAGAGGTCGTAGGTTCGAGCCCTGGACATGTGAAGATTTTCAGAAATGAAATTTTCATATGTTTGTTACCGTGATTCGGATTCCACCTTAAACTGTAGGTCCAGTCATGATGTGTGTAAAACTTTCTCCTACACCATTTTCAAAAAATGGTGAGGAAGATCATACTTATGACTGTAGGAACCAAGGCTAATGCGTACAGGTACCTAGTGTACCTCTGCAGAGTTCCACGTGAACGTAGTTCTTGAAGTCACAATAACAATAACACTATCGGAACAATTATTAGGAACTTGATTGTTATCAATTGTTATCAAGTATTGTGATGGCTTTGAGATATAACTTCTAATGCCTTACGATAGCGGAAAATAAACTTTCAGTAAAAAATTCGAGAACTGTATATCATTGTTTCTAAATTGCTTCTGTATAACACATTCACTCTGGCGGTTTTTAGTATTAAAAACATTAATCTATAAGCTAAGATCACTATAAATTGTAATCGATGTAAGTAATTGTGGTAGTGGCGTAATTATAAATGTATCTATTGCAAGGGCTGAAACGCTTCTAAGATATAACAGAAACAAAATTAGCCTATAAAATATTAGAGCTAGGATTATTGAAATAAATAAAGAGTCTATTCAGAATGTATCACATTAGGCACGAAGATGAGCGAATGTCTGGAAGGATTTGTCTCAGCCGTGAAAGCGCTTTTTCCCATATCAGCACAAACGTACCATCAAGAAGGTAAGCCTGTGGGATAATGTAACTTATAATCACATTTTCCGATCAATATTCTTTATTTATTTTGTTTTTTATGTAGAAGCTACGAAAACTCAAAGAATGCTGTATACCTTAAAATATATATTTTTATATACATTATACCGAACATTTCTAGGTTGATACCCAACCCAAACATTGCACTAGCTAGTACGCTATATCTTTGAACAAAAAATATGAGTTGTACTTTGCTGACCTTTAAGTTTAATTTGCGTATCGTCATGTCTGCATGTAGCTGAAAAACAAATTTTGATTGTACCTTGTGTAATTTTTGTAATTTTTGTGTGTAAAGTAGATTTACCTTTCCATTTTGATAAATTAATAGAATTTAAAGAAATGTTCTTGAAAAAGTTTGATAACTTATCAAAATGTTAGTTCATAAATACCCTATTATCAGATTACCCAAGCTTTTGTCAAGTGCTTCAATTACAATTTTTTTTCAAATCTTTTTATGTAGTTTGAAAAATTAGTATTGTAAATTTAAACACAAATTAGTAAACAAAAATTGAATTATTTTGATATATTCGATAAGGTGAATAAATCTAAAATAAGTATTCCTTAAATATTAGTTATTGAATTTCTAGAAACAAATATTGCTGAGATATAAAGACAGTTAAAGTTAAAATACCATTGTACTAAATTATAATTTTGTTTATATATCACGTACTATACAGTTACGTGCAAAAGTTTCGGGTCAAACCTATTTTCATAAATAATTTTTTTATTTATTCGAATAAAGAAAAACTAACTAGTGTCATTTGAACGTAATTAAATTTATCTTCAATATACCCAGTTGTGCATTTGTATAATGAAACAATAATAAATTATATCAAAATATATGAAACACACGCGATCAAAAGTTTCGGGCCAAGCTTTTACATATATGTGATTTTATTAACTGTATCTTTACATCTTCGGTTACACTTCTGTGATAGTGAGGGACCGTAGTATAAACATATTACGCTAGTACGATGCTGTCAAGATGCCTAAATGCACGCAATTACAAATTCGCGAGATTATTATAAAGTTACATAAAGAAAGAAAAACTTCTCATGCAATTTCTTCAATACTATCCTTGGGAAAAACGACTGTTAATAATGTTATCAAAAAGTGGAAAGAAACTAATAACTTGGCAGATGAACCAGCATCTGGAAGGCCTAGAAAAACGATAAAACGCGTCGATAAATTTATTAAAAGAAAGGCAGTCGTAGATGTACGCAAGAATGCAAAAATTATAGCACAAGAATTACGCGAGGAAAGCCGTGCGAATGTAAGTCGCAGTACTGTTTCTCGTAGATTAAACGAAGTTGAACTATTTGGACGCTTCGGAACTCGAAAACCATTGATTAGTGCAAAAAGTAAGAAAGCAAGGAAAGAATTTGCTGAGGCTCACAAGAACTGAACAGTCGAACACTGGAAGAAAGTGTTATTTTCAGATGAAACGAAGATAAATATGTTTGGAAATAATGTTAGAAGATATGTTCGGCGACCAAATAATATCCCCTACAATTCTCGATACCACTGTAAAATATGGTGGAGGTAGTATTATGGAGTAGCTTTGGGGAAGTTTTTTGTATAAAGGTATTGATCCTTTAGTGAAAATTGAAGGCCTAATGGATGCATGCTTGTACAAAAATATCTTAGGAAATCATATGCTTCCCTATGTAAGCCAAAATATGCCACGAGAATGGATTTCCCGACAAGACAATGACCCCAAATTTCGATCTTATCTCCTTAAAGATTTTTTCAATAAGAAAAAAGTTCGTGTTCTTCCGTGGCCAAGTCAGTCTCCGAACTTGAATCCTATTGAACATTTGTGAAAAGGGTTGAAAGTAAAAGTAGGAGTAGTGAATTGTTCAAACAAAAAGATTTCATTGGATATAGTGCAAAAAGAATGGGAAAAAATTAACCAGAAAACAATTGAGACATTAATAGAATGTCGGCGATGTCTCACTGTGATAGTATAAGGGCATGACAACAAAATATTAATAATATATGTCCTTACAATGCCTATTTTGATTCAAACGATTAATTTTAATTAACATTTAATAGTTTTCTTTCTAGAAATTTATTTGGCCCGAAACTTTTGACCACGTGTGTTTCATATATTTTGATATAATTTATTATTGTTTCGTTATAAAAATGTTTAACTGGGTATATTGAAAATGAATGTAATTAAGTTCAAATGACACTAGTTAGTTTTTTTTTATTCGATTAAATAAAAAAAATTATTTATGAAAATAGGTTTAGCCCGAAACTTTTGCAGACAACTGTATATAATTTTTTTCCATATTAAACACACATTTATGTCTATGTAATACCTGCATGGAAATCCATAAAGTATTGTATTTTCAAACCTTTCTTAATCAATTTATTTTTTTTGTGAATAATCATTATAAAATAAAAATTCTTAAGCATATATATATGAGAAATGAGGCCTTGAAAGAAAGTAAATGTTTTTATTATTCAACTTAAACGTGTGCTCATGTTTTATGTTGCGATTTGGATGAAAAGCTGCAATTTAGAATTGATAAACGTTGAATAGTTCGTTTTCTTGATTATTTGATAATATGTATATCGAAATTCTCATTGGAAATTCACTTTAAATAAAATATTATACGATTGTTCTATTCATGAAAAATAACATTGCGAAATCCGAAACCAAGTAATAATGCCATGCTTCAAAATTCCTAGCTACAACAGTAATCACGCATACAAAAAATCTTTTTCCTCATTCTGTCACATAACTATATACAGCGGATGAATGGCTCTAACGTCTGTAAATCGCTCGTTAGAAAAATTTTCAAAAGAATCAATGAAAGCAGCGGCTTAAAAAAAAGAAGTGCGTTTCGGAAATTTATAGGGGCGAAAGTGCGCGAGAGAGCATGTCGCGCACACGTGCGTGCTATGCCTCGTGCACTTCGGGGTGTGCGTGTGTGTGCGTGTCTGTCCAATGGTAATATGTGGTGGCGAAAGGAAAAGGTTCGAGTGAGCGAGTGCCAGCGAGCGAGAACGCGACTGTGGCCTCCCACGTGCTCGTTCTAAAAATACAAAGGACGCTCGCGCTCTAGATTCGAGCCATCCGTCCGTGTGCTCTGTAGTAGCCTGCCCGTACTAACCGCCCGTCCGATGCATCGTTGCAGGTTCGAAGCAAGCAGTGCAGCAGTGTAGCAGTAGCAGCAGCAGCTCGTCATCCACCACCTCGTCGTCGTCCTCGTCGTCATCGTCGAACGTCGAGTTCGCCAAGGCAGCAGCGGCGGCCGCGGCGGCGGCGGCAGCGGCGGCGGCAGCAGCATCTGCGGGCAGCGGCGCCAGCAGCTCCGCCAGAGTGGGTAACGCGGCAAGCAGTGGTGGTGGCGGCGGCGAGGGCGGAGCTGCCGCGGCGGTCAATCTCAGCTCCGCGGCTCATGAGGTCGTCGCAGCAGCAGCCGCCGCCGCAGCGAGCAGCAGCAGCAGCAGCAGTAGTAACTCGGTCGCCGGTTACCACCACCTTTTGGCTCCCGCCGCCGCGGCCAGTAGCGTCGGGGCTACTGCTATTACTGCAGCCGCTGCTGGCCCACCTCTGCTAGCTGTGCCCCAGCACAAGCACCTGCTCAGGTCGCGCGTCAAACTCGGAGGCGAGCACCTCAAAGACTTCCAGCAGCAAAGCAAGCACACCGGCAAGTACCACAAGAAGGACTCCGGATCCGCCAGCTCCTCCTCGTCTAGGTGAGCACAACTACGCCAATTGGAAATGCGCTATTTCTAGCGCCGGCCCTTTTCACACAAGGTTAAACGCGCCAGTAGCAACAGTCGCGGGGTCACCGACGTTTACAGCAGTGACGTTGCCGTGGGATTATGCATTTTTATGTAACCGTACATCCATCGCGCGCTTTTTTTCAGCTTTGTCACGTGCTTTTCAGCGCTGGTATGCACGATAGTCATGATAAAGAATCGACGCCAAAGTTTGTACACATAATGCTCGCTGATCGTCTCATTTTCTTCCGCTTCCATTTTTACATTTTGAAATTCCAAGTGAGCATTCGATAATTTGATGTCTTGGGTCTTGGGATGTATTAATCAATCATCCATTGGAAAGGTAATTTATTTGTAAATTTAAATATGTTGCTATTTGGAGCAGCGTGTGAAGAAGCTTGAAACGCACTTTTCAATCTCGTTATAGATCAATGATTACGTACTTATTTATTTATAGCGTAAAAGGTCGTGCGTGCTGGCGAAACTATAATTGATGCGTTGAATTCGCCTAATTCTTTTTTTCGCGTTTTGTGCTTCAAAAAAACTTCAATTAAATTGTGTTAATTATACAACACGAAAGAGAGAGTTGAATGATCGTGTAAATTATTGTTCGATTTGATGAAATTGCTAAGACGAACATAATACATGAGACAAATTGAGAATTTCACGTTGAAGATATATAATAAAAGGTATCAAGAATGTGAAATAATTTGCGGATTGTTTTCTATTCGATTAATAATCATATTAATCGATTAATCTAAAGCCGTAATTTTTCGTGATTTGGGGAAAAAATATATTTTTGTTTCCGAATTAAAATGCCACTGAGCGATGGAAGAGTATATTTATGCTGCAACACAAACAATATAGGAGAGAAGATGCTGTATTCGAAGCAGACGACACCTATTCGTATATAACGAGTGGCGGAAGTAGAAAGGTATAGCACGGAAAATTAGAAATACGCCTGCGCGCTTAAATTCAAATGAGATACGGATTTCGCAGGTATGCGCCCCCACAAATAATCTTATCCTGAGAGTTAAACTACCGGTGTCATTCGTCTTCCTATCATAGTCTCATAAACACCTCTAAGATTTAGGAATAGCATCGTTGCCAGAATGACTTTCAGTTGTAAATGGTAAAAAACGTAAAAATAAGATTAGCATTTGAAATATTTCAAATGTACTTGTGTGTAAAAATATGGGCCATTAGTTCCAAATAAACTAATTAGAAACAACATAAAAAATAACAACGTGTTAACAGGAGTTTCGATTTTTCAGGCATCGTTCATCGTCACGCGTACGAAAAGCAACAGCAAGTGCAGCAGAAGCAGCTTGTGCAGCAGCAGTAGTAGCCGGTGCCGCAAGTAGCAGCGCTAGCCTTGTGATGTCAGCGAGTGATTCGCTGACCAACGGCAGCGGAAATACAAGCGGTGTAACGCCAACTTCAACGTCGACGTCAGTAGCAGCAGCTGCAACAGCAAATACAGCTCAAATTCCACCGACGCTACCGTTGCCAGTCACGGGTATCGAAGAGGACACAGTACAAGCAACGCAACCGACACCAACCGGTGGCGGACCGTCAGGAATGAGTGGTGGTGCTGCCGCCGCTGCTGCAGCTGACAGTGAGAGTGACGATGGTGAAGTTGGTCGACTTCAGGCACTTTTAGAAGCTAGAGGGTTGCCGCCGCACGTGTTTGGTGCACTTGGTCCGAGGATGCAGCATCTGCTCAATAGAAGCATGGGCGCAAGCAGCGGTAGGTTTAGAAGATGTTTTTTATGCAATGGGTGCTCGCAGCTGGGGGCTTTTACGGGTTTCGTTAACAACATATTTGTCGTGCTGTCTGTGAGATCTCTTAATATGAGCAAAATGCGTATAATGCAATGATGCAGGTTAACTGGAAGATGGATAGCACGACAAATTGTATTAACTTCAGAATATTATTTTTATATAAGACTGAGCGGTAAATCTAGTTATATGCTTTTGACGAGCATGTTGTTTTGCTCTTAACTTGAAAATTTTTCAGAATACTTTTATATTGCAACTACAATTAAATTTAATGTAATATCGCTTATCATAACTTTGGATTTTATTCGAGTGCACGTATGTCTTTTTGAAACTTTAGGGCAAAATAATAGCTTATCTTTCTAATATTTTGTATTTTTGTACTTATCATTTTTAAAATCATGTAAATATTCACATGATTATTGCACACGTTGTATATATAAAACACATTGGGTGTTTGAAATATAAATTAATAGTACATTTTAAAAGCGCCTACTGACACTGACAAATTTTAACTTGAAAATTTGTGCATATCGTATTTTAAATAACTTACAAATATATTTAAAATGCGATGTATCTAACAAAACTCGAAAACTCGCACATGTAAGCACCTATACGTGTAAAATAAATAACTACAAAACAACACAGTCACACATCAGATTAGTCATCAAAAACGTGTTTTCTTTTCTGTTTGGCCCGCAATCCTGTCACAATGTAGGACTTTACCTGTCAATTTCAGCCGCAAAAGCGCAACAGCTTTTAGCTGGATTGCAAGCCGTCGATGATGAAGGCGAGCAGCTCCAGGCGGTGATTGGCATGGGTGAGATTCTCGTGATGGGCAATGAGGATACCCTCACGGGTTTCCCCGTCAAGCAGGTCGTTGCAGCTCTCATAAATCTACTCGGCATCGAGCACAATTTCGCCATAATGACACATGCTTGCCGGGCTTTGACCTACATGATGGAGGCCTTGCCACGCTCCTCGACTGTCGTCGTCGATGCCGTGCCCGTTTTCTTGCAGAAGCTTGAGTCCATCGAGTGTATGGACGTTGCTGAGCAGTGTTTAACGGCTTTGGCGATGCTATCTCGAAGACACAGCAAGACTATCCTCCATGCAGTGAGTATTATTTTTATTATAACTTATATGCATTTCTTTGTGATCAAATGTAAAATATATTTTTTTCGCGTTTGCAGGGTGGCGTGTCGGCTTGTTTGAAATTTGTCGACTTTTTCAACATTACCGCTCAGCGTGCTGCACTGACCATCACCGCGAACTGTTGTCAGAATTTACATCCCGATGATTTTCATCTTGTGGCTGACAGCCTTCCTCTTCTTACTAGCCGTCTGACCAACCAAGACAAAAAGAGTGTCGAGTGTGTGTGCCAAGCTTTCAGTCGTTTGGTCGACAGTTTCCAACATGACGAAGTGATGTTGTACAAAATAGTGAATGCAGAGTTATTGCAGAACTTACAACAATTGGTAAAAGATTCAATTTCACCGTTTGATTTTTGTTGGTCTACGAGAGTAGATGTAGAGTCGTAAACTAATATTTTTTATTATTTACAGTTGATGATAACGCCTCCAGTGAACAGCACCGGCAACTTTATAACTGTTCTACGAATGCTTTCTGTGATATCGAATCGCTGTTCCGACCTAGCGATTCTGCTTCTCCAGCAGAATATAGCATTTACTCTAAGCTATCTTTTGACTGGTTCCCTAGACGTTAAGATGGAGGACGTTGAGTTGGTGCCACGTTCACCACAAGAACTCTTCGAGATAACGTGTTTGATCGAGGAGCTCATGCCACCGTTACCCACTGACGGCATCTTCAATGTAGATAGTTTACTCGATAGATCTAGCAATCAACAAGAGACCGTTACCTGGGAGTGGCGCGACGAGAGACAGTGCTGTCATCCATTTAGCACTATTGATTCCAGAATCATTGAGGTATACAGCATTTGTTTTATACAAAACTATTTTTCAGAATTTAAGACTTATTGTTTAATAATTTTCTTCACTATTCACAGATGGCTTTCCAGAATGGAGAAGATGAAATCTGCCTGTCCACTCTCGGACGCACTTATACAATTGATTTAACTGTGATGAAGCAAATTAACGAAGACATCGGAGTCGCTAGAAGTATTTTTCGTAGAGTAAACACTCAGCCCACTGAAGGTGAAAACGTACCTTCGTCGTCAAAGTAAATGTCTTGCAAATATGTTAAATTAAAATAATAAATTCGCTGAGATTTTATTCGTAAATTATCATTCTTTCTTTTCAGCAACTCTTATGTTGTGCCTCTCGTAGTCAAAGTTAATGAGTGGGTTGTAAATTTTATACGAACACTGTTCTCTGTGTTGTATGAGGTTTACAGTAGTTCAGCTGGTCCGGCTGTTAAATGTAAATGCTTACGGGCATTACTTAGAATGTTATATTACTCACCAAGTGATCTCCTGAAGGTATGTAAAAGCTTCAATTTTGTGAACTTCAAAAAAAAATTAATTATTTTTCATCATTTTATTATTTCCAGGAGATGCTGAAAAATCAAGTAGTTTCTTCTCATATAGCTGGAATGTTAGCATCACAAGATTTGCGAATAGTTATTGGAGCTCTGCAAATGGCAAATATATTAATGACAAGGCTGCCTCACGTGTTTAGAGTTCATTTTCATCGTGAGGGAGTATTGCATCAAGTACGTCAACTAGCCGATCCGGATATTCCTCTTGGAGTATCTCCACCCAAGTGCCCTTCTGGTTAATATTTTCGCCATTAATATAAATATTTATTAAAATTTAATATTTAAAACATTATATGTTTAATTTTATATGTTTAGGTTCATTACCAAGTCCACAACCAGGACCATCAAGCACTCCTCTATCTTCTACAATGGCATTGTCTTCTAGCAGTGCCACATCGCCGGTTGCTTCGCCAACAACCAACGGCAATATTCTCTTCGGTACAATAGCTACAAGTCAAATGAAGCCAAACCTCGCTGCCACTATGGAAACTCGCAGTAGATCCGACTTGAGCGTCAGTATGGAAGATTCAACTACACCGCCAAATGCTCACATGAGAATCGGTGACGTGCTAAAACGAAAGCGCCAGAATAAAAAGAGTCGATTTTCACGCTTAGGAAGTAACGCATCACCGCAAACTCAGCAGCCAGAGTCTATGTTTACTGGTTTCACGCCTAAGAATAGTCGTTTCTTGGGCAATCTAAATCCAGCTCGTTGGGGCAAAAAATCGTCGCCTAATAGCGTGAGCGAAAAGAGAGATTCCAGTTCGTCCACAAGTCTGTCGAAACCACCCAGCAATCCAAGTTTGACAGGTAGCAATCGTGAAAAAGCCAAAGCTTGGGTAAGAGAGGAAGCACAACAATTTTTGGTTAGATATCAATTAGATGCTCCATGTACGCATCCAGCACTCACTGTTCTATCAAGATTGACTTCAGCAATTCAACGCCTACAATCAAGCGTAAGTCGTAATCAAAAAAATTACTTTTGTCTAAAATTACAACTATTTTTAACACTGCTCGGTATTTTTCTAGGACTTGGAAGAAATGTATTCTGCACTTACGGAATTACGTGATGTGATCTTGGAGAGTGATATTTCACCGTTTGAAATGAATCACAGTGGCCTGATTAAAGCCCTGCTCAATTATCTTACCACAACGGAAAGTCCTGGTAGTCGTTATGATCGTCTTAAAATGTTTTGGAAGTTATTTGCAGAATCTACAGTGAGTATATTATACACATTTAATAATTGAGTTTAGATTATTTTTAGGATGTTTTGTAATAATCAATCGTGTTTTACAGTTGCAAAAAGACAACTTGGCAGATATTCAACCTGGTGCATTTGGAGCATTGGTTTCGAAGCTCAGTAGTTGTGTATCCCAATTAGAACAATTTCCAGTCAAAGTTCATGACTTACCAGCCGGTTCTGGAGCAGGTAGAGGTGGCACAAGTGCCCTCAAATTTTTCAATACACATCAACTCAAGTGCAATCTTCAACGTCATCCAGACTGTAATAATTTGAAACAGTGGAAAGGCGGAACCGTAAAAGTCGATCCACTTGCTCTTGTACAGACTATAGAACGTTATTTGATGGTCCGTGGCTATGGAAGAATACGTGATGCTGAATCTATGATAAGCGATGACGACAACAGCGAAGATGATATAGATGATACTCTCGCGGCAGTTGTCATCACTCAAGGCTCGGCAAAGCACAAGTTACAGTTCTTGATTGGAGACGAAATTCTTCCATTCAACATGACTGTTTATCAAGCTGTGAGGCAATTTAGTTGCCCAAACAACGATCATTCAGAAGCTGATGCTGATAGTGAGCCTCCTCTCGGTCACGATGCCGTTTGGGTGCAGACTCACACGATATATTACAGGCCAGTACCCGAGGAAGAGTCATCCTCGTCGTCAAAGCCAGGTTCTAGCTCGCAATCTAGCAGCCGTAAGGGCAAAGGTAAAAGTACAAAGATTCTCTCCAAGAGGAAAGAAGACAGCCTATGGCTCGAGGGATCGATACCTCAACAACGCTGCCCCTTAATGCCATTCTTGACTCCAATCCTACCTCCGGCTGTAACCATTGCAGATGCTTCTCTGGATGGCTTATGCCTCTTACGTCTACTCTACTCTCTAAATCGTCACTGGGGTATACTCTACCCAAATGTCAAGAGTAGTAGTGTATTATCTTCACAAGACTTTATTAATAATAAGATAGCAGCTAAAGTAAGTAGACAACTTCAAGATCCACTAGTGATAATGACTGGAAATTTACCTTCGTGGTTACAACAAATTGCTTCAGTTTGGTAAGTAATTAACAGGTGTGATCAATTAATAGAACCTATCTTAAAAACAGTATTTGAAATGTTTCTTTGCTTTTAGTCCATTCTTGTTCCCGTTCGAAACAAGACAATTACTATTCTACGCAACGTCCTTTGATCGTGATAGAGCTTTGCAGCGACTTCTTGATTCCGCGCCGGAACTGAGTGGTTCAGATAGCCAAGAAAGAGTTACCCCAAGACTGGAGAGAAGAAAACGAACGATCTCGCGAACTGATATTCTTAAACAAGCCGAACAAGTCATTCAAGATTTAGCCTCGAGTAAAGCTCTATTGGAAGTGCAATATGTAAATGAGGTAATTCTTGCAATTTGTTTGCTTTTATTTGACATTAAATTAAGCATATTTACGTGTAATCATGGAATATTTTATCATAGGTTGGAACTGGTCTCGGACCAACTCTAGAATTTTATGCGTTAGTATCAAAAGAACTGCAACGTGCTGATTTAGAATTGTGGCACGGAAGCTCAAGTCCTACAGAACAAGGCTACGTATATCTTTCACAGGGTTTGTTCCCTGCTCCGATTGCATGGAATACTAAAGTCTCCAACCTTGCCAAACTTAAAACAAAATTCAAGTTCTTAGGAAAGTTTATGGCGAAAGCAATCTACGATTCGAGAATGGTAATGTCTTGTTTAAATGTAGATTTTAAATGAGTCGTCTTAACTTTCAACATTCAATAACTTTTTTTCTATTATTTTTAATCAAAAGTTAATTACACCATCGATTAGATAAAATCTCTCTGCGTTTTTCATACCAAACACGTGTAGCTTATATTGTTCAATTAAGTATAATTTAAGTTTGAAAGTTAAAGCGACATTATCTTAAAGTCTATTTGCAGGAGTATTGTTATTGCTTTAAATATTATTAATAGAGATATTTTGAACTTTTTTATCATTCAAACAATTTTTATTATTTTGCAGTTGGACCTTCCATTCAGTTTAACTTTCTATCGATGGTTGTTAGGTGAAGAACATGCGCTTAATTTATCAGATCTTGCCTACGTAGACGCTGATGTATACCGTACTCTTTGTAAATTACAAGATATTGCTAAACGAAAAGAAATAATCGAAAAAGATCAAAACTTGCGATCGAATGAAAAAACCCAAATGATAGAAACATTAGACTTGGATGGCTGTCGAATCGCTGAACTCGGATTAGCTTATCAATTACCTGGTTACGACAATATTGAATTGCGTAAAGGTGGAAGTGATATTAACGTTACGATTCATAATCTAGATCAGTATATTAAGGTATAAATAATTTTACTGAAAAATAAAAAAATATATTTACAATAATAATTGACGATTCTTTTCTTTTATAATTATTGCAGCTTGTGGTGCATTGGTATCTTTATGAAGGAGTGTTTAGACAAATGGAGGCATTCCGAGAAGGATTCGAATCAGTTTTCCCACCTGCACAGTTGCGGCTATTCTTTCCTGAAGAATTAGAAGCAGTGTTTTGTGGCCATTCGCAAGCTGGTGGCAAGTGGGATATAAAGACATTGTCCGAGTGTTGTCGAACTGATCATGGTTACACGCCCGACTCGCGAGCTATACGCTTTTTGTATGAGTGTATGGCAGAATACACTAGCGAAGAACAGAGACAGTTCGTTCAATTTGTTACTGGGTCCCCACGATTACCCGTTGGCGGTAAGTTTCAAATTTATAAAGTACATCATAAATTAATTCATCTAACTAGAGCTTAGTTATCCAAAGAACATAAAGCTAATGGAAATTTCTTCTATTTTTTTCTTCTTTTTTCCTCTTTTTAGGTTTCAAGAGTTTAACGCCACCTCTTACAATAGTGCGAAAAACGTTTGATGTTTCTATGAAACCAGACGAATTTTTACCATCGGTTATGACTTGTGTCAACTATTTAAAACTGCCCGACTACTCTACTTTGGAAATTATGAAAGAAAAACTCAGAATAGCTGCGCAAGAAGGACAACATTCTTTCCATCTCTCCTAGAAATGGAAATTTGAAACACAGTATATTCTTTTTTTCACTTTTGGCTCTGCCTAGTGAAAAAGCGCGAGAAGCAATCCAATAAACAAAAAAAAACGATTATAAAAATAGCAGAAAACATATTGGAGACAATGAATCTTTTACACAATTTACAAGAATTTAGTTTTTGCTTTATGAAACGGATCAATATCTCCGTATATTACTTTTATTTTCTTGTTTATATTTCATTTTTATGAATTCCAATTTAGTGTTCATTTTTGTACGTGTAACGATTTGGAGTTGTGATATACAATAATTTTATCAGATAGAAGAGTAAACCAAGAGTATAAGATATTTGGGATGGTTAAAGTATTGGTTGCAAGTCAGATACACTTACGCAGTGTTCTGAACTCGAAAGCAATGACTTGTTTTTCTGGCGCGTGAGAGTGTGTGTTGCAAAGTTAAAATAAACATTTTGAGAGCAACAAAAAAGAAAAAAAATGAAAACGAAAACGTTGTACATATGAAGTATATTATCTCGACATAGTTTGATATGCAAGTATATATAAATACTTTATATAATAGTGAACGGATGGTTCAGAAAAACCGGTATCACAATATAAACTATAACTAATTGAAGTATAAGCTAACGTGAAAAGGACGTTTGCTAGATGTAAGTAAAAAGTTTTATATCATTGATGCCTCTCGCATCTCTGTGCATCAAATGCCCATTCTCCCCTGCCTCGTCAAGCGGTGCGGAGATTAAGCATTCTTCATGATTCATAAAGGGAAAAATAAAAAGGTATAACTCAAGGCATGTGCTATATCGAGTTAGTGCATAAATGCGATATAAATGGGGATTGGAAGGATGACCGTACCCGTAAACATATATAATATACATACAACTATATGATAATGGATGATATCGTGTCTCTTGTTCGTTGTTTGACTTTATTTTCTCGTGAGATTCATTTTTTCTTTTGTAATCGATCTCTTCGCATCTACATTGTGGCCGGTTTCTCCGAAGAACGACGGATAGCGCATATACGGATGCACAATTGAAATTGCAACGTCTTTACATTTAATTTTATTATGTGTATCATCGTAACTATCATTTAATATTTTTCATTGTAGGTCAACAGTTTGATTATTACTTAGTTGTGTAAAAGTACGGCCAGCATCACCAGACCACGTTTTTATCTATTTTACAGTGACTTTCTCAAATACAGTTAGTCAATTGAACAAGTACGAAGTTTGATTTTTGTTGTTAATGAGCTATGTCATGTGTATTTATATAAGTGATCTTTCGTATGTAAGTTGATATCAAACTATAGTGTTAATTTTTCAGTTTGAAGTCCTGACATGTGGAAAAGGAACATAAAGTCGAGAATATGAACTGCACATATTTTATATGATTATTGGTCTGATGATGTATGCAGCGTTTACTTGGCAATGTTAATAAATATGTTATTGTATAGCCATAAACAAAGAATATGCAATTATTTTTACAACATTCTATTCGTAATTCATCTTACGGATTAAGAACAACGTGAAAAATAATGTATGTGTAAAGAGAAATAAGTGGTCCGCGTCAGTTGTATAAAATAAAATTATAGTTAAATTAGAAATGATTGAGGAGTAAATCGTACTAAATGCGTGCTGGTAATATGGATAAGCTTTAAATCCAAGTTATTACCATTTATGAACGCAAGCTATGTTACGCCAATCCTTTATTATAAATGAGTTTCATTTTATTTCTTGGACTATTATTGCTTCTTTTGTTCCTTTCTTTTCACATCCACAAAGAAAAACTTAATTTGATACATATTCAGCTCACTTACTTGCATGTATATTGAACATTCGTGTAAATTATTCTATGCTCAAACTAAAAATCAGTGGAAATTTAATGTACTACTTGAAAGTTTTACAAATAAATAAGTAATCGGTTGTACTATAATATGGTAAGTATCTATTAAGATATTTTCACATTAACATAAATTTGTTTCTTGTGCAAAAAAAATAAATTATTTTTAAATTTCGTGATGTACTTTTGGCTACATGCGCGTCGTTCGCGCATGCGTAAATTGGTACGAGGAGTCTCGAGAAAAGGTTTGGTCGCAGTGTGAGCTAGCCAGGCTGAAACTCGGGCAGTCGGTAAAGAAGGAAGGGTTTCGTCCCGATGTTACCGGCTGGACTCGTCAGTGAGGCTCGACGGCCGGTAACATCTGCCTCATACGCTCGAAGTGCGTCAGTCGCTATGCGAACTTATATACTTAGGGAGCGTATTTCTTGCCGCTCGTGGCTGGCCGATGCTATCTCGATGTGGATGAGCGGAATCATGAGACCGCCACATACTGATAAATTTATGAAAAAATTCGTATATAAGCATGTGTCCCTCCTTTGGTTTGTTTGTTCGCCGCCATACGGCCAAGATCCCCGCAGAGCGTTGCCGCTGGAAAAACTCTCAGGGATCCTAGAATTAAATTCAGACAATTTCTGAATGTTTGGGTTGCGTTGGCTGCTCGACCAATGCCTGCTACGTATTCATTTTAGATAAGTGCTTACTCTAACTGAATGTATAACCTCGGAGTCTGTTATTGTATATACCTAATAATTTATTTTGATTTTATTACTTTGTACGTAATTTATTTATTACAGGCTAGTTCAATTACAGAATCGACGCAGCTAATCTTAATTGTCAACAATAAATAACATTGTTATGTTTATTTATCACCTAAAAAAGTGTGAGCAGTGGTACCGGCAAGTTTTTAGTTCAATAAGGTGAATACGGCACTGGTCAAGCAGCCGACACAACTCAAACATTCAGAAATCTAGTGCCTTAATTTATACGGTCCCTGAAAGCAATTTTTCCAGCGGCAACACTGTCCCCGGACCCCTGCTATCATAAAAAGCTGGAATACTATACGTATATATATCGAACCAAGTTATTATCAGAGATGTCTGACAATGAGACAGGTGTTATCATCAACAGTCTAGCTTCATTACCGATTTTGGTCGGTAACACTGAGTCGAATACATTGGCTACTCAGGCCCTCGCTACATATGCGCATACGCGCGCGTACGAGGGCGTACAAACGCGTACAAATCGCTAAAAATTTTGATAGTGCCAACAACAGAAAGTTACCACTATTTCTCGCATGCCCCAAACGAACACACTTACTCCCGGAACAAACGTATCATAACGCTATATTATTGAAGGTTATGATACGTTTGTCCCGGGAGTAAGTGTGTTCGTTTGGGCCATGCGAGGAATAGTAGTAACTTTCTGTTGTTGGCACTATTAAAATTTTTAGCGATTTGTACGCGTTTGTATGCGCTCGTACGCGCGCGTATGCGCATATGTGGCGAGGGTCTCACGAACACGAAGTTAACTAATATATCTGCGCTACTTCCGCCATTAACGGTTTACACTTTTGATTGGTTGATTCGGTAGATCCAGAGGAATGTGCCAAAACGTGCGTGGTTTTCCCAATCTGTATTCATAAGAATCAAAAAGTAAAATTAGTTGTCACACATCGTTTATTTATTATTATTTTTTATTTACTGCCGAAGAGTTGTACAAATCATGGGGAAGAAACGGAAAGGTAAATAAATAAATCTTATTGATAATTAAATTTGTTAATTGTCAAGTGTACAATATCTATCAAATATATTTCTCAAAACATTAATATAAACTTTTAAAGTCAATTTGAATTTAGTTTAACATTTCATTTTGAATGATAAAATACGATTATTAAATATGCCGTTAAATCTTTGATATATTGTTAGAATTTACTGAAAGTAAGGAAGCTCGTATGATAATGACTATTACTGATATCATTCGAGAGCTTTTAAATGCATATGAGGAAAACAAAGATGTGGATTTAAATAAGTTAAAAACTCAAATATCTGCAAAGTATGGACTCTCGTCATCACCTAAATTAGTCGACATTATTGCTGCAGTTCCATATGATGTCAAACACATTTTATTACCAAAACTCAAAGCAAAGCCTATAAGAACTGCTAGTGGGGTAATTGACATTTTGTTAGTAAAGTAATTTATTGATACATATAAATAAAAAATCATATCTATTCAGATTGCTGTTGTTGCTCTCATGTGCAAGCCACACAGATGTCCTCACATAAACATGACAGGAAATATTTGTGTTTATTGTCCTGGTGGTCCTGATTCAGATTTTGAATATTCTACACAATCTTACACTGGATATGAGCCAACATCAATGAGAGCAATAAGAGCCCGTTATGATCCTTTTCTTCAAACTAGACATAGAATAGAACAGGTTTGTAAATATTTAAACATTTCTTATTAATTATATTTTATTTGTAAAAATAAAATAAAATAAATTTTTTTTCATTAGTTGAAACAATTAGGACACAGTGTTGACAAAGTCGAATTCATTGTTATGGGAGGAACATTTATGTCTTTACCGGAAGATTATAGGGATTATTTTATAAGAAATTTACATGATGCTCTCTCAGGACATGTGAGTAATAATGTAGCAGAAGCTGTGAAATATTCAGAAAGAAGTAGAACTAAGTGTATAGGTATTACAATTGAAACTCGACCAGACTATTGTCTAAAAAAGCATCTTTCAGATATGCTTAATTATGGGTAAGTAATATGTAACATTATTCATTGATTAACTTGTAGTCATTGTAAATTAAAAATAAATGTGTCAAATAGGTGCACTCGACTTGAAATTGGAGTTCAATCTGTGTATGAAGATGTAGCCAGAGACACTAACAGAGGCCACACAGTTCGTGCAGTATGTGAAAGTTTTTCCATGTCTAAAGATGCTGGTTTTAAAGTAATTGCCCATATGATGCCAGATTTGCCAAATGTAGATATTGAAAGAGATATCGAACAATTTATTGTGAGTTGACTGGAAAGATGTGTATAAAGATTTTCATTTCATTTTATATTAATATTAAATAACTTATTTACTATTAGGAATTTTTTGAAAATCCTGCATTTAGAGCAGATGGATTGAAAATTTATCCCACTTTAGTTATAAGAGGCACTGGTTTATATGAACTTTGGAAAACTGGAAGATATAAAAGCTATCCTCCTCTGACACTTATTGATCTTATAGCACGTATATTAGCTCTCATTCCACCATGGACTCGAGTTTATCGAGTACAAAGAGATATTCCAATGCCACTAGTAAGGTATGAATTCAGAGGATAATTATTATTATGTGATTTAACAAAAAATATTATTACAGTTCAGGCGTTGAACATGGTAATCTTCGTGAATTAGCTTTAGAAAGAATGAAAGACTTGGGCGTCACATGTAGAGATGTAAGGACTAGAGAAGTTGGTATTCAAGAAATCCATAATAAAATTCAACCTTACGAGATTGAACTAATACGTCGAGATTATGTAGCAAATAACGGATGGGAAACATTTTTATCGTACGAAGACCCGTTACAAGATATTTTAGTAGGATTATTAAGACTTAGGAAATGTTCATCTGATACATTTAGGTACTGTTTATAAATATAATTGGAGTTATAATTTACTAATTTTCAATAAAATTCTGTAGATCTGAATTGAAAGAAAAATGTTCTATTGTGAGGGAACTTCATGTCTATGGAAGCGTTGTTCCTGTAAATGCCCGCGATCCTACAAAGTTTCAACATCAAGGATTTGGTATGCTACTTATGGAAGAAGCAGAACGAATTGCAAAAGAAGAACATGGTTCTACTAAAATTGCTGTTATTTCAGGTAACATGTGTTTACAAGCCTTGTTTTGTCTTAAATATTTTAAATAGAAGAAAATATTAAATTTATTAAATGTTTACAGGAGTTGGAACTAGAAATTACTACAGGAAAATGGGTTATGAATTAGATGGACCTTATATGTCAAAGACTCTTTAATAAATTTGTTTTGTAAAAGGAATACTGGTATTTACAAGATTGCTTTGCCAGAGCCAAATATAAGGTAAACAGAGCATCCTATTATTTCTACAATGAAAATATACATAAATACAACAGCCCAACTGTGTGTTAAGTGTAAAATATGTCCAGCCAAGTATACACCCAGAAATCCTACAATAACATTAAAGTTAATTAAAATTTGATACTAATATAGACATGTTTTGAAATATAAAATTTATAATTCTTACCTGGTACTGAGCCAACAGTATTCATAAAACCAAAAACACTGCCTGAATGCTTTGGGGCTAAATCCGAGGGATTGACAACAATTGCACTATTGTGAAACCCTGATCCAGCAATTATTAAAGTCATATACAAAATTGCTCTCTCAGCTGAATCTGTTGTAGCTAGAAAGAAAAAATATAAGCTTGTAAGTAAAGTGTAAATAACTTAAAGTATTTCATAAAATTATTAAAATTTGTATACAAACCTATAAAGAGCAAATTTATGGATTGTATAGCAAAACAAGTAGTTTGTATAATTTTACGTGTGGCCGTTATAGAATAACCAGTATTTATAAGCTTCTCAGAAAGTGCTCTGCCTACAAATATAGATGGTATTGAAGCCAGCCAGGGCATCACATTTACGATCCAACTCTGTAAATAATTGTTTTTGTTTTCTTTATGAAGAAAGTTATTGAGAGAAAAGTAAGAAAAGTAAAAAGTTACTTTAACTTCTGGAAATGTGTCATGAAAGTATGTAGGCATCCATGATAATAGAATAAAAAAACAATTGTTTTGACATGCATGACCAATTACACAAGACCTGAAAAAATGTTTTACATTAGATATTGGATAAATTATATTAAAACAAGTGTTATTCAGTTAAAGTTAATAAAGAAAACAAGTCATTAGACTGTATCTACCATTATTACCAGAAAGGTGCTTTTGTTATCAGCTCTCTTATTGGCAATCTATTACTGGATGAATATTTACTAATTGTAGGTCTTCCATTTAATAACATTGAATGGTAAATAAGAATCATTGTCCATGCGACACTTATGATCCCTAAGTTCAATTCAATTACAATTTTTAATCATTTGTTTATCACTTCGAGTTAATGAACAAGCAAAATAAAAACAATATCTATTGTTTACCTAGGACTCTGAAAACAGTGTCCCATTTATAATTCTCCAATACATAAGAGCCTAGAACTCCTGTTAAAAGGGTTCCCAATGCAGAACCTGAAGTAACTAGGCTAAAAAATGAGGCCCTTTCTGATTCGGTCAGTCTCTGACTTGTTAAGCTAATCATACTAGGAAAATGCATTCCTAAAAATACATCGGGAGATTATAAATACTGAACAGTAAAGCTTCTATGAAAATGAATAATTACCTTGAAATGCTCCATTGATGACTCTAGCAAAAGCTATAATCTGAATAGAGTAATCGTCTTTGGAAAAATATCTAATAATATCAGGTAAGAAGAAAGTGGAGGTACCCCAACCTACAGCAGCGATCCACATAATACGATGTCCACCAATTCTATCACTGATATATCCACCTAACACTTGTGTTAATGTGTAGCCCCAGAAAAAGCTGGAGAGAATTATCCCAGAGTCTGGTTTGCTCCATCCTCTTTCTTTTCCAATTATTGGCACTAAGAGAGGAACAGATGTTCTTGATGCATAAACAAGACAAGTTCCACTCAGCAGTATCATTCCCCATTTCAAGCGTTCTTTTCTGTAAAATATTAATTACGATCGACTACTACGGCACAAATAATTTATTGACTCTCATTGCAACACTAAATGTTAAATTTTCAAAGAGAAAATACACGTTGATAATAAGTTTCCTACCTTGTCCAATACAAATTGACATTGTCATGAATCTGCATTAGATTTGAAAGGCAAAAGAACGCCAAAACTCATTTGATATCCTCGCGCAGTGTCCACATATAACGTTTATCTATATTCTATTTGTATTGGTTCCAACTAGCTTTTCCGAGAGTACACTGTACGTCCTATATGTACTGTATATATTGTGAGTCGCTTGATGTTTGGTCTGAATGCTCAACCATCTTTGTTTCGATTTATCTTGACCTGCGCGGGCTTTTTATCGAGCGCGACTTACAGATTAACGTGGCTCGTAAAAATTGAGGTAAGATAGAAAAAACAGTTTTATTTCGAAGAAAGTCACGTTGAGTTATAACAAGTGGGTTTCATACAAAAAAAACAAAAAACAAAAAAAAAAAACAAAAACACAAATTTAAGACTGGTAATGCAGTAAACGTTAGAGTATAGAATCACAATGAATAATTGTGCTTTCTTATTTATCGGCGATGCTGTTTAACAACTCTTTAAGCGAGTCTTCGTTGATGGTTTGCAGGGTCGACAGATTACTACTACTGAACGTCTCATCTGCACGATGATGGTGGTCCACTTGCACTGCACTGGCGCTGCTGTTCATCGGTGGAAAGCAGTCCTTGGTCTCGCTCGAATTGTTTTCCGAACTGTTGACTGGCGATGACAGCCTCAAGTGTTCCATTTCCGCGGACGGAGTTGTCATCTCGTTATCCAGTATCATCGATAGGAAATCGCGCGTGTTGCTCGAGTCGTTCTTGTCGAATGGTTTTTCAGCTGAGGCATTTCGCTTTGCTATCTGACTCCACAATTCGTTCGAATTTTCATGTTGATTGACGTTCTTGGTATTGAACGATTCACCCCACAAGTTGGCGTTCTCAGTCGCGTCTTCGCTCTTGGAACAACTGTCTTCTTTGAATTCCATTCGATGGGGCTGTTCTTCGCTCCACATATTGCTCATTACAGCGTGGCTCTCGCCGTTGGCTTGTTGGTTTGTTTGCTTGGCGGTTTGTTCGCTCGTCGAAGTTTGGTTAGATTCATTGCCGACCTCCGTCTTTTTTTTCAGTACGTGCTGACCGTCGTTGCCCAAAACCAAGATGTACTGATTATCTTCGCTGGTCACCGAATCGTCCATGCTGTGCTCGTCTTGCGACGACATCTCCAGCGTGTCTCTCATCTCGAAATTGTCGTTGTCCAAGGAAGCTTGCGACGCCTCACCGGATCGCTGCTCCGAGCCGTCTTGCGGCTGCATTGGACACTTGTGAGTCCTTTGACTGACCTGTCGTTGAGATTCATAAGCAGTTTCGTCAGTGTGAAGAACGCGGAGGTCCGTCGAGGATTACCTTGTATCTGAAGCTTTTGCCGCAAGCCAGACACTCGTATGGCATTGCGCCAGTGTGAATACGACGGTGCACCAAGTAAGACACCCTTTGCCGGAAACATTTGCCTGGAAATGCAATTCGGTTACGCGATGGGCCTCTTTCAATTCCGTCAAAGTGCTGCATTGAACTTTGAGCCTTTGCGGAACATACCGGCAATATTAGTTAGAAAACAACCAAAGTGAGAGAAAAGCTAAGTCGTATTTTTGGAAGCTACGTACACGAGTGTACACGAGCGCGCCACAGACACACACACACACACGCGCAGAGAGTGAGAGAGAGAGAGAGAGAGAGAGAGAGAGAGAGAGAGGCGCGCACGTCGTACCGCAAGTTTCGCAAGAGAAGGGTTTCTCGCCGGTGTGAATCCTCTCGTGATTATGCAGCGTGGACAATTCTTTGAAAGAGCGGCCGCAAGTGTTGCAAGTGTGCGGCTTGTCGTCTTTGTGATAGAGTCGATGCTTGTGATAAGACTGCTGAAAGGTGAAGGTCTTGTCGCAAATGTTGCACTTGTAGGGCATCTCGCCCGAGTGCAGGCGCTTGTGCTTCTTCAGGAAGTACTTGGTAGTGAACATTTTGCTGCAGATGTCGCACTCGAACTGCTTGGTGTCGTGGATTTTGATGTGCTGGGTGACTTGGTGCTCCTGCTCGCGGGTCAATCGTAGCGTTGCTGTACACGCGGTTCATTGCGATCGAGACACGTCGCTCTGCCATTACTCACCTTTTTGAAACTCTTGCCGCACGTCGGGCAGATGTAGTTGCCCTCGGGCTCGTCGCTCGCTGGCTCGTCGTTTTGAATCGGCTCTGGAATCGGCTCTTGAGTTGGCTCTTGAATCGGCTTCGGGGCCGGCTTCGACGCTGCGTTCAAATGGTTTTTGCATTATGACGACGATCGACAATATCGAGTGCGCGAACCGACGGCACCGAGTGGCGAGGTCGCTCCGTGGCGAGTCGTTAAGAGAAAGAAAAATACAAAATAATCACTGGATAATCTCGTGGTTATGAATGTTGGCTTTATTCGATCAACTTGAAAGAACAGAACAGAACAGAAAGACAGTGAGCCAGAGTAAAAAAAGGGAAGAGAGAGAGAGAGAAAAGCGGCAAATTCAACTTGACTTGCGCATCCTCTTCTGATGCATACGCAGGATAGAAAAGTAACTCATCTTGTAAATACCTCTTGGCACATGGACTCCGGGATGAGCGACTCTCATGTGGACCATCAGACTGCCGCGCATCTTGAAGACCTTGGTGCACAGGTGGCACGGATAATTCTTCATGAGGTCGTCCGGCGACACGCTCGCGTCCTTTTCTTTGATCATGTGCACGAGCTGCTTGTGCAGAATCAAGACGTTGCGCCCCGGGAAGCTGATGCCACAGACGTTGCAGCGCTCCATGCGCTCGCCGGCCGCGAGTATCTGGGTGGATTTGACGACCGGCTTGCCGCTGCTCGTCGCCGTCGCCTCGGCCGCCTTCGGCGAGGCGGGCCTCGAGCAGTCGTACGCCTCGTGGAATGTGCCCAGCGGCGAGGAGCTGATCTGAGCGGATTTGACGAGCTCCTCGAGGCGGTCCGTGTGGGATCTCTGGGGGAACGCGGGAGAGGACTCGCTGGGCTTCGCGCCTTCGCGCCACGAGGCCTGGAACAGAGAAATCGCGCCCTCGTCAAGAAACCGAAGGCTTCGGCACTCGTCGCTCGGCAGCGATACCCGTGCACTTTGCTGCTGCTCGAGTTCAGCGGCACGGCTTGGAGCCCCGAGCTCTATCAGATCGGCACTCGCGTTCGGCTCCGCCATGCCGTTGCAAGCTACGCCCGTCGCCGCCTGGATCGTCTGATAGAGGCTCGCCTGCTCGTGCGGCTTGACTATCGGCTCCATCAGGTCTGCCGAGAATAGCTTGGGTTGAGAGCCGACGTTCTGCAGGAAAATCACCTGGCTCGGGCCGTTCTGCGCGCCGTTCTGCGTGCACACCAAACAAACGACATTAGCTTCCGCTCGATTCCCCGGAGCTTGCAAGCATTGCCTGTGCGCTCTGCACCGGAATCATGCCACTCCCGTCCTTGATGGTCGTCAGGTTGCGAAAAGTCTCGATCTCGTCGATGGGTATGTAGATCCCACTGCCCGTGTTATCTCTGCTGGTATCCTTCACCTGGACGTTGTTCGCGTCCAGCACATTCCACGACTGAATGGCGCTGCGCACGATTTGGGCGTTGTTGGCGTTCTCGATGAGCTTGGCGGACTCGTTGCCGCCGCCGACTGGTGTGTTACCGGAACTGACCGTGTGGCCGAACAAGTGAATGGTCAGCTTGTCGATACCCAGTAGCACTTCGTTGCAAACTGGGCACGCCAGTGGACGCGTCGACACACTGACAAGACCAGCTCGCAGTGAATCCAGTGTCAGGAAACCCGGTTGCGAGCATAACGGACATGCCAGCAAGCGAGCACACATCTTTTCCTTCTCGATCGAGACGATTGCCTGCCGAGTGCAATTTGCTAGCGCATCCTTATTGGCGAGCCTGCTCGAAGACCATTTCAGAATTTCAGGCTGGCTTTTTCAATGTTTTAATGAATGACGATTGAATCTGGTGCGTATATATAACAATCAAATGTTAATGACAAATGCAACGTGTCAATATCTTCGCGAGGATTCCGTGCTGATTCGAACCGCTTCGACAAAGGAATAAGTAACACCGACAAAATGAAACAACGTCCACGCAGCTTTTGTAATATAATAATCAATCTCGATTAAGTTGACGTAGTACAGAGAACCAGCTCGGCAACAGTTTTATCGACAATTATTTCATAAATACCCACCGAATAAAAGACGGCGTCATCGTTTTTGCAGCTTCGCGCCTTGTTAATCGAACGGAAATTCTCGTATGCCAGGCGATTAAGTAATGCTCTATCATATTATTTCACGAAAATGCAGTTGTATAAAAAAAGACCTTCGAAGCTACCGATTTGGCAAGGCACAAGCGAAGAAAAAACAAACGAACAACAAACAAACGATCGACAGCTAAAGAATACGTAATCGCGAAACACGCACAGAGACAAAAAAACAACAACGTGGGTTGCTTATTTAATACATACAGAAAGGTTTATTTATAATCATCAGCGTCGAGTCGATGCCCAGACTGTGGCTAAACTGTCGAATTGACATATGGCTTAAAAACCTATCAATAGCACTTTTTCAAAGCGTATGAATGAGTTTAGCCGTCTAGTAGACTGCACACTTCTTACGCAGCTCGTCCCAACTATTTTCGGCCCAAAATTATAATCGTCGGGAAGTACAAGATGAGATCGTGCGGTTGTTAGTTCAACGTTGTCGAGCGTCCTGCTCGTATTGTTCAATAATACCACTTAACACTCGCGCTTATTTTTCTTCTCCTTTTTCTCAATCAAAGACACAGTTACATCTTCTCGTTTTTTCTCCTAATTCAAACTTTACATTCGATTACGACGACGAGGCTGCCGATAGCAGCGCAGCTTTCGTATTCTTGGCTGCTCGAACTTGCACGCGCCGACCTCCACTAAATATAGAGGCACGTTTTGGAGCGGGGCAGATTTTCATTTGATGAGCTGGCTGTTAAATGTCAGTAAACGTTTTCAAAATGGTTAAACGAATATTTAAATAAAATCGACAATGTCTATTAAAACGTTATCTGGACTTTTATTATTCAATGTCATGTTATATAAAAAGCTTAGTTCTAATTATCGATAGTAGTATAAAAAAATAACGATATAAATATTCATTTTAGCTAGAGGATTCAGCTCAAAAGAGGACACTTGTAAGGTAGGCCATCCTTGCAGCAATATTCTCGACCAGCAGATAAGTTTGTATTTACCCATTCGTCTTTGCAGTTTTTGATGAATAAGTATGCCTGCAATAAATTGTTATTTTTATGTTTTTGATATTACAAATATCCATTAAATTGTTTATAACATTATTTTTTTAAATCTTTCAATTAAAAAAATACTTTTATGGTATAGTTAATAAAATTGTAAATATAAATGAAAAATATTAACTAATTGACAAATAAATTATTTAAATAAATTTACTCTTTCTTTATGAATATCCCTTTCAATAGATCCACAAAGAATATTTGGACTGTTGGGTAAGTGTTTTACAATCTGAAACAATACAATAAATTATTTTTTTAATGCATTTGAATAGAAATAGGTAAATTGATGTAGGTAATTCAAAATTTTCTCACCATATCTAAGCATTTGTTAATGCACATTTTATTTCCAGCACTTGTACATGGGTATGTTTCACTCATTTCATGAAGAAGAGCTGGATTTCCACTGGGTGATATTTTGTTTCCTTTTTTTAATTGACCACTCAAGAAAACACCACAACTACATGGAATTAATGATGGTTCTGATTTTATCGTAGTAACTGGTATTTCTGTTGTTGTAGTCATTACTATTGGTGGTATGGTTTCTGTGATTGAATTGTCCTCGTGTCCATGTATTAGTGATACTAGTAATAGTATACCAAAGAACTGATACATGTTTACCTAAGAAGTCAGTAAATGATTAATTTATCAAAATACTTGTGATAAAATCGTGGAATAGTGGATACTCACTAAAATTTTAATGAATGTAGTAGCTTTGATGAATTGAGTACAAATGATCTGCTTAAAGTTCTTTCTTGCTTTATCCTCTTACCAAACTTTGTGTATTGAAATGTTGAAATCAAAATGTATGGAATGAAAGTGCTTGCTTTGCATATTCGTTAAATGGCTGATGTAACATTCACATTCATATGTATATTGAGGCCCACTTTAATATGTACATTACTCTTCATAATCTTATATGTTAAATAAACTTCATAATATAATATTCAAACAAATGTGCCTACTTATTTAATCGTTTATTTTGTAAATATGATCTTTTGAGTTTTATTTGCATTTGTTACTAACTTAGCTTCCCCTTCCATTACAATTCTTTCTGAGTTTGCTACACAAGTATATTTACATTTAACTATTTTTCTTACTGATGTTATCTCAACAGAAATTTCAACAGTGTCTCCAACATAACATGGTTTTGGGTAGCGTAGTATTTGTTCTACTACAACTGTACCAGGTCCAGGCAATTTGGTACCAAGAATACCAGATAAAAGTCCATTCAAAAAGGCTCCATGAACAATATTTTTGGTTGAATTTATATGTATTGGATTATAATCATTAGTTAGTTGAGCAAATCCAAGAACATCATCTTCGGTTACTGTTCTTTGAATCGAAACTCTATTTCCAATTTTAAGGTCTTCCAGAGTTGCTGTTGCACTTGAACTAGAGGGTGTTTTGCTACAATATTTTTTTGCCGAGGCAAGTATTGTGCGAAACATTTTTGCTTTTTTCATTGCTTTTTTGTTTTAATAACTTTTAATAAGGCGTACTACTTGTACTTGCAGTTGCAGTTGTACTTGTTGTAGTATTTGTGCTTTTATTTGTATCACAAGTTTTGTTCTGACTAGTTTTCTTGTTTGCTGTTGCTATCTTCCTTAAATGTAATTGAGTGCTGAAATTAACATTGCACAAATCTTTCAAGAATATAATTGCTATGTTTTTTATTCTAGGATTTATGCTCTTAGATAATTCAGTGATTCTTTTCACATTTGCAAGTGATGTAATCTCATTTCTTGAGCTGGGAGTATCCAAATAAATCAAAGATGTTATGGCTGATAATACTATGGATTCTTCATTACTTGATAAGAGAGTTGAAATACTTTTTATTCCATGATTTCGAATAATATATTCTCTACTCAATGGTTCTGTAAACAAAAAAATGTAATGTTTAGATTTTCACTTTCACAAGTATGTGATTTTATAACTTTTCCTTTACCTAAACAAATATTACAAATTCCTCCAATAGCATAAGAAACAATTTTATTGTTATTGTCTTCCAGTGCTTCAAAAAATAAGTCAAGTATTCTCAATCTCCAAAGATAATCATAATTCACTGGATCATATGCAAAATTTGCTAAATTAGCCAATACTTGTTCTTTTGCCTCTGAAACAAAAAGTATTGATAACTGCATTTTGTTTTGAGGAATAAGGTTACGTTATATTCGTACTCGTCAGTTTCAATAATATTGTAATTTTTATCTATTTTTTAAAATTATTCTCAACTGTTTCGAGACCTACCTCGAGACTTGCTTGCGTTATATTCATTGACTAACTGTTGTAAAAAGGCGAAGCGTCCGACCCCATGTTTCCCTGTTTTCTTTATCAACTGCTCTTTCGTTGAGAACATTACACAAGTTATGCAAACCTCATCTTGTGTAGGGGTATCATATCTGCGCGTGTAGATTACGCATCCCTTGATTACGCTTTCAATCGAGCGTGCAGATTAGACTTATTCATACATTTAACGATAATTTACAACACAGTTAACTTTTATCTTTGACAATATCGACACTATTTTATACTCTAACTGGAAATGGCTTTATTTACGTTATTACCTCAAAACATCCGCTAGAAAGTACAAAATAAAAACACGTGTATTCATATATATATATATTTATGGATGTGTTAAGTTTGGAGTAGAACTGCGATTAATATAGGCTCTGCACAGCTTCATACTGCCACCTGCGATGAGTACACAATCGTTCTGTATTACCGACAGTAAGATTTCAAAACAAAAATTATATTTTTATTTTTAAATGCTGTGCATAGGCATAGTTTATTGTAAAATCAAGATTTTGAAAATATAAATGTTTCATACTATATTAAAATAAATATTAAAATAAAATTATTGTCAAAACATAATTATACACCGGGTGTGGGTATTTATCTTGAAAGATTATCAATAAATTATTAATAAATAAATTTAATGAGTAGTAACATTATCTACGTGTATTTAAATAAAAAATTTTAATAGGTAAATATGATGGATACGAAAATATATGTGTAGGTGTTGTTCGAACAGTTTCAAAAAACGTTCAGAGGGCGGTTACGTCCCCGACACTTTTCAAGAAACCAACTTTTTAGTTTCAACAATTTCGTCGAGAAAAAGCAATTCATTGTAGGGTGTTCAATTGTTTATTGTAAATTTGTACAAAATAAGTACAGCCGTTGTTTGACAAAGGTATATTGACAATTTACGATTAGTTTCGCAAATCATTTTTTATTAATACTGGAAAATGGAATTACTCACAGAAAAGCAAGTTGCAGAATTAATTGTTGGTAGGCTTTAATGATTTCTGTCTCCACATAAATCAATTAAGTTTTTTGACCGAAAAGTCACTCAATTTTATTAATTTTTTTAAGAATATGAAAACAAAGTGAAAGTTTTAATAGAAAAAATAAAAGATGAGCTGCAAAATAGAAAAGAGCTCAAGAAGAAAATTGAAGAAGTCAAGCAGAGAGAAGCTCTCCAGCTTCAAATTTTAGACAGGTCAGTCATTTATATTGTAATTATTAAATTTTAAAAACAATTTTTTTAGTATTTTAATTTACTATTAGAATCAATATATTTTATACAAAAACTTTAAGACTTGTCTGACACTATTGTATTTGCTTCTGTGTTCATCCCGTATATAAACGGAAAAAATTTTAACTCACTCGTTATTTGTAAGATTGGAGGAATCTGAAAAATTGGTGAGGAAACAGATCGATTTGGTTGCAAAAATGGAGGATAATGAATCCTTGAAACAGCGTGAATTGATAAAGAAGTACAAGCATATGTTAGATGAGCAGAAAAGCATTTGGCAGAAATACAAGGTACCTTACCAAATACTAGTATTTTAGACTAATTTTAATATTATATATTATATTGATTTTCGATACACAGGAAGAGTATGAAAGTTTAGCGTCAGTGAGAAAAATACGCCAAGCTGAAGCAAAATATATGTGCACATCGATTAAACATCGATTAGTTTCGAAGAAAATGAAAGAAGCACAGCGTATGGTGCAGTTAAGAGAACTAGTCAGAAAAAAGCAAGAGCAAGCTCTAGTCATCAAATTTGCTCAACTGATGCTGGACTACATGAAAAGACAAAAGCATTGTCGAGAACTGTGGGATTTTAATAGAAAGCTCACGGAGCAAGTACAACATTTGCGACAACAAGTAAATTTTTTCTTATTGCCTTCCATTTCCATTTACTTTTTCAAATGGGATGTATTTCAAAACTTTTTTACGTTTAAAGCTTCAAGAAAAAGACAATTCTAAGAAACAAAAATTAAATACTGAGCTCCAAAAAGCTTCGGCGTTAATGAAACCTCAAAAATTACCTCAAGTAGATCTGTCGCGTTTTATTATACACCGACATAAAGGACAAGACAAGTTAGGTTTGTATTTTCAAAGAAATTTCTAAAAACTTTATTATATAATTATTAAACATATGAATATATTTCAGACACTATGTCCATCAATTCATATATTTTGGAGGAAGAATACATCAATAACAATGGGCAGAGCAGTCAAAAATTAGACAGTAGTCAAAATAAAGGTGGGAATTCTAAAAACTTTTTAAAATTTTGAGATTTTGTTCAATGTTTATTGTTATAAAGAATTTTTTTCATAGCTATGGACATAGATACTCAAGATATTATGCCAATGGAAATCGATACTGAAGAAATCAATAGTCAAGAGTGTGAACTAGTTCATTCCAAAGAATCGCCGAGAAAACTTGATTTCAAGGGTGCTTCTGATAATGAGGGCAAAATTCAATCCACTCCGCTTTTAGATGAATGCAACGTTGGCGAATATAATAGAATTGTTAGTTATATGCAATCACTGGTTTAATATGAAAAGATTTTTGTATATATTATGTACATGAAAATTGTATTTTATTTATTTTAAACTAAGAAAGATGTCTTGAGTAAGCTTTACTAATTTAATTTTAGTGTAAATATTTGTTACAGTTCGATCAAGCGGTAGACAGCCAAGAGAGCCATTCAAATGCGAACTCATCCAGAAAACGAAGTAAGATTTTTTCTTTCATTTTATATTTTCATAAAAGTCATCCATAATATTCAATAATTGCATCTTAATAATTATGGTTAATCTATTTTATGATAATATTATGATTTGTTTTTTAGTAAATAAAATACAGCAACAAAACAAAGAAAACATGCCGCTGAATGTAAGTATTGCAAATGATGGAAAAGTACAAAACGTTCAATTCTCTACTTCTCCCCGTTGCCCAATTGTGACATCAACAAAGGTGACAAAAAGCTCGTTCCAAGAAAAGCATTCGCATAATCAAACTAACAAACAAGAAATTATTCAACAACAGCAAAACAGTTAGGTACTAAAACACTCGTTGCAGGAAAATCAACAACACAATCAATTGCCTCACCAATCTTTGCAAGAGGCGTATCAAGAGCAACGATTATCACGGCATCCATCTCAAGAAACGTATCAACAGCAACAAGTATCACGACAATCGTCTCAAAAAATGTGTATACAGCAACAACAAACACATCAACAAAATCATCATCAGCAGGAGATGTACTTGCGAGACGAACAACGCTCAGAACTGCGCCAACAAACTCAGAAAATGGAAGTGTCGCCACAGAATTCGGAGCAATTGGATTTTTCGAAGCGTTCATCTACCAACAAGCCAGTGATCGTATCGAATGATTATGTAAACTACGATCTGCAAGCTCTTAACTACAAGGTAGGAATATTTTTCTAGATAATAAATGTGACTTCAACGTATGTTTAGATTATTTAAATGAGTAACACGCTAAATTTTGAATAGCGGTCAAGCAAATTTCAAGCACCAGTAGAACCAGCACCTCAAACGTTGTCTGAAATATCAACAACTAGGAGTACTTCAGCTATGACGAAAATGAAATCGACGCCAGTCACCTACCAACTTCCTTTCGGAAATGGAGTCCAGCAAAATGAAAACATCACTCCGAAAACCGCAGTAATAGAGCCGTCAAGTATGATGTCTACAACCATGCATTCAGCTGACAATAGTTATAACTTCCCTGATAATATCTCATATATTCTTGGCAGTGAGATTACTGAGCCTGGAGGTAGTTTTGAATTGGCAAGGCGTTTGTATGGTAAACTTTAGCAAAATAGCTTTTTAAATTTTTTTCATACGAACGAATAAAAAAATGTTTTAATCGTAGACTCTGATCTGAATTCTGAGGACGGTGATCTAGATTATGACAAGTTTATGAGAAATGCGTGTTCTCCAATGCAGAAGATTAGTCCTAAAATGCAATATCCGCAACCACCGGAAAATATTATTGCTCAGTCACCTGCCAATTATTCTAAAAGTCAGAATATTCAAGATTCAAGTATGCAGTGAATCATTTGTTTGAGAATCCGAATTTTATATTTGTTAGTTATCATATGTTTAATTTTTTTATTTCAGGCATACGAGCTTTTACTTTTGGAGTATTCGCGAAGAAACAACGAAAAGAAGAAACAACACAGCGCACTTTTTTCTAAGATTCCGAAATTATTTTTTCTTTAACCTAGAATTAGCTGATGATAGATTTTATTCTATTTAAAAAGAGTTAACCATCTCTATTAGTCTTTAATTTTATGCCTTTTAATAGAATATTATTTTTGGTTAACGGTGAATCAATTGACAATTCAAATAAGATCATTAATTGTTCTCAACAATTGCAATCGAAACGATAATACGTAATTTCGTTATAATAATTTTTTGAAATAGATTCGGTATATCGTCGGTTCATTTACCAATTGTTCAAAAGTGAACACTACTGCAGTAAGAAATATTTGTTGAGAAAATTAATATCAAGGCGTCGTCCACTGTCATTCAATCAGCTGCATCTCGTTTAAAAGCACAGAGAAAGTACAGAAAAGAATTTTAAGCGAGTCAACAGCATCTGCTGGTCTCAATAACATTTAACGAAACGTTGAATATAAAGCAGCCGCACGCGTACATAACAGACCAACTCGATCACTTAGAAGTGGCGAAGCCGCGGGTCGCTTAATTTTCCTGAAGGCATTGATAAACAAGGTCCCCTGCGCGCATTGCGCCGCACAGTGTGTCATTAATTAAACGTCACAGACTTATACAAAGCTCTTCCGACTTTTCAGGCGAGCTCGCGCGTCAGGAACAGCTGTCGTCTATGTCGCTGCTTTAGATTGAATTAGTTTAACGGATAGTGTAAGATGATACGGGAGGGGCGACGCGCGTGCCGTTCATGAATTCTTCCTCCACTTTAATCGCGAGGCGAGATGCAGCAGCTTGCGGTTATAAGTTGAATTGACGCTCTCTGTCTACGTCTCTCCAAAAGGAAAAGCAACAAAGACAAAGAAAGTGTTAAACTGTCCCAACGGAAGTAAAACCGCCACCTTTTGTCTGCGACGAGGCTACAAGATATAGCAAACCACAATTACGGAAGATTTAACATTTGTACGCTGCGCAAATTAGTTTCTTTTTGACAGGCCATTTACTTGAATATTTTCAAGTCCCGTGCGTGACGAATTAACTTCTTGATTGCATTAATTATATCTGATGAAAGCCACATCGAATTAATTTTGGAATAAAAGCTGTCCAGTTGAGTGCAGAATGAAATGCTCCGTTGCATATTTTTTTAATTTGACAATGCGTTGCGATTTAATAATAACGATGAAATATCAAATATGAAAATCATGTAATCAATCAATATCATTGCAGCAAATAAAATATTTGTGAAATACTCTTTACGTTGAATAATATGCAATATACTTAATATTAATATGTTATAAAATTGACCATTTTTATTAAAAACGCAAACTATTGACATCATGTTATTCGAGTAAAAAAAAAATCAAGGTACATATATTCATTTATCAATTTATCAACCTGATCTTTGTACGTAAACGAAAATTCAAATCCTTTGTGCTCGAAAAAATTCCTCATGTGCTTCATAACAGTTCATATAAAAATTCTTATAGAAAACTTTAATTGAAAAAATTTACAGGTGTTTAATAATGAAATTAAAAATTTAATTGTACTTAAATGCAATATTTCAATTTCAATATTTAATCGAAAACAGATGGAAACATAAAAGAAATAAAAACCACACGGATAGCTCACATTCGCTTTCCCATCAATCAATCAAGCAAAAGATCTTCATCGGCGTTCTATTTGATCATAGACGCGCAAGTATAAGTCGGCGTCTAGGTTGAGATGCGTCACGTAAGTATGCTCGTCATTACTGAAGTACAAGTCTATGTCTTGAGTATTTTTTTCTCTCAAAGCGGCCCTCTTCAGTTCATTCATCGACAACAGCCACTTGTCTCGTGGGCGGGGTATATAAAGCCGGCCTAATCTCACGCGAAGCTTCTCAGTTCGGGAAAAGTACTTGCAACGCAAGATGCGCTGATCATAGGGACGCTTAATTTTTTTGTTCATCTGTTCGTTTATTGTCTCTCAGATTATCTACTTGTGTTTTACACGTGATAGTTGCTCAAATTTAATTTTGATTTTTTTTAATGAATCTAATTGGCGTTCATTTTGGTGCGACTATTTAAATTGTGAGTTCATTGTTATTGTTACAATCTATCATTGATTAAATTTGACTAAAAAAGCTATTTAAAAATAGTATTATTATATTATTGACAAATTGGATATGAATGAAAAAAGCATGTAGTTTCACTGACATTCAATATTTTTAAAGTGCGCCTCTGCGATCAGATTGCAGAATTATCTAAGTCAATTTTTGTTATTCAGATTGTTACTCTACTAAACTAAGCTTTACTCAATATCATTGTCTCGATCAACTCGGTACTAAAAATCTGATAATGCTCAGATCAACATCAATATGAATTTTGTAATGTTTTCTTTTCTACCCGTTACGTTTGCGACATTTGTTACGTTGCAAATTAACAACGAATACGAAATGTAAAAAGAAAAACAAATTAATGCCTTTCAACGAGCAAAATACAATTTAAATGATTTTAATTTTGCATGTTAATAGAGTGCGATTGACGGCGCGCGAACGAGAGAGCCAAGGGACAGAAAAAGAGCGGCGTCAACCAAGTGGACAACGACAACGTAGAAGCAACAGAACAGCGAAAAGACGATATAAGAAAGGAAGGTTTCATTTGAATGGATATGATGCGGTGGAAGAGTTTCAATCTGCTGTTATGGGCTGTGGTTGGGACTTATGGTCAACTAGAACAAGAGACGCCATTGTACAACAAACCGCCCCACATAATCGTCTTCATGGCTGACGATCTGGTGCGTATATTTAATGAGGCGGTTGGCGCGCTTGTAATCATAAATGACTATTAAGCAACAATCGGTTGATTGAATAATGACACATATGCTCTTCATTTGCGGTTTTCTCTCTCCTTCTCTCTCTCTCTCTCTCTCTCTCTCTCTCTCTCTCTCTCTAGTTCCGCTCGCGCGCATAATATTATTATTTTAAGTCATTAGAGTGCGGCAATGAGTAGTCTTCCGACTTCTTCTTTTTTTCCACAATCGAGTACTAGCGCCGTCGCGAGACTTGAATTAATGTAGTCATTAGTTGAGACAATTACAGCGTCTACGCCTACGCAAGGATGCCCATTGCTGATTCACCGAGAGAAAGACTTGTCGCGCGTATAAGTATGTGCACATCCGAGCATCAAACAAATAAAAATTCCCAGAGCCGAAATGTAGCCGCACGGTTACTTTCCGGTTTTAATTAGCGTGGTGACGTCGTTTGCTCTGCAGACTTCCGGGCAAGCTAATTGGATGAAGTTTTAAGGTTTTTTTTTAAAATGTTTTTCGAGTGATAGAGTGGCGGACGTTGTGTGTCGAGTGGATTAGACACACTAACGTATTTCTATGCCAAATTTATAAAATATCCATTTCTTTTAATTAATACCAAGTGATCGTAGATTAAATTTTATTTCATAACAATATCAATTACTCGGCACGATCATAGCAGTTAGATAAAGCTGATAAACTAGAAAAAAGTAAGCGAACAATATATGTATTGAGTAGCATAAATAGGTATGTATTTTTTATACGAGTCAAGTAACACTGCGGCACAGTCAGTCTTTCGAACATAATCTTCTATATACGAGTGATTTAAGCTATTTGTTTCATTGCCTTTCTTTTTTCATGCAAGACATCTAAACGCACTAGAAATTCAAGAGCATCGCCACAGCTACTTGTGAAATGACGATTCATCACTCGCGATTTCAATAAAAACTTGCAAGGCGTGATCCCGTTGCAGATAATGCAAATTGAAATTGAAAATTGGTTAACAAGCATGAGTATAGGCATTCGTACGCATAAAACAACCATTAAATTTCATTGAAATACGCAGGGATGGAACGATGTGGGTTTTCACGGTTCGTCACAAATCCCGACACCGAACATAGACGCGCTTGCCTACAACGGCATCATTCTAAACAAGCATTACGTGCAGCCCTCGTGCAGTCCGACCAGAGCGGCTTTTCTCACAGGCCAATATCCTCTCAGAATGGGTACGTATCACTCGCATCTTGTCAACTGGTTCCATTCGCGCTTGTTCCATTCGCTGATGGAAGTATCTCGGTCGATTGGCAGCGATGCAAGGGAGTGGAATTCGGGGCGGCGAGCCCCGCGGCATTCCATTGAGCGTGAAAATCTTGCCGGAGTGCCTGCAAGGACTTGGCTACACTACGAAGCTCATTGGCAAGTGGCACGTTGGTTATCACACGCCACTTCACACACCGAAGCATCGTGGTTTTGACTTTTTCTTCGGATTTTACAATAGCTACGTTGGCTACTACGACTACCGGTACACGCAAGGTGTATGTATAAGGAAATATTTTTTCATATGTGATTTTGAATCGTTGAATTCTCTGAGATAAAACACCGTTATCAAGTGAATGCCATTAGCGAAAATCAATTTGCTCCAGTCTCGGCGAGGCATTGTGCATTGTCACGATTCAGATGGCTAATCGGCTAAGATCACTGAGCCTTTTTGCAGAACATGTCTGGTTTCGATATGCACCTGAACAACAATCCAGCTTACGGCATGGAAGGTGAATACTTGACCGATCTACTGACCACAGTGGCCATCGATGAAATCGAACGTCACGATCCGACTCAGCCACTTTTCATGCAGATCAATCATTTGGCGCCTCATTCACCGCTCGACGTGCCTAACGAGTATCTGTATGACGAGGAGCTTCGACACATCATTGATCCTAATCGACGTAATTATGCAAGTGAGCCTGGCAATGTATTCATTGTGAATAATTGCTCTAGTACAGTTTTATTCTACATGGATAATTATCTGCAGAAATGGTGATGAAGTTGGACGAATCGCTCGGCCGTGTCATGTCCAAATTGGGGGATCGGGGATTGTTGCAGAATTCCGTGATTGTACTCTTCAGCGATAACGGCGCTGCGCCGATTGGCAAGTTCCGTAATTGGGGTTCTAATTGGCCACTTAGAGGCGTAAGTATGCACACCTTATCAGCAAATATTTTCCATACCATTTCTTTTCACTGCAATCGCCTTTGTGCAGACAAAGTATACGCTGTACGAAGGTGGCGTACGTAGCGTAGCTGCAATTTGGTCACCAAGATTAGTCAGCAAAGGTCGGGTTTCCGAACAACTGTTCCACGTGACTGATTGGTTACCAACTCTGTACTCAGCAGCCGGTGGTGATCTGCATGATCTTCCACCGATCGACGGTGTCAATCAATGGGACGTATTGAGTATCGGCACTGGCAATGTACGCGACCGCATTCTTCTAAACATCGACGAAGTCACCAGAACTGAAGCTGCCATTTATCAGCGTTTTAAGCTCGTCAGAGGTACGTTAACAATTTTTCAACAATGAAGGCTTAATTTTTATTAATTATTATACATAATTTTCATGTTTTAGGTTCACTATTTCGCGGCTACTACGACAACGTTGAAAGCGATACAGGCCGCGGTCGTGACGTACCACAATACAACACGACCAAAGTACTGCAGAGTGCAGTGTCCGATGCGATACGTCAGCATCTCGGAGGACCGGTCATTCAAGCGAGTAGTATGTGGCATCTTCAAGCTCAGGCGACTGTCTTGTGCAGGCCAAATATCACCAATATGCTCTACGTCAATCGACCAACTCTCACGTCGTGCAACGACAGCGAATGTTTGTTCGATCTTAGCAGCGATCCTTGTGAAACCAATAATATTGCTAAGAGTTATCCTAAGGTTTGTAGTTTATGTTTTCTAGCGTCACATCATTTTTCGGCTGTATATTGGAATCACATCACTTGAATTTGTTGATATTTATTGAACTGTGTTCGTAAAATAACTACACATTTGTGGCTGTTACTTGACTTTTATCGAATCAATTATCATACGTATTTAAATATGTATCGATTAGATCTAATCAAATAGTTAAGCAGCTACTTAAATTATTCATTGAATTCAGCGTGAAAATTACTTTTAATACAGTAGCTTGCATAAATTTTCAATAAAATATTTTTAACGCAGCCGCGTACTCTCGGTTGTGAATGAATAATCAATAAATAAGAGACAAACCAGTAGGTTACATTTCGATTAATTTCAATTGTTTTTGTTTTGTTGATTCTACAGTTTACAGAAGATTTGAATCAGTACATTCAACGTTATCGTAACGTATTGCAACGCCAGTTAGAGCTGCCGGTGGATTACAATGCGGAGCCACGTCGTTGGAACTACACATGGCAACCGTGGCTCGGCGGTGTCTACGATAGCTATTATACGTCTTTTTATCAAAACGCTGGCTCGACTTTTGGCGGCGTTGCAGTTTGTGCTCATATTGGTCTGGCTTTTATTATCATCGGATTGCGCACGTTCATCTGACTTCGTGCTAATCCTCAAGACAAATCCAATTGCAAACGATGTCCCAAGTGCCGCGATCGTGGTAACAAGGAAAAAAACGATACGATAAGATGAACGGATAACGATACCCGAAGTGTCTATGAAAATTGATATATAGAAGATTAAAACGCAATCATATTTGATGCACAACGAAAGACTCTGACGTGTGTTGAATTTCAATTAGCGCTGCGAGCTCCGTATACTATTACCAAAAAAATGTAAGCTTTCTTTTTCTACTGCAATTGAAAAAGAAGTTTATGAAAGATAAATGAACGTCTACATACTTTATTTAAATACATTTTATTATAAAAAATTCTTATTATCATAAATATTCATATGTATTTAAAATCGCAAAAAGTGATGATTCTTTGTTATAGTTGTCAAGGTGAGCTTGTTTGGACTTCTTTCATTTGCTCTTTGAGAATAATGTTCAAAATACAGTGCTGTTTATTATTCGAAACTCGTTGTACCGGTTTATGTAAATTTTTTCCATGAAGCGTTTTGTAATTATTATTATTATTAATTGCAAATTTTACATTACATATATATATATAATGAGTATTATTTACGCTTAAGAATTTTGAAAACCAAAACGTTATAGAGAGTAGTTTCATAAATCAGATGATCATATGTAAAAAAAATAGATACATCTGTATCGGATATTATTATAGTATTGTAAATGGTTAAGCTTAATAATTAATAAATAAGTAACTCAAAATTTTATCAGATCGTAACTTAACTTCTTAAATTTTAAATAAAATTTAAAAAATGTGGCAACTTATTTCGCCCCGTATTATTTTCCATTCATTACGTTTGAATGGATAATCAGCCAGTTTCAAAGATCTTCCATTTCGCTCAATATTTATGCTGATTGCTTTGTCGATCTCCTTTCATTGGTTTACTTACAAAACATTCATCGGAAACGATAATACGTATAAATTTGTTTAATGAATACACTTGGTGAATAGTATTTATAACAATACTTGTCAGAATTAAAGGAAAAGAAAATATTGACGGTCAGTCATGAATTACCAATTCCTGATTTTCCGTGATTATCGAGCACTAATGTGCTGGCACGAAATTATTTGTAATGCAATTAAGTTAATTTCGTAGTAAATTTTCTTTTTCTCAATGTCAATATTGATTTCTTTTTCAACAACCAGACTCAATATTTTTTCAATACAAAGTAAATCTTCCATAAGTTTAAGTAGACGTCATTAAGGAAAATTAATTGCAAGTGTTCTATAAATAGTAGCGAAACATGTTTTTATATATAATAATTTATAGACTTAAAAAATACAAAAAATCAGAAATAAATTTGGACAAATGAATTAGTCGATAAAAATAGTTACATTATATAATAACCGATGACTTTTCCATATAGTCGATCTAGTCATCGCAAAAAGCACATGGCGCCACGATACTAGCTTCACCGTAACATTGAGTTTGCAGACGCGGTAACGGGATATGCAACAACAGTCAGTCGAGCGAGATTAACGAATCAGTCCGACCGAAAACGACGCCCGAGTTGCAATATCGCGGATTGACACTTGCAGAGCGTGGCTCGTGCTCACAGGCGGCGACCTTGCTGTAAGCAGTCAGAGAAGGAAAAAAGCTATTCATTCCAGCTGATTGCACCGATACGCCAACAGTGCTACTGCGGACAAGATAAATTTGTGGCGTGCGTGCGCAAGCGAGCAGACATTGCGTTTCGTAGCGATACCCGCGAAGAGATGAATACGTATCTGAAATGTTTGTTAACTTTTTCGAGCATGATTGGGATTGGCAGTTTGTTGGGATATGGAACTGTAGCTTGGAAGAAACCTCAAGCCAAATCGATGAGAAAACCGCATATTATACTCATTGTAGCAGATGACATGGTACGTGTTTGAATTATTTTGTATTTAATTGTACGCCAAGTTGGTGGTTATCGGGTGATTGCTAGTCCTTCCATTATATCGATTAAGGACCATCTAACTGCGTGTTGCGCATCAATGGCATGTGAGAAAGTAAGTAGAAACTATAATCTTCAATGTTAACGTCGGCAATCAATAATAATAATGTCAAAATCAACGTGGATGATTGTCGGACAATAGTCGCAAATAAAAAGGAGAGAGCCGCTTGATGTAACGACAATACTGAGCTTGCGGTTGGCATTAATTTTAGGGATGGAACGACGTGAGTTTCCACGGCGCAGATCAGATTCCCACCCCGAACATCGATGCTCTCGCCTATAACGGAGTAATATTAAACAGGCATTATGTTCTGCCAATTTGCACACCCTCGAGGACGACTTTGATGACTGGCCGTTATGCCATTAGAGACGGTAATCGAGCAAATCTTTTTTTCTATATTATGCCAGTGAAATTGTTAAATGCAATTGTAACTCTTGTTCTAAATTATACAGTAATGCTCAAAATTTTATAATGTTTATTTTTCATTTTAACGTTCATATTTTATTTTACTTAAATAATTTCACTGTCGCGTTTATTAGTCATTTCTTCGGAGCAGTTTTTTATTAAGGTCAGTGTTTTTCTGTATATTTGACACTTACCTTTTATTTAGTTTCGTCAAATGCACTTTGAAGCGCTTTTTTTGTAAATTATCTTAAGTACTAAATAATGCATTTAATGGTGCATAGTCAGTTTCTTGTGTTGAAACGATTGTTGACCGAAAAGCAAATTATTTATGTGGTTAAATTATCACTTATCTTTCCTCGGTACGATTTGCTCAGCGTACCATAGACTTAATTTTTAAAAAGAGCTAAAAAGCGATGGCAATGCTTTGGTGGACAGAATCTTCTTCGAAATTTGAAGGAACGATGAAGCGCAATTTGTTTGGAGTCGTTTAGAGGATAAAAATAATTAGCAAGCGATATGGAGTTGATTCCTAAATTTTCAAAATGGAATCGCTATAGTAGCGAATGATTGAATACTTGTTTTTTAAATATTAAATAAACACACAAGTAGAATTAATAGAAGCAACAATTGTTTTATAACAAAATAAAAATAGAAATAGATAAGAAAGTTAAACACCGAGATCCCATGACTTTTTAAAAATCAATTTGATTATTGAATCTGCTCCGAAGGGATGCAAGGTTTTCCATTACAAGCAGGCGAAAGGCGAAGTATTCCCCTGAACGTCACTCTAATGCCGGAGCACATGCGACAGCTTGGCTACGAAACCCGGCTTGTCGGCAAATGGCATCTCGGTTACTACGCCGAAGCCTATACACCAGCAAGACGAGGCTTCGACTCGTTCTTTGGATATTACAATGGATACATCGACTACTTTAATAAAACTATTAGTCAAACGTTGGACGACGGAAGTGTGAGTATTTGGAATATCATTCGATTTACAAAGTGATCTCTCTTAGAGAGAGAGTGAGAGAGAGAGAGCTAAGAACACCTTGGCCTTGTTTTCTACCGGTCACGTTTACGCGCAAGCTTCGACAAAAGCATTTTACAGCCTCGACTACGTACATATGTTTATTGGCGGATGATATCATACCGCAATAAAGCTTTATCGGTTATACAAATAAGATGGATCGTAAAGACCATGAGCTTTGCTTGCATTGATTAATGATTTGACGCGAAGTATCGTCTGTAAGAAACGGTCGTTTGAGTTGAGTAGTCATCGAGAGATCTAAAGAACAATGTTTTTGCCTGGCAATAAAAAATAGGTGAGAGCCGGCAAGGACCTTCACCGTGACGGGCCAAGTAGTCTGAGCATAGAACCCATCGATTCTCGATACTTCACCGATTTAATTACCGGCGAGGCCGAAAGGATCATAAAGAGCAATGGCAATGAGAAGCCACTCTTTCTTCAAGTGGCACATCTGGCGGTTCACGCCAGCGATTCCCCGCTGGAAACACTCCAAGTTCGCAATGCGACCGTGGTGAACGAGACCTTCGCCCACATCAAGGACAGCAAGCGCAGAAAATACGCCGGTACGCGCGGCGAAGCGACTTGTTTGCCGGCGCTGCCGCGAATAATGATTGTCGTTGTGCACAGGGATGATGATGGCAATGGACGAGTCAGTGGGTAGGATTACGAAAGCCTTAAGCGAAGCCCGAATGTTGGACAATAGTATTGTCGTCTTTATGGCTGATAACGGAGCGCCGACAATCGACATGTACGAGAATGCCGGCTCTAATTATCCCCTCCGTGGCGTAAGATTTCCTTTGCACCCGTATCGGGCTTATTGATCCTTGCTTCTCAGCTTCTCTTGTCGTGACAAAGTCGGCACGGCTGCTTAACTTTTCGATAGAAATGTCAATCAACAAGTGTAAATGACCCAATGTTCGTACGCTCTGCGCGTTATCTGTCGCACTCTAGATAAAGGACACGTTATTCGAAGGGGCGGTTCGCGGCGCAGCCTGCGTTTTCTCACCGCTGATCAAAGCGCCGTCGAGGCTGTCCGAGCAATTATTTCACATAGCCGACTGGTTGCCAACCCTTTATTCGGCCGCCGGTGGGCAAGTCGGCGATCTCGGTGAAATCGACGGCATGGATCAGTGGGAAGCACTGACGCAAGCTTCCTTCGCGCCGGCGCGACACAATGTACTCGTCAACATCGACGAGATGCGCAATTGGGAAGCTGCTATCATTGGCAGGCACAAACTTGTCAAAGGTCAGATGAAGCTTTGGGGCATCGCGTTGCAAGTCATTTCCTCTTGCATTGTCAATATTCCAGCGTTTTCATTTGCAATTCACTAATTCACGATGTACTCGATTTCACACACTTCGTTTACCAGCAAGACTAATTTTTTTAAATCGAAATTTCTCGTTGCTACTAGGCGCTATAAATCTGGGCGAAGGCTACTACGGTGAAACCGGCAGCGATTCTTCTTATCCAGCTTACGATGTAGAAAATGCATTGTCGTCAACGACAGGCCAAGTGATCAGGCGGCTACAAGGCTTTGTCAGTCCTTCGGCCAAGAAAGCGCGAAAATTACGCCAACTAGCGACTGTACATTGTGAGCCAGTCAGCAGATATGCCAACTGCTCGGGTACCTGCCTTTTCGACATTGTCAACGACCCCTGCGAGTCTCAAGACTTATCTGAACGGCGACCGAAGGTAAGCATGCATGGATCTTTCGAATAATCACCGTTCAAATCATTCATTTTTGAATATTGTCGTCCAGGTGGTAAAAGCTTTGGAATCGCTCATCGACAGCTATCGAAGCGTTTTGATGCAGCAAAGAAATTCTACAGGAACGCGTCATCCAATAGACGCGTGCTCGTTCCCCAAGTATTTCAATGGCACCTGGATGCCTTGGCTAAAAAGCGATCTATCGACCATAATACCAAGCAGCGTGTGTCAATATTGAAGAGCATAGTCACTTGACATTATCAATATTCCTTAAATAAATACAACACTCTTTTCCCATCAACTTATTTCGAAGAATAAGTTTCACTTGACTTTTGTTTTCTCGTAGAAAGTATCGAGAACACTTTAAAAATATACATGCCTCGTGCTCATTTCTTATCTTACATTAGACTGTCTGAAAATTGATATTTTATCGGAACAATTAGTTGAATTACTTTTCCGTTAGAGCGGAACGGATAAGGCTTCATTGACCGTGAGCCGTTGTATTATTTGTTATTAGATGGCGGAATAACGACTTATAATAATCAATAAGCTGTCGATTATATCTGTCATTTTCTGGCATAGAGAATTGGTGAAGTATCGACAGTTCTACAACTGTACCTAGTAGTGCTTGACGAACGATGAACTACAATCGATTAGGCTTTCAAAATGTACGGCGAGCTAGAACATTTCCAATGTTCATAGTACTACTCATAACTTTCGTGAGCTTTAATTCTTATGCGATATGGTGTAAGCTTCAAGTTCCGTCTGCACGGAAACCGCATATCATCATTATAGTGGCTGACGATATGGTAAGTCGCAATTTTTATTCGAAAGCTTAACCAAGCTTTGGGATTTGCCGAAGCGAGATCTTTTTTGTTTTTTATTTAGAAACAGTGAGTCAAGAATTTGTAACTTGCCGCGTCTACAACATTAGCGTAGTACAAGAGTTTGAACGTCTTTTTAGGGCTGGAACGACGTAAGTTTTCACGGCGCCAATCAAATTCCTACTCCGAACATCGACGCTCTCGCCTACAACGGCGTGATATTGAATAGGCACTACGTTTTGCCGACGTGCACGCCATCAAGGTCCTCTTTGATGACTGGCCGTTATGCCATTAGAGACGGTAAGTGCCATTGGAACTCAAACTTTACTATTATGCACCGATTGTCAAATAAATCAAAGGAGACATTGTTGAATGTACTTGTAAAGTATTTATCGTACCAGTAAGGAAAGAAGTTCGTGCTTCACTTTCATTTTCATGCAAAACATCGTTCACTACTCAACATTTCACGTTAGAAGATTGAAGTAATATTTTCTATTTCTGTCGAAAGCTTTTCGTAACGAAAGCTTAACAGGCAAACAAAGAAGAAATTTCATATTTTCGATTTCGTTTTCTTTCGTATGAAAATGGAATATACGTCTGAAAATAGTTATTTAGCGTATAAAATTGTTAAATTACAATTTTTACTTACTTATACAACTACAAAATTGGTTAGGCTTTAGGTATTAGCTGTAGCCTACTCGCAGCTCAGTTTTATTTTTTGAAAAAAGCGGTGGGCCCATAGATACAAGTGCTTAGAATTGCACACCTCAAGTGACATTTTTAGTAATAGATCAAAGTATGTATTTAATATGCAAGTTATGTACACTGCGTCAACCTGAGGCAAAACCGGCGACGAAAAATTATCTGAGAAAACGACAAAAAAATCTTGTATTGAAAATAATTATCCAAATTGCATTTATTGGACTTTTTTTCAATGAAAAATGCTAATTTAGACTTTTTACTTTACTATTTGATATATTAATATATGATGCGTGGACACTATAAAGACGACAAAATACTTTTGGGGGAGGCCTGATCAGCTAATTTATTATAAATAGCGGCGGGTGCGGGAAGGCTCCATAGCTATTTCACGTCTATACTCACGTGCGTACCGCGACCGCGATACTCGATGAATTAATCCTCGGATTCATCCTCCGAATAAACGCTGAAATAGTAGCTCGGATCTAATCGAATCCCTAATGATTTGGGAGAGAGAGAGAAGCATTCCATCTTAAGCTGATTTTTCAAAGGCATGCAAGGGACGCCACTTAGTCCTGGCCAACCGAAGGGCTTACCGCTCAATGTCACTTTAATGCCAGAGTACATGCGTCAACTCGGCTATGAGACAAGACTCGTTGGCAAATGGCACCTCGGCTATTACACCGAAAGCCATACACCAGCTCGGCGTGGTTTCGACTCTTTTTACGGCTACTACAACGGACACATTACCTACTTCAATAAAACGATTGCTGTACGCGCCGAGGATCATTTGGTAAATTTCAAACAAATCTTTTAATCATTTTCTTTTTTTCGATATACGCACTTTCAAACAAATTTGATGATCAGCACGTAGGATATGATTTACATCGGGACAATCATCAACGTCTCTGTGTAGAGTATGGCAACGATGAATACTTTACCGATCTGATAACAGAGGAAGCCGTTAAAATTATTCAGGTCAATCGTAACGAAAAGCCGCTATACCTTGAAATCGCTCATCTTGCGACTCACTCGAACGGTATTAAGGATAATCCACTGGAAGTTCGTAATTCAAAAGAAGTCAACGAGACTTTTGCCTATATCAAAGATAATGATCGTCGAACATATGCCGGTAAGCTGCTTCATGGCTACAATTAAAATGATTTTATTTGAGTTTTCATTAGAAAATAAACGACATTAGAGCAGTTGATTACCACTTAAAATAAATAAATTACAGGAGTGATGAAGGCATTGGACGAGTCCGTGGGTAAAGTTGTCAAAGCTTTGAGTGAAGCTCGCATGCTCGAAAATAGTATCGTCCTCTTCATGTCGGATAACGGCGCGCCAACAAAGTATCTTTATGAAAATTTTGGTTCTAATTATCCCCTGCGTGGTGTAAGTATCCCGTGAACTTTTTTGCAATTACTGATTGCACATTATAATTCCATAAGTAAAGGATACTCGTGGACGTTAGCGGTGAAATGATTTTGAGATTCCTGGTCACGGGATAAGGTAACTAGGAAACGTTAAGGAATCCTGTTAGCTGTCGCTCAGTTCTACGCAACAATATATAACATCGGAAGATTGGAATGAATGATTTGTTCACGCAACGAACACTCTGTATCAGATAAAAAATACGACGTTCGAAGGCGGAGTGCGCGGGGCAGCTTGCATATTTTCGCCTCTGATAAAAAAGTCATCGAGGCTGTGGGAGGAGTACGTGCACGTGACAGATTGGTTGCCAACCTTTTATTCCGCGGCTGATGGACAAGTCGCCGATCTCGGAGAAATCGACGGCTACGATCAGTGGGATTCGTTGGTGAACGGGGTGGTTTCACCGCGACACAACGTTCTGATCAACATTGACGAAACGCATAAAGTGGAAGCGGCCATTGTCGGCAGATACAAGCTTGTCAAAGGTGTGGGGATATGTAGTTTGCATTGGCGTCATGTCATTTACAATTACTCGCGATAACGTGTTTTCTTTGGTTGGCGTGCGACGAAGGCGCCGACCCCTCCACCGAACGCTATTACGGCGCTACCGGCAACGATCCGCTCTATCCCGAGTACACCGTGGAAGAGGCCTTGACTTCACCGGCAGGTCTGGCCATCGGTCGATTATCCGAATTCACCAGTGTCACGGCAGAGCAAGCTCGTAAGCTTCGAGACAGTGCCGTGGTGAATTGTCGACGCGAGGCTGTCCCGAAAACATGCTCGGAAGCCTGCCTTTTCGACATTATCAGTGATCCTTGCGAGACGCAGGACTTGTCAAGCAATTATTCGCTGGTCAACGTCTTCGTAAGTCGATCTCGTTTCGCTCGAGTGCTGGCACGACTGCTATTGCTTCCAAATCAATTATTTGCAGATGCTGCAGCTTCTACAGATGCTCATTGAAAAGTATCGAGCAGTTTTGGCGCCGCAAGGCGTCGCGCACATCGATGACTGTGCGTTTCCCCAGTACTTCAACGGCTCGTGGATGCCTTGGAGGAAAGATGACGCCGCTTTGACCAGTGCTTCTCGGTAACTTAGTCGATGATTGAATGTTTCAGTTTGATCTTTGAGCGCCGCATTAAACGCCCTAACAATTGTTTTCCAAGAGTTTATTAGTTGTCGATGCCCACCTCCTACCTTGTGTTAGTTCGCTTTTCCTTAATTAACGCTACAAGTGTGCGTTTAATGCACGGTTGCTCTCGAAGGTTTCGTCAGCAATTTCACGGCTTAATTTGTCTTAAAATAGACAATTAGCACATTAAACTCGCATGCGCGCGTCTACTTTAGAAGCCGATAAGTTAGGCGTTTTACTCGTCGCACTGCGAAAGTTTCGCTGCAACGCTCAGTACGTGGCGAGTAAATATCCAACAGGCAGGATTCCAACAGGATAAATGGTCGCGCGAATTCGCTACTCGGAAAATTTGTCCGCGAGCATGAAAACGTACCAGATAATCATTGTAGCCGTGGGAGTGTCGTTGATCGGAGCTCTTTGTGGTTACGTAGGATACGTAGCGTGGAAGAAAGCTCGCGACGGTCGCGATAAGCCACCCCACATTATTTTAATTGTCGCTGACGATTTGGTAAGTGAAGCTCGGTAAGTTAAGGCACCGGCGATCGAGCCGGAACGAGTTGACGCGAGACAATAGCCGTTGATTTTTGTTCCGTACGCGTGAACATTAGGGCTGGAACGACGTGAGCTTTCACGGAGCGAATGAAATTTCTACGCCGAATATCGATACCCTTGCCTACAACGGCGTGATATTGAATAGGCACTACGTTTTGCCGACGTGCACGCCATCGAGGATGTCCCTGATGACCGGTCGGTATGCCATTAGAGAAGGTAATTGCCTTAGATAAGACTGTTTTTTCGATGCAACGATCAATCCTTAAAAATACGACCGCTTGAATTTTCGAATACTCGAACGAGACGACGAACCGCTTCTGCGTGCTCGATTAAGAGTCAAGCACGCAAGAGCCAAGATTTCCATTGAATCAGTTGGATAACGAGCTTGTCGGTCCAAGGGCTGCAAGGCGTACCAGTGGATAATGCACATCCACGTGGGGTGCCTCTCAATGTCACACTCATGCCACAATATCTGCGCGATCTCGGCTACGAGACTCGCCTCCTCGGCAAATGGGATCTCGGCTATTACACTAAAAACCATACGCCGGTACGCCGAGGTTTCGACTCTTTCGTAGGCTGTTACAACGGACTGATCAGCTATTTCACCAACACGACCAGCCAGCAGGTGCAAGACGAGCTGGTACGTATGTTTCTGGGCTGTTATTATTGCGACGACAAGGTAAAAAAACGCTCGTACGTAGGAGGTGATAGGTTACAACTTGCATCGCGACGATTCCCATGGCATGAAGGTAGAGCTGAACAACAGCAAATACTTCACCGATCTGATCACCGACGAGGCCGTGAGGATTATCAAGAGCAATGCAGACAAGAGGCAGCTCTTCCTCGAGATCGCTCATTTCGCGCCTCACGCTGCGTTCTCGACCGACGATCCGCAACAAGTTCGCGACCCGACGGAAAACGACCGAGCGTTCGCTTACATCGAGGACAAGAAGTGCAGAAGGCACGCGGGTACGGTACACGCTAACCAAACGTTCCGACAGTTCACCCGGCAATTCGCTATCGATCGATCGACAATCGCAGGAGTGATGCGAGCACTGGACGAATCCGTGGGCAGAGTCGTGGAAGCCCTGTGCGACGCTGGCATGCTGGACAACTCCATCGTCGTGTTCATGTCCGACAACGGAGCGGCGACGGTCGGCCCCTCGAATAACGCAGGCTCGAATTATCCTTTGCGCGGCGTACGTATATACGCGTGCGACGAGCGCTCGGCCCGTCCGGTCGACGGGCCACGCGCTCATTAACGACACTCGCCAGATCAAAGACACGCTGTTCGAGGGCGCCGTTCGCAGCGCGACCTTCGTGTTTTCGCCGTTGATCAAGCGATCGCGGAAGTTATCCGAGGAGTACGTGCACGTGACGGACTGGCTGCCGACGCTGTACTCGGCCGCGGGTGGCAACGTCTCCGACCTCGGCTCCGACATCGACGGCTTCGATCAGTGGCGATCGCTCACCGAAGATCTCGCCTCGCCGCGGCGAAACCTGCTGCTGAACATCGACGAGCTGCGCGCCGAGGAAGCGGCGATCGTCGGCCGACTCAAGATCATCAAGCGTGCGTCAAATCTCAGATTGTTCGTAGACCTCGGCCACCTTTGTGTATTATTCGTCGATTTGCAGCTGTCGACAAGTCCATCGACGGTTATTTCGGGCACAGCTGCAACAGTCCTTCGTACCCGTCGTACAACTTGACGGAGGCGTTCAACTCGGCAGCTGGTCTGGCTATCGCTCGGTTGCCCGGCTTCGTTAACTCGACCGAGGACGAAGCTCGAGCGTTGCGAGCCAGTGCTGTTGTAACCTGTCGACATTCGGCCAACTATTCCAAGTGTAGCGACACGTGTCTGTTTGACATCGTTAGCGATCCTTGCGAGACGCGCGACTTGTCAAAGCAGAGACCTAACGTACGTAGACTACAATTTACGACGAGGGCGATGCGGTGACCGGCGACCTGTTGGATTTTTCAGGACGTCGTTGCTCTAAAGATGTTCATCGACAGCTACCGCAAGGTTTTGGTACCGCAAACTCTCCCGACAGCAGAGCCCTGCTCGTATTCTGGGCCGAAACAATACGGACAACAAGAACGCTTCCGATGACGAACGATAACGAACTGATAAGCAAAATTTCGAGTCGACAATGCGCGTCGACTCGTTCGCATCAATATACGTATAATGTTGATCCTGTTATTGATTCACTTGTTCGTCTTCGTCTTCGAGCGCGTTACCATTTCTTTCATAGCGAGCGCCCAAGTAATTCCTCAGTGCCATGGCCACCGACGGAGAAAGAGCCCGCGCTAATGGATAGATAATAACGTTGCCGTTGCGCAAAAGAAAGCACGCGCGTAGTATCTGTATTACGCAACTCCGCAATTGATTGCGTCCTCGTCGTGCGTTTCATCCGCCAGCGAGAGGAGGAAAAGAAAAATGAAAAATAGTTAATCGCGAGCCGGCTCCGGCTCCCTCTCCTCCCCTCTCTGTCGGATAATTAGTTAGCCGAGCGCGTATTTATAATAAGCCGGCTTGCGTCGTTAATTAGACTGCTGGCGACTTAGAGGATGAAAAAAGAGCGAGTCGACGGGCGAGCGAAGAGGAGGAGGAGGAGGAGGAGGAGGCGAAGGAGCGCGTAAGAAACTCGCTTTGTTCGTCATTGTATAGGGATTATGCAGATGAAGCGCGGGCCGCGCGGAGGCGAAATCTCGGGAGCGCGCGCCGTTTCATTTTGGCCCTGATGCGTCTTCCCTCTTCTCGCCCGCCGAGTTTCAGCGCTGATGTCGTTTTAATGCCAGGAGCGCGCACGCGTACCCCCGGCTCGCTGCATCGCCTCGCTCCGCAGCCTCGCCATATTAAAGCTTCGCGCAATTCGATGGAAATGAGAAGTCGCGCGCGCGCTTCATCTCATCGGATCATTGCTGCTCGTCCGTCGTCGTGGCCTTCGATCGATTTCACAGCCGAGAGTACGCCTGACGCGCTCGCGGCCTCGTTATTTATGCACTTTCCTCTGCGATTCATGGAAGTCGATTTTTCAACGTACAACTAGATCAACAGGGCGCGCAAAAACGAGCGCGGGAGGGAGGGAGGGAGGGACGGTAAAAGGCCACTTTGGGTTTGCCACGTGCACCTACCGTTATACATCACGAATGCGTGGCGGCGGCCGAGGTCTGGACGTGACACGCGAAAACTGACGTTGACTGCGCGGCGCGCATTTGGGTGACTGAATGCCGGCCTTTATGCACGAATAATAATTGTTTATCGCTGCGACTCTCGTATCGATGAACAACGGTGCGGATTATTTCCGAGGCTGTTTTAAACGCAACTTGCCCGTGGTTTTCGCATCGATTCCGTCCGACCATTCACTACGCTTCAAATAAAAGAAAAACGTAAATCAACGAATCGCCACGAGCAGTCAAATGATGTACAAGGGAAGAGATGAAATTAAATAGTAGATCAAAACAGTGAACAACGAGCGAGTCTGTCAGGCATTCATGGCTCGAAAAAAAAGAAAAAGAACAATTATTTCGCAACGCGAAGGAGCTCTCCGTGGCGGCCAATTGCAACAGAAGCCCTCGCGGCTGAGTGGAGGGAGCGGGCGGTAATTAACATGCAGGAAAAGACGAGCGGGACAAAAAGTGGAGTCCAAAACAAAAGGAGATCGAGGAGAGAGCGAGGCAGTGGGAGAGAGATGCGCGGATCGCGACGATGTCGGCGGCGGGTGTATTTAATCGAAACTTTGTCGAAAGGGGGGTAGAGAAAAGGCTCGAGAGGATCAGTGTGCTATGAAGTCAAAGAGAGAGAGAGAGAGAGAGAGAGAGAGCGAGTGCGGGGCTGCTCGTAAGTCGCTTTTAATACCCGCGCAGCTGTCTCGTTGTTTGATATTTCATGGGCTTCACCGAGATGGCTGTTACGCATCATACACAAAAATCGTAACCCAATTTTTATAACGCTGCGACTGTCGGCCCTTCGACGTTCTGCCGTTTCACGCTCGACGACTTTTTACTTGGATCAGATCGACTGCACCGGAGCACAGTAAAAGCTGCACGTTCTCCCTTGAAACCTCGACTCGATCGCTTAATCGAAGATTTAATTCGAAACGACTGTACTAGGCGTAAAAAATAGCACTTGATTAAAAACGTGGGGGAGGGTGAGATGGAGGGACGAGAAAAGAAATCAACCGCGTAATATTTCAAGCGAATCATACAATTTCTCATAGAGCTGGGAACAAAGGACGCATCGCGGGGATCGTTTATCTCCGGTAATTCCCGCACTCTGTAAAACCCACCCACAACGCCGCGTTAGCCGCCAACAAAGCGCGCCCGCACAATCGTTTACGATATCAATTAGCCGATAGCTTCGCTCACTCTCTCTCTCTCTCTCTCTTCCTCCTTCGCTCATACCCGTTCGATCCTCCAAACGACCCCCGTGATTTTTCACTGCACAATTGATATGATTTTTCATCTTGCCTACAAGATTTATCGATTAGACTAGGCGCGCATTTAATAATCCGCATAGCTATTGGAATTCTTTTACCTATCGGCATTCCGGGCCGTCGTGCCTCGCTATGGATAATTCAGCGTCCGATGAACTCGTTCTCTTTTTTTCGTGGATCATGATTAAATTTTTAACGATCCCGCCCCCGCGATATCGAGGTGCGCGGACTTGTATACCGCGAGCTTTCACGGCCCTGTTCCTTTTGTCGTTCGGCCAATTTTCGGCCTGCGCTTTCATTCGCCGGCGCATAATCGAGTTCGGAGGTGCGAAAGTAACGCTGGGCCGTCGCGCGCAAACGTCGGTAGCCAGTGACGCGCCAAGAGTTGAACGATCTTCCGTTTCTCTCACTCCTCGACAAAGGCGCTTCTACCGCGCCGCCCTTTCGCCGATAAATAATATTCCGGCAGACGTTCATTACGTCGTTAAGTTGACGCTCTCTTGCGAGCGCCAAATTCACTACTTTAAAAGCGCTACGCCGCGTAAGCGCAACACTTTATGCTCGGTGATATCTTCAACAAGTCGTCCTGTAATTATAGTTTAGCACCGTCGAGTACGTACTGTTGCGGGGCTAATTTGCGACGCTTAAATTGAACCTTTCGAAAAAAGAATTACACTTCCACGAGTGCGGGCTTTCAACCTTATTACGAGAAAAAAAAAATTATCGTACGCCTCTTCGTTCGTTCGTGCACACTTTCCCTGCGGTCTAATGATTGGGCGGCGTATCCTTTTTGTCTGACCAACTTTGATATGCCTCTTGGTCAGTTCTTTTCTCGCGTCTTGAAATTTTTGCCTCGGTTCTTGCTCTGTGCACACGTATGTGACCGATTACATGAAAAAAAGTAGCTGAATGTGGCATCGTTTTCACCATTTCACGGTATTGTGCGCAATTCTTGGGTCTGACCCCACTTTTTTGTGGTCATCCAAGTTTTTGCACGTTAACACCACCTACGAGCTTTGCTTTCTGCTTTCGATAAACATGAAAAATATTAAAAATTTTTTTATTTTGAAATTCGTAATAAAAAATGAAAAGCAATAGCCTCAACCTGAGCTCCAAATCTAATTTTACCTCGAAACCTATATTTTGTTTTAATTTCGGTTTTGAAACTTTTCTTTGAAAATCTTCCATTATATGTATTGGCTCTACATTTTTGTGACTATTAAAATCTTGAATAGAGGTTAAATCAACTTATGGTTTCCGATATATTTTCTGAAATTTTAAAAAACCACGGAAACGATGTTAATTTTAGCACTTTTATGAGCACAAAGAAGGATGCCGTAAATTTATTTGGTGACAGGTCTAACTTTTTTTAATTCTTGAGGTCACATGGAATAATGCTAATATCACCAAATTAAAAGTGCACCCAAATTGAAACTTATCAGAAACGCGCACCTTTTTTCGCGCAGTCGTTTCATAAACTATAGGGCATTAGAAAAATCACTAAACTGCTCTCTTGATGCTTCCGGGTTTATGTATTTGTGAAGCGGAAGAAACGCGTATGCCGTTGACAATGCCGTAGCATGATTTTGACAGTACTCGTAGTTTGTGCATGAAATCTCGAAATTGCCGACTGAGTTTTGCTAATCGTATGTCTGCAAAAATACGTGATTTGGATTCAAGGAACAAAACGGGAACGGAAATTCGTTCGCGATCGTAGTTGTTAATAATCGGAAATCTTGGGTTCTTCACTCCAAACCTGAAAAATTTGTTCGCGTACCCGTCAGTCGATCGCGCAGCTTGCCACAGAAGGAAAAGTAAAAAGGAACGGGCCGATCGAAGGTTTGTGTGAAAAATCATCGTATCATTAGCGATAGCTGCCTACATATGCAGGTCGGCGAGCTCGACCCTTCGCACCGCCCTTCCATCGTTCGCGCGCACGGTGCCCTCCCCTTCTTCTCTTCGTCGCTCTCTCTCTCTCTCTCTCTCTCTCTCTCTCTCTCTCTCTCTCTCTCTGTATCCCCGTTGAGGCTGCTGCTGGCGCAAGCGAGCAGCGCCGCGCGGCGCGCACAGCTCTCGCTCGCCTCGGACACCTGTAAGCTAAAACGCGGCGCTCGCTCACACGCGTCCAAACCATCGGCGCTCCGTCTCTTCTCGCGGCGGGAGTAGCGCTCTCCTCTCTTCGGGTTGGTGACTGTGAATGAGTTGGTGCGTCGCAGCAGTGCTCGCCGTGCGCGAAAAGCCTGATTTGAACGAGGACGAGGACGACGACGACGACGACGACGACGACGACGACGACGACGGCAACGACGACGACATGGGCATAGCCGGGCGCGAGAGGACGGCGAATGGCGATCGCTGCGGCTGCCACTGAGAAAGATCGGCGAAGCGGGTGAGCGTGGACGAGCCTGGGACGCAGACGGAGATGTGATTTTCGGCTCGTGGCGGTCCATCTGCGTGGCGACATGCAGCGGAATCAGCGGAATCCCCTCGCACTCGGCCGGCTACGTTGGCCGCTGCCGCCACTGGTGCTGCTGCTGCTGCTGCTACTGCTGCTGCTGCTCGCCAAGGAGGGCACGTGCATCAAGTGGCTGTAAGTACCCTTGAATTTGCGCTCAATTATCCCAGTCATCCAATTGCAGGCCGAGACGTCTCCCTTCATCAGCGCATCACCGTTTAATTACTCCGAGCGCCCACTATTTTTATCCGCATAGATTGCCGGCAATTGCTCGGCTGCGCCTCGGCCGCGCGCGCGCGAATTCCAAAGGCGCTCGTCAGCTGCGCGCTGCTCGGCGGACGGGGAAAGCGCCCGATAAATCACGCTGCGTCCGCGCCTGCGTTGGCGATCGTTTTGGGCGCGCGTGCCGAGCTGCCCGCGCGCGAGGAGGTCCGTTGATTAATGCGGCCACGCTAATGAGCGGCAAATCGCGACGCGCCACGCTCATCGACGAACGAGCCAGCGTGCGGACGCGAGCGCCGAAAGGGGACGACCCGCTAAGGCTCGTCCACGGCGGGCTTCGCGGGAGACGCGCTGACGTTTGATCTTTGATGCGCTGCTTGCAAAAACAAGCCGGATCGATACGCTTCTCCTTCGCTTTCGTTTTCTCCGACCGAGCAAATGCGGACTGCGAGTCGTCTGGATCTGGACGAGCCTGTAATCTCGATAATTGCCGGCGAGCACGAGATTTCGGTAAACTCGGCGATCGATGCTATCCCGAATAGAAGCTGCCCGGTCCGAAGGAAAGAGCAACTGGCAAGGATTAGCGGCCATATCGTAATCGAGCGTCACTCGAAAACGCGCCAGTTGCCGGGCACGGCGGCAACAATAACTGCATCCCCGAGGAGTAGACAAGAAAATAAGCTGATCGATGTCTACGCAGACAGGCACTCGAGAGAGAGAGAGAGAGAGAGAGAGCCCAAAATTAGCAATCCATACGGTTTGAAAAAAAAGGGAGTCGGGGGGCACACGAGCGATTGTTCGTCGAGAGAGCAAAAAGCGAAGAATATAAGCGGGGGGAGGGTAAGCAAGCGCAAGGCAGCAGTGTTCACGTGAGACAATGAGACCGGAAACAGGGGATGGCGTGGATGATGAATGGGCGCTCGCGCTGGCCGATGGTGATTTTGCGTGCGCTCTCGGCTCGGCGGCAAGCGAGCAAAAACCGGTAGGCGCGCCACAAAGAAACGCAGCAGCGAGTTCAAGTGGCGTGCGAAGGGTTGGACATCGTTACGCGCGCACGCCGACCGCGGTGCGATTATTAGGTCGCTCCGCTATTGATTCGTCGCGCGCGTGCTTGCGGCGAAGCTTGGCTTTTCTCAACCGGGACGGCTGCTGCCCACGAGCTTCCCGATCTTTTGCACGGCCGTTGGCTAGTCGGCGGCGACTTATAATCATCGTCCGTTTCCTCGAAAATACGCATTCCCGTGTATCGGCGGTTCGCGCGCTGAGAAGAAAAAAAAGCGAGCGGTCGGGCGTGTACGTGTGTGCGGGCGAGAGAGGGAGAGCTCGCAAGGTGGTGATTAACCTCGACGTAGTGCGTAGGACGTTAAAGGCTAGGCGCAGCAGCGTTGGCTCGAGGGATTCGGACGGCAGAGAGGAAAAGGAAAAAAAGAAGGTTCGTAACGGAATATCGCCTCTTTCGAAAGGCCCGCGCGCGGCAGTTGTAATTCCCGCGCGCGTGGGCGACGGCGATCGTTTGCTCTCTGCGACGTAACGAGATGTTTTCCACCGCTTTAATTAGGCGCAACATTTTTTCTTCGGCAATTAACAGGCTAATTTACGAGATTTGAAAAAGGTACGAGGCGAATAGCTCTCGTGTCTCAATTAACTTTTTTTCGAGCGACGGCGCTACGCGCATTCAATTTTCGATTTACAAGGCGCGACGCCGAGAGAGAGAGGAGAGAAACCGGCCGCAGGACCTCCTTAGGGGTAATCAGAGCTGTGTTTCAGAGGAGGCGTGTTGCGCCGTCTACGAGAAGTTTTGCTTCGAGCTCCTCGTAAGTCATAAGGATGCCGTCGCGTCGCTCCTCCTATACGTCTGTCTCCTTCCTTTTCTCGGCCTCTCAATGAATGTTAATCATTGGAGGGATACGAGCGATAGTTTATTTGACGTTTACGGCATTACTTAATTTAGAGGCTTTGGCCGAACGAAAGCGCGCTTCGGAGTAAGGCCAATTTTGTTAGCTGCATTTCTACTTTATTATTTCGTAGTTCGGTTTCATACGCATGGACGTTTTCCGAAGATCATTCGCACGTCGGAACTACGAAAATCTGCAGAGCTCCGCAATTTTCGCATTGGCAAACAACAAAGCTCGACCGCCGTAAAAGGTACGCCGAGACCCGAGCGTCAAACGATTATTATTGATGGACTTGCAGTTTCGCGACGAACGCTATAATGAAAACCAATGAATATCCAGTCGATAACCGAAGCGTCGAGAAAGCCAAAAAAAGGAAAAAAGAAAAAAAAAGTAAAGCCGAAGAACGTAAAATAGTTGACTGGAACGTGGCGCGCGAGCGCGTGATTGATTACCTTTAAACTATAACGAATCCGTATGCGCATCGGAGATGAGAGGGAGAGAGAAAGGAGAGAAAGAGAGAATCACGGGCGAAAATGGGAGCGGGCGCACGCGGCAATTTATCGCGGCGCGGCGCACAATCCTCGGCTTTCGGGGCCCGAGCGCCGAGAAGGCGAGAGGCGTGAAAATCAATTTTTCCGCGGACGCCGCGTGCGCGGATCGACAATGATCTTTCGCCTTGCCCTCTCCCCTTTTCGAGCACGCACGCAGCATGCGCCAGCTTTCACCGACGTACGCCACAAGCTATCCTTGCTCCGCTTCTTCTCGTCGCGGCTGCTTTTGTCTTCTCTCCGGATCTCCGCTCCCTTCCAAGTGCTTGCGCGCGGCTGAGGCCCGCCGACGCCGAGACTCCGTCGTTCGCGCAACGACGGCCCGAACGGGGGCGCTTTCGCTTCTCAATCGTGCCCCGAGGAGCCCCGTCGACGGCCGAGAGCTCATCGCCGAAGGCGCGCAATTATTGTTACTCGTCGGCGCAACATGGCCGCGCACGCGCCGAGCATTTAACGACTCTGCGGTGGGGCCCCCCTTGAAACGCGGCATCTCCCATAGGTCGCGCTCGCATTCGAAGACAATGGCAGCGGCTTTAACGGCCGGCGGATTTACGCGCGATAATAATAACTCGCCTTTTGCCGTCGCTATAAATGGCGGATGATCTTCGCCGATCGGCTCGTCTTCTTCGACACTTGCGGACGGACGCCTTTGCCGGAGCGCATTGTCGTCGACACTGCCGCGCTCCCCGTTGGATCCGCTCCCGTTCGTCCGGCCAAACCCCGTAAAAGCGCCAGGCTTTACGGTAATCCTCAAAGAAGAAGAACCACTGGAGCGTCACCTGGCCCTTTTCCTTTTTGTCTCGCGCGTACTGTCATTTCATTTGACTGGATCGTCCCGTGGACCTAAACTGCCTCGGCGGGCATCGTTCGATCGGAAGTATGCAAGTTCCCGAGCCGCGGTTCCGATGACACTCGAGCTTCTCCATCGAGTCGCTGCCGACTCGACTTGGCTTCGGGGAGGCGAGCGTTACGCGTATTTGGCGAGGCCAGATCGACCAACGTCGTTTCGCATCGTGCCGCTCCTCTCGCCGCGCAGCGTGGCCAATTCCTCAACGGATCTCCTTCTTGCGCGCATCGAGCACCGAACGCATAAATCAGGCGCTGCCGCAGGATATATAATTTGCCCTGGCGTTCGTTGCCGAGCTCGCGTCATCGAGCGACTCGGCCCGCGCCGAGAGCTCCGCAGCGTCGCGACGGTCGTAAATCCGTCCCCTCCCGCTCCGGGCTGGGCGAGGGGCAGCCGGGCAAGGGCGCACTGACGGACGAGCAACGTGGCGTGGTGGTGGTGGTGGTGTCGCAGAGCGCTGGGTCGAGCGGCCGACGGCTTCGAGTGGACCCGCGAGGCGTGCATGGGCGCGCGCGCCTCGGGCCTGCTGGAGCGCAAGCAGGCGCGCGCCTGCAAGGCCAGCCCCGACGTGATGCGCACCCTGGTGCAGGCCGCCCGGGACACGGTGGCCGTGTGCCAGCAGGCCTTCCGCCATCAGCGCTGGAACTGCAGCAGCGTGGAGCGCGCGCCCGACTTCGGCGCCGAGCTGCTGTCAGGTGAGCGGGGACGGGGCGGGGGTGGGCGGGCGGCGCCGTCCGAGCCGCGCTCACCGCGTCGCTCGCTCGCCCGCAGGCACCAAGGAGCAGGCGTTCGTGTACGCCATGTCGGCGGCGGCGGCGGTGTGGCGCCTGGCGCGCGGCTGCGCCCTGGGCAACCTGGCCGCCTGCTCGTGCGCGACGCCGCCGCGCCGCGAGCCGCCGGCCGCGGCCTCGGCGCTCATCCAGACGGCCGCCGGCGCGGCGGCCTTCGCGCCGGCCGACCTGGCCCTCGGGTCCGGCGCCGCCGCGCGCAGCGCCTTCAAGTGGGGCGGCTGCGGCGACAACGTGCGCTCGGCCTCGCGCATGGCCAAGCGCTTCCTGCAGGGCGCCAGTCCGCAGCCCGGGGCCGGCGCCCAGGCCAAGTTCCTCCACGCCGTCAACATGCACAACAACCGCGCTGGACGCAGGGTTCGTTGCCGTCTCTCTCTCTCTCTCTCTCTCTCTCTCTCTCTCTCTCTCTCTCTCTCTCTCTCTCTCTCTCTCTCTCTCTCTCTCTCTCTCTTGCTTTCTCGGGCCGAGCCAGCGCTCACCGGCCGTCCGTCGTCACGCAGGCAGTGGAGCAGTCGCTGGCGCTCGAGTGCAAGTGCCACGGGGTGTCGGGCTCGTGCAGCGTGCGCACGTGCTGGCGCGGCCTGGGCGCGAGCGGTCCGGCCGCGGCCGGCGCGCGGCTGCTGAGGCGCTACGCCAGCGCCGCCGAGGTGAGGCCGACCTCGAGCGGCAGGCTGCCGCCGCTCTACCACCACAACAACCTGCTCTACACGACCAAGAGTCCGGACTACTGCACCGAGGACAAGAGGCGCGGCAGCCTCGGCACTTACGGCAGGTGAGGCGTTTTCCCCTCGGCGGGTGCACTCGCAGTCGCAGTCCCGGAATGTATATTCAGCGGCGGCGGCGGCGGCGGCGGCGGCACCTTTCACTTTATTTCGGTCGTTTGCCAGAGCCGAGCTCGTAAAGCAAGGCTGCGTCGAGCCGCGCGCGCCAGCGAGTAAACGGACTGAGATATTGCGCCAAATACGACGGCAGATTGGACGAACGTTACAGGTCTAATTTCCATCGCGCTCCGCCGCCGCGTTGACGCGGCTTTGGGCGTCGGACGTTACGGCCCGCGCCGGTTGTCGAGAAACTTGCCCGAGCCGAGCGTTCCGATGCGGGAAACGGCATTAATACCCGCGGACGAGGGTCCCTAATTAAACGGAGCCATGCTCTCCGTCAGCGAGGGGCGCGTTAACGCGCGCAATAAAGCCCGAAGCAGCGCTGCGAGGCGCGCTTGGACTGCGCGCGTGCCTCGTCAACGTCCGAGGCAGAGGCTGCCGCTTTTCCCCCCGGGGCCGACTCGTCGCCGCGACCGGATCGAGGATTAAGCCACGAACCGAGGCCGCGGCGCAGTTCCACCCGAGCTAGACCTACCTCCTCGGCGGCGCCGCTGATTTACGGCTCGGCCGCGATCGCCGAGCGCCGATCGCCGATCGGCGCGAGCCGCGCAATCCCGAGCGACGTTTCCCGGCAGGCGCACTCGCAACGCGCTTATCCTTGGCGCTCGCGAGCCTGTCCGAGCGCGCGGGGCAATTATCCGAAGTAAATGGAAACGTCAGCCGACGTCTTATTTATACGTATCGCGCGCGCATAATCCAGCGGACTTACCTTCACCGCGGCCGCTGCGAGCGTACCTGTGACTAACGCGTTATTAAAGGTATTTTGCAAGCGGCACGCACGGGATCGCCGTGAGATTACGTAGGCCTGCGCCGGAGCTGCCGAAAGTCGGGCCGTCGCGGTTGCCGAGGACTAGTCGCAGCGCCGCTGGGAAACCGCCGAGTGGCTCCTCGCGTGCCTGGCCCCTCTCCGTCTCTCGACCTCCTCGTCCTCGCCGCGAGATACGAGGAGAGAAAACGTTGATGCGCGTTCACGCGCGCGATCGAATAGCACGCGAGCGCTCGAGCGTAACGAAGGGGGCCCGCTGTGCCCCCACCGACGCTGACTTACGACTCGTGCATTAATTCGTTCTTTGCAACGCCAATCTAATTATCCCGGACGCTCGTTTGGCAGCGCGAGCCAAGAATAAACCCTCGTACCTCGGCTTAGAGCAGCCAATGCGAGCGCGCTATTCGAACATTCGCTTCGTTTTCAGGCACTGCAACGCCAGCAGCACGGGCTACGACGGCTGCGAGTACCTTTGCTGCGGCAGAGGATACGTGACTCGCGCCGAGGAGGTACTCGAGCGTTGCGAGTGCAAGTACTACAGCTGCTGCTACGTCAAGTGCAAGACTTGTCGAAACGTCATTATCAGCCACGAATGCAACTGAGTCGACGTTTGGTCTGTACCCACTTTCGATGCTATTTCGTCGATTTTTCGCGCGTCGACGGCGCTCGAGTCTTGAATTTTGCCGAGTCTCGATACCGATTGATTTTCGCGTGTGTCGATTGATTGCAGGCACGGAAGACGCTCGCGGCGATTGCCCGGAGTACGAGTGTCGACGACGCCCGCACCGAAGCAGGCCAATCGTCGCGATAAGTACTTAAATCTGCGCTGCATCGGATAAATCACTCTTTAACTTTTATACAACGCCACTGCCGTACATCATGAGTCTGCCGAATTTTTCTATTCACCATGCAATAAGAGGGCTTCGTACATTTTCGTTCGTTCGAGCAACCTTCGACAAATAGAGCCGGACGTTCTTTGTTGCTCGAGAAAACACGGCGCCGTGCGAGCAAACTTACGCGCGATATTTTCAAAGTCAACCGCGTGGTCTTCGAACGAGCGAGAAATAAAGAGAGAGGAAATTGAAATTTCAGCGGTCTCGCGAGATGCGCAGAAAAGGTCAGCAATGACTTTCAAATGTATCCTTTTCTGAATTCATTCAAATATATCGTACATTATAACGATGCTGAGAGCGACAGAGAGTTTTAGAAGATTGATGTTTTTTCTATTATTTATACTTAAATATTCGTATTTATTATACCGTTCTCGACGTCGTTGTAACCTACTTGAATATTTAACGGTAAGAGTAGGCGTCTTAGAGATACAAAATATAGCAATTGCGATGTAAATATAGCAGTATCCATAAACTCTCGATGTAAACGACACATTGTATTCGAATGATATACTATAATAAATACATTTACGCAGCCAAACTATAATGGTAACTTCACTTGCTTGCGTTAGCCAGGTATTTTTTCTTCTTATTGCACTTGACAATCATTCGGATTCATTAAAAAGTTCAAGTCGTTCATTTAATTACAAATGTGACGTATGAAATTTGGAAAAAACAAACGGTGATATACTTATTTGTCATCCATTTGCGAAACCAAATCTTTGACTTCGCTTTCCAAACCAAGATCTTTCAAGAATGCGCAATAGTCAATTTTAGAGCAATCTCTGGGTTTCTCTTCGATTGTCCAGTATACCTCCTTGAAAAACAAAAGAAAAGCAAAAATACAGAAAGAATATTTTATGTAAGGTAGCTTCATTCTCTGTGATTCTCCTGAAGCCTACCTTCAAGTTCATAGGCACCACCGGCGGAAGAGGATCCACTTTGATATCGAGGAAATTGATCAAATCGCGCCATTTAATTTTGCCTTCGCTATTTTTCTCGACACTAGAAAAAGATGAAAAGACAAAGAAAACAAAGCCGACATTAAGACGTTTGCAAATTAGCCTCGCGGGCAACGCGTTAAAGCCGACTGTCACGTCGACTTACTAGTCAAGCATGAGACGAATGAGCTCGCGTTGCAAGGGAATCCTATTGGCGCGTAACAGCGTGTAAAGCTGATCGCGACCGAGATAACCAGTTTTGTCTCTGTCCCAAGCGCAAATATCTTCTTCCAATCGGTCCAAGTCATTCCACACCAAACGGGTTAGCTCAGTGTGCACCAAAGCTCTGCGAGGCAAAAGAAAAACCATCGCGACGTCAGCGACGATTGTTATTCAAACCATATAATGCGTACCATATATACGTGCGAACTTGGACGAACCTTATATGGTCTCGAGGGTAAGGCTGCCTGCTCTCTTGGAGCGAGTAATGGCGAGCGATGGTCATGATCTCGTGTTCACTGATGCATTCGCCGACGTACTCGCGCATGGCTTTTCTGCAAAGTGACAACAACAAGTGCCAGAGGGATGAGTGTGTTATCGAGCGAGAAACGCTCTTGAAAGTTCAGTTACCTCAGGGAATAAAGACTGAGAGTCGGAGGTTCGTCGTCGGCGTCGTCGTCGGCGTCGTCATCAACTTTCACAGGTGGATATTCGCTGGTAAACTGGCGATACGCACATCTCAATTTTTCGCGAACTTTCGACAAGATCGTCTTTATGTCGGCCTTCGGGAACTGAAATAAACTCATTGCTGCAGATTATTCGAGCCGCTGCTCCATCGAAGCCTCCTACCTCATCGCAATGCTGCTCCATGTACTTGAATGTATACTCGTCCGCGCTTTCGATGTAAAATTTGAAGCACGAGAGGTTCACGCAAGCTCCAACGTAAAAGTCCGCGGGTTCGTAGTACTTTGGCTCGCTGCTCGTGAAAATCTCTTCGCCGGGCAGTCGGACTCGCATTTTCTTCTGAAATAGACTCTTGGTGTGACCTGTGTACAAGGGCCGACGCGGCGAATGTAAAACGTAATACTCGATCAAAATCACGCGGAAAATTGCGCGAACCTGGTTTCTTGTACGTCACTTCAGCGATCGCTATAGTCTTGTCGAACAGATAAACGTTGATGACGAAGCATCTCTCTTGATTCTCGGGTCGGTCGTCTATCATTTTACATCCAAATCTCAAAACGCGACTATCGTTCACTTGGCTGTAAACACGCCGACGAGCACGTTATAACGACGCATGCATTTACAGGGAGAATGTGTGTGTGTCAAGTTTGAACGTACTTTTCGTATCGGTAGAATTTATCCGTTAGCAACTTTGGTTTCTTCGGCACTACCGAGAAGCAATATCCAAGAGAATCTTCGTAACTTCCGTAACCGTTGTAGGGAGGTATATATCTACCGTAGCAAAGCTCCCCTTCGTCGTTTCGCTTTCCGGGTTTTGGTATTGGAGTAAAAGCGTCCAGGCCGTATTTCTTCCTAATGCCAACATCGAGCAATCAACGCGAAAAGCGCCTATTAGGTTTTATCGCGATCGTACCTGTAAAAGTCTTTAGTGAACTCATCGAGATCCGCAATAATAACTCGCCGTCCAAACACGTCCATTTGCGCGCCAATCGCCAAGTCACACTCCTTGTAGTAATCGGACGCTGTTCTGCTTCGGTAAGAGTTGTCCGGAATGTAATAGCCTCGCCGCATGTTGTCACCCATAACGTTTAAGAGAGTGTAAGGATCGCCGCTACCAACGGGCTCCAAATTGGCGAAAAACTGAAAGTCAAGAGTGGCAACCAAGTTGTACTTTGAATGGTCTAGCGATCGACTGATCTACCTTCGGTATCTTCATTCTTTTGACGAGGAGCGACCGCGTCGAAGCTCCGTGCCTTGCAGGCTGGCTTTCCAAAATCTCAAGTGTATCGTCAGCCAAATAGTACAAGATTTCTAGTTCGTGGACGTACCCGTGAGGGCTCTCCGAGTCGTCCCAAAACCCATAAAATCTCAAAACCTTACGATCGTACTTCAAGAACTTGCCCAATTTGTCGGCTCTTTTCTGATGAGATTTCTCAGTGGACGCCTAAAACAATCGAGTCGATCCTTTCCAGATGCTCGACGAAGGTACGCAACATCACAATTACTCACATGGTGCTTCCGCTCGCGCAGAACATCAGCGGGCGGACTGATCGGATCTGGCACTGGGATTCCCATTCGATTTAAAAATCTTCTGGTAAATTGATCGCAATCGTAAATCTTGTAAGCGCGACCAAAGAGTTGAGGCTCAGCGCCTATGTTTAGGTCGAGTATGTCGAAGTAGCGGTACTTGACGGGATCGGGCAGCGGAATTCTTTGCCGTCGAACGAGAACGCCTGAAACCCAAATGTTCCACGGTCTGTTACCTTCGAATATCGTCAATCCGTTCGCGTACCTTGCTCGAGGCCGCAGTTTTCAATTGACGGCTCGGAAACCTTCATGGTACCATCTTCAAGGAAAAAGCTTATGTCAACCAGACGAACTCTGTACGGCTCTCGGCCGCTTGCAAGGCTTTCTTGAAAGTAAGCTTTGAACATGAGCCTCTGCGCATGCACAAAATCAATGAAATTCGAGTGCAATGTGAGCAAGCGACTTGACAAACCTGGCCGTCAAAGGCGAGCCACGTTGGACCTGGTGGTTTCTCGCCCCAGGCATACAGTGCTGGATAACGACTGTCTCCCGATGCATTCGGCTTCTCAGCCAAGTAGTACACATTGCCGTGAACTCTGTCAAACAATTGCGACTTGTTGAACTTCGTACGCCCAATCTGAAAGTATCAGGTTTCTTATAGCTTGCGCATAATTTGCGCACTATGTCGAGGTGTATTTGAAAAGTTGTGCGATCATCGTTTCTGTGAATTGAGTTAAAAAACTATCGATTTTATATAACATTGAAGCTCAACAAACTCGAAATTAATGCAAAACAAATGTGACTTGGGAGATTATTTTACGTAAATGTAGGTTAATAATACGATAAATATTAATTGTCGTTACATCAACGTAACTCGATAATTTCAATAATGACTATTTATTAATTGTTCGTTAAACATCGTAACGAAATAACTAAACATATTTACTTTGAATTTCATCGGTACAGTAATGATCATTCATTTTTGTTCATTTCAACTGTACTATTTTTAATTTTGAATGTTCAAGTACAGTAATAACAATTATTTGCTCGGTTCAAAAATTACAATAAATTGTGAATTTTGACTTACGTTTTGGTCAAAATTGAAACCCGGAAGACGAGGAAATTGAGGAGCTCTGTTCATATTTAAAAGTTATTTTTGCAATCTCGATTTCTGAATTCAAGTTATAAGCACAAATCAAAGAATATTTGCTTATGGAATGGTCACTGCTATACTAGTACGGTTGCAAGGGCTAAAGAACTTTCAAAACATTCTATTTATTTGTTGAGGTTTCCTTGGCAATGCCAACTACTGTGATACATGCTGGTTATATGATGGTGTGAGATCAATACTTTATTGACTTCGTTTCATAATGTAACATGGAATTATGACTTTATTTGTTTTTGTATTGAAATGAGAAAGTGAAACAAGAAAGTTACATCTAATAAGACGTTTATTTTGTTACTATATCATATACATAGATAGAATGTAGCAAAAATGCACGTATAAATATAATATAATATTCATTCACAGTTAGTATCGCAATAGCGTTAATACATAGCATTAGATCAACTTATTTTTTAACAAAGTTTTCATTGCTTAACTTAGTTTAATTTTTCAATAATTTCAAATTATTTTCAACTAATAATGTTTTTGTTGACTGCAATCGTAATTTGATATATTATTTTTTAAATCCACGTTTTATTTCCAAACTTTTAATTTTTAAATATTCAAAAATGCAAGATAATTTTACAAACTTACAGTTTTCGTCTATTGCAAATTTTGAAATTTTCAAAAAAAATCATTCGATTAACTCTATATTATTAGAAATGTGACTTGAATAATAAAGCAAATATTACGTAATTGTAATAAGAACTAAGAATATTGCACAGCACTTATGAAAGTTAGTAGTTCGTTATGAAAGTTGTTAAACTTTCTTTATCACACATGAAGGCTATTAGGTATTATCTAGTATTTCTATTAAGATGTAGCACCTTACAATTGCCAAAAAAAGTTTACATAACTACAAATATAAATAATTCAATAAACTTCATAAATTTCGGACGGCAATGTCAGACACAAGCATGAAGTGCTTTATTGTAAATTTTTGAATATAAACCAAACTTATTCTTGTAACATCAATTATCGTAAAAATTTTTTAACATTTTTTCCCAATCAAATTTTTCAAAGGTTATATAACAAAGATACAATTATTTTTTATAATTATAACTGTAAACGTCTCATTTCTATCAAAGCTTAAAAAAACAATCTTTAATAATCTTTAATAATCAGTTATAAGTTATATATATCTTGTATCATAATTATATTGAAAATCAGAGTTTTCAAAAAAAAAAGAGAAAAAAGCAAAACAAATAAGAAACATTATTCAGACATGTGCAATCATTTTTCAGAAAAATACGCGATGCAGAAATAGTATAATTTAAACTTTCTTATTTTCTAGTCTTTTCCTTCCGGTTTCAAGTCGTACCAACTACTAGTAGCTTGGGTGAAATCCAGCTCAGACAGATTTATAAGTACTTGACCCATGCATTTACTTCCTGCTGAGAGCCAGCCTTTTTGCGTACAAACGGATAATTCTAGAACACGTGAGTTTAGATCACCCTGCGACACAATGTACTCGAACTGTTCATCGAAAACTGGGTTACAATTATCCTTCTTGACGGCAGTTTTACGTTTTGTTTCTTTGTGGCGGTCGGGAAGTAGATAAATTTTAACGTATGGGTCTGGTATGTTGGTCGGGTCGTTGGCTGGCAACGGCAAATTGCTGCGATTTGAAAAGAGTTCGGTTGTATTATTGATCGTTATTGATTTTACTTTTCAAATTGATCAAGTAATGATACTCACGCTATTTTGTGAATGACGACCATGAGTTTTTGCCTAGCTGCGCTATATTTCAGAGTCAACTGAAGCCTACCGAGTTTCGATTCACCGGCGAATGATGTAACACTCGGATTTCTACGAATTAACCCCGGTGAGTCACTTCGAATAGACGAAACTCTAGGAATCGCTGATACACCTGAAGAATATTCCGCTCGAATGGAATCTTCAACGTTGTCTTTGGTTGACATTGCGTCTTCCAATGCAGCAGAAGTAGCGTTGCTTACTGAACTATAGACCGATTCTTTTGATGGGTGTCTTTTGAGAGGACTGTCTGGAACTGCAGAAGAAAGCAGGTTTCTTTAAGAATATGATTCTCGTGATATCCGTTTTTGGAAGAAGATAGCTTTTACTTACGAACGCTTGAAATAGTCGACTCCTGTCGCTGGATTTTTTTGTTCAAACTTTGAACGTCTTCGTCTTCGTCATCGTCGGAAGTTACTTCTGGCACTGCATTTGTCAGAATCTGAAATAATAAAGTGAATTTATAGTGCTTCACTTTCTAACGTCAAATGGATTTTGCTCACTGAACTTACCCTGAGAGTCATCGACACGATGATTTTACTGTCACGCCCACTTTTTTGTAAATCGAATGGTTGACATTTCATTTGCATATTATCCATAGATAAAAGAGCTGAAATATTATAAGTAAGGACTCCGACGACGGTAGTAGTTTTCTCATCGGTGATCTATAAATTATTAAGAAAGTTTAACGCTTGGGATAGCTTAAGCGTGCTTCGAATCTCGTGTCGCACGCGTCGTATCGAAATCATGCACTACATTAGGCAAGTGCCAAAGGCACAAGTTTACAAGTGCTCAAGGAACAAAAATTACATTTATCGGATCGACAAATACCTGCAGATGCAAAGTTCCAGTTTCAGGGTTGGTAACTAGCATAACAAATCCTTGCTCCCAAACTGGATTACATGATCTGTGCTGGGTTGTCGTTCGTTCGGTCTTCCCATCGATGGTTGCTTCCAAATAAACGTCGGGTTGTTTGCTTCCTTTTAAGCACTAAAATACGAAGTTACCGATCAAACGAAAAAAGCTCTTTTCTGTGTACATGAAAGGAAAACTGCCTGTTTTCTTACGGGAAGATTTCTAGCGCAGTCAAGGTAGAGTATCAAAATAGCGCTACTCATAGAAGTAACTCTCAATTCTTGAGTTTCCTTCAGAGCCTACACAAAATGTTTCGGTTCACCAAATCGGGGTTTTTCATGTTGCTCGTTGTATTCTGAAAGTTCAACTTACAGCTGCCAAGTCAGCAGGATTCGACGACAATCCAAGCCATGAGAGGCGAAGATGCACCATTCCATGCTTCACTAATTCCAAAGTTAGCCACTGAAAAAATTGCACGTCAACGAATTTTTCAAATACCTGCGATATTATCTTCACGCTATTGTTTGACAGTTTTCGTGTTTACCGTATCGAGAACTCCCTTCTTCTTTACCCGGCTCACCTCGATGGTGGCTCTACGTGCAAGAAAGTGGTAATTAGAACAAATTCGAAATTAGAGTCAATGGGATATTATGTGGAATCTGATGGGAATGAAATTTAAGATGGAATGCCAGCAAGACTTTCCATTATAAATACAATGTTCATTGGAAAACATTCAAGCGGCAAAAGCATAAATTGGCAAGCGTTGGCGAGCGTTCAGGTTATAACCTCAGTAATTCAATAAATTTATTGAAAATGACTGAAATTGCAAGCGCGCACATGCAGAAAATGGATATATATATCTCTCTCTCCAGGGAGAAATAAAACAATTTTCAAAGCGTGTTGTAACAGCACCAAACCAATAATCAATTTTATCATACCATTCTCAGTGTTCAGAGCGTTTACCGAGCACAATAATGTACTGTCAATTAATGACAGTTCCAAAACTACGATATATAAATTTTTGTTCTTCATGCACTGCCATATTAACTTCTTGAAAGTTAAAGCTTATTCTATAATCGGGCAGGCAGCATGTCGAGGCTTTAGTTACTTTCGATCAAAATAATTTAACGAGGTACAGTCACACATCGAGTGATTCTATTGATTTATGCATATGTATAATAAATTGTCATCTAGTTGGTGATTGTACCTTCCAAGGAAATCGTCTGTCCCAGTGGTGTCTCTGTCAAAGAGATGAGCTGTCACCGTGCTCCAGGATCCCAATCCCTTGTCCATTACGCACTATCGCCACACATCATGTAAGCGACACCAATTAGTACAATCCAATCAGAAGTTACGTGTTTTTAGTTTTTCATTAGTTATAAAAGATCAACATTCAACGCACGTTACCTTGAGCATTAATTTGTTATTTATAAAATGTGCAATTGTTTTAACTATCATTTTGTCCATGTATTGTATGTGAGATTTTTGTTATATGTATGTACATACAATCAGGTATACGGGGAAATTTTAAAGAGCGGTTTGTATTTTGATTTGTTGGACTGAGTTGCATTCGATCTCGTTTATTAAAATTAAATACTTCAACACTTTGCTATCACATTAGAGAAAAAGGCTATTTTGCAAAAATAAAATGGGCACGGAGAAAATCGATAGCATTAGTTGACGTTTTATAAAAAATTACGCCAATCAAAAAGCAATAAAAATTAAAAAAAACAAAAAACAATCGTTAAAATAGTATGTTCCATGCGGTTATGAATTTCTAGATCAATTTAAAGTATAGTTTCAAGCATGGAAAAAAATGGGGCTTCTTTTTCTTTTCTGCGCAGCTTAAATAATCGAACATGCGCTAGATAGATCAAAACCATTCGTAGATATTGTTACTACCTTCCGAGAAAGTCATGTACGATACCAGCAACGCTTGGATCCCAGTCCCAAACGTTTATATTGATTTCTTGTCTATGTTCACAATCGATCACACTCTGCATGGCATTATATTAAAAAGGTATTAAGACAATGTGACTATCTATACTCTAATAAATAACTATCTTATCAATAACTGTTATTCATGTCGACCACTATCAATTGAAATTGTACTTTAGTATCAATTATTTACAAGTTAGTAGTACATGTGAATATATAAATTAAAAAATATATACACAGTAAGCAGCTGGGTAGACACCACCTACAGAAAAACACAGTGAATTACCTCACACCTTGGTCAAATGTACCATTCAAAACTGTTAAATACATTTACGTGCGAAGCAGATGATGTGATAAATGATGAAATAGTGTATATTGATGATTTTGTGTAGAACTTTATAATAAAAAGAATCTATTATTTAGAAAAATCCACATACCAAAAGAATATATAAAAAATAAGAAAATCAGATGTCACCCATTTACGTAGAAAAAATACTAGCGATATATTGGAGTTTGTGGACAAAAGAAAAGTTTTTTTTATGAATTATTATCATACCTGCCAAGGCTTTCATCATTCTTGGTATCATCAAAGTCCCAAATTTGGATGGTAAGTTGTTGAGCGATTGCCGACGTGACGACACACTATTAATGCATAACACAGCACACGTAACATCACGTACATTCATACCAATTATAAATAATACGTGATACATTTTTATGGCATGACAAAAATATATAAGTAATCCAAGATATTAATGAGTGAATACAATGAATATGCAGAACTATGAATGCGTGATGAGTATTCAAGTAACAGAAGTAAACTAATTATTAAAATTATATCCACTTTGCTCTATGCGCTCAACAGAACTTTAAACTGATAGTCGCAGCTAATTTTTAACGTTAAAAATTACCAATAATTCAATTATTCACAGTTGTCAAATTAACATATAACTGTTACAGCAAATAATCTTTTACATAATAACTATCATTCTGGCATCCAACGATCTCTCAAGAGAATCTCATTGTATTTGAGATTAAAATTTAATAGGTAAATAAACGTAAAAAACTGATTCTCCAAGCACATGCAGTAAATCTAGCTTCAAATATTTTATCAATATGAATACTGCATACCTCACACCAGTAATCCCACTGAGGATCCACTGTATTGTCGATTGTTTGGGTCCTAAATTCTTGAGCTCCTACTGTTATTACAGCATAAGGATCGGACTTCCCTTTTCCCAACACACCAATATCTTTTTTCAGCAGATGCTTTGCTTGGACGACGTGAATCCGAAGAATACCCTAGATTAAACGATACGTCGTTAGACAGTAATTTTCAATAAAAATTTCCATTCCTCTAAATATTTACATACTTCTGGTTCAGGCGTTTTTAGTACTTCAGTTGGAATTTCTTCCGAAAGTTGTATAGTAATTTTATTTGGCAGTACAGCTATTGCAGCTACGTTTTCAGCGACTATTTTTCTCATCACGTCGCTAAAATAAACAATATTCTGTTATTTTTTATGAAATGTAAAAAAGTGTAACATTTAAAAATTATTATATCATACTTAAATCCAGGTAAGTCAAGTACATCAGCTATTCCAACCAAATTGAAATCTAAAAGAGGACAGTTCAAAAAGAATGCCTGGACACCTCCGACAATAGGTATGATAGGAATAAGTGGTTTCAACACTATACGGAGCATACCTCTTAACTATACATGAAAAGTTTTTATCATTACAAAAAGCCAAGCCGAATTTCAAATATATTAAAATGCTATAATCACTTGAAAATCTTTGATTCCTCCTCTAACTGATCCCATAGTAAATGCAATATCACAATCTCCAGCGTACCTATAAATTAATAAAATTTTCAACTTAATTTAATGTTATTGATCAAAATACTTAATGTTTATTTAACTAACATGATATCCATATCTAGTATAATTTCATTTCTTGAAGTGTGCTTGTCATAAACTTTGACACCATTGATTTTTGGAGGCTGAAAAAAATAAATAATATTGTCAGTATTCATTATTTAAAAAATATATTGTAACCAAATCACTTGACTCACTATTCTTCCCAAGACCACTCTGTCAAAAGTGAAGTCTTTACCAAGCCCTGGCATTTTCTTTTGGTATTTGGATACAGTTTGAGCAATTGTTTCTTGAATATTACTTTTAACCAAGTTATGAGCATATTTATTAATCATTGGCCATGCTTTATATAAAACCTGCAAAGCAAAAAACCAGATGTATTAGTATATATTTTCTATAGACAAAAATAAAGCATAAAATCAATTTAAGATGTACCCCATTTAGCCATTCTGCTCTATCGTAGTCTGGGAAATAAACCCACACCGGTAGCTCATCAATGCGATTCTCAATGATGATTTTATCTTTGGCTAGTGCAGTAGCTTGAGCAGTTAATCTTTTCATTTGAGCATCCTTTTTTCTTTCTCCTCTTAATACAATAAATGCAATAGGAGGAATAAGCCAAGCAAAATTCCAGTTCATGTAGCCAACTCCCCAGATTATTCCAACAGTTATTGCTTTTGTGAACAATGATTTAATTAAAGTACCAAATGTCATGTATGGCCATGATTTTATTTGATTATCTTCTTTTTCCAAGTTTAGATCCTTCTCAGGAGATAACATCATGGATTCTTTAAGTGATGAAATTAATTTTGATTCTGCATCTCCTGTTGGCTCTGCCATTTTAACTCAATAATCAGAATCACTGGTGCAATAAAACAATTATTGATTACTATGATTAAAGGTAAAATAAAAATACACTCAATTAGACTTGAAAGTGTACAGTTAGTAGTTTATCTCATTACATTTTGTAATAAGCTATAAATGAAGTTGATAACAAAAAAAATATTTAATTATAAATATTTTTAGTAATCAAAGTAATTACAATCTATAGACAATGACATTCCTTTCTAAACGCACAATATATTCCTAGATGACTCACTATGGCAATAACAACGTTAAGGCACAATCCGTAACGCGGCAACAATGTTATTTTGAATGATCTAGATAAAAAATATCTTCGTTCACAAATGAGAAAAGATTGTACATTACACGACGGTGAAACGTATGAATCATTTACAATTTTAATCCATCTCCAGCAGAAATATCAAACCATTTTGGCCCCGACCTTGGTATCCATCATAGCTGCGCAAACAGTCGTACAGCCGGCTAGCAATCTACATACATTACGGTGTCTCTTCGTACAATTTTACATTTGGTGACAACGCCCGCATATAGTGCATAGATACACACATCTAAAATAAACTCCACGTTTGTGGTAAATCGATAAAATAGATTAAAACTGTTCATTACTGTACATAACGTATAGATGCGTCAATGAATAAAGATATATTCACGACGAAGTCACGTATTCTCAATCTATTACTAATATCGAGCGAAAGGAATGCATGCAAAAAAGGCTATAATAAAAAAACACGTAATATACTCAGAATATATACATATTTCGAAATAGATGATGATGACATAGTTACGTAAAACGCATTGTTTCCCTTGACACTGGCAAAACAAACGCTGTCAGAGCTAATAATTTAAGTTCGAGCTTTATAGATCCCCCCTTCACCGGCTTTATGAGTTTGTTATATAGAGTATACTATACTATTCTATTTATCTTTCTCTCTTACCTGCGTGTGTGCATTTGCGCACTAGACCGTCGGCAGCTTCGAAATACGTCAGCTGATTCGACCCACAACTTGCGCTTCGACTGAACATCGAAACGACCCTGGCAGAAAAATGATTGATTTAAAAAAAATATATATACCATTAGCTTCGTCTTAATTTGTACCACCCGAAAATTCATTTTTTGGAATTTGTACCCCCCCCAAAATTTAAAAAAAAGCGAAAAAAACGATATTGCGGAAAACTCATACTCCTGGCAGAAAAATGATTGATATCATAAAAGAAAAAAATATCACTAGTTTCATTTTAATTTGTACCATCACAAAAATGCTTTTTTAGAATTTGTACCCTATCTAAAAATAGAGAAAAAAAAGATTTTCGTAGGGTAGATTAGCAATTCAAATTAACGTATTACTGCGCATGCGCGGCGGAAAATCTATCTTCCAGCAGAAAAATATATGATTTAAAAAAATATATATATATGAATGCCTACTTCTTAATTTGTACCATCTAAAACATACATAAAACTAATTTGTACCTCTGTGGAATTTGAATAATACAGTGTTTTTTGTGTAATTATAATACTGATAAATTTTACAGGAAAATCTCTCATTTCTTAAGAAAAAAATATATTTCTAGCTCTACCTTAAATTTTACCAACAGAAAATAGTTTTATTGTAATTTTTAAGCTCTAAAATTTGATTAGACATGTTAATATACAAAATCCTAAGTTAACGTGTGTTCTTATATCTACAAAAACAGCTGATTACTCGGATGATAAAATAGAAAACTCTGATAGGAAAAATATTTATTTCCTAAAACAAAATACACCATCAGCCTTGCCTTAATCAGTACCAGTCGAAAAATAGTTATTTTGGAATTTGAACCCCTCGCAAATATTGAGAAATAAATTAATTCGTAGTCTGATTCGACGATTCTAATTTTGTGTCTTCCGCGCTGCGGAAAATCTCTTTTCACGGCGGAAAAATCGTGAAATTTTAATGTAAAAGATTATAAATGTCTTCTTCTTAATACATACTATCTACGAAATCCAAAAATATAATTTGTACTTCTGTAGAATTTGAATTATACAGCATTTTTCATAGAAACTTAGTAAAATGCAAAAGTTAACGAAAATCGATCGAAAAAAATTATACAAAAACTGCGCGTAGTTAACAAAGATAGCAAAAGTTATTTATAACTCCGCATAATTTTATTTTCATTGATAAAAAAATTATCAAAGTTGATCACTCATAGATCATCGATAACTGTATCTACGTGGAGTTTTAATAAAGTTTTTAGATAAATAAACCCGTTCAATTGTTAGTAAAAATCTGGTGCAGTTTTTCTATCCAATCAAAATAATATGATAATCATCCGTTAAAGAATAAATATTATTTCTCACTAAAGTATGCACCAAAAGGAAAATTATCTCGTAATCCGGGAATAAGGAGCTATCATCCGCTATCGATATTATTTCTTTTTAAACAGGAGAAATATGTTCAATACATATTGCGCGCTGTCCAAACGCCCGATTTTTTTTCGCAATTATCTTAAAAACGGAAAATCCGGAAATAACATTTCAAGCGGAGACTTAATTCAGAAATAGGGAGAAAACGTTTTACCTCATGAAGACTCAAAGATATTTTAAAAAAAATTTATTGGGCGTCAGCTTCACAAATCTTATATTAAGAACACACGTTACCTTAGGACTTTGTATATTAACATGTCTAATTAAATTTTAAGAGTGTAAAAATTACAATAAACCTATTTTCAGTTGGTAAAATTTAAGGAAAAGCAAGAAATTAATTTTTTTCTCAAGAAATAAAAGATTTTTCTGTAAAATTTATCAGTATTACAATTGCACAAAAAATATTGTATTATTCAAATTCTACAGGGGTACAAATTAATTTTATGTATTCTCTAGATGGTACAAATTAAGACAAAGTTAATGGTATATATTTTTTTTTTTAATCAATCATTTTTCCGCCAGGGTCGTTTCGATTATTATATTGCGAATACCGAGGCACGTGTAAGCATTTTATTCGTCGACCAGCAGCATACAAGAGAAATTTCGGCGTCAATTCACGAGCGATAGAATCTTGTTCAGTGTCAAGCAATTGTCACGAATGGGCAAATCGTTCGATGCAGTGCAAGTAATAACGCGATTGGCGTAAAAATTAAGTGCTTTGCGGAATATAGAGACAGGCGTGTCTTTCATGTCCGCATATCAGAGCATTGTAGATAATGAAGCGAAATATATCGTTGATAAGATGAGAGTGGATCAAGTTGTTCGCTCAGTGTCATTCTTAACAGTGCTATATTTGTCTTGTTCGGTGCATTGTTCAAGTAACTTACGTAATGTCTTCCGACTTGGACTATTTTTACGAAAAGGACTTAGACAAAACGCACATAAAAAATTTCTACGATTCATTGCCGACTCATCTAATGAATCACTTTAAGAAATGCATCCGCACCACAATCGATTGGGGAAACGTGTTGCAAGGTTACAGAGGCCCACATCATATGTGTAATAATGGTAGTGGCGATAGCGATTCATTACCTGCATCTCACGGAATACAAGAAGTCAAGTTTTGGTGGGGAGCGAGAAAAGACGTTAATCTACAAATACCTGTTATAGGAACATTTGCCTTCGGTCTCTGTAGAGCCGTACAATCTGTTCGAGGTGAATTGGAGTGGAGTTCATTGTATTTCGACAGTAAAACGGGTGAGTGCTTGAGTCACGAGAAAAACGAAGCTATTGAGAAATTGAATGAAAAAGGTTGTGAATTGTTCGCGGAGAGCCGATACTCCGAAGCTGCCGAGTATCACAACAATGCCTATCGGGCATGCTCTAAAGGATACCGTAATGAACAGTTATTTCAAGAAAATGCAAAAAAGGCAGAAACCGAGCTCAGGGCTATAAGTTTGAATTTTGAAGGGGATCGCCTGTTTGAAGAGGGCAGATATAGCAAGGCCTACGATAAATATAACGAGGCCTACTCGATATCCATAGTAAACAAACAGTATCGCATGTACAAAGCCAATCTAGAAAAAGCTCAAGCTGAAATTGATGCGAAAAACTTGAGCTCGGAAGGGGACAATCTATTGAAGCAAGGGAAATATTCTGAAGCTCAAAATAAATATGAAAAAGCTTATGATAAATCCCAAGTTATAGCGAAGAGAAATATATATGTTGCTAACAAATATAAAGCTCAATTTTTCGGTGCACAGATATTGTTAATCGATACATTGTGGAATCAAGCTTGGGATGCCGAAAATGATCGACCTGATGAAGCAGCAGAAATTTTCGAAAGAATATTACGTGAAGTTAGAAAAAACCTGGAATTATCGCCAGATAATTCAAAATTCAAACAATACGAGGTACTTGTCACGTTGAAAATAGAAGGCAACGAGACATTCAATCATGGTATTGAATCGCAATTAACTGGATTGACGTTGTTTCAAGAAGCGCAAGAACTAAATCAACAAGCCAAATACCAGTTGGCCAATGCTAAATTTAAGCAGGCTAAAAATTATTTCTTAATTGCTCGAAACAAGTTCGAAGAGGGAACCAAAGGTGACCAACGATTTGCTTCTTGCGTTGAATTCACTCAGGAGCAAATAGAAGTAGTGATAGATTCCATAAACATTATTGAACAACGTATAGTAACTCTGGGCTTGCACAAATTGGACGTCAATGTTGATAATGCTAACCATTCAACAGCTCCTTCTAGCGAGACTAGTGTAATCAAACAACAGATCAGCTTAATTGAATAATTTGCCTCAATACAATAGTCGCATCGAACGGTGGGAGCGCTTTTTCTATATTATTCTCAATGACGGTTAAGGAAATATAAAATCGTTTTTTACGCTAGTTTGTAGCATTCTGTATATTTTTAGAATTTTCACTTAAGAAGTTATAAATTATCAATTAAGCCATCGCGACAATGTTCAAGTGTCGATGTCAAAGCTCCCTATACTGTCTTGGAGTATACAGAATATGCGTTTTGAGTACGCGACGTGGCAAATTTGGCCAGAGTTGAAATGGATGCCATGCAGCTATATTCTCAAGGAGATGATCAGTTCCAGAAAGGCAAATAGAAACTCTATGCAACTATTAGAAAGTCCATAATAAATCTTAAATAAGCGCAGAAAAGCAAATGCACTATGCCAATAGTGTTAAAGCTTAAGCTGAAATGAATGCAAAAAATTTGAACTCTGAGAGAAATGGTTTGTTCAAGCGAGGTAAATACTTTGAAGCCCAAAATAGATTGCCGTCAACCGACTTCATGTTTACATTTACAATTTTTTGAGGCTGCGTACAATAGGAATTAGGTCTTTTCAATTCATTTTGAATTTCAAAGTTGGCAGCATTCAGAATTTCTTGTAAGTTTTACACTTAGCTGCGTGCGATTTACGTCTGTATTGGAGAGACACCCTACCATTGCAGTAATATATATACATAGTTAGCGTCAAATATACGAAGCTGATTCTACCAGAACTCAAGCTGAAATGGATGCAGTCGGGTTTTGCTATCAGGCGGGTAGTTTGTTCGAGCAGAAAATGAGATACAATAAAGATAAATACGAGGAATTTTTCAATCAATATCAAGTGGCTAAACAGAAAATTATAGAACAACAAATAATTTAAAAAATTCAATTTTTGTTAAACAATCAAATTGTGATAAAATTTTGATAACTGCGTGTGATATGTAAATAACACAATATTGACGTGAAAAACTTTTATAATAAAAAATACTACAGCTGTAGCATATGGTCATAATTATTATTGTGACAAAATGTAATAATTTTTGTACTTCGATTTATCACTCAATAAAATATAAAATAAAATATTTGACTTATTTTTTAAATATATAATTGAAAAATCAATTGAGCCAGATTAAAATTACAATGATTGGAGCAAATAATAATCTTCATAAACGTTTTTGTATTATACGTATTAAAATTTTTTTTACATTCGTCATAGCAAAAGCAAACGTCGATGAATTTTCGTGGTAAAAAAGAAAAGAAAGGCACTCGCATGAATGTAAAAATATTTCTCAAATAATGATTTTAGCCAAAATGAAAAGACCTAAACTGTAAACAGTTTGAATAAAATTTTATGCAGTAATACATATCACTTTATCTATATAGCGCATAAACATAAAAACTATAATCACTTACATACTCAGCTGTTATGGCGTACTAGTCTATTATATAGGCGCAACGGGGGTTTTCGTAGGACTTAAATGTCTCTGAGATCACCTAAGTGATTCCTATGCATTTTGACCTCTTGATTCCGAATTTCTATGGTGGAAATCTGTAAGTGGTGAAAATAATTTGTTATTAACAAATTAAATTTTTAAATCACCATAACTTTGTTGCTAAACAAGTTATCGAGCTGGAAAACGAGTCAAATGATTGCTTATTCATTATAAGGAACGTACTGGTTTCTTCAGATTGCAAAAATAATGATTAGAACTGGAAATATTGCAAATCAACCAACAAAAAACGTCGACGACTACATATTTTATTATTGAAAAGGCCGTGACGTTTGATCTAGTCAACTTTCGGAAACCGCAAATACACCAAATTGTTTATTACATAACAAATACACTAATTTTTGTAAGTTATTAAAATATTGATTAGAACAGAAGATCATCACTTTAATAAAAAAAAATTTTTCGTTTTTATGAAATATTATTGTTCGAAAGCCTGTAACTTTTTTCCGCGTATAATCACCATATACCAAACGATGTATGTGTGTGCGTATACATATATATATATAGGTCTACTGTTTTCAACTGAGGTTAGAGGTTATAGTCGCGCGCCACCGCGATAAATCTCGCGCCTTTTTTCTTGCACAGTATAATTCAATGTAACTTTTTTTACGTTGCTTAGTATTTTTTTTTTTTTTTTTTTCAAACTAATATTAAAGTCAATATGAATTCTACTTTAATTAATGGGTAAGCAGCATCTCAAAATAACATTGTTACGGTCTCAGGTAGTAAATCATATTTTTTATATAATGAAGGAACTATCAGTAGTATTATAATTTGCAATAAAATTTTACTATAACTCCAGATGATCAAGTTGAAAAGTGGAAAGAAGAAAAGAAAAAGTTATTGGAAGATTTCATGACAAAAGAAAGAGAAACTGAATTCCTTCGTCAACAACTAAATCAAATTCAAGCTCGAGTAGAAAATGTTAAGAAGGAGCAAGCTTGTTTATTGTAAGAAAAAGAGCGACAGATGCAGAAAAAAATGCATTACTCAAAGAAAAAGCTACATTAGAATCAAGTATTTAGTTATTGGTATTTATAAATCAATATATTTTTAGAAATCTTTAAATATTAAAACTTTACTAGATCATTGTATTATTCCAGAATTTACAAGTAAGTTCTATGACTGAAAAATGTAAATTGTTAGTCAGGAGCTATTAAATTTGAACAACCTAAAGCAAATTATTGTAAAATTAACAGGGACAGAGGCAATGCTTCATTTAATATGTAAGTTCAAATAGTACCCTTAAAAGACCATTTTATTACGACATCATTTATTATAAATATTATCGGACAATTTATTTTTAGGTCCACAGTAAAGAAAGCAAAAACAAAAGAAACTGGTATACAGGTTGAAGAAGTTTCTTCTAATGAGCATTTAAAAATGATAATTATCCGTGAGTTTTATATGTGTATTTAAAATATTTCAATTTTTGTGAATAATTAGATAATATACATTTGATATTCTATTTTAGTGTATCCTTTGAAATGTTTACCTCAATTTGCATTTGAGCCATCTCAACCTGAAAAGTCAGTAGTAGATGTGAAAGTTGAAGAAAAAATCGGCAAAAGAAATTTAGCTATTATTCAGGATGAGGAGACATTTCGTATTTCCGGTAGAGCGAAGAACTCACTAAAAGAAGTTTGTTGTTTCATTAATTGATTTTAAATTAAATTTTTTTATAAAACCCACAGTTATCGAAGCCAAAAGTAACAGTAGTCGACGACAAAAACTTGAGCACTGATTTTTATTTACCGGACTTGGCGAAGCTTGTCAATAAATCAAGCGATGAAATAAATTCTTTCGAAGCCATCCCAATCATCAATAAAGTAAATTATTACTTTTCTATTTACAACAGCAAATATTTAGAAAATTGCTTTATTACATAATTTAAATAATCTTATAGATGGTAGCAACGTCTTTACAACTTCTTCTAAACACAACTCTAGTCCTTCAAAACATCTCGCAATTGCACTGGACACTCACAAGTCACTACACTAATTTATCACGATAAATTACTAAGGTCTTGCACTAATAGAAAAACTCTACTGAACAATAACGTCACAATCACCCACCAAAAACTATCAATTGCATCGAAACGGTTTTGTAAACAAATGACGATTGCGGTATCGCATGCGTACACGTATGTACGTATATAAATTCAATTTCCGTTTTGTTTAAAATAAAAACAATTTAATAAAAGAATTTTTATTTAATAACTATATATATTATGTATTGAATTTATATCATGTAGTTATTAAATAATGATTTTTTTATGAAATTATTTGTAAATTAATTTTATTCTTATTCATTAATTTATTATTTATTAATATTAAAAAAATTTTCATGGTATGCCGTGCTTTCATCCTTTATTCAAATTTATGTTTTGCGAGCCCGTATAATGACAGCATTTTGACGGCACGGCGTGCGTAGCTTTTCGTACTCGCACTATGCCTGCATTATGACGGCACGCTGTGTTATATCTAGGCCGCGCCATCCCAGCTGTTGCTCTAACTGTTTTACCATATGAAACAAATCAATTTGTCGTTGTCCGTCGTCTGCTAATTTATAGGAGGTTATATTGGAAATTTTCGAGATATCAAAAAGTTTAGTGCAGAATATTTGGCATTGAAAATCTTAAAATGTCTATGTGAATTATAAGATTTGGAAAGATTAGATAAAATACAATCAAACGCTGTAGTTTAGCAAACAATTACGTTCATTCAACCAAAAATGATTTTTCAAAAATGTTCTTCAACGCTATATTTACTACCGTGTAGGTTAAATACAATCTTAATGGAGAGAGGATTAGCAAGTACGCATTCAATGTAAGTTATTATAAATATTCGTTTGTAATAGAAAAATATATACTTTTTAAATGTTTTATCTATGTTTTCAGTCATGTACCAATAAAATTAGCATATGCGTCCTACGAGTCTACAAAAGAAAAAGTTGATGAAAATGTCAAATCGCCCATTTTAATTATGCACGGACTTTTTGGATCCAAAAGTAACTGGAATAGTTTATCCAAAATCATACATCAAAAGACAAATCGTAAGGTGTGTGTGTGTATGGTGTGTGTATGTGCGTGCGCGCGCGCGAAAGAATTGTATTATTCTCCAATAGCTCTAATTTTAGTTGTATTTATACATCACAGGTGATTACAATAGATGCTAGGAATCACGGAGATTCACCTCATGCTTCCGAAATGTCGTATTATCATATGACTGAAGACATAGCCTTATTGCTGAAAGATTTGGATATAAATAAAGTTGTATTAGTAGGTCATAGTATGGGTGGAGGAGCTGTTATGTATACTGCTCTAATGTATCCAGAATTGGTGGAAAAACTTATTGTTGTTGATTTTTGTCCTACTAAAACAAGTCCAAGTCTTCTCTTGATGAAAAAATTATTTGAATCAATGCGTTTAATTTCTCTGGATGGAGTTCCATCTTTATCTAAAGCAAGAAAATTGGCAGATGAACAGTTATCTGTAACAATTAAATCAAATTCTATCCGCCAGGTATTTAAAATGATTTTTGTTCAATCTTTGAAATGGCTGATATCAATAGTAAAATAATATTTATGCTATGATTTTCAGTTCTTATTAACTAACCTTGTAGAATCGCACCCAGGAAAATATAAATGGAGAATTAATCTTCCAGTTTTAGAAAGTAACTTTTCTAAAAACATAGCAGTGTTCCCCAATGAAAAAAACAAAACTTACAATGGACCAACATTATTTATTGCTGGAACTGAAAGTGATTATATCAAAGAAAGTGATCATGAAAATATTAAACAAATTTTTCCTTCTGCAAAATTTCACTATGTAACTGGTGCTGGACATTGGGTACATGCTGATAAACCTGTCGAATTTATTGATACTTTGACAACTTTTGTAGAAACACATTAACATGAAAATTTTCTAGTAAAGAAAGAAATTTCTCAATTGTGTTCACTAAATCTAAGGTTGAAATTTTTCAGAGTTTTATTTATCAACTGAATAGTAAAAAGAAAATTGTAATATATTTTTGTACGTGTACATAATTTAAAATAACATGAAACATCATCTGTAATTTTTTATTGATTTTTATTTGTTTTTTTTTCTTTGCAATGAGTAAAAAGAGCATGCTTTTTAAAAACTTGCTGATTAAAGTGTAAATAATAAAAAAGAATTATTTTGAATAACAAGAGATCGTAGTATCATCTGTGATGAAATTAATAAATAGATATTGTATGTCTGTATATAAATATGTACATATAAATAAAATCACTTGATTAAATACTGTTAGTGCCATTTCATTAGGCTTTTCGTAATCTTAAAGAACATTAAACACTTTAATCTTTTTTGTCTGTTCCACCATTATATGCATAGTCAGCTTTGTTATGCATCACAAGTTGGTCATCAACAAAATAGAATGAATCTGATCTTGTTTCAAAAGGATGGGCAATCATCTCTGCAACTAAATATTAAATATAAAGACTAATTGTTATTATCTTGTAATTTTATCCTTCTTTTAAACCTTACCTAACTCAGGTGGAAGTGTTGGAAATTCATAAATATGTTCACAGGTATTTTTACTATTAGGTATGCAAAATCCAAACTCAAAATCAAATGTTTTAAGCAGTGTATCTCTGAAAAAGTGTCTTTCAATCATTCGAAAGTTTCGAGCAGGCCTTGAACCAACCATGAACTCAACTGTAGCTCCAACAGTCTTAAGTTTCAAGAATTGAGGAGTAAATTGATAACGCACAAATCTTCCAGCATTAGCGTCTACTCTGTGTTCTTCAATTGATGATGGCGTTTGATGATTTAATTCTTCTACATAAAACAGAAATATAATGTTATCATTAGTTGCATATTTCAAAATTTTATTATCAGTATTTACTATTATACCTGAAAGTGGAGGTTTTGAAATTTCAAAAAGTATTGTACCCGTTTCTAGGTCACGTATTTGAAACCTAGTAAAATCAATATCATAAGTATTGGCTTCTGGTGAGCACAGATAGTCTAACAGATAATAAATATTGATTAAACTTTATTATTTTTGCTATTTACTAAAAAGATGAGGTTGATATTCCATACGTACGGTCTGTTATTGAAGGTAAACGTAAAACCATATCAGGTGTTATATGCTGGGTTTCCTTGATGTTTCCATTATCATTTTCTTTTTCTTCTTCTAAAATATTTTTATTAGTGACTGAATCATTGTCATTACTTGATTTTTCATTTACAAGACTCATGATTATATTTATCGTTTATTTTCAATTATGAAAAAATCGTCAGTTTTTCAATTGTCAATCATTTTGTAGTGGACAATTTTTATCTTCTGTATAAATAATTTACGACTAATCGTTATCACCACGTAACGCATATATACCTATCTGTGTATATGTAACATGAAACTTTACGGAAAATATAGCTTAGATTTCCCTGCATTAAAAAAAAGCAAACCGTTTACGTAGATAGATCAAGATATATCAAAACGAATTTCACACCATTAAAAATTTTCAGGTACTGAATAAATAAATATAATTTGCATCCTACCTGATTTTTAGAAAGTTGTTTCTCTCAAGTGTTAATTTTATTTAAAAAATTAATTCGGTTGTTTGATTATTTTAAGTATATATGCTATTTTTTATAAGTCTTTTGATTTTACTTTTTATAAAATATAATTTACTATTTCATCACGTAAAATTATAAATGGAAATGGCAATTTACAATAAAACTCGACGTGGACAGCAGTTGTGTATACAAAATGAGTGCAATCTATAGATGTTGTGGCTTTACGGGTAGATAGGTAAAATCAATTTTCTGATGTATATACATACGTACGCATATGCATGCACATGTTACTATATATATATAGGTATATAGTGCTCGAACATTAATTCGCAATCCGCGAAGTTCAAAATCCGAATTATTTTCGACAATTACGCATCGATGACATTAAAAAAGGTTAAGTCAAGAGTTTATTTTGGCAAATTGTGCCCCCACAATTTGTCAGAAAAAAACCATCTTAATGTGATTGATGCCCATTCGTCGAAAATAATTTTGATTTTGAATTTCTCGGATCGCGAATTTGTATGTATATGTATGTACAGTACAATTTCAAATAATCGAACGCTACCTTTAACTTGAAGTTAGTAAAATAGAGTTTGAGAGTTTCGATGCCAACTTTAAGCCGTAGTACAAGCCTTGTAAAAATATCAGTACTCCCTGAAAAATATATTCTACATTTGTTGACTGTTCTGTTTGTGGCTTAGTAAATTATTATAAGAAGTACATGTTGCTAATGTCTAAATGAAAAATATTTAGAATATTACGTAAATTAAAGTTTCTTAAATAAATATTGGAAGATGAACAGTATTCGTAATTCTTTTTTAGTTGCATATTCAGAAAATACAAGTTATTATAGACAAGTTCAAACACTATCAAATGCAAGTTTACTTAAAAATTGTGTTGAAGTAAAAAATAGAAATCCAAGAAATTTGGAGTTGATGACAATTGGTCGGAAACCAGAAGGATATCATTTAGATAATCCTGGAAGACATTATTGGCACAAGTAACTTGATTCAATGGATTATAGATTAACAAGGTTAATATAAACAATTAATTACAATGAATTTGCAGATTATTTGTAATAACTTCAGCTCGACATGTAAATGCTGAAATACATCATTTCAAAAATGGTGCAGTAGTAACAGTATCAACTAAAGAATGGTCATTGAAAAAACAATTATATCGGTAAGTAACAAGTATGAGATATGCATAATTATTAAAAAAAGTTTGGTTTCTAATAATAAACTTTATGTCCAGTACATTAGATGTTTCTGCATTTGCAAATGTGGGAAGACTTTTAGCACAAAGATGTCTTGAATCTGGAATATCAGCAGTGTACTGTGACATTGATGATTCAAATAGTAAAAGGTATGCATCACTTTTGCAAGAACTAAAAAATGGTGGCATTTCTTTAGAAGAACCTCCAGTATATAAACATGCAAATCCTTGGGACCATTCTAGAATGGTAAAACCATGGACAATAGATTAAGAATGAAACTTTGTCTTGTTATACAGTGTCTTAAAATATTAGGTAATAAAAAGCAAAACTTTCTTACAAGAATTACAATTTTTTTATTATTGGAAAATCCATTTACTCATTAACTTTTTAATGACTCACAAATTAGTGTTAGAACAATAAATATAAGTTTACAGTTTATTTCACATCACACAACTCTTCTCACTTCAAAAAAACGTTTCAAATAATACACTTGTCCTAGTGTCATACACACTAAAGCTGTAGATTCAAAAAATGACCATACAACAACTCTAAAGTTTGTGCTTTCATTGATTGCTCTGTGATTTCTATCGCGTACCTATAAAATAGATATTTAGTATAATTTTATAAAGATGGAATGTCAATATTAGAAATATAATATAAATATACCTGCATATATTCTTGTTCACTTTTTACACTCCACAAACTAGTACTAAGCTCCTTGATCATATCGTCAAGTTTGGCATTGGAGCTGTCTCCTTCTTGAGCACCACCTGCTGCTGCATCACCAACTTGTTTTGGACTTTCTCCAACATCCATATTAAACATGACGACTTTAGGAGTAATTGTACCCTTAGTATTACTGAAACAATAAGTGTAAATTCCTGGCGTATGAGCCGCAAACGTAAACTTTCCACTGCTCTCCTGTTCACCATCGTACATGACCTTGCCGTCAGGAGCAACTATTCTAACATCAATATCCAAAAATCCTCCTTCGGCAATTTCAAAAGTAAGGCCTGCAAAGCAAAGTATAGGAAAAACTTATCTGGACACGTAGAGGAAGAAAAAATGAGATATCGCGGTTGAAGTCGTTGAAGAGAAGCCGGAAAAACTAACCCATCTTGGTGCCGAAATCGACTTTGTCGAAGAAGCATTCCTCAGCGTGGGCATCGACGGTGATAAAATAGGAGTATGCATCTTTGGATGCGAAGGCTAACACGAGCGTTATCGTCAACCACCTCATTTTAGCGAGCTTATACTTGTCTCATGAGTAACCCACGAAGAGTAGAATTCCTGGGCTGCTAGGTTGTTACGCAAACAGATGGAAATTCACTGGACACAGTGTATATGTGCTTGTGATACGGTTTAATGTTCACTGTGTACGGCACTATCGTGGACGTGTACGTTTACCGCTCGCCTTACCTGTGGTGCGATGCAAACGCAATAAACGAATGTAGACAAATGACACACTCACGTACGTTACTTACACAGCCAGAGGTAGACGGGGGTGCGCCACGTGTACGGCGTTGCGCGACACTCTCCGACGCAAGCGCGCCGTCAAGCATTACTTTTGAATTTTAATTCGCTCGGTTTTGCATAGTATCCAGTTATACACTGGCTTCAAATTACTGATCATCACGTATTACAAAAGAATTTAGCAGATGTGAAGGAAATTTTGCATTTGTTCAAATTTAACTAGCAAAACTAGCATTAAGCGTTGTTCAACCTTTTAAGCGTTATAGGACAACAGCAAATAATTAAAATATATACCATTGGTTTAATTTATATTGAGTAACATAGTTATGTTTTTTCCTATTTAAAAAAAATTTTTTTCCTATCTTAAAAAAATGATGAGTCGCCGACATCTATAGCATTGTGATTGGTTAATGCTAAGAAAGAGACATTTTGAATTTTCCTATACTTTGAAATATTTTTATTACATATCTAAGAGTGTGAGATTTATATTTCAGCCGTAAATTCAATTTATAAATAATTAACATAGATAATAAACTGCAAGAATGGAAATATGCTGTTAATAAATCGATTGGAAAAAACAATACGTTATATTTTGAAATTATCAATACAAATGGTTAATGTTATAAGCCATCTGTGATACTGAAATCAATATCGTCGTGTTAAAATTTGGTAGAAAAAGAAAGAAAATGAATAAAATAAAATAAATGAGAGTACATATTTATCTTTTGTACATTGTAAATTAAGACGTATGGGAACAACGGAATCTAGTTATGAGAATATTAAACCCGGAAGAATATTCACGGGTGTTTTCATATAGAGACGATAAACAGTACACGATATTAAATGTATTACTCGTACTAATATAAGTTAGGAGCCATAGTCACTACTATTGAATATGTAAGTTGAATGTTATGTAATAATATAATAGCTTTATCGATCTTAGGTTGAACTATTCTTTTAGATAATTTTTCGAATATACCTTGAAATGTGTATAAGTTCATCAGGTATTGTGAAAAAGTGAGTGCTTGTTCTATTTTTGTTTATCGATGAATATTGACGTATGTAGTCTATTTTAAACAGCATAACTTATTCGTGCTCATTAGAATCTCCAAGTTGGCATGTAAAAAGTTCAAATAATGTAATAAATAATAGAAAAACATACAAGAAAGAGCGCGAAAAGCTCGCTAAATAACACTAGTGTTTTGAAAAATTATTATTATTGCTATTTGTATGACCTGTAGGGTGTATAATTAATAGTAATAGATCGGTTTGAAATATGCTCAAAAAGGCATATTTAAACTTACTATTTGCGATTTTAATATTGGAAACTTAGCGCGTGTTAAAAGAATTAGAATTTTTGCTTAAGAGAAAGTAGTAATCAATTTGAGTAGAGCTGAATACAAGTTTTAGCACTATTACTGTCATGTAATTCGCTTGACTTATTTTAAACAATCATCATCATTATTATTCTTTTATGTACATACGTATATAAATCATACATTTTGAATTTGTATTATATAATTAAAAAATAATGGGATATATTATTAACAAACGTTTATATAATTCGAAAACACACTCTACTAACTTATTATTATTGTAGCGGTGTCTTGTGTTCACAAAAACGGCAAACGTCGCGGCTAAGAATACCTCGAAGTCATAATGTCTAACAGTACGAAAATTAAGCAAATCGTTCGAGCGGCGGACCTTACAGAAAGCATAATAGTGAATCAGGGGCGTCTGTCAACTATAGAGCATATTGCATCAGCGATCGTTAGGTGTATAATAGCAGCTTATATTTTTTTATTACTTTTCGTTATTGGTTATGTTCAATTGCAATCAAAATTGTGAATAGCTCATTACATATTATTGAATATATAATTCACCAATTAATTTGAATATTTATGTGATCTTTCTGATAAAAAACAATAAAAAGAATGGATTAATTTTTAAATACCATAAACTATAACGAGGCTGAGATGACCGACACATATTCTCGATCTGTATTGTTTTAATTTTTATTTTAAATTACAAATTATTACAATAGAAATATATTCGAAAGCGAGAGTGCAAGAATCTATAACAAATAAATAAATAATTACTTGAAGTCAAATGACGATTAAATTTGTTGCTTGCTATAGTTGTATCAGTTAGACGGTGCAATGAATTAAACGAGCGTATGCGTAATTTATTATCGGTCGTGACCGTGACACTACGGTGCGAGCGCCGAGCACTAAGCCGATGAGCGTATTGTATGTATACCTACATCACTACATTATACATCTCATAAGCAATGACTGATTGTGCCGCGCGTCCATGGAAACTGCATGCGTATCTCTCTGTCTTTTCTTTCTTTCTTTGTGAAGTTTTTTTTCACGCTGAATAGACTACTGAGAGAGAGAAAGAGAGTTGGACAGTGGCCACGCACTCAATTCTTATAGCCAACCAACGGAACGAACACTGAGCAGTGAGTCTGCCAACAGCAGTTCTCGTTAATGCCACAGCGGCAGCAGTGCACACGTGCGTCAAGCGTGTGGCGACAGACAAGGAGAAAGAGGCGGCGGACTGAGCTGATTGCGTGTGTGTGAGTACGAGAGAAGACTGCTGCGCTGGAGACTGCTGCTGAAGAACGAGAGCCCCGCGCGTATATACGTGTATGGCTGTGTATTTTTTTTTAACTTTTTTGAAATAAGAATTCAGCGTCGAGTGCAAGCGGGCTCGCAGTCAAGTTAGGACACAATGAATCAACAGGAGGTCATGTCTAAGGCGGAGGAAGTAGCCGACCAGGTCAGATCTTCCATTACTAGTCTCTTCAAACTGTTTTCTCGCGTCTAGCATTGTGATAACTCGGCAATTATACCATTTTTCTTGGCTGTATCTCTTTCTCTCGCTCGCTCGCTCGCTCGCTCTCTCTCTTTTAAAATCTATTTCAGCAGCTCAATTAAAATTCTATGGTGATCAGCTATAGCTTTATTATCTATATAGTCCTCGACCCTCGAAGCTCAAGGTAGCTGCTATTGTGGGCCGCACGTGGGATACTTTGATCCGAGTCGCACATACGGTTTAAAGTCCTTCACCACGGCTTACCTTGGTAACTAGGTTACCACATAGGCAGTCGCCGATTTCTTGCAGGGACCTGGTTATGAAATTGTCGAGTTTCGGAGCAACCATATGCGCCCTACCAGTCCGCCAGCCGGCACGCTGAATGAATCTCCGGCGGAACCTCCACGTATTATCGCACGATACCGCCACAATTGGAGTACATACCACTAACTTTACACTCAACTGTTTCCTTATGTCCCAACATTTTCAACCGTAAACTCGAGTTTTTAATAGCTGTGGAATGTGCTTCGAGCGTTTTTCAATAGTGACCCCTATTACGAAAAATACGTGGCAGCAATCAATTTCTGTGGATGCTCACTTTTACTTACTTTCACAGACCCACTTTGTTCTAAAATATAGGACACGCGATAAAGTGTGTTGTCATTGTATCGTGCACGTCACGCTTTATGCTTCTGATGCTTTACACATGCTTTTCAGATGTCTAATTTAATCATATGTTACTTTAGGTGATTAGAAATGGAAAGCATGTGCTTCCAACGATGGCTCGACTTTGCCTTATCGCTACATTCCTGGAGGATGGTCTACGTATGTGGTTCCAGTGGAGTGAGCAGAGGGAATACATGGACATGTCTTGGGGCTGTGGAAAATTTTTGGCCACAATGTTTGTTTTGATAAATTTAGTAGGACAGCTTGGTGGATGTGTCATGGTTCTTGGAAGGATGAAAGTTACCATAGCATGTGGAGTTCTCTTCTTCATTGTCATTTTACAGACCTTAGCATACAGCATTCTCTGGGATATGCAATTTCTATTCAGGAACCTGGCTCTTATTGGGGCCCTGCTACTTGTATTGGCAGAGTCTAAAGCTGAAGGCAGATCTTTATTTGCTGGTGTACCTTCTTTGGGCGAAAATAAGCCAAAAAATTTGTTGCAACTAGCAGGGCGAGTGTTGCTGGCATTCATGTTTATCACACTTATAAGATTTGAATGGTCCTTTATTCAAATCATTCAAGATGTCCTTGGAGGAATTATGATGGTTCTTGTGACTATTGGATACAAGACAAAGCTGAGCTCCTTATTGCTCGTACTTATACTGACAGCTCTTAACTTTTACCATAATGCTTGGTGGGCCGTTCCAGACTACAAACCTCTCAGAGACTTCCTTAAGTATGATTTCTTCCAAGTAAGTTTACTAGAATATCAAACATTTGTTTTAGTCTGACTTGTTTATAAATCTGTTGAAACACTATTTTGCACTTGTCAACAAACAGATTGTTTTAATTTTTAGACTCTTTCTGTGATTGGAGGCTTATTGATGATTGTATCATTGGGGCCTGGTGGTGTTTCCATGGATGAGCATAAAAAAAAGTGGTAGAGGTGTAGAGGAGATTGAATTAGAGACCTTCCATTCCTGTTATATATGAGCTCAACCTGTCAATCAGAATGTTTTGATACACAAGTGAGAAGTTTGAAAAAAGTATGCAGTGTGCAGAGTGATTTGTAATAAGTCTGCTGTAATGGAGTTTCAGATTATTTATGAATACTGCTACTCTTATCTACAAAGAATCAAGGCACTTGAGAATAAAAGTTTAATTATGCTGAGGAATGACGAGATGCCTTAAATATTGAGGAAAAAAAATAACAATGGACAAAGACTAATTTATGATATATAACAAATAGTAGTTTGTAAATAATGAAAGACATTTGTCATAAAAATGATTTCCTTTGGCACATTTTAAAACTTTTACTTCTTTTTTTTTATTGTGGAAATCTGTTTTTTTTTAATCAAATTGAAATTTTTAAAATAATTAAATTTTTTCATATAATATTTGCATAGATTGTGTTATTTTTGTTATGTTTGTTAGTTGTGACCCTGTTGATAGAAAATCAAATTCTGAATCCTTGTAAATAAATTCTCAGTTTCATTAATTGGTAAGCTACTTATCGAATAGGTGCAGCTGGGTGTAAGGTTCTATATGAAGTCTATAAATAATTCTCTAAAATAAACGTTGCCTAAAATAGAATATATGCTCAGTCATTGCCAGCTCCCTAAAGTCAGAAAGTCAAATTTTGCAAAATCATGAAGATCCCCATTTTAGCTAATAAACAAATTAGTTATTACGACAAATCCATGAAGATTCCGAAAAAGAATACTGTGTATTCTGGTGTTTTACAAGGAGCAACAATTTTGACAACAAAACCATTCGTTTTTGTATTAAAATCTTACCATCGTTACGATCATTGTGATCATTGTTTTAAAAACGAGTGAGTACCAACTGCGATTATCAACACATTAAAAATTGCTTATTGCAAAAAAATTATTTTGTAAACATAAATTCGATTGAATTTGTTATTATGCATTAGTTTATACATAATAGTATCGCATAATTGTTTCGTAATAAACCTTTATCAAATCATAGCGAACGCTCCATTTTTTTTAAAGACAAATCTATGAAAAAGTTTATTTTCATATCACAAGATTTGTTATTTTCATCTTTTCATGATTTGGCAAATCTCAAATACGTATATATACACCAAACACATGTTCAATGATGCTCATGTGTCAGGTTACTAGGCAGTGCGCGAGTGAAATGCGCACTGTCCACTAGTGTCCACTGCGCTTGGTGCCGCCATATCACGTTTGTATAATGCTTATAGTACATATCATGGAAACTGTAACAGTCTCCATGGTACATATATATTGTTTGCATGCGCGTTTTCTTCTGCTAGACGCGTGAAAAGTATATGAACCTTTTGCCGCTATCTATTAACATTTTCATAAACAATGGTGATGTAATGCAGATCAAACAAGGAAATTGCCTTGCAAGCTCAAAACCTTTTGCATATGTTTTGAGTTCAAAACACAGAGAAAAACACTGTGACCACTGTTTTAAAAGGTATTTGTTATTTTATTGTTTTATTGTCGCGTGGCTTCTTTTTTTTTGCGATTTTTAATCATTATTGCTGACAATTGACTACGCAAAAAATTTAACTTGCGTTATTATATTTTAGTGAGAAGCTTCTAAAGTGTGCAGGTTGTCATTATGTTTACTACTGTAACCGTGTGTGTCAGAAAGATTCTTGGAGCATACATAAATCAGAATGTATGAATCTAAAGAAGATTGCACCTCGAGTAGTGCCAGATGCTGCACGCTTGATGGCTCGGCTTATTGTGAAGCTGCAGAAAAATGGAGAAGACGAAAGAGATTATTATGATAAATATTTATACCGAAAGTTTAAGGATTTGATGACTCGTGAGTTAAAAATCAACATCTAATTATTAATAACATTTTGAAATCATTGGTAAAAATATCTTTTAAATACCCAGATTATACAGACATAAAAAATGACCCAAAGCGTATGGAACATTTTGTGTCTATTTGTCAAGTTTTACAGGAATATATGTGCGATACTACCCTGCCAAATTCAGCAGAATTGTTAGCTATTTTTGGTAGAATTTGTATAAATTCTTACAATATATTAGATTCTGATATGAATAGTATTGGAGTTGGTATTTATTTAGGCCCATCAGTGATAGATCATAGTTGTAAACCAAATGCAATTGCTGTTTTTGATGGTACAACAATTTTAATAAGAGCACTTGAAGATATTCCTATTCTCGATTGGTCACAGGTAAGATTAATTGTATAGCATTCAAAAATTGGAGAGTGCTTAACCAACTACTGCAGAATTTTCGCAAAATAGTGAGTTTGAATTTTATATGTAGCAGTACATTATTTATTCAATACTATTTACAGATACACATTTCATACATAGACGTACTAAATACTACAGAAACAAGAAGAGCAGAACTACAGCGAGTTTATTATTTCTTGTGCGAATGCTCTAAATGTAAAAAACATGACATTTTTACCACTGCAGCTGTTTGTCCACATTGCAGTGGACCTTGTGACATTACCAAAGAATCATGTTCTAAATGTACCAAGAAAATTGATGATCATTTAAAAGAAAAATTCAAAGAAGTGACTGATTTTACAGCACAATATCTTGAAACTATGAAGAGTGTAGCCTGTATCCTTTATTTAAACTTATTATATAATTAATTAATTAATTTGTATTTTTCTCAATTAAATTTTTATTAGATTTAGACATTAGTAAAAAATGTTTGAAAAAACAAATAAATGTATTACATTCTCTGAATGTTCAACATGTTCGAACCATTGAAGCTGCATTTGATGCTGCTGTCAACTTGACATATTGGGAGGATGCTGAAAATTTTGGGATTGATTTATTACCTGGATACATGTAAAATATAACATAATTTTTCAACAAATATCAAATGTATATCATGAACATAATTTACTATTTTTCAGACATTACTATGGAGAAATCCATCCACTGACTGGGCTACTTTACTTAATGATAGGAAAAATAAAGTTGCATTTGGGTAAATCTAAGGCAGCTTTAGAAATGTTGACAAAGGCTGGTAAAATAATTAATATTACTCATGGTGAAAAACATGTATTATACAAAGAGAATTTAAGACCATTAATTTGTCAAGCTGTTGCTGAAAATCAGCACTGAATAGACTGAAAATTTGTTATAAAATTCTGTTTAATATTTATTTTTTCTATATATAAATATTAAATAAATTTAAATAAGTCATTTATGTTTTTTATTTTACATGTCCTATATATTCAGAACATATTCAAAAAGAATGATTTTTAATTATATGATATCATTTGATTCCTTACTGAAAAAATTAAGATACTGAAAAGTATCGATGAAAAAATTCCAAAGACAATCGGTTTATTCCATAATACCGTATATATATATATATATATATATATATATATATATATATATATATATATATATATACACTAATACTACTATGTAATGTAGATATATGCTTTGTGTACAGACAAGGCGAATACCTAGAAAGAAGATAGGGACTGGCGAATACGTGTGTGTATAGGTTAGGTGTAAATTCATCAAAGTCAGAAGATATACCAGATGGTGTAGTGCATTATTTATTCATCAGCTGTCAGACCCTCGAGATCAGGTCTAGAATGATATCAGCTGGCTTTTGTTCTTTTAGTGATGTTTATTATTTGTTATTAAATATTTAATTTATTAAAAATTGTCTTTAATATGGGGATCGTAAAATTTCGTAAGTTAAAATTTTCACGATCAAAGTGAAATATATTAACTACTACATAATAAATTGCATAAATTTTCTTTTACAATTCATAGTATTCAAGTGTTATCTTTGTCATACAAGGAACTCATAAAACTTAGATTTTGAATTTTAAAAAATAGTCGAAATGTTCTCTGCATTCAAGAGATTTACTGGGAAAAGTGATGGGGTACTTACCCCATCTTCTAGACCAACACACCAAGCAATGCCAACTAATTTACAAAGAAAATTTGCAAAAGGTGTTCAGTATAACAGTAAGTACATTTTGTATTTATATGTTGGTATTGTAAAAAAGTAATAAGGTATTAATTTTACTATTTTTTTTAGTGAAAATTATTATAAAAGGAGATAGAAATGTTGGAAAAACTTGTTTATTTCACAGACTGCAAGGCCAAAAATTTATTGAAGAATATATTCCTACAGAAGAAATTCAAGTTACAAGTATTCAATGGAATTATAAAGCTACAGATGACGTTGTAAAAGTTGAAGTATGGGATGTAGTAGATCGTGGTAGACGAAGGAAAAAAATGGAAGGATTGAAAATGGATAATATCATCTCAGCAGATGGTATGACTGAAGAACCTGCATTGGATGCTGAATTTTTGGATGTTTACAAAGGAACAAATGGTGTAATAGTCATGATGGATATAACTAAACAATGGACTTTTGATTATGTTCAACGAGAACTTCCGAAAATACCTAATCACATACCAGTTATTGTTTTAGGCAATCACTGTGATATGTGTCATCACAGAACAGTGACTGCTGATCATGTTATTTATTTTATTGACTCACTAGGAAAAAGAGCTGCACAAGTAAGATACACTGAAACGTCAATGAGGAATGGATTTGGGTTGAAACTTTTGCATAAATTTTTTAATCTTCCATTTCTACAACTTCAACGAGAAACTCTATTACAACAAATAGAGACAAACAAGGAAGAAACTTTTTTAACAGTTCAAGAGTTGGATTTATATCAAGAGAGCGATGATGCAAATTACAACAAGTTTTTGGATAATTTAGTAAATAAGAGAAGAGCTATAGCAGATTCTGTATCTGTAACTACTCTAGTTCCTAATATCACATCAACCTTAAGTAATCATGGACCTCAGGGTCAACCAGTTACACCTTCAGCCAAAATATTAGGTCCTATTGGAGGTGGCACTCCAATACCTGTTAAAAATATGGTTACCAGGTCAACTGTTAAAAAAGAAACACAGTCACAGGGGAACAATAATAATAATGGTAAAATTGAGTTAACAATGACGAGTAGTATTAGCACACCAGAATATTTAGCAGCTAGAGTATCCACTAGCAATAATTGTGATGGCAAAGAATTTTCCAACAGATCTCAATCCTTTGCATCAAAGATGGCAACACTTGAGAAAGACTCTAGCCTAGAAAAAGAAAGACCACCTAAAGATTTTAAAACATGTGCAATTACTACAATAGCTAGTGTTGAGGACTTTGTACCTGATGATGGCTATCTGGACAAATCGTTTTTAGATGACGATAGTCAGTCAAATTCAAAGTCAAGTCAGAAAAAACAAGGCGATTCAGATAGGTTTGTTTTGATACTTAATTTATATCTATAGCTTTATTTTATTTATAACATAGATTTTTTATTGTTGCAGTGATACTGAAACTGCAAATCCGTTAGTTGCCGGATTTGAAGACGACCTATCATCAGCAGATGAGATACCGATTCCCGTCCAACCCAAATTAGCCGAAAATCCACTGAGTAAGCAAAGGCATAAACGTGGAGACATATCCTTAGGAGCTGAATCAAATTTAGCAAGTGGGTCAGTAATCTCTAAACGTGACTCCTCGTCATCCACAGAGGAGTTGCAATTGGCCAATAAATTACATCTAGATGATCAAAATGATGCGAATTCGGACGATACGTTTGATAGTTGGCTTGGCCGAGATTCCAAGTGGAGACAAAGTCCTGAAGGTGGAGAAGATGTTAGTAGCAGCGTCGGAACCAAGAAAGACAGACACGAGTTAAGTGATAAAAGTTTGGATGCAAGTGTCACAAGTTCAAATGTTCACCTTGAGCTTCTGGATAACAGTAGTATACAACAATTGAGCTCCAACAGTAGCAGTCCAGTAATGAAAGAAAAGAAAAAACACAGAGATAAGGTACGTATTAGTTTGAAATTAGCAAAGTAAAAACTGCGCTTCTGCAAAAGTTCGAGCTTTCGAGATTGTCTCTAATTTTCGAGTTTCAGAACTACAAACCTTTTATAATGGTTCAAGTATTTAAATAGTGCGTTTCGATTTGCGATTGCTACAGAACTAACAAATTTTTTTTAATTAAAATAAAATTGAGCTCAGAAAGCTTAAAAAATGTAGAAGCTAAAGCCAATTCCAAAACTCGAGTTGCTCGAATTTCTTAAACTTTTGAAGAAGTCGAGTCAAAGCATTTTGATCAGCAGACACATATTTTCTATAAAAAAATTTTTTCCAGACTGAAGATAAAGAAAAGAAGAAAAAGAAAAAGTCGAAAGATAAAAATAAAGATAAGGAGAAAGCGGAGAAATCCGAAAAAAAAAAGAAGCGATCTTCAAAGAACGAAGATCATAAAAAAAAAGACGAGTTAGAAGAATTTCTGAATGGTACAAGCTCAAACATTGGTAATGTTGATGCAGCTTACGAAGCTATATAACCCCATTGACTTTTTAAAAAAGAACTTGTAATGATTTTTTAAATGCTCTTTTTTATGGAAAAACTAACAGCACATATTTACATTCATTCAATTCCTTATTAATTTGAAACTTAAAAGTGATGCATTTAAAATTTAGGTCATGAAGTTTGTGGTTGAAAAACCAATCATTTCCATTCCACACAAAACTTAAAAACAAATTAACTTGTGTAAATATTAAAAATATCAAAATAATTCAGGATGTATGAAAATATTTGTATATCTTATGAAATTTAAGGAGAAGAGTTTATCGATATCTAAATGTATGAAACTATTTATTGTTATATATCCTAATAATGTTTATAAATGTACATATAACTAAGTGTTCTATTTGATCATTAAAAAAAAAAAAACTAATAAACATCAGTGATGCTACTTTTAAGCGCTTTTCTTGTTCTTTTTAAAATGCTTAATTGACCTGAAATTCTTTACTTATCACGGGCCGACACAATTAGAATGCACTCTATCTTTGCGTTTAGCTCGACAATGGACACCATTGTTTTGATACGTTTTGTTGAGAATAGAACAAGTGAATACCTGAAGGTCGGCGTGGAAAAACTCCGTTTTGTTTTCAATTTGGGCGCTCTTTAAACTCGCTCGATAAACAGCTTTTATTGGCTGCACCAACAGATGTCGTCAGTGACATAAATATATAGTCGATTGGTGCGGATCGACTGCGGGTTTTTGCGTTATCCCCACCCTCGCATGCACGGGCAGGCAGGCGCACATGCTCGGATCGTTGGAAGCGGGTAGGCGAAACCAGACGAAACAGCGAGAGGAGAGAGTCGAAGAGAAGGAGTTAAAATTGCGCGCGCGCGAACACGAGCTGCTTGGCTCGTTTCGCGCGGTGTGTGACGACGACGAGCGGACGGGCAGTCTTCCTCGGAGACCGTGTCAGTAGTGAGTCGCGCGCGCACCTCGTTTTCGTTTTCCATCTGCATCTCGTTTCGAAAACGTCAATAGTGCAGCACAGTGCCAACGCACTGCACGCAGACATAGTAAGTAGCCCGAGCAGAAAGCCACGGCAGTCGTTGCCAGTGCGCGGCTGTCGCAGGACTTTACAGAAGCAGAGAAAAGTTATTGGCAGTCCTTGCCGCATGCGATACCTATATACTCCTTAGCCGTTCTCCTCGGTCATGTCCCCTCTCTCCGCCGATGTTGGTCGACCATTGGTCTCTCTTGTTCGCTCCGTTCTCCGGTTTCGACTGAAAGTTTCTCTTCTCTTGCTTGTGCGTGCGAGCAGTGAAGCTGGCTATACCGCGTTGTAACGCGTTCGTTACAATCTCCAACACCGGAGAAGAAGCGCGTGCTGCAGTGTATCCATGCATACCAATACGCTCTCGTCGTAGCAGCAGCAGCAGTAGCAGTAGCAGTAGCAGCAGCAGTAGCAGTAGCAACAGTAGTCGAGTAGCTTCGGTGTGCATATATGCCGCGGTGAGTCGATACTGCGTGCCTATAGATACAGAGCGTTCGAGAGTCGCGTTGCAAATTAAGCATCGTTGTTAGGAGGACAAAAGTGATACACGCGTGCAAATGGCGAAGGATGTGCGTGGTCGTTGCACGTGCGTGCGTGACAAGTAAACAAAGAGCCGCGGAGAACAGCCATATATTAAACATTGAACCAGCGTAGAATAGGTAAGTCGCTTTTCGACTGTTGTCGCCATTTGGAGCGGGATGTAGAGAGAGAGAGAGAGAGAGAGAGAGAGAGAGAGAGAGAGAGCGAGAGAGAGAGAGAGAGAGAGAGAGAGGAACAGCAGCTGACATCCAGAGATGCTGCACTTTTCTATACGGGCTAAATTGGCAGCGCAGCAATTGCGTGAATTCGTCTTTTGAACGTCTAGTCAGCAGCTAGAGAGTAGAATAGCAAGCTACTAGAGCGCTGTTCTGACTTTTGAAAGGATTCAAAGCCGAGTGCAGTTACTTTCAATTGCAAAATTCTCTGCGGTCACGAGGTGATACTGTGACTGCCTCGCGCTCCGCATAAATGCATTACGTATCGATTATCTTCGACGCTCTCTGCTCCCTTTGTCGTCGCGAGCTACTTACCAGCCTACCGCGAGTACACGTAGAATATCAGTGGCACGCGCGCGCGCGAGCTTGTCAAAGATATATGGAACCAAAGCGCTTTATAGGTTTGACTAGGTGCCCCGTCAAATCAAGAGCTAACGAGATCGTGCAGTGGGAGAGAGAGAGAGAGAGAGAGAGAGAGAGAGAGAGAGAGAGAGAGAGAGAGAGAGAGAGAGAGAGAGAGAGAGAGGATTGCCGCGCAAAATAATCGAGCGAGCTCGCGTTGGCTCAGCCACCTGGACTTATCAGTGCAATGTTTTTTTGCTTCATAATTTACGGAGTAACATAGCCGGCTGCTCGAAGGCAGCAGTTGCCTGATCAAACACCTGACTTATCGTCATTTATGCGGGTTGAAAAACGAGCACGAAAGTGAACGCGCAGACAAAGCACGTCCGCGAGTGGCGTGCCTCGCGAGCCTCGTCGGCGAGATGCAACGGCGACGATTGCACGGATGAGACAAAAGTGGGAAAGTAGGGCCGTCAGCGACCAGCCGATTGGAAACGTTGCAGCTGAAGAAGAGCGAGTTGGCGCGGGCACGTGGCCACGCGAGCAGGCAGCGCTCGGCCACTTAACATTGACACTGGCGTGGCGGGCGAGCGTGTGCCGCTAGAGCGAGATGTCTAATCACGTAGCGCGAGACGGATCGCGTCACTCTGCTCGTAAATCCAGTTCTCGTTGCCGCTGACCAACGGACCGCGGTGCTCGGCGCGGAGCTGTCCGCCGGGGAGCCCGCGCTCTTCATTTGCCTGACAATGCGAGCCGCGCGAATCGCTCCATAAATAATGCAAGAGATGTAGGCGCCGCGATAGTAAACGTGACCGAAAATCGAATAAACAAAGAGAGACGCAAATCGGCCAGCGAGCGACGCTTTGTTGCGTCCGCGAAATTTCCCTGTCGAGCGGAATCGGGCGGAAAAAACGCCGCTCCAATCGCGACCACCAGGGCCTTTGTCGCGGCCCCGCGCGGCAGTGCCTAGCACTGCTAACCCAATTAAGCGAGGGCCCGATAGCCGCTGGCGGACGGAAGCCGGCGACGACGCCCCGCGCCGATCACCGCGCCGATCGCCGCGTCGTGGTTTATCTTAATGGTCGGCGGTATCGGAGCCATTTGCGAAAGCCGCCGCCGCCCAGTCGAAAATTGAAAATAAAGCGCTCGCCGTCAATTTGATTAGCGCGACGTGCGCATCCAGCAATTAGCCGAGCCGTCGAGGCCGAGATATCGCCGGGCACGCGCCTCTTCGACCTCTAGCTTGGCGACGATCCGTAAGTGCCGGAGCGACCACTCGGGCGCGCGTCGATAAGCCCGCGACGAAAACACGCCGAATTTACGACTCGCGTTGCGAAACAGCACCCGCGCCGCCCCTTCGACGACTCCGTTGGCTTTCCGGGCCTACGGTCTACGACCACGCATGGGGTCGGCGCTGCTTTTCCACGACGCGATTTGCAAGTTACATTGTCGCTATCTCCATATCTCTCTCTCTCTCCCTCTCCCCCTCCCCCTCCCTCTCTTGCTCGCCGCCGAAATCTTGCGCGCTTTGCGTAATCGCACGTTCGTTACGCTATCGAGCCGACGAAAGCACGTCGAACGCATTCTTTGTGGTGCTGCATAACGAACGCCCGGTAGAAAGTCACGCATCCTGTTCGAACGATTGTTTCGACGCGCTGAAAAGCGACATTTGCATCGGCGCGAGGCAATCCGCGCGGAGATCGGTCGAACGCGAGCGGAGCTCGCGACAGGAGTTTGGCACGCGGCTGAACGAGGCGATTCGGCTGTCCAGGTCGGCGCGCAGGCGGAGCGCGCTCGGGCGAGCCAAGGTCGCGGGGCGGACGATCAGAGCCGGTGCCGAGAGCGCGGACAGTGATGGTGCAGTCGGCTGGCGCACGCGATGACTGTGGCTGCAGCCGTGGCGGCACCGTGGCACCGCGCCCACGTCTATAAGGCCCTCGGCGGCGTCGTCTTCGTGCTGATCGCCCTGCAGTACCTGCTCAGCGGCGCCATCGACAGACGCTCCAACGAGACCATCTTCACCATCAACACCAGCAGGTAATCTTCGACCTCTCCGCTCGTCGCTCGAGTGCTGCTGCATTGCCCTGCATGGGGCCTCGTCGCCGAGGCCCTACGGAGCTCGTGGTCGCATCGGCCGAGCAAGCGTTCGCGGAGCGCCGCGGTAAGTGCAGCTCGGCGGCGCGCGCGACGCACGGCTTTTCAAAACCAACGTTAAGCGTCGTCTCTTCGCCTGGATTTTCGCGCTTTAGCACGCGTCGCCATTGTCCGCCGAGAACAATGCCTCGGCAGCTCGCCGACTTCGTCGGTGCATTCGCGTCTGCTCGCTTTTGCTCGCGCCGTGGCGTATCGCGCGCAGCCAGGCGGCAATCGCGAGCGTGGCGGACGAGCCGTCACCTCTCGTCTCCGAGGGGCGCGACTCTGGCGAGCGCATAGGAAGAACGCGAGCAAGCCGAGCGGTACTGGACCGACGGGCGATCGCGTGAGTCGCGCAAAACGAGATCGCGCGCACGCAAGGATGAAAATCGCGGTCGACGTCGGCCTCGCGTGCCGCTCGCGACGCCAACTGACGCAAGGTACACTCGCAGGCCAGCGCAGCGCGCGCTCGTCATCTACGGGCCAGCGCCGATCGCCTCGGGCAGCCCGGAGGCGCAGGGCAGCGACGAGCTCGCCGCGAACGTCAGCAGCACCCTGTCGACGCCAACATCAGCAGCAGCAGCAGCAGCAGCAGCAGCAGCAGCAGCCAACTCCTCGTCCGCGAGCCCCGGCACGAGCAGCAGGTCGGCGCTCGATGCCCCGACGAGTCCAGCTTCCGCGGCGCCGCGGCACCAGCAGTCCGCCAGCACCGCGGACGCGCCCGGCGCCGAGCGCACCTGCCCCGCGGTGCCGCCCAACCTCGGTAACTTGCGTGCATCGGTCTGCGTCCACGCCACTCGCTTCCCTCGGACCGCGCTGGTGAATGGGAGCGGCTTCGTTGCTCGCGCGCGTCCAAGGGGTGCGGGTGGTCTGGACGGGTTCGCGGGTGCGACGTGCTTGCGTAACGCGCTCGATGCGACCACAGTTGGTCCGCTGGCGGTGAGCAAAGCCGCGCCGGAGGTGGCGGCCATGGAAAAGGCGTGCGCCGGGGTGGAGCAGGGCGGCCGCGGAGCACCGAAGACCTGCGTGGCGCGCTACCGCGTGGCCATTGTGGTGCCGTTCCGCGACCGCTTCCAGCACCTCATGACACTGCTGTACAACCTGCACCCGCTGCTGCTGCGTCAGCAGCTCGACTACCAGATCTTCGTGGTCGAGCAGGAAGGTGAGTACGGACGGACGGGCGTCGCGGCGTCGTCGGGGTAGAACAGAGCGGCTGGGGGCTTCACGCGACACGCTACGAGGGTGGTCCGATAATGACTTAGCCTCACCGTCCGATGGCGCCACTCTCGCAAAAGAAATATTCTATCACGTAGTACAACTTTCTCGATGGTTACTGTCAAGATTTCAGCCGGATCGGAGTTGTAGTTTATTTTTGAGAGCGTGTGAAAGCAAGTGTGTCCGTTGATTTTTGAAAAATGGAAAAAGAGCAGTATCGGTCGGTGATTCGATTCTTGTTTTTGGAAGGGAAATCGCGCAGCGAAATCAAAAAGCGCTTGGATGCTGTGTACGGTGACTCTTCTCCTTCGATCGCGGCCGTCAAAAATTTGTTTAACGAATTTCAACGTGGTCGCACGTCGGTTTTTGACGAGCCACGCCCGGGTGCTCCAAAAACGGCTACCACGGAGGCTAAGTAATTATCGGACCACCCTCGTATTTAAGGCAACGGCCAGTTCAACCGAGCAATGCTAATGAACGTCGGCTACGTGGAGGCCCTGAAGGAGCGGCCCTTCGACTGCTTCGTCTTCCATGACGTGGACCTGTTGCCCGAGGACGATCGCAACCTATACAGCTGTCCCGAGCAGCCCAGGCACATGTCCGTGGCCGTCGACAAGTTCATGTACAGGCAAGTACCGGCGCCGGCGCTGCGGGTGGCGAGCGACCGAGCCTCACGCTCCTTTCTGCCGACAGGCTGCCCTACAGCGACCTCTTCGGCGGCGTCTCAGCCATGACCACCGAGCACTTTCGCCTGGTCAACGGCTTCAGCAACGTGTTTTGGGGCTGGGGCGGTGAGGACGACGACATGGCCAACCGCATCAAGACGCGAGGCCTCCACATATCCCGCTACCCGGCCAACATCGCGCGCTATAAGATGCTCACCCACAAAAAGGAAAAGGCCAACCCCAAACGGTCAGTGCACTTTGCCGCCCTCCCTACGCTCGCTTAAACATAGGTAGCCGAGGCCTCCCGCCCGGTTCGCAGATTCTCTATTTTCGACGCGGAAACCAAAGACCCAGCATAGCGCTAACCACCTATCGAGCTGCTATTAATATCGTTCTCTTGTCTGCTCACGCGATTTGCTTCGCGCGGCGCTCAGCTTTATGACCGCCAAAGCCTGCAGTCATCGACATCGAGCAACGAAACTGCGCCGTTTCATTAATCGGCCGACGCGGCGCGTCAGCGAGCTGACCTCGATACGACTCCGTCTGGTTTTTGTCGTTTCGCACCGAAGCTCGTGACGTCGCGCGACGGCGTGTTTTCCCGCGTGCCGGGATTTCCGCGAGAGAGATAGAGAGAGAGAAAGAAAGGCATTCGTCGAATGCATGTACGTGACGAGTCTGTCGGTGTTGTAGGTACGAGTTCCTGAAGACGGGCAAGAAGCGGTTCGTCAGCGACGGCCTGAGCAATCTGCAGTACGAGGTGCTGGTGAAGAAGAAGCCCAAGCTCTACACGTGGTTCTTGGTGCGGCTGACGCCTCCTAACCAGCCGAGCTGATGGTTACCCTGGATCGTCGGGTGAACTCGCGGACGGGCCGGTGGTGTCGCGAGCCTCGATCGATCCGGGCGCTAATGAGCCCCCCTCCCACTCCTGTCTCCGTCTCTGCCTCTCAAATACCCATAGCTGCACGCGTTGCGTGCGCGCGCGCGCGCGGGCAGACGGACTAGCGTTCGCTCTTCCTCCTTCTCCCGCGATCCTTACTCACCTTTTCCACAGTCTCCTGAGATTTTCCGGACGATGCATTTGTTCTTCAATCTCTTCGGCCATATCTGCGCGTGCACTCGCTCGCCCAACCGTTCGTTCATTTTACCTACCAACCGACTGTTGTTGTCGTCGACATTTGTTTGGAATTTTATATCCGTGTACAATTTGTTCTGGCGGGAATGGCAAATGACAGGCGTGGAAGCGTGTGCCAAAAAACAGTCTTTACTGCTATTTTTAATCAACTGTTTATGTTCTTTTTTTTTGTTTTTGGTTTGTTTTATTTGTCAACGACATAACGTATAGACGAAGCGTTCTGACGATAGACTCCAATATTTATCTCGTATTGTTAATTACTATTGGTACTATTGTACTGCAAGTACATTATATAGATATTAAGAGTCCTAATGATGCTTAAGTGTATATTAATGATTTCCTAAGCGAGATGTAGGTGATAAGCGAGGTGGTCGCTATGTAGGATCGAATCTCCAGCGATTTTTCGTTTTGTACGAGTTCTTTTTTTTAGCGTTTGTTTCACGTCGACGCATAATGAATGAAAGTATACGTGTAAGCCATTATTATATACATGTTCTGTCTCCCAAGTGCCTTTACTTTGACGAAAAACTGACGCGCACTTTTTTCACCATTGTATACCAAGCGCATTTACTCTTGGCTAAGTTTCCTCCATTTCCCTCGCTGCTTTCGCGAATTGCACCGGCTCTGCTCTAAGAAAAGACCGCCACGCGTCGCCGAGTAATTTGTGTCATTTCTCATCCCTCGTCTTCGTAGTGCACCGAACCACCCGGGAAGAAAGATCTAAACGGTCGAGGTACATTGGAAGGAAGACAAGCGCCACGGCGCCCGTTTTCAGAACACATACCATACGAGCATTTTAGCTTACTGATTTCATCATCATCGAGCGCATAGCAACTCGGAGGCACAAAATACTAGCTCGCACGAAGAAATGACCCCCGAAAGACGTGACGCATAAATGATGTTATATCAAAGACAACAAACATTGCAGATACACGCGCAAAAGCGCACAATTCTCGTCTTCTGCATTGTGTTAGAAATCTCGGCGAGCATTCTCTCATTCGCGTGTTTACCGTTGCCTCATTTCTCTCCAGGCCTTGTAGACGTTAAGTTTTATCTGTAGTGAATTTTGAACAATCGCAGGAGCGCAAATGGCCGGCGACGACGGCCCTTCGCCGCTGCGCACAGAAATGCTGCTCGCCTATGTTACGTCGGTGCTGTGATTGTGATGATGCCCGGAGTTCGTTGTGATTAAATCGTTGCGAACGAATTGCCTCCTCGTCATTTTCAACGACAAATCTGTTATGTTTGGAGCGTGGCTGTACGACGCGATTATTGACTTTAAGCGCGTTCTCCGCCACAGTGCGTTGATTTTTGCAAAAAAGAAAAAACAAGAAGAAAGCAAGACGATCAAATCTTGTAAAGTTTCAGTATATAATAAAGAAAAAAACTGCAACACCACGAAAAAAACAGCATTTATCTCTCCAATCTACATCCGTCCCGAGCTTGACAATGTGAATTCACATTGGCACGCAAATATTTCAAGTCTCTTAAAGCAGTGTATAAACTTTCAGTGTTATCAAGAGACATTCCAAGTAAGTTTTGAAAAAATGCTTATTGGAGAGTTCTTCCTACTGGCTCGTATCAGTTCTTCCGGCTCGACGAAGCACAACTCAAGAACTTTCGTGCCCCCGAGACTAACAATAACCCGTGAATTTATCGATATCATGTGTTCCCATCGGTGCATAAAATGCGCTTTTGGTCTAATTTAGCTTGATTGTTCGGATAACGAATTCCGACAAAATCAAAACACATAAGTAACTGACCGAATGATGTGTGCAGTGAAAAAAAAAATGTAATTACATAACTAGCGGTATAATCGTTACTTTATTATATCGAGTGTTACAAAAGCTTGATTATTTGGATCGGACTGTAGCAATATATTCACATAACTATCGTCGTGAAAAATAAAAATTTAACGCTCGCATCGTTTATATTTTTGCACGTTTTCTTTTTCTTCTTCTCAATCGCAATAATTAACGTATACACAATCACACCCACGCACACGAATTCACTCGGATACGCACGCACATCTTGCGTACTTTGCACGATGGCGCGACACTAGCAGTCGTTTTTGCAACTTCAAGGTATCGTTCGCTTGTTTTAAATTACGTTTTCTCTCTCACTCTTTTTACTCTAGCTTCCATTTCTCGTGTTTTCTCTCTTCTTTACTCTCTCTCTCTCTCTCTCTCTCTCTCTCTCTCTCTCTCTCTCTCTCTCTCTCTCGCTCTCTCTTTCTCTCTCTCTTTCTCTCTCTCTCGCTCACACGTCCATGCTCTTTACCACTGTTTTTCACTACTTGACTATCTACGCAGCTAACTGTTGAACTATTTGTTACTTGTCTTTGCGCGCTAATCTAGGTACACTTATTTACTGCAAAATAATATTGCAATATCTAATTCAGCCTACACCATTGCTGTCTAATTGATTACTTCAGTTTTCCAATTATTATTATACACGTCTGTGAGTTCTCAAGTGCGCGATCAAAACGACAGTTGTGGCGCGAATATCGTACCAAACTACTGTTCGCTCTTATTTATTCGAGTATAAGTTTCAATGACGCAACGTCAAAACCAAATTTGCTACTATAATAATAAAGTCAACGCATGGCACTCGATAACAAAAAACTATAACTTTCGCCTTGCAAAAGTATCATTTTTTTCATTTTTTTTTTCATTTTTTTCTTCAATTACACACGAGAAGTAAATAAGATAGATAGATAGATAGATGGATAGATAGATAGTAAGATAGATAGATAGATAGATAGATAGATAGAGTCAGAGAGAGAGAGAGAGAGAGAGAGAATGAGAAAGAGAGAGAGAGAGAGAGAGAGGCAAAAAAGATGAGAAGAATAAAATAAAAAGTATATAGACTGAGATAGTACAAGAATGAGTGACAGAGAAAGAGAGAGAGAGAGAGATTAAAAAGGTAAGAAAGGTACAGCTTAAATTACTTCTCTACAGACACAATTAATGAAAACCAAGATAACTATATAGAACCACGACGATATGCAGAGACTAGACACTCTAATCGAGTATATTATTCTGCTTGGATACGTTTCTGATTTGCGCGTAGCAATTTGCTGACATTATCGAGGAGCTTTTGTATGATTTCACCCTTTTCCCCTATTGTCACAGCATCGCTATCATTATTTTTTTCTCAAATTTTATTATTAATCTTCCTCATTTTCCGGTATAGAACAACGCTGCGAATGCGCATAGGTTCGGTAAAATTTACACAACTTACGACGTAAAATGCGATTCGACTATTACAGACACGCGTCAGCAGGCTTTTGTATATATATATTTTTAAAGTACTTGGACGTAGTTTTATCGAAAACACGCTCTTGTATAAAAATACAGGGTGTTTCATAATTATTTTTTTCCGCATCATCATTTTAATGACACTTTAGTATCATGCATTCCAGAGTGATAAAGCCTTGAACTACATATTGCACACCGTAATTCAATCTCCCTCCAAATATTTACATTGTTCGCTTCGCGCTACAGAGTTTTACAGACAAAACGTTGATAAAACGTACTCAAACGTTCGAAAATGATTAGTGTTTATAGGTGCACAAAACTTTTTAATTATATAATTGACGTAGAAACAAATAAACAAAAATGCAAAATATCTGTAATGAGGTAATGCTGGCTTAGTAGGCAGCAGTTAAAAGCAAGTGATCGAAAAAAATCTTGAAAATGAACAATCTAGAAATTCCTCATCATTGTTGAAAAAAATAAGAAAAACGTGGAATGCCGGCGACGCTGACTCTAGACGAAATAGTTTGGTCTGCAATAACAAATAAATTGACAAGATCGCAGCACAAATGCGAAAAAAAATCGATGGAGACTCGCTCGATCGCTGTAATTAGTGTCGTCGGGGAACAGAATGATTTGTCCCGTTGGCGAAGAAGGGACATTGATGAGAACCTTGTTTACGCGAAGCGGACAAGAATCCGCTACCTTGCACACACTTGCACACTCTTGACAGATCTTGTGGGTATGGATCTGCTTCGTATTACCCCTTAATTGTAAGATGGGACTGGTAATATTTTCTTAAAGTTGAGCCGTTTAGGCTTGCGAAGCGCCGCCGCGGCGACGTCCGAAAGTAGAAAGGACGTGTTACTTGTTGTTGGTACAGATTGGGCATGGTGCCGTGTATCTACCGGGAGCCCGCGGTGTCGGGCGACTGCGACGCGGACGCGGTGTTGTGGCTGGTCTCGTACTCCATGACCTCTTGGTAGATGAGCTCTTTCCACTGGTCGACAGTGTGCTCCCTCTCATCGACACTGTGATCATAGGGCCCCGGAGCAGGCTGTGAACACAGAAAATTGCTCACGTCCGCTCGACTTTGCGCGCGACTTTGCAACTGGGACAGACACTCACCGCGTTGACTTCGCCCTCGTCGTACCAAACGTTGATGTAATTATGAAGTAGAGCATCGTCGACGGAGATGCGCCGCTCCGGATCGATGACCAACATGCGCGATAGCAGATCCCTGGCCTGACTCGCTGTGAAACGAGATGGCGATTCGCCGGTGAGCATAGGGAGCGTAGCGGAACAGGGGGTAGGGGAAGGCGAGAGATCCGATGTCAAGATTGCGGGCGCCGGCTCGATACGCTTGTAGGGGGCTGAGTGTGCTATCGAAAAATCCTTACCTTTCAAGCGATTGTGCTCGGAGGAGTCCGAGGGAAAGAGGACGTCCGGAAATAGTCTCTCGAAGGGATAGCCAGGATAGCGCGGTCGGTTCTCCACGTAATTTCGCACGGTTGGTTGCAGCCGCTGCATGAACTCTGGTGCTGGTGTTCCCAATTGCTCTGCGAGAGCGAGCGTTATTCAGTTATGTTTCCGCGCGTTGTTTATCAATTCGCGCAACCTACCAATGATTTTGTTCCACTGGTCGATATGGTCGGTACCGGGAAAGAGAACGCCACCGCGAATCATTTCGCCCATGATGCAGCCGACCGACCAGATGTCGACGTTCTCCTTGTAGCCCATGCCGAGGATGACCTCGGGCGCCCTGTAGTACCTTGTCACAACGTAGGGCGTCATCATGAAGGTTGTGCCCGCCGTCCTCGCGAGACCAAAGTCCAGTATCTTGAGGGTGCAGTCGGATTTAACTACGATATTGCTGGGCTTCAAATCCTGCAAGAAGGAAAACGGGTCAGCCGCGAGCTCGGCACGGCCAGCGTAGCTGGGCGACGGAGTACCCTGTGGATGATGCCGGCGGAATGCAGGTGCTTGATGCCGCAGAGCATCTGGTAGAGCAGGTAGGACATGCGCTCGTGGTCGAGGTCCATCTGGATCACCTGGCAGAGGTTGGCGTCCATCAGCTCCATCACCAGGTACACGTCCTGAAACTCATCCAGGGACCTCTGCGGCGTGAAGGCGTTCAGGAGGCCAATGATCTGCAGAGATTAAGGCAGCGGTCAAAGCGAGCGAGTGGGCCGAGCTCACGGAACTTACGTTCTTGTGGTTGACCAGCTTCATGAGCTTGAACTCGCGGTAGGCCCTCTTGGCGTGGGTGACGTTCTGGAAAGGCCTGGACAACTTCTTGATGGCCACGTTCTGCGCGGTGACGGTGTCGTAGGCCGCGCTGAAAGCAGAAAGCAGGGAGCGATTGGTATATTGGGCGGCGGAGACGCGGGCGGCGGCAGACTCACCAGACGATGCCCTGCGCCCCGGAGCCGATGGGCTTGAGGTTCTGGTAGCGCTTGAGAATGGTGAACTTGGTGTCGCCGACCTCGACCGTGTAGAACATGGCGGCGTGCTGGGCACGCGAGGCGCTCATGTCCTGGCTGGTGGGCTGCAGGTAAGGCATGCGCCTCGCCGCGTGGTTGGCCGCCTGCTGTTGTTGCTGCTGGTGCTGGTGCTGCTGCCGGCTCGAGCCGGCCGCCACGAAGGCCCGCGGGCGCTCCTCCTCGGCGGCCTCCTCGGCCTCCTGCAGCGGCAACTCGTCGTCCTCGCGGACGCCGCCGCGGGCCCCGGCCGCCTCGCCGGCGCCGCCGTCACCTTCCTCGGCAGCCTCGGTCGCCGCGTCCGCCGCTAGCCCCGGCACCACCGGCACCGCTGCTGCCTTTGCTGGCGTCGCCGCCGCCGTGCTGCCTGCGCTCCGACCCGGCTCGAGTTTTGCGCTGCTGCTGCTGCTGCTGCTGCTGTTGCTGCTGCTGCTGCTGCTGCTGCTGCTGCTGTTGCTGCTGCTGCTGCTGCTGCTGCTGCTGCTGCTGCTGCTGCTGCTGCTGCTGCTGCTGCTGCTGCTGCTGCTGCTGCTGCTGCTGCTGCTGTTGCTGCTGTTGCTGCTGTTGCTGCTGCTGAGACTAGTGCTAGTACTGCTGTTGTTGTTGCTGCTGCTGCCGCCGCCGCCGCCGCTTCGCCTGCTCCCGCTCGCTCGCCGCCGGCGCGTTCACCTCACCACCGCTCCTTCGTCTGCGCCAGCAAAGCGCCGATATCCGTTAGCTCTTGGCCCTTCCGAGGCGGTGCACCGATCGATGTCCGCGACCGCGCGGCGCCCCCTCCTCCCGATTCCGCAGGCTAGTCGCACGCGACACGCCGCGAGCGCCTTGTCGCGCGGTGAGCCGTCGCGAGCTCCTTGTCGCGCGGTGAGCCGTCGCGAGCTGACCATCGAAGGACGATTCGTCCGTCGACGACAGAGCTCCCTGCAGTCACGCGCAACAAGTCGTTTACTCCTTTTCAGTGCAAATGCGGAACTCCGACGGAAAGGGTCGTCCATCCGTCTGTCCGTTCGGTCGGCGCACGGTATTGGTGCCGCGAGCGGTAATCTGATTGCAGCTCGCGCTCGATCTGTCGGATCCGGAGCCAAGGCGGAGGGCAAAAAGAGGGTCGACCGCTAGTTCTCGCTGGCAGCGTTCCGGCGAGAAAGCCGCACTCCAATCCGCCTATCGCGCGTCTGGCGCGCGCGCGTTGCACTTACCATAAAACGAGCAGCATTGTGTGTGCCAAGCAGCGAGTGGAAGCGCCGCCGACCCAGTTGGGAGAATCTGCAAAAGAAGAGCGCGCGACCGCGGTCAATACACGTGAGAGGAGGCGAAGATCAGCAGTGCGATGCCGGGGACGGCGAGCGACCACTGCCAGCTCTACCTCCGTCCTCGGTGCTCGCGCGCGTGTTACCGGACACAGCGAGGCCGTTGTCCGCCCACGGGCGCTCGCTACCCCTGTCTCGGAGCACCCCTCCCGCCGGCTCGACCGCCACCTCTGTAGCGGCGTTGCCGTCTCGGCTGATGCAGCGAACGCCGGAGCGAACGAAAGACCGGGTGAACAGTTGAAAAGAGGCTCGGCTCGAGCGCGCTGACGCGCCACGAGGAGAGCGGAGCCCGCGTCGCGGCCTTGTTTCGCTCGGACTTTCGTTCGAGGCTGTCGCGCGGCCTCTTCCGTCTCGTCCGCGACGACAGCCAAGCAGCAATCGAGACCGGAGCGAGCGCGGGAAGTGTCGGTGGCCGTCCGCCAATCTCGCGCCCCCAAGATCACTCGATCGACGCCAGCCGATCCAAGCTCGGATGATCCACGGTGCGTCTGCGTCCCCTCCGAGTTTGTCCGCCCTTGTCGCCCGCGCGCCACTCTCCCTTTCCCCTTTCGACGTTGTCGTGCCTACGCTCTCGCGCGACGACGTCGCACGCGAGGCTAATACAATGCCAGTAGCGGGTGCTCCCTCGAGGCTCTCGCTCCTTTCCCTGTCACTCGCGCGAATGACTCCGAAGCCGCCAATTAGCGCAAACAGTGGTGGCGACTTGCTCCTGCCTGCCGAGCATACTTCGCGTGCGAGAGCGCGCGACGAGTTGGTCCGTTCCACTGCTGAGACGACGCGGCGCTTAGATTTGCCGGTCAATCCAATCGGGCAGCCTGCCTCGGACGTCGTGCCTATTCCTGGCCCGGAGCAGCGCGCATCGGCGGCCAGCGGCGCTCGCGGTCGCGATCGGACGACGAGGGAGGTTGCGAGCGGCGGGCCGGCCAGGCCCATTCGCTCGACGTGGCACAGGAAGGCCGCCGGCTGCAGTCCTCGTCCAGGCTGCCGTGGCGCTTTGCCTTGCTTTGCTTTGCCTTGCTCGGCTTCGCCCCACCCGGAAAGCTTGCGACCCTCGCAAGCGAGCGCGGAACGCGATAAATTCCGGGGCTGCTTATTTTCTTTTCGCCGAGCTTGTGCAAGAGAGGGAGTTTTCGGAGGCGGCGAAAAGCGCGCAACGGCGCACATTTTTTGCAGCCTCGCCCAATTAGCCCTTGCTCGAAGCAAGAGCTCGGGAAATTGCAGTGGCCGCGCGGACCTATTTCGTTGCGCGCGTCGAGCACGGCTTCGCTTAGTTGGAAAGCTCCTCGGCGAGCTCGAATAACAAAGGACCACGCTCGGATGGGTTGTTGCTCGCGAATGGATGTCAAGTGCAGAATAAAATTTGCATCGCGCGCGCTGCTCATTAGAACGGCCCTCGTGTCGCAAGGGTGGCGAGAAACGGCGAGTGGCGCGCGGAAAACATTTGCTGGGCGGACGGGCGGCCGATCGGGCATTCGGAAATTGAGCGCGGTCGCGATAGCTGCGGCGCGGCAGCCGACTAGTCGAGGCGGAATGAGGCCGACATCGATAGGCATCGGGTCGACCGGGCCGCGAGCGCTCGAGGCCTTGCCCAGCGAAGCCGGAAGAATGCCTCGCGCGGCGCGCCCGAAGTGGACGCGTAACGACGTTAGGTGGCCGTCGGCACGTGCCGCTCGGGCACTCGAGCCTCGGCGGGCGACGCGCCGCGACTGCAATTAAAGCTCCCCGCGAAAGTTCGGCGCGCGGCTGCTGCACGTGTCGACGGCGCCGCGGCCGACAATGGCGCTGCGGCTAGATAAGCGGAGTGCCGAGCGTAGGCGCGCCGAGCCGCGAGGGGAGCGCGAGAGCGATGCTGCGAGGGACGCGGACCTGCAGCAGCGGCTCGGCAGGGGCCGTGACGTCGGCGCGCGAGACGGAGGGAGAGAGGCTCGCTGGCGGCGGTGCGAGTCGCGCGCGTAAACGATCAATACCGTGCCACGCCTCGCCTCGCCTCGTCTCGTCTCGCCTCGCCTCGCCGCGCCTCGCCTCTCTCTCCCTCGGCTGACTTCCCGGCTCGGCGCCTCCGCTGCTCTTAACCTGCGCAGCTCCGCGAGCCGCCGACCGAATAATTCAGAGGCGCGACGCCAGCGGCACGCGGGATCGATGGATCGCGCGCAGCCCCCAGCGCCGCGCGGCGATCGATGCACGTGCCGCGACGCGCTGCGCGGGATCGACCGATAGGCTCGATCCGCCGGGCGGTCGGAAGCTAACCTCAGCACGGTCTACCTGTCGCGAGTTGGCGCTCGCTCCCGTTTGCCGCACGCCTGTCGCGCCGCCGCCTGGCCGTGTGTTTGTTTCCCTCGCGCCGCTCTCGTCGCGGGGCCGCGATGCCGAAGACGAACGACGGCTGGCCCGCGAGGCCAAGGGGCGGTCGCGTGCGCGCACACACTCGCACACCTACGACGACCCCGTGCCGAGCACCGCTGCGCAAACTACGAGCCTCATTAGCCGCGCCGTTCCGGCCGCGGACACCGACAACACCGCTCCGCGGCTGCCACCTCGCTCCCTCGCTTGGCTGCTCCAGAATCGACAATGCTAACGTGCGAGGGAGGATGCGCGAGTGATCATTATGTAATTACGCACAAGCCTCTCACCTGCACAACTGCAGCTCGCTCTTGTTCGTCTTGCGGCGCGCGCACTATCGCACTCTCACCACTTGCACACTGAAGCAGCGGTAGCAGCCACTACGTAGACACGTACGTGAGCCGCGGCGCCGGAGGGAAGGCCGAGGGATCCGCTCGGATTCGCCGGCCACTACTTACAGTTCCAGCGTGCTTCGCGCGCAGCACGGATCCGAGCTACGAGGACGAGCTCGGCCGTGGCCACCACTCGCAGCACCTCGATCTGACGTCACTGCAGCACCGAGTAGCAGTCGCAGCCATCATATGGCCATGTCTGCTTCCTCGCGCTCCGACCGCCCGCACTTTCTCGAGAACTCGCCGTGGATGTCTCGCTCTCCCTCTTGCTCCGCGCTCTCTCTCTCTCTCTCTCTCTCTCTCTCTCTCTTTCTTTCTCTCAGCGAACTTCTCGACGGCGACGTTATCAGGCGAGCGCACGACCACTTCTCCGCTTCAGACTGACTGTTCCGTTCACTGCTGCTACGGCACTGCTCCGCTTGCTGCTGCTTCCGTCGCTCCATCTCGCTTTCGTGCACTTGCGCACTTGACGAGCCGCGAGCTGCCGCGGCATCTGTGTGTGTGCGTGTATGTGTACCGCCTGTAAAAAAAAAGCGAGTAAAGCGCCAAAGGGATCGACGACACGCCTTCGCGCGCGAGCGCTGCGTCGAAACTAGCGCGTTATTGGTCGCAGCCAAGAGCGCGCTAAAAACTGGCTTTTTCGAACAACCTAGATTCCGGCTGATAAGCGACCCCATATATACGATTCTCTTGGATTTACTAAGAGGATTTCTCCAGAAACTGCTTTTTTTATTTTATCGATACTCGTAAATCAGGCCATTTTAGAGAGATGCTGCTACTTTTTCTTTGAATAACTTTTTCATCAACTGCGTTTTACAAATTTTTTCTTCATTGTTCTCGATATAAAATTCACTGCTAATTATAATGCTCTTTTTTAGTTATCAAAAATGGTAATCAATTCTGATTCAGCTGGCGTGATGAATATAATTATGTAGAATGAAAACATTTTTTTCTGTACCACAAACATTAATTATATGTATTATATGTATACATGGACTAGTGTGTAAACGTAACCTTAAAAAGATATACATACGTCATACACCATCACGTCATTATACTTATTATTTTATAGTAATGCAGTTTCATCGTCTGCTATAATGAGTGAATCGACAAGTATATGGGTACTTGCGTACATTTAACAAAAATAATTTTAACTTAATGATATTCCGACGTAATTAATTCCAACGTTAGTACTCAATTGTTCCCAAACCGAATCGTAGGACACAGCGTTTCAACTGCCTCTACAATCGAAGAATTGAGTAACAATTTAACAGTTGAAAATTTAGCAACATGAGTAAATCTATATTTGTTTCTCGCATCAATCAGATAGATGCTGTACAACTGGATCAAGAGATTTATAAAGTGCTGAGAACTCAAGTTAATGAAATAACCAAATACTTTGCCCCTGGCAAAATAGTTAAATGGAGACCAGAGATAGATGTACTTGTCAAATATTTTATATGGAACTTCTCTTTGAAGACAAATAGTTCTACATTTGGTCAACGACTACTAAACTTATCGTACAGAAATCTGGACAGAAGAAAAGCTATAGTCCTCTTTGCACTAATGGCTGTGCCAGAGTACTTGAGAGATCGCTTGATTAATGAAAACTTTATTCTATCCAAGTTTGCAAGATTATCTAGTTACAAAAGAAGTAAATACAGAAGTTATATCGAGCACATTGACAATTTTTGTCATTTATTAAATTTTATTTGGACTTTCTTTTTTCTACACCTGGGTAATCAACCTCTCTTTATTGAAAAGTTGTTAAATATTCATAATCAATCTTCGACAATGAATAAACCCCGTTCTATTGGCTATTCATATATGACAAGAGAATTATTATGGCACGGATTGATAGAGTTGTTTACAATAAGCTTACCCATGATAGACTTACGTCTTTTTCAAAAATTCTGGAATCGCCTGTGGATACCAAAAAAAAACGAAAAGAAAATTGTGATATCTTATCGATTAAATAAGACATCTTTGTGTGGATATTGTAATGAATCACCTATTTTACCAAAATGGGCTGGTTGTTCTCATGTCTTTTGTTATTATTGTTTAGAAGCCCTCTTTATCATGGTAGATCCATATCATTGTCCTGTATGTAACGAAGAGCTTTTTTCCTCAAATATGAAAAGTTGAATATTCAATTATTTTATATAAATTCATGACTTTATTAAAAATAATGATACAAAAATGTTTTTTTGTTTTTAATTCTATCAAACCATTCATTATCAATAAAGGTATAAGGTATAATATAAGCATTCAACATCATGTTTAAGTAAAGTTTTCATGTAGGCAAGCAGGCATACAAAAACATACACTCACATTATTCATTTCATGCAAATCATTTCATTACTTTGAGAGCTTACCAAAATATCTATCGGATATGTAATTATATTTTGTTAAAATATCATTTCAAGTCTTGTAAAATGCTTTACTCAAGATTTCCAGTTGGTTCACATAGGTGTAGGCCACAACTAATCATTATTATATAACATGAAAATTTTTACAATTATGGCTTGTATGTACTATTAATAAACTCAGTACTATTATTGCATACTTCAATAATGATAGTCTCTCATTAAGGCTAATACTTAATTATTTTTATTCTATAAATTTGATTCTACTCCTGCATATAATTAATTTCCAGACTCAAGTCTTCAACGAAAAGCACATCAGAGCAAACAATTCTCTACTTTTACAAAAAAAAATTCATATTAGTAATACATGATCCAGGACTTGTTATAACTGTTTTTGAAACTTTAGCAGCTGTTTTTGCATGAACAATTAATTATCCAATAGAAAAAATAGCGCTAGTACGTCCGCAAACAATCACATAGACACACTTTTATGTTACTAACGAGCAATAAGTTCACGCGTAATTCGATCGGAAACATCTCAATAATTATTTCAATAATCTTTAACAACAGTGATTAACGCTTAAAACTGTACAAGCTTAGTCAACAACTCTCAGCGATAAAATCATTCGTTAGGTATGCTCGAAAAATTCTGCTCCAAAATTTATTTTGTGGCATAAACGACAGAATTTTAACATCAAAGTTATTCACAATGTACTTTGACGTGAGCATCATCTAACGTTACATTCGAAAAAATTTGAAAAAAATATTTTAAAATTCAATAATTTATAACAACTTGTGTATATATAATATAGAAGTATAAATAATGCTGAGCGTGTTAAAGCGCGTACATGTGTGAAAAAAAGACAAGAGACAGAGAGAGCTCAGTAAAGAAAGAGTTAAAAGAGTAATACTTTGGTCCTTTAAAATATTACTATTCAAGTTATACTAGTAACAAGTACTGATAAATACATATTAAAAATCAAAGTGATACCGGCTTTTACATCATTTTAAAAAACACTTGTAATTCGTCGACAATAAATTATAAATAATTTAGATACTTTAACGATGATAAATGCCGTGGTCAATGAATTCCAGAATACATTTCCAAAAAAAAAGAAAAAAAAATTGATCAGCCTTCTAGAAGGGCACAGAGTAGCACGAGAACACAGAAATTGTGACGCTTTATGGTTGTTTTACAAGATTTTAATAAGTCTGCTGAATATTCATGTTTGGTTTGCCTACACCGCTAATTATTCTTAAATTCTACCCTTAACTCTTTAGGAATAAGCTCTCTTATCTTATTAGTAGTATAACAACTAGAACGTTCTCTCATCATCACAGACAAATACGCAAATGCGTAATTCAAAGTCGACTTTGACGTATTTAGCACAATCCCATGCGCCTTAATATGTCACGCATACTCGCAGCGTCAATGCATCTGTGTTCTATGTCTGTTTGTCCGTCTCTCTCTCTCTCTCTCTCTCTCTCTCTCTCTCTCTCTCTCTCTCTCTCTCTCTCTCTCTCTTCTCTCTCTCTCTCTCTCTCTCTCTCTCGCTCCCTCTCTCCCTCTCCCTCTCACTTCGTTAAACTCTTTTTCGCTCTTTCCCTTCTCTCGGCCTGCCTGTCTGCCTGTCTGCCTGTCTCTCTCTCTCTCTCTCTCTCTCTCTCTCTCTCTCTCTCTCTCTCTCTCTCTCTCTCTCTCTCTCTCTCTCTCTTAGGGATTTACACGTGCATCCACTTTAACAATATTTTTTATATTTTTTTTGTCTCTCGATGACAAATCGAGAATTTTATTTTTTTCAATAATTTCGTTTTCACTTTGTGGATGCAACGAATATCGTTGATAGGTGAACGTGCGCAACGGAGAACAGATTCAATCGTTACGCGTGCGTACAACAATAAGCAGAAATAATAAAAAAACTTTCTTCTGCCACTTACACCTAAATCGCACCTCCCGGGCGCTCCAAAGAATAAATGCGTGCAAAAAAAAAGAAAAAAAAATAATATCGAAGTAGGATATAATCGTAGGACTAGTGTCTCTGTGAAGCAAGATAAAGCAAAAAATGCATCAAACTTCCAAAATATATAACATAGAACAAGAATCACGTAACAGAGTCGTCCTTCGCACTATTAAGAAAAAACAGTTACCAAGCACTGCTTTCGAGACTATTTTTTCGAACGGGTGTTGTTGGCGTTCCCGATGCCGCTAATTTTCTTTCTGCTCCTGGAGCTGCACTTCCGGAAAACGAACTTGTTCGTTTGTTTAATTCTGTAATTGGTATAATAAGTATGTAGAACGGATAACTAATAATGTACTTTTGACATAAAAAAAAGTACCCACCAGATATTAAAAGCATTATTTTGCGTCGAGCTCCCCAAGCGACAATACCGATCTCACAGAGATCTTTTTCTGCAAGCGAGGTAAATGTAGCCATATCAACTTCATGAGATGTAAATAGGCCTGGAGTGGGGAAGTTATTGGGTGTATTAATAAAAGCATGCAAAGCCAAAGCACAAATTATTGCCAATATAAGAAAAAACTTACGAATATATTTTTCAAGACCCACACTGGTGAGCAGACTTGGTAGATCGGTGTGATTTTGAGTGGTAATCTTTTTTATTTGGAAGCTAGACGTATGGTCGAGGTAATTAGACGTCAATCCAGTGATGGTGTTATTGGAGCTCTCATCCTTGGTGGACGTCACGCCATAGTCTTGCGTAGACGTTGGCGAATCTTTCCATAAGGACGACGTTTGATCGAACGAAGTCTGCAAAAAAAATTTATATCGATATGATTTCAAACTATAAGATAATCGTACACAAGAAAAAAGATACCAACAATGTTAGTTTCGACAGTTCCAATGGCAGGAGTTGTTTGACTCAATCCATATCCTGACCAAACTGATGTAGGAACTCTAAATTCATTAGAATTCGGTTTAATTTGCATGGCCTTGACAGCCATAAGTTTTTTTTGTTCCAAATCGAACGTCATATTTGAAAAATCTTGCAGGTTAGACTGCATATCAAGATGTGTCGGTTTCTGTTCATTGCTCGTTGTCCGAGCACTATTGGTGAGAGTCAGTTCAGAAAGTACATTTGATAAGTCTGAAAATAAAATGACAATCAGGGTCTCGTAACATATCGCAGTCAACTTAATAATTATTATTTACCTATATTAGTGTTGACATCAGCGAATTGTGTGCATGGATCGATTGGAGATACATTTCGAGGACTCAGAGCAGGGCTCGACATAGAACTTGAGACGCTGCTGATGGAGGAAAATGCTAAAAAGTTTAAATTAGTATTAATACAATAATCATTCGGTTGAACTGCGCGGACAAGAAAAATGTGTACTAACCACTACCTTCCTTGTTATTATCGTGAGCAAAGAAGCCATTCTTCATGCCGCTCAGCAAAGAACCATTGAACATAGCAGTGTTTGCAGTATGCATATGTGCTCCGAGTCCCATCAATTTGCTGGCATTGTGCATGGCCTGTTGTTGCTGCTGCTGTTGTTGTTGCTGCTGCTGTTGTTGCTGCTGTTGCTGATGCATTGTCAACAGGTGACTGAGATGCGGCGGATAGGCATAAGTCGGAGTGAGGTGATTTGGATGCAAGGTAAGGGGAGAAAATAAGGATGGTGGCATTGGAGCCAACCCCCACGTAGCTGGGAAATTAATGGAATTATTTGATGGCGTTGGCATCGTCGACGATGTCGAGATACCGCAGAAGGGTGGCTGCGACTGGGGCGGCGGCGGCGGAGGCGGTGGAGTATTTGAGTTCAGGCTGGGACTCGGGATGTTTTCTAAAAGGCAATTGATCAAGAAAGATCATTATTAGATTAGAATAATTTAAGGACTACGGTACTGATCATTTGAGAGACGTGTACTAACCGTTGATGATGAAAGGGCCCAACGATGTAGTTCCTCCTTGTAAGATAAAGCTTGTCGAGTTGGGCGCGAGATAAGTCTGAGGAATATCAGCAATGACCTTAGGTTCGTCCAAACCTAAGAGTTGTCTTCTAGCCTCGTAAATATTACTAGCATTTCTCTCGATGCCCTTAACTACAATCGATAGAGTGCTTTGTTTTGGCTTGTGGCGTACGTTTATGTAAACGTCAAGAGTTTGCATCAGCCGTGCTACATCGTCGGTCATGACGGAGTTGATAGATTTTTCCGGCAAATCAAACATCAAAACCAGTGGCAAAGATCCCTGTGTAACAAAATCATTGTCAGTTAGGCAATCACAGTTACGACTGTCCGAGAGCATGAGCTAGCTTAAAAAATACGTACAACCAACTGTTGCCTCGCCAAGTATACATTGTGGATGGAGCCGGTAATGGTGACGTTACTCTTCTTCAGGCTTGGTATGTTTGGGTCGCCTGCGTCGGGAAACATAATTTGTGTGCCGGTACGTTGCATTATCTGCTTGAGATTATTGCTTTTATTACCCAGCACCACACTGTGATGTTGGGGTGAAATCTCCATCGACATTTGCACTTGGATCTGACTCTATAATAAAAATGAAACGAGCGGATTAATTTGGACGACCAAATGTGTTTATTGTTCCAAAAGTCGCGATTCCCTATAAACTTACCGCTAGATTTTCGCACATGTGATGGATAAGGAGTACAGTGGCCTCCTTGACCTTGGAAACTTCCCATTCGCAGCCCTTGATAACGACAAGGGTGGCGTGGAGTTTGGGTCTCGTTCGAAACATGACTTGAACGTTGTACTTTTCCTCGATCTTGGCAATGTATGGGGAGTTGGAGAACGGCGTGACGTTGGCCGCCATAGCAAGTTGCGAATTGCCCATGACTGGCAGTTCGAACGAGAAGATGAGGGGGGTCAGGTTCTGCAAATGCACGAGGCAGATCGCGTGAGTGAAATTGCTCGAATTTGGATGTAACTTCGTGAACTTACCCGGACTCGAGCTCGAGCCCTCTCGACGCCATCCATGTCGCCAGCGATGGACACTTGGTTGCTCTTTTCTTGATGGTTACTGCGATTGCTGTCAGGGAAATGAATGTGACAGCTGGTCTCTTCCATGACTTTTTTAATGGTCAAGCCGCCTTTACCGATTATGTGGGAGTGATCAGTATAACTGACATCCAGTTTCATCGTCACTCGGTTATTTTGCTACGAGGAAAAAAGATATGCATCAGCAAGCGGTTATGCAACTCGAGCGATCAACGTCGGGTGTCCAGTTGGAAAGCGAATACTCACTCGTGTGTCGAGAACCTGGGTTATTTGATCTTTGGCCATTTGAATGTTGTCCGGGAGACCGGCGACCTTTACGTGGGGATCTGCATGAAAAAATATCGCGTTAGCAATTGGCATCGAGGCCATAAACGTGAAACGTCGGGTGAACGGAGCCGCGGCACAACTAGCACAATCTTTGAGAACACTTTAACTGCACTGGAAACACATAATAGCAGGATTTTTGCGAGGCATTATCGGAGTTGGCAGAGAGATAAGGAATACGTAATTGATGAGCGCGGGAGAGCCGCGTAGCTGGAATAAGCGGAGATTAAATAAGAAGAGCAAGCCGAGTCGCGTCGTGCAAACAAGTGCAGAGGCTCGATTAGAGTCGAAGTTTGGCCGCACCGAGCGAAAAGTCGAGTGGACGGACGGTGTGACGCACGAGCGGAACGAAAGGCGCGGATCGGCGCATAGCCGAGCAGAGGAACAGTCGCTCGACTGGCGAATGCCGTCCGCCCGAGTGAAAGTCCGAGCCACGGAGCACGTGGAACGTGCGGCGCGGCGGAGGTGTCGCGCGAGTCGCCGAAAAGCGAGGAGGCGCGAGGAGGCGCGAGGAACCGCTCGCTCGGCGGAAAAATACGTCAACGCCGCACGGCCAGCGCGCGTATACGCCGATAAAGCACGCGCTCGTATCGCGCGAGGCAAGGCACGGACAGATGTGAGATGTGTTTCTTACCCTTTTTGGATTTGGCGCCGATCTTCAATCTACTCGGCCATGTGATGTAGGTGTTGGTATCCTCCATGACCTGCAAGCACACACACGCGCGCAAGCATGGCGTTAAGTATAGTCGGACTCGGATGTGGACTGGGCGCGCGCACGGCGGTCGCACGGCGGTCGCACGGCGGTCGCGCGGCGACCTTCGCTAGACGCCGGTGACGGCGCTGCCGAGGAGGCTGATAACTGCGGCGATGCAAAGCCGACGCGCGGACCGGCTCGCGCGCAAAAAACAAACGACCGGCCATTATCGACGCCGGCGAGTCGCCGCTGGTGCGCCATTATCGCCGCAGAAAATTGTTGCGCTAGCGGCGACGGCGAGGAAACGCGAAAAGAAAAAAAGCGCGCAGCGTCAATTTGTCGATATTATTCTAAGGTCGATCGGCGGCTTACGCAACGCCGAATCAGAGATTCGCGCGTCGTTCGCTCGGCTCGTTTTCCCTCCCGAACGCGCTCGCGGTCGGAGCGACGAAAAAGCAAGAGCTACTTACAGTGGCCGGTCGAGTCCTCACATGGTGCGGCTAAAGCGATAGGATTTGGCGAGGCCAGCCGAGAGCGTGGCTAGATTTGGCGCTCCGCGGCGGAGACGAAACCGGTATGCCGGGGTGTTGCTGCACAGCGCAGCGCTGTTCGGCGTCGCCGAGCGCTCGAGCGGACGGACGGACGGGCGGCCGGTATTTGCATCAAAAGTGCGCGCTCGCTTGCATAATCGGCGCAACCGAGCGCCGGACACGTGTCGTCGTCGCCGAGTGCCGTACTGCCGCGACGACGACGACGGCTCGTCGGGCCTGCAGCCGTATTTAACTAAGCCTCTCTATAAATAATCGCGCCGTCGTCGCCGTCGTCGTGCGCCGCCGCCGCAGCAGCCACCAATGCCGCCGCCGCCGCCACCGCCACGCCGAATGGCCGAGCAGCGGCCGCACATCACGTATTTCCAGCTGCGCTGTTTACGCAACCGGCCGCGCACTCGTATACGTTACGCGTAGTGTCATGAGAGCGAGCGCGATAGCGATTTTCCGTAGAAACCGCGGTGATAAGCAGATGATTGTGGGCGTCTTACCTTGTGGAAGAACATGTCGGCGCTCTCGCCGGTGCTGTCACCTGCGAACAATTCAAGGCGCACAGATGGGTAAATTATTGGCTCAGCATGGTAATTGTTTAGCACACTTGGCCAAAAGTTTGGCGCAGTCGAGTAGTTGTTCGGCACAGTACCGTAAGTGTTTTGCACAGTTCGGTAAGTATTTGGCCCAGTTGAGTAGTTGTTTGGCACAATACGAAAGGTGTTTCGTACAGTACGGTATTTTTTTCGCACAGTACGGTAAGTTTTTGGCTCCGTACGGTAACTATTTCGCACAGTACTGTAAGTTTTTGGCTCAGCACGGTAACTGTTTCGCACAGTAGAGTTAATGTTTCGTACAGTACTGTAAGTTTTTGGCTCATTATGGTAACTGTTTCGCACAGTAGAGTTAGTATTTGGCACAGTAGAATTAGTGTTTCACACAGTACTGTAAGTGAATGGCTCAGTATGGTAAGTATTTGGTATAGTTGGGGGATCTTGTTGTGGTATGTTTAAATTCACTGGATGAAGCTCGACTCGCAGGTCGAACGCGTTCATCCCTCGGAGCAATGGGATGTCAGCGAGAGCGAACAGAAGCATGTTTGAGAACATGGTTGAACAGTGAACACGGATGAACACGGACGAACACAAGAGCGATACGGACAGCTCGGCGAACCGAAATGAACTAAACCGGCAGTGCACCGATGCGCGCCTGCTGACAGTCGGACAGCAACTGTCGTCTGCAGAGCTGCACGTGCTCGGCTACTGTTTGCAGTTACAGTCAGAGAAGGGAGGGGAGAAGGCGGGTCCATGTACCTATGCCACGCCAGACGATCACCGATGCCTAGATTACAAGCCCGCAAACAATGGCTTAATTTACGCTCAGCCTCCTTTCCAGATACCCCCACTGCATTCTGCTCTTCGAATCGTCAAGACCAATTAGCCTTGCATCCCTGATGCTCTAATGCTCGTCTACGCTTCCACCCTCACAAACGATTTTATTACACTGAACCCGTTTTATTCGAATTTCCTTACCCTAAAAATGGTATTTTCTTTTAATTTTTTGTTAATAACTTTCTGAACAATGCAAATGGGAATAAAAGAGATTCGATATCAATGGCAGGGACAAGAGAGCGGACAAGATTTGACTATTATTTAACCAGGACCGATTGGAATAATGGAAAGCTGATGGAAAGTCTTGAATTTTATTACCCGCGAAAGCATTGATAATTTATAGCGAAGTGCTTGGGCACCGTTGCTCGCACATTTGAAAACAGATTCGAGGCTTTTCGCAGCGGCGTATATGTCGTCGACCTACACTAAAATTTTCATGTTATCCCGGCGTGGTCATTGACTCCGCATCAAAACATCGCGCGCTCTACGATTATGCTACAATCGCCTCGAGTCAACATCTATTTCCCTTACGACGTACTAATTTCGTATTTGCGAGTACACACTGGCCTGTAGCGAGACTGCCGTGTTTCCTCGAGTTCGGGAGCATCTGTTGCGCCAAGTTCGTTCGACTTGTTACATCGATCGGTTTTCGAATTCACAGCGCTGGTCACCGTCGACGGCCGCTCGCACCGTTTGCATCGTTTCAATGAGCAAGCCGAACGCTCGCCCGAAAACAAGACAAAAATCAAAGACGAAGATCGAGTGGAAAAATTCCCGACGAGATGTTTTTGCCGGCGTATCGAAAATTCGTACGCGCTCATACGCCTCTCAGGGTTGCCAATGTTATTTACAAACAAGAGGACATCGAGTGTACGCTTGCGCTATTACGTATAACTTTCTTCCCCTTTTACTCCACTGACACTCGCTCGCGCCTCGAGTACGTTGTTGCGAAGGAAGGCTCGATGGTGAACATCGCAAAAGAGAAACGCTCAAAGGGTTGAACTCACCCAGCAGCATCTGCTCAAGCTTGCGGCGGTCGACGCGGAAGCGTTCCTGCTCGACTTCGTCGGGGTTGGCGATGCCGAGGACGGCGGCCAGGTCCCGTAGATCGTCGGCGTTGTCGAGGCTCGACTTGCCGGAGATGCTCGTGCCCGTGGTGGTGGTACCCTCGGACGTCTCGGACATAGCGTCCAGCCGTCGCTCCTTCAGCAGCGTCTCCTGCGGGCGATCTTTTTGAAACAGATCCAGCGGACGCATCTTGAAGAGTTGTTCTGATTCGTGCTGCACGTAAAATTCCTGCAAAACGCAAACGCACTTGTGAGAACAAGCTCTTTCCCTTTTTTTTAACGCTCAATGTCAAGGTTACGGAACACCGATCGGCTCGTCGAAATTTCAGTTGTTGTGTACGTTATGTAATTTGAATTGCTTCCGATACGTACGAGTCAGCGACACATCCCTCGATTTACGCGCGATTGGGCGGTTAAATCGAAGCCAGTGCATTGCCGATTGGCCGATGATTTTTCGAAAGATAGCATCATTATAGCGTCGCTTGGACTTCCACGCACTTTAACGGCCGGATCGAGCTAGTTAATTGCACTAACACGACGCCTACAACACGGCCACAAAAATATTGACAAAAATGTTTACCAACGGTCTTCGCGCGATGTTCGACGTCACTGTGTAATTGAACAATCGGAAGGGCTACCGGCACGCGGTATACATCGAGAGCGTCGGCGAGAATTCCGTCGAAAAGCAACGACATCTTCGTCCGCGCACTAGCACTCATAACGCAAATAAATCATGAGGACGCATACCTTTCTGATGGTGCGCCGCCCTAACGAGAAGAGTCTTGTCCTGCAGGTGGTGTCAATGCTCCCTGTGAGTCGTTCTGGGCGGCGGTGCGCGTCTCTCACCGGCGGCCCGAAAAGTGAGCACGGACTCGAGGACCAAGTGGCGCGCTCTTTTCTTTCTCTCTCTCTCTCTCTCTCTCTCTCTCTCTCTCTCTCTCTTTCTATCTCTCTCCACACACAAACAGAGCTGCCCAGCAGCGCCTACGACGATGATAGGATAGGACGCGTGCTCCTGCTGTTGCTGCCAGTGCGCACGTGCTTGACTCGCGAAAACCGAAACTCGACAAGTGGGGGCTTTGCTGGTCATTGGCCTCTTCGCGCTTTCAACACTGTCCTCCAGGTGCAGCGTCCCAAGATACATCATATACTTACCCGCAACTTCCAAATTGGTCTCTGCTCGATGATCCGATTGTTGTCAAACATTGCTCCAAGGTCTCGGCCGCAACGAATTTCCTTCTTACTTCAAGGTGATGCGTGTGCAAGAGTATCGATATTATTTGACTTGCAATATCACAGTCTACTGCAAGCATGCTTCACTCTCAATCCTGTTAATTTTCAGGGGGGATATGGAACAAGGTCGACGTTTTCTTTTCTCGCGGCAATAGTCAACAAGCGAATTATCAAATTAATTTTTAATTTATTGCAAAACGAAAACTTTCTATACTCAAACAATACATTACGTTCACAAGTATAAGAATAGACAAGAATATCCATGAACCTTGCGATGAAGAAATGTAACATCTTGCAGTCAAGAATAAATATTTTCTGTTTTAATCAATTGCGAAATATAAATGCAGTTTCACTTATACTTCTTTGAAATCAAGATTCAACGTTTGAACTATAAACGCCAAAATGTCGGTATACTCTTCAATCTAAAAATTTTCGAAATTTCGACAATTGCAGTGAAAGGAAAAGGAAGGACAGAAATAAGAAAAAATAGATTAATTACAATTGTGTGCACCCTTAATGTAAAGTGAAAAGTACTAAAAATTATGAAATACCTCTTTTGAGGTTGGTTTTCCTACACCGTGCCCGGCTTTGACGTCAAGCCTAATTAGTAAAGGGTTGGTTTGCTGCGGCAATTGTCCGATTTCGTGTTGTAACGTTGCAATTAGTTTCAAACTATGCAGAGGAACAACGCGATCATCATGGTCTGCAGTAAGTAACAACGTCGCCGGGTATTGACCTCCGTCTTTTGGCGGTTTGACGTTATGTAGAGGCGAATATTTAATTAAAGCTTTGAAATGCTCAGGATCATCGGCAGAGCCGTAATCTGATGTCCAGCAATATCCAATTGTGAATTTGTGAAACTTTAACATATCCATCACTCTACAATGAAACGAGATTAATTATTACAAAGGAATATTATTTTAGCAGGAATATAAATTTCTTCAATCTTACCCAACTTGAGCAATAGCAGCACCAAACAAGTCAGGCCTTTGGTTAAGGCATGCTGCTACCAACAACCCTCCATTACTGCCACCTTGAATTATTATCTTCTTGGCTGAAGTATACCGATTTTCAATCAAGTATTCTGCGGCACATTGGAAATCATCAAAGACGTTTTGTTTGTTACTAAAACGACCGCCATTGTGCCACTTTTCACCATATTCCCTAAGAATACAATTGAAAATGTTTTCAGCTACAAAAGATTTTCAACGTTGGAACATCAAAATTTCAAATGTGTCAAACTTACCCTCCACCACGAATGTTTGGAATAGCCACAATACCATTAAGGTGCTGTAAAAAGACTAGTCTTGTGACACTAAATGCAGGTTGAATGCTAACATTGAAGCCTCCATATCCATAAAGCAAACAAGGAGACGAACCATCTAATACAACATCCTATGGAAATAAAATTTTGATATTTATTTCAAAAATATAGATTTTAATATCAAAACTTACTTTCTTGGTTATAATAAACATTGGAATTTTTGTTCCATCTTTACTAGGATAAAAGATTTGAGCAGTTTTGTATAAGCTAGCATCAAAGTCATTGACTTTGATTTCTCTGAACACCTGTAAACATTGTACATTATTTCATATATACACAAAAAAGTATCTACATTTAAAAGTAAATTTCATTACCTTTGGCAGTTCTTCTTTTTTAAGATCTACAGTATAAATAATTCCAGGAGTTAAAAACGACGTAAATTTGTAAAATATTTCTGAATACTTTTTGTCTCCAGAAAAGCCAACAATGGTTCCGACATCAAGAGGTAACTGCTTAAGTAACTTTCCAGTTTCTAAACTATATACGCCTAATATACTCTGAAAGTGAAATTTTCTTTATTCAACTAATCTTAATATTTTTCCAGAAAATTTTTTTGTAACATACCTTAACATCTTCCAGATAACAGACAACAAGCTTATCCCCGTCAACTGCACAAGCCCAGTTCAAAACATTACGTGGATGCTCTGCGATTAATTCTGACCAATTACCTTTTTCAAAATTTTCCAAATCAATACTAATCAATTTGTAATTGGGAGCATTCTTGTTTGTTCTAAAAATAGCTCTTGTACCAAAATTAGCTACATAATCATAATCAGCTTCTAGAGTACCAATTACTTCAGTTAGCTTCAGTTTTCCTTTTATTTCTTCATTGGGATTTAACTTGGTGAAGAAAACCATGTTATCTTGACACTCTAGCTGTGGTGAAACAATTAGCCATCTACCACAATCCGTAACTTCTGCCGATCTGTTAACAAATCATCATTACAAGTTATTGAAATTATATTGAAAAAAATTTACTTTTGTCCTAAAGTTTAAAGAAACTATACAAACATTCTCCATTGTGGGTGTTCAGGAAATTCCACCACTAAAACATCTTCTGTTTGAGGTGATCCCACTTTATGATAATATACTTTCTGGTTTTTATTGAGAACAGTTTCAGAACCATCAGATTTTTCAGCATGGTCAGGATATAAAGCATAAAAAACACCTTTATTATCATGAGTCCAGCTTATTGATGAGAACTTAACTTTCTCCAATACTTCAGGATACTTTTTACCTACAATTGAGGTAAATTTAATATTTGAATCATGAATCAAGCAATTTTAAAAATAACTTGCCAGTTTTAGCATTTATAAAATGAATCTTTTTCCAGTCTGACCCACTAGATGATAAGCCATAGGCATATATGCTCCCATCTTCACTAAATTGTCCATCAGATATAGCTACAGTGCCATCATCGGAAAAGGTATTTGGATCAAGAAAAACTTTTGGTTCTCCATCCAAGGAGTTTTGTACATACAAAACACTGTAAAAACAATTTATATTATCGCGTAGTCAAAACAAGCTACTTCAACAAAAGTTACCTTTGATTTTGTAATCCTGTGTTCATAAAAAAATAATACTTGTCTCCTTCTCTAGATGGACATGAATATTTTGGAAAGTCCCAAAGTTGCTTTAGGCGATTATGAATTGCTTGGCGTTTAGGACAGGCATGAATAAATGGTAAACTGATTGCATTTTGGGCATCAACGTATGCTTTTGTTTCTTCAGCATCTGGATCTTCAAGCCATTTGTACGGATCTGGAACCTAGAATCATTGCATTTTAAGATGTTTATACGATCAGCAAGAGCTTTTGCATTCCTTAAACTTACTTCAACGCCATGATAAACATCAACGGCAGTCTCGTCACGACGAGCTTTCGGATAATTGAATTTTGTCATAGAAGGCATACTGTAGCAATTCGATTTATCGTCGATTACACTCTTTATTGACGAAAGTTTATTTGTGGAATAATAACACTGACATCGACAAAGCTGAGGTAGTGCGGTAAACCGAGAGGTTAGAAAAGTACCGGGCGCACAAAATCGCTCTAATTTTCCAAGCTCCAATGCAATTTTGTTACAATGAATAGCCAATGGTCTTGTACTAAATTTTTTAAGCGTAATTCGAAACCCACTGAGGTGATTAAACATTGAATAATACGCACTATCAGCAAAATAAATGGGATTTTTTCGGTTTTCTTTTACTTGACTAGCGCACAGACTGTTTGCACTACTACAAATATAGATAATCTATCTCAAATATAAGCGGACGCACACGTATGATACCATATATATATGCTACACCCGGTGGATAACAGCGCGGTAAAGTAGAGATCCACACTAATCGCACTTACCTGCTGTCAAATATATTGAATGAAAACATAAAATAGAGCTGTGCGCGTGTTTCCGGTATTTGCAACGCTTTCGCGTCTGTTACTGCTATATCACATTCAACATTGAGTAACATAAGCTTAAAATTGCTGATTTGTTGTAGAGTCAGCCGCTTTGAAGTAGTCAATCAGTTTAATTGGTGTTTTAAACGTCAAAAATAGCATACAATGGTGCGAGGAGCCTTCATCGTTATGGAAGGACTAGATCGGGCGGGAAAATCGACGCAAGTGTCAATGCTACTCGAAGCCCTCAAGAAACGAAATATTTCCACGGAAAAACGAGTGTTTCCCGGTAAGTTGATAACAATTTGCAAATAAACATTTACGATCATTGAACGCAAGACGTTAAAAACTTGCATATCATAATAAAAAAGAAAAGAAAACAGGCGTAGTTTACTGGCAAATATATTTGAAAGATTAACAGACAGTTAAAGGTCATTCATACCTCAAAATTCTATAGAACTATTAAATCTATATTGTGGACAATTCGATTTTCGAAAGATTAGAATCGAAGCGGATACAGTAGAAACAGCTTGTAACTTTCAAATTTCACAACAGATGGCATTCTCACCGCGTTCTCAAATGCGCTTTCTTTTACTGTGTAAAGTTGATGCCAATATGTACAACTATTACTACTATGTACTGCGCTTTTCTTTTCCAGATCGATCAACAATCATCGGCGGAGTTATTAACGACTATTTGTTGAAAAAAATTGAAATCGCTCCTAAGTCCGTTCATCTGCTATTTTCTGCTAATCGATGGGAGTGCGAGGAAAGCATCTGCCAGACGTTGAAAAAGGGAACGACGCTGGTCGTGGATCGGTGCGCTAATAATTATTACAATTTTTGTGTTTTGTTACTGTCACGTAGTTGCTAGCGCTGCACGGGCCATATCATATCCAACTATATAGCAAGTTGATGCGAGAGTTTGACTGAAGTATTCCCGTAGGGGTAAGCAGTGGCTAAGACGGCTTGTGGTGGGTCAATTTTCTTTTGCAACTAGTCTGTTTTCGCGTTCTGCGAGTGACGTCATACTTTTATTTCAGCTATCTCGTTATATACATATCGTGGGGATGAAAATCCGAATAAAAGAGCTCCATTGGGAAAGTGGTGAGAAAGAAAGCGAGAGAGACAGATTGTTATCGGCTTGATTCTGTAAAAGCGCACGCTTGGTGAATACTTGCCGGGTGCGTAGGCTTTTTACAAGTTAGCGACGTGCTTTAACACAAGCGAAAATGTCTTTCAGTTTTCCGTTTTCCTGGACACTAATTCTCGCCAGAGCGGTGAAACTTAGTTTGACCGTAGCCATTCTTCCGCTTGGGCGGCGTAATTCACCGAGTACATCACTGGCTGTTTTCTCCTCTCGGCTAACTTTCTTTTCTTCACCACCCAGCTATTCAATTATACACGTGCAGCGCGCTGCTTTTCTTAATTTACTGACCGGCCATCTCTCGATCGGTCCATTACTTTCCAACGGCAACATTTTTCGAGAGTTCCTTTTGTTCGCTCAGACTCCTGGCCCTCACCGGTTCCTTTTTTCTTCCTTTCTCAAGCTCGTAGCTAACAACTTTGAAATATCTTACTGGCTCTTTGCATTTCATTTATGGTACGAAGGACTTTACAAAATGATTCGGTTTAACTTTGCTATTTGGTGTATCTGGTTAGCTGAAACTTTGTAATTATTGGCGCTCGAGCGCTCTTATTTGCACTCGAACTAATTGCAAAAGTTAAATCTACAAAAAACTTTTGGCGGATTTGTTCGACAAATTATGTCGGCCTGTTGATTCCGTCATTTGCACGTTATCAGTCGCGTGGGTGTCTATACAGCTCGCTGGTCAATTCAGCCTCCGAGTAGGACTGAGGGCAAAAAAAAAACTTTTCTCATTAGCTCGCTCGTGGCTTGTTGACCGATTGGGGTTGCGCGCGACAACTGCATTGAAAGTATACGTTCGATCGACGAGGCGCATAACGTAGAAAATGTTGACGTAGATACGCGGCCTCGGGAGCAGCCTACGGCGCGGCGACAACCGACCATTCGCTCGAGTGGTGCAAGGGCCTCGACCGCGGTCTGCCAGCGCCCGACTTGGTGTTCTACCTGGACGTGCCCGAGGAGGTGCAGCAGACCCGCGCTAGCTGGGGCGACGAGCGGTACGAGCGTACCGAGACGCAGCGCAAGGTCAGGGCCAATTTCCAGGCGCTGGCCCCCTGCTTCCGCTGGAGCAGAGTGGACGCCACCAAGTCCGTCGAGGAAATGCACCAAGACGTCCTCGAGCGAGTGCTCGCCACAATCGGCGAGTGCAAGGACAAGCTCATTGGCAAACTTTACGAATCTTGAATTGGTGCGCTTGCAAGTGCGCGCCAACTGATCTCCGCTGTTTCGGCGTACGCATACATTCGAGTGTGCCGAGAAGGAAAGTTTGCACCTACAGGCTTTGCCGGAGCTTCCAGTTACGTGGCTTTGCGCGCGTCTGCTTTGATGTCTGTTATTACGATGTATAAGCTAGGCAAAGAGATAGTCGGCTTATCTGATATTGGAGATGTAAACCGATTGAAAGCTATATTTTCCTGTCGCAATAACAAGTTGCTTCGTTGGCCAGAGGCGCTCAATAAAAGTGTAACGTTGCTGTATCAGCCTTCCAATTCAATTAAACGTCTAGTCCGCTTGCCTCGGCTGGAAGTAAGAAGTAAAGTCCTCTCCGGTCCCTTGGCGTCTCGGCACGCGAGACGAACTCTTTGGATTTTTAATCTCCGAGGGACATCGTATTAATAAAATTAGAGGCTACGGTATAAAGGGAAGCTCAGAGCGGGTGGCGCGTGGAGCGACATAATGAAAGCAGCTGGGACTGGAGGGTCTCACTCAGCGTAATTGAGAAATTTAAGGAAAATCGCGAGAGCTCTCGGTTACAGTTGATCCTCGCGGTTAATCCGGGCCGTTTCCTCATTAGCCGTGAAGGCCGATTATTTCGCATTAAAGCACGCGCCGAGCGGCAGTAAAGGCCGGCGCGTCGTTTTCGCTCGCTCCGCGTCTGCGGCGCTCGGCCCGATAAAAAGATAAGCGCCGAGGGGAGGCGTTCCTCCGCGTTCCATTGACCTCCGCGTTTGCGCGCGCGCGAGGACGCGGCGAAGACGAATGTCTGGCAGCAGATTGTCGTCGCGGCCCTTCCCACTCGGCGCGAGGAATCTAATGCACGCGCGCATATAGATTTTTTTACGACGACGAAGCTGTAGTATGCGACGTCGCGCGCATCTCATCCTATTTGTCTGACGCCCACTCGTCGCTGCTACTTTATACTTTTTTACGAGCGCCCATTCGAGTCATTAAGATTTTTGGAATTGTGTGAATTGGCCGGGCGAGGCTGAGGAAGGGCAGAAAGAAGTGCAGCGCGAGCGGAATAGCAAGTAGGGTCGGTCCCGCTTTCGCGCCACTAGTCTGAATCGTCGATGCCGAGAGTGAATATTTGTCAGCTTTATCCTGGCTTTCAATAATCATCGGATTACAGCTTTCCTCGGGATTTTTCTTTATGTCAGCTCATTTCCATGAGATTACAGTACATAATTCAGTTAATAGGCAGAGTCGATTGCGAAGCTAACTGCTGTCCGGGATTTGCAGTAGAATGACTAGGTAGGTGGTGAGGTGACCGAAGGTCTGCAAAGGCGAGAAACGCGGTGAGTAGAAGAAGACGCTTCGCGCTCGAAGATGCCAGAGGCTGGACAAGTTACCGTGGTGAGCAGGGGTAGGTTGACGTCGAAGCAGCCAGCCGCGGTGAACTTGAGCCTCCTGTTTAGATAATGCAGAGTCGACCTGAAATGCTGCAAAGTCTAGGTGAGGCCGGGGCGACAACGACAGTGGGAGGACAACGTACGTGCTGTTTGCCCTGGCGCTCCGCCTGTCTTCGCCAGTCCAGCAGCACGTTCGCCATGCGGCTCGCCTGCGCGTCGGCCGAAAAAAAGACCAAAAGCGTGAGCGGCCCGCGGTCATTGGAGGCGCCGCTGCTCACCTCGACACTGGTGAAGTGGCAGGAGACGTGCAGCAACAGCAGCTGCAGCAGGTAGACCACCAGCCACGTGAACAGACAGAGCACCACCTTGAGGTTCTTCAGGTAGCTCGGGTCGATGATGGTCCAGATGGTGAAGAAGTACATGTTGCTGACCGCGTGGCAGAAGAGGTTCAGCAGGAACAGAAACAGCGACCACGAGTAGAGCTCGCTCAGCATCTCGCTCGTGCTCAGTAGATTGTTGTACCACGTCTCCACCTTCTGGCGGTCCACAACCGGCGTCGTCCCTTCATTTTCCCATCGATAGACGAGCCGCCTCCGCGGAATCGATCGACGACGCGCGCCCCGAATCCGCCAGCCGCGAACTCTCGCGCGGCAGTGCCAAACTTTTTCCAATCGAGCGCTTCGAAGCGGCTGGCAGACCCATCAAGGTAGAGCCTCCCCGTCGTTTCACATCGATCGTATCGTGACCTCCGAAATACCAATCAAATCTCGCTCTTTACGGTGGAGTTGCCTGCTGCTCGTATTTTCGGCCAGCGATCCAAATGGCGAGGCGTTGCTATCCCTAGGCCAATATCGGAAATGCAGTTTGCACGCGGAAGGACGATGAATGAAATACCGTTGGCGTGTTTTATATTTGGTGCTGTTGGTCCTTAAGCTGAAACTGCTCGCGCGAGCGTCAGCATGGGTAACCCTGCGAGCCGCGTGAATGGTCAACGGCAAATCTGCCTCGATACGTGCCCCGGACACTCGCGTCGGAAGGGAAAACGAAACACGGAGCCAGGAGCGAATACGCCGGCACGAGGCGAGAAGTTTCCGTCGCTCGAGCGCGCGGGCCGCGTTCGCGGGCATACCTTGGCGAGGGCGTGGTTGCGCTGAGTCGGCGGGAGCCCAGCGGGCCGGACGAGACATTGGGCGGCTAGCAGCCGGTTGAGATAGGCGAAACGCTGCCCGAGGAGGAACACCATGCCGACGAACTTGAGGGTGGCGATGTAGGTGCCGACGTAGGTGAGCATGTAGCCGACGTTCTGCAGATAGGACTCGTCGAAGGCGTGCATGCCCAGCTGGTTGATGGCCGTCCAGACGCCGGCGGAGGCGACGAGACTGAGCCATACCCAGAGCCGGCTGAGGCGCAGCAGACGGCCACCGAGCCCGTCGCGGCCTAGTTGGAAGCTCTCGTCGAAGTCCTGGATGCCGTTCCACACCCGCGCGAACTGCCGGCGGCGGCCGACCGTCAGCACCAGCTCCGCCAGCGCCGTCACGTAGTTGAGAACCAGCTGCAACGAGCCGAGCGGTCACCTTGGTCCGGTCGCGGCGACGCCCGACCCGCTACCTTGCCGTTCTCGGTGACGCCGAGCACCGGCTTGTCGCGGTCGAGTCCACCGAAACGCATGAGCGCCGTGACGACGATCCAGCTGTAGAGGCTGGCCCAGAGCAGCGAGTAGAGGCAGTAGGGGCCGGAGGCGCGTAGCCGAGGCGGCCTGTTGCCGGGCGGGTAGCGGTAGGGCGCCAGGCCGAAGGCCCGCACGACGTAGAGCGCCGGGCTGACGGCCTCGTAGAGCGGCGACTCGCTGCCCCTGGCGTCGCCCGCGGCGCGCCACTGCCCCGCCCTCGCCCAGCCGCCGCCGCCGCCGCCGCCGCCGCTCATCCTACGCGCCTGTGAGCTCCGACTGCTCGCCGCCGGCGGTGTCTTGCGACGCTCGGTGGACGGTCGCCCTCGGAAGCCGATGTCCTCCGGCTTCTCTCGTCGATTGTTCGCGCGCGCGAAACGCGACGCCCAGGGCGCGACAGCGAGGAGAGGCAAATCCAATCGCGGCGGGCTTGATCGAGCGGAATAATAAAAGCGGTTACGACTCACCGGAGACTGGCCGACGCGGCGATTCGCCGACTGCCTGTCCGCATAACCGTTTCTATTATCTTGCGCTAGCTCGGCGGCCCCGCCGAAGGGCAGCAGCCAGCTCGATATTGAAAAATTCCTGGCGGAGCGCGTCCCCCATAAAGCACGTCACTCGCCCGCGCAACTGAGCGTCGGCCGGGTCGGCCGGGTCGGCCGCGACGGCGCGAAATTTGTCTTATCGCCGACAGCTGCTCCCGCGAGCGCGCGCGAACGCCCGGCGATGCGCGCTCCGTTTGTCAGTGTCCGAGGCTCGCGGCACGGCCTGCACCGGCTGAATAATTGATCGCCAGATCCGCGGATGATAGAGCGAGCGCGCGATCGAGCGGCTTTTCCGCGCGCCGCCTGCCCCTCGACACGCACGCCGCGCCCGCCCTTCCTGCCCGCCTGCGGACGGCCGAGCGGCATCGATCGCGCGGCGCGTCTACGACAATCAGCCCGCTCGCGCGATATCGAGATCCCGACGCGGCCGAGTCCGCGCGATCGACGCCGACGAACAGCCGCTGCCGTTCGTCGAATGCAACGTCCGGGCGCGCGTGGCATCGATCGCGCGGCCGCCGCGGCCGAAGGCTGACGGGAGGACGAGAGCGCGCGCGGGACGTCTGTTTCCGGCGCCGTTCTCGGCGAGGACTCGCGGGCCAGAGGGGCGCGCGACAATGCAGGCTGAAGCGAGCGCTCGGGGACGAAACTCGTCCGAGGCTCGGTCTCGTGCTTCCGCGATCGAGACGAGCTGGCAATTACGAGGTCGGCAGGGACGACGGGAGCGCGGACATCGCCAAGTGGCGTATTGATCGCGCGATCCCCCTTGGGGAGTCGTCCCGAGGAAGCTCTCTCGCCCGCTTTGCGCGCGTACTGGACACTGCTGTCGGGCGTTGGCTGCACCGCGCGCCCGCGCGCTCTCGAGCAAGAATTGGCCCATTGCCGTTGTCGCGGCTCAGCGCGGCCGATCGGGAAATCGTGAACGTGCCGGCGGCGATAAGCGCCGAGTCGTCTGTAGGCGGTGCTCGGGCGAGCGTCCGCGGCGGATAAGCGCCGTGCGCTGCCGGCTCGGTCGAGCATCATGACTCTTCGGGGCGCGCGCGGTGCAGATAAATCAGGGGCGGCGTGCCGAGGCGCGATATTAGCGCGATCACGGCCGAGCTCGGGCGCTCAAGGTCGGCCGAGCCGGAGCGTCGGCGCCGAGTCCATCGAGCTCGCGAGCGCCCCTCTATGTCGCTCGCTTAATAATTGAGTTGCCGATCGAGCGGCCGCTCCCCTGCTCGCTACTTGCGGCCCGCCGCGCGAACAACGGACCCGCGGCCGACGCTCATCGATCCCTCGCCTCGCATGATTCACGAAGCGGCTAACGCGCGCGCGGAGCGTGACGAGCGACGAGGAGCGACGGGCCGTTGCGGACCTCGCCGCGAGCTGGCCGGCGGGTGTCGCGCGGCGTTTGCTTATTACGGCGATGCCAGCCCTGCCGGAAGACTGATCGCCGTTCGGAGCTCTCGAGCCCCTGCGTTCGTTGGGCGCGGCGCACGCCGTAAAAATCGCGTCGAGGAGCCCTCGCAAAGGAGCGGGAGGGGGACGCGAGATTATGCGCACTGCTCCCGCGGCCGCATCGGAGCGAGACGAGCTCCGCCATTACGGCCCATTGTGCCGCTGAGAAATAGCGGTTTTCCGCGCGCGCACGAGAGTGGATTATGCTCGCCCCAACGCTTGCGTACGTCTCCGGGGCTCCGGCTGAAAAAACGCGAGGCAATCGGTGGAGATCGAGTTGAGTGATGCTCGCCTCGGAGTCGTCGCTGCGGGCCGCGTTTCGCCCTCGGATCAGTGGACTTCGATCGCAGGTAGCCTCGTCGCGGCAGTAGTCCGAGCGGATCAGCGTGAACCGGCCGCACGAGCCCCCGGCCGACGAGAGTAGTCGCGTCAGCGAAGTGGCACAGGCGCAATATCGAACAACGATCGCGCACGCAATCAAGCCAGCTTCTCTCCGTCATTAAGTCGGCGCGGCAGCACTTTCCGTAACGAGAAAAGCGTGCCCGGCTGTACACGCTGGCGTGTCGTCGAAGATTGGAGCACGCGGGCGAGCCTCACGGCCTGCTTCCGTAATTCACTGGGGAGAGCAGCCCCGATTGTCACAAGTCACTTTTCACAAGCGGATCAGACCACTGGAGAAAATGCTCGCGTGGGCGCAAAACTCTCGGCCCCTCCCGCACGGATTCACTCGCGTCGCTTATTTCCAGCGTGCGTGGCGGCTCGCCGAAGGAAGAAAACTCAGCTCGTCTAATTTACTTTTATCGCGCTAAAAACTTGGCGCTGCGGCTGCGTCTTTGTCTTCGCCCTCTCGTTCCCTCGCCCCGCGGGCGCCGTCGGCGCCACTTCTCTAATCTTGGCGCGCGCGTATTGGCCCGAACGACGCGGTCTGCCTCTCTTTCGCGCTTTTCCGTGCGTCCGTTGTCCCGTTGCGCCCGGCCGTCGACGCGCTCGCGCGACTCCTTCCGCGCGGCGTATGGCCTTTGCGCGTGGGGGCGTCCCTCCGGGATTCGGCGAGCGAGGACGTATGCAGCGAAGCGTGCGCAAACACGGATACGAGCGCCGGCCCGTCCGATTATTAGGCAGCGACAATGGATAAGCCCGGTTCGGGATGGCGCAGGCGAGCCGGAATGCCCGACCAGATGCTAATGAGGCCGGCGAGCGCCAACAGCCCCGATCAATCGGGCGCGCAGCCGCGCTTGATTGATAGAAGCCGCGGCGTGGGAGCGCGCGCGCGAATCGACGTCGCCTCGTCGGCGAGATCACGCACGGGGCCGCGGAGCACCCGTAAAGGCGCTCTCCCCCGGGCCAAGCTCCGTCTCGCCTCGCTGCTCCTGCCTCGGCGCATTCCCGTAGCCGCGGATCGCGCGCTCGGGGCGCGTTTGCGCGCCCTCGCCTCGGCTCGTTGATCAGTGTCGCGCGCGCGCGCGCCACGGGCAGCCGGGGCCAAGTCTTCGCCGCTAATTCGACGCGTTCTCCGTCCAGGGCTCGCGGCTGGAGCGCCGCCTCTGAGGGTCGTCGCGCGCTCGCCGGCCGCGATACCGCGCAAATCAACGCCCCTCGCGGCACTGCAAATATACGAGCTCAGTGGCGTCGTTAACTCGCGCGCCGAGGGCTTGACGATGGCTCGGCGGCGAGTCTCCGCCTCGCTGTCGGATTGCGCGCGAGGTGCGCAATTAAGCCGGCGCGTCGGAGGGCAAAGGAGCGCTGGACGCCGCGGCACGGTCGATCGACGTTTCGCGCGACGGCGAATAAGTGGCCGAGGGAGCAAGGCGCGCGCCGGAATTCAAATTAAGTCGGCGAGAGCCGGAGAGGCGAGCCGTCGCGGTGGAATCTCGGAACCAATTAAGCGTGCCGAGCCGCCGCGCCATCCGCTCCGCGACTGCGATTGGCTCGTGCGCGCGTGCGAGGCGAGCGGCCGAGCGGATTATCGTTGATGCGCGCGGCGCCGCGCGAAGCTACGGTGGCCGGCGTCGCGCGCGAACTAAGCCGAGGGATCCGAGGCCCGCGCGAGCCCGGGCTGCATTTCCATAAATTCAGTGCAGCGCGGCGAGGCCGTGAGCGCGAATGGCCAGATAAAAGGGAACGAGCTGGCGCGGGAGCCGTTTCGCGGCTCGTCGCCTCGTCGAGAGAAGCCGGAAAAGACGCGAGCGCGCCACGGCGCGATGGAAATGCCGATCGCGACCCGTCCCGTCGATAATCCAGCTGCGCGCGATTGCGCGCCCGATGCGATTCGCTCGCTTCCGACGACGATTCGTATGCGTTCGCTCGCCGCGCCTCGTCGGGACTTTGCGGGCAATCTGCGCGCCAACGACGGCGCCGCGGATTGGATCGACGAGCGCCGCCTGGCTATCTCGCGCCTCGCCCGTCGGCGCGCGACGGGAAGAATTGATAAAACGGCACGTCTGCCGATGACAAATTACGCGGCGGTCGCGGAGCTGTCGGCTGCTCGATCGAGAGTCGCCCCCTTCGCTCTTTCGCCGAGGGGCAGCCACGCGGAGCGCAATTTATTCGAGCTGGGGGCTTCGCCGGGAGGTTCGCGCGTTCCGTCGCTGTTTGCTGGTGCGCGCTCGGGGTTGCACGGACGGCGGCGTTATCATCGCGAGCGGGGGAGAGAGCGCTCGGTTAATTAACTTGGCAAACGTCGCCGGCGGATTGCCCTGATTGCCACGGTTAATTGGAAATTATTTTATCGTTTGTCCGCGGCAGCCAGTCGCTCGCTTTTTCCCGCTCCTTGCTTCCTCTCTCTCCCTCTCTCATCATTATTTGATATTCTCCGACAGTTTACTACTACTTTTGATAAACATTCGGCCTTTCAGCTATGAGGTTATGGGATTCTTTGCCATGCTCCATAAAAGCTATATCTTCTCCTGATTCGTTTAGGCAAGCATTATTTGCTTACCTGCTTCATGGTCTTTGTGATTGTAACGATGAATAAACGTATTTTACGCTTATATGTATATTACATATTTTGGCAATTAATTACTTCCAGTGATATTAAGGATTAGGTTTAAGTGAGATATAGAGCGAAGCGTTAATATTTGTGCGTTACATCTTTCTCATTATTACAATTGCATTACTTTATTTCTCTTGATTAATTGCGTTACATCACTTTTCTCGTTAACAAACTGCCAACTGTTTATCGCTGTTAACATTTTCTCACGCTGTTATAATTTTCTCATCTGTATTTATTTTTATGTCGTATGCGATCATATAAAATGAGTTATATCGGGCCTAAAATTGGGCTTCAGCGTGGTAAAAATACAATTTTCCAATCAATCAATCTCTCTCTCTCTCTTTCTCCCATTCGCACGGTGAAATATTTTCACGCGACCGTAGCGATCAGCGGCAAACACGTGAGTGAAACAATGGTCGTGCCTGCGACATTCCCGGCTTCGCCTCGACAAGCGTCGGCGCGTCTCGTTGCCGTGCAACTCGCAGTTAATTCCGCGCGCGCGCTTGTCTTTTTCCTGTATTTTTTTTTTTTTTTTCTATTTGACGTGCCGCGCGCGGTCGACGAGCAGCTCGGCTGGATCGTCGGTCGGCTCGTGGAATGCCCGATATTTTCCGCGAACAAGATTGATGGCTGCGCGACCGAGCCGCGCTTAATAGCGCCGATTCATTATTATGCGAGTTTTGATTGCCGACACAATGTTATCGGGGCTGTTTGTTTCGACGAGAGCCGCGCACTTTTTCCACGTGCCTCCACGTATATTTAGACAGCCTTCGGAAGCTCCGAATGTCGATGGGCATTCCTAAAGATTCGTTGGGCTCGACGACAGCCCAACGGATTCGTCGCTTAAAAATAGTGAAAACTCGGAATAAGCCCCGAGCAAAAATGGATCGTGTTACCGTCAAGGCGTACCAGGGTGAGGGGGGAGGGGAATCAGCGAGATCGACGGCTGCTGTTTTCTGGCGTATTTTTAACGGGTCCAGGGCGCTGGGCGGTAACAGGAAAGGCCGAGGTCGGCGCGCCGAAAACAAGCGCTCGTGACGCGACTTGGATGGAACGGCCGGATCAGAAGAGCGGCTAATCGAGAGTCACGTCGACGAGCCTTCTCGTGCGGAATTACACGGATGCTCGACCGAACGAAGTACGGTTGATGAAAATGCGTCGCTCGACGAGAGCAGTGAACACGGGGCGAGCGAGAGAAAGGGAGAGGAGGAAGCGGGACAATCGGCGATCAATCGCGGGCGCAGCTGGTCGGCCGGTGCGAGCGCCGAACCCGAACGCTGCCCGCCGCCGAGGGCAAACGACCCGCGGCGATTGCTGCCTGCTCCGCTGTCCTAGAGGCGTAACCACGACGACTTTTCGATCGTCGAGGCGCCAATAACGGAGTTCTACGGGGAATTGATTGCGAGCAAGTTGCCATCTACGCCTAAAGCAGCGCTGCTTATTGGAATATTCGCCATTCATCCTCGCCGGCCTTTATCGTCCAATTAATCTCTGGCTCTATGAACGCGCGATATACTCGACTTTGCACCCCACCCCCGCCGCCAAATCTTTATGCGTTCCCGTTCGTACTATCTATCTATCATCCGTTATCTACATGCTGCAAGGGGAATTCATAATAATGATCGAACGCTATCGCTGACGCTCGATCATCGGCACACGCGCAGCCGCGTTGTCTCGTACTGTTAACTCGAGGCGGAAACGATGCCAATGCACTTCTTCCGTGTGGAATGAACAGCACATTGGTATTTCCTCCGCTCGGAGTTAATAGTAGTCAATAGCACGAGAAGAAGGAACGTGGGTGGATCGACATCCGCCCACGCTACTTTTTCTCCGAATATTCGAAGGATCTTCACCGAGTTTTAAGAGCGACCGAGCTCTTAAAATTCTTTTTTTTTCTTTTTGGCGGAGTGTGGCTCACCCCGAAAAAAATTTTGTCTCTACACCGCTCGTGCTCGTGCCCCCCCCCCCCCCTTGTTTGCCCATGGGAGTGCTTACATCAATCAAAACAAAAGCCTCATTCTCGTGGGTTTTTCGTAGTTCATTGGAATTTCCTGGCAAGAAAAAAGGAAAACAACGAAAATTTATATTTTGACCCGCGTGCACGATCGACGTCATCGTCTTTCGTCGTCGACGAAATCCCAACGAAAAAGAATCGTGAAAATCGCGCCAACTTTCTTCGGCCGACTGTCGGATTTTTACGAACAAAGCAATTGTGTCGCACGGCGCGTCCGCTTTTTCGGTTTTCATTCGTACAATCGAACGACAAAATCCGAAAATCGCCGGGGGCGCGCGCCGAACGCGAGAGTTTGTCAGGAGTTGATGGACTTTTTTTCGTATAAATAGCGCGTTCGAGCGGCGAACGGCGAAATAGCGCTGTTCTCTGGGCCGCTTTTTTCCCCCCGAGCGAGCATTTTCGACAATGACGATTTGCTCGCAGTGCGTGCGCGAATACAAAAATAGACTGTGTCCGGCGGAATCCCGTATGAGAAGCGCCGAGCCCGAAAGCCAATCTGCCTTGCTTATTGCCGGACGCGTCCCTCGTGTACGTCGAGGCGCAGGGAAAACAAGAACTTGTTGCTTGCGACGAGGCAATCGTTGGCGAGGCATTTCGTTAGCGGACGCCATCGATAAGTGCTCTCTATTCCGTCCCGATGCCATCGCGACGAGGGCCGCACGAAGTACATATAAACGTGGACGTGTTTGTCGTCGGACTTATACGCGTTCCACGGATGGCAAGCTTTCCCACTTCAAATAAATCTTGATTGATGAACGAACCTCCACTCGCCGACGAACAAACAACGGCTTGTATTCGTTTATTGACGCGTGAAAATTGTTACTAACAGCGGACTTTATCCGCCGGTCAGCCGTTGGACGGATTTATTTATTGGCCCTGCCGTCCATTTTTCACGGGATAAGTTGACGAGCAAAGTGGCGCTGTTTGCGCGGAGGATAGCCGAGCAGCAGTTTGAAATTGCACGCGGGCCGACGTAGGTGCAGGGCGAGACGACGCAAAGGAGCTCGTTGAAAAAGGCAGATGGAGTTTGCGAACTCGCTAATGAGTCGCGACATCGATTGGCTAGCTTCGGTTTCACGATTCAATTAAATTAGGATCAACGGTGCTCGGCGGCGATATCCTACGGCCGGACCCTAAACTTGCAAATCGACGAATATTCGTCGCAGCGTGCGACGTCGCGACAGCGCGGCTAATGAATGACGTCAGCCGCCGGCTACGTCCGCGCACGCTCCGCAAAAGGTTCGGCCGATCCGGGCAGGCGCGTCGCCGCGGCCAATCAGCCGAACTCTGACGCGCGACGAACGAGCGAGCCCTCGACCCGCGTCGGCTTGGGAGAGACGCGCGTCGCGCCGTCGCTCGGCTGTCGCGGTACGCATGCAAATGCGCGCTCGCGAATCATACGGGCGATTTGAGTGTTTAGCCGATGAGGCCGGCCAGGCCGCCAGCAGCCTCGCTCTCGCTGGCACGCTCGCTCGCCCTATTTATAAGTACGCCCGTGGCGGCGGCGGCGGCGGCGGCGGCGGCGGCGCGCGCGCAAAAGGCCCGAGCGCGCGCGCATTGTGCACTCGACTTTTGGCGGACGATCGATGCGAGCCACGACGACGCTGCCGCTGCCGTTGCTGCTGCTGCCGCCGCCCGCGTTTGGCGACGCCGGCGACAAGAAAGCGCCAAGCGCGACGCGCCAGCTGGGTGCCCGCGGGCGTCTCAGACGATCAGCCGAGGGAGAGCCAATCGATGCGATCCGCCGCTCCGTGCGCGGACAAAGAGACGAAAGAAAGCCGTGCAGCCGTGCAACGTTGCGCAAGCGAGCCAGCGCGAACGGGGGAGGCGACACGGCCCAAGGCGAGCAGCACCGCGCGCACGGCAATCGGCGAGGAGTCGCGCCCGAGCAGAGCCAGGCCTCGCCGGGCCACCCGGCCGAGCAGCCGCGCGACAGTCGATTAAGGAAAGCTCGGCGCTGGCGGGCAGCGGCGGCGGCGACGGCGGCCGACGGGCGCGCGCCGCTCTGCGCAGGCGGGCCTCGCCGCCAGGGTCGGGCGCGCGCGCTTTTCGTCGGAGCGCGGAGGCGCAGCGCCGCAGACGCGGGCACGTTCCGGCGGCGCGCGGACCAGGAGCGGCCTCAGCGCCAAAATAGCCGCGGCGCGAGTGCAGTGCGAGCGAGTGCGACCGGAAGATCGGCAGAGCGGCGGGGCGGCCTCGCTGCCGGCCGAGCTTGTGTGGTGCGGTGCCGCGGGCATGCGGAGCCGAGGATGAGGCCGAGGAGGCGCGGGCAGCCAGCCACGGGGGAGTCGCCGCCGAGGCGGTGGCGGTGTCACAGCGGCGACGCGCCACTCGCGGAGAGTGCGTATCGCAGCCAGCGCGCCTCGACCAGCGATGCGCCTTCTCCCGATCGCCCGCCCTCGCGAGACGCGCGTTTTCTCCGCGTCGACTCCTCTCGGCCTCGGCGACACTTGCCGAATAATCCGCGCGAGGTCGATACGCACGCGTGTTGGTGTGTGTGTGTGTGCGCGCGCGAGTGACATCATCCACCGCGCCAACGCCAATTGCGTCGTTCGCTTGGACGCAGGCTCAACTGCTCGGGCGTCGCGCAATCGCTTCGTCTCGCTCGTTCACCTCGTGCCCCGAACGACTTGTCGGGCTGACGGGGATTTGGCCGGAGAGACGCGCGAAGCGATTCGAGCCGACGCTCGCGCGGCTAGGTGCGAGCGATCGTATTTGCGAGGCCCGCCGCGCGTGGATGTACACCGCGAGCTCCATCCGAGACCATTGGTGCGTGACGCGCGAAAATTCAGTGCCCGTCACGCGCAATTGGTAGCGACGGCGGTTGCGACCGAAGGACCATCATTCAGGCCGACGCTCGCAGCTACGGCAGTCGGTTGGCCGGCCACTTTGTGTACGCGCGCGATTTATAGTCCGCCGATGTCCATTGAATCAATCAAAACGACATGAATCAGCGGGTACCTAAAGGCTTAATTTATCAGCGGCCGCGGCGGCGGCGGCGGCGTCTCGGCGTCGCCGTGCGTCCCGCGATGTAATTCTCTGGCGAAAAGCTCTTCCGATTAATATATTGGCTGGTTAGTCTGACGTCAACCTGGCCGACGGACGGAGGCAAACGCGGCTTCCGTCGTTTTTCCGTTATCTTGGAGGAGTTACGAGGCTGCTTACCCGATCTGATTCGGCGCCGCCGCTGCTCCTGGCGATGCGTCCGCGATCGATATTTAGATAGTCTAACGACTCCGTCAAGGGCCACCCTCCCGGCTGCTCTCCTCCTCGCACGCGGAATTACGACGATTTGGCGCGTACGTGCCGGGCGTACGCGCGTACGCGCGGTTCGCAATTTATTACAAATTGCCTTGCAGCGGCCGTAAATCGCACGTCGCCGGGGCGGGCGCGCAAGAATGCCCGGAAGAGCACGATGAAAAGAGGCGCGCGGTGGCGGGGACCCTTTGTCCCTTCGATTCGGCGATTCGGCGATTCGGCGCGGCAGATGGCATTCGCCGAGGCCGCCTCTGTCCACGCCGCGGTCTCCGATGCCGAGCTGCTCGCCAACGCGGCCCGACGAGGCGGCAAATAAATTTCATCGCCTCGTGCCCCGCGAGACTCGCGCGCAGGGGCCAGACCGCGCCACGGCTATAATTCTCGTGGCGCGAGCGCAACCCTGGGAGGACGTAAATTCCCGTTCCAGCGAGTTTATAAACGCGGGGCCGCCAGGCAAAGTTGCCAGATAGCCGGGCTCGTTGTCGCACGCTCGCGCGTGCCAGCGAACTCGCCGCGGCTCGTTAACTTGCTCTGCCGTTTGTCGCCCGATGGCCATCCGTGGGCTCTGCGATTCAGCGGCCACGCCGAGCCACGGAGCGACGGCGCGACGACAGAAGGCCTCGCGGCCGCCACGAACAGCCGGACGAATCCGCTCGAACCGAGGCTCACTGCACTTTGAGGGAGTGCACACGGTCGATCGAATCACGACGCGAAGTCAGTTACCTCGCGCTCCGATCCCTCGGTGACTTTCGACGAGCTCTCGGCGAGAGAAATTTACTCGCGATAAGCTCTCTCTCTCTCTCTCTCTCTCTCTCTTTCTCGAAAGCGTTCTGATCTCAAGGCCTGCGACGCCGACGACATTGCACTTCCTCTTCCTGCCTGCGACGATAGCGCGGCTAAGCGATTCTGGCACTGCGAAGCGTTATCAGCAATTAATGCGCCGATCGGCCTGTTCGGAGCGACAGCGCGGGATCGGCTCGATGGGCTCGTCGGCGCGGACAAAACTTTCGTCGACTGGGAGCTCGGGGTTCTTTATCAGTGGAGCGACTGGGATGGGAGCGATAGCGGACGAGCGATATGGCTCAGCGCTTCCAAATCTAACGTCGCGCCGGTCCAGAATCAAAGAGCCGTTTCGTTTTGGCGTCGCGCTGCGTCGCGCTACGTCGCGGATCGCAGTCATCTTAACGAGACGCGGCGCAGGGCGGGACTGGAGTAAATGTAGCGTGGCGCCGCGATATGGGAGAAAGGCGCGCGCGAGAGCTTCGGCGCGGTCACCCAGCGGGAAGGAGCTCGGTAAAGTGGTCCTTGTCCCCCCAGTGCACAATCGGCGCCGGAGCAGCGGCGCCAGCGGCCACTGAACGATGGAATCAGAGAACGCGAGCGCCGCGGCGCCGGGCCTGCTGCTGCTGGCCAACCAGAGCAGCGCCGAGGCGCCCAAGGAGTGCGACGCCTTCGTGTCCGACGGCCTGCTGGAGTTCGTCATCTACGGCCTGCTGCTTAACCTGGTCAGCCTGCTGGGCATCGCCGGCAACGCCGTGTCCATGATCGTGCTGTCCAGGCCCCAGATGAAGTCCTCCATCAACTACCTGCTCATCGGCCTCGCCACCTGCGACACCGTCCTCATTCTCTTGTCCGTGAGTTGATCGCCTCTCGCGTTCGGGCCACAGAGTGGGCTTTTATCCGCGATCCGCCTGCAGCCGCCGTCCTCTCGCCTCTCCTCTCGCCTCTCCTCTCGCAATCGACGCGAGCACGCTCTCGCTTCTCGTAAAGCCGCGCCGACCGCAATAAGCTTCGAGTATCGACTGCTGCCGAAACTCTCGGCGACCTGTCGTACAGCGCGCATCGCGCAATAAACCAAACAGACGCGCCAGTCGAAAGCCTTCCCGCGGCTCGCTCGCTCGCTCGGGTGCCGTGGCCTATTGCACTCTCATTCGTATTCAGCGCAAGCCTGATCTGCGGTCGAGGTGCTGCGGGCCGCGGCCGAGCGCGTACGAGCCGCCAGAGGAAAGCGAGCGCGCGAGTATCGACCTCGGCACGCGCGACCGAGGCTTTATCTCGTTGGAGCAGCCTTGGGAAACTCGATTAAGCCGAGGCGGTGCCGGCGCCGCTCGGGGCCTCACCTGTTGCTGCGCGCACCAGCGCCGGTACAATTAGTCGCCGACGAGCGATTGGCTGCGGCCGCCGTCAGCTCGATCAACGCTGACGGGGCAATTCGCCGAGGAGAGCCGAATTGCCTTCGATCCGCGCGAGACTCGCGGGCGTGCTCGAGGGCTGAGCGACGAGGACTATTACGTAGTCGGCGCTGCGAACGAGAATATCCGGGAGCTCGGGCTCCCGGGCAACCCCTCGCCAAGCCGGCTGCGCGCGAACGGCTGAACGGACCGCTCTGAGCGAGCCGACCGACTGTTGCAGGTGCTGATGTACGGGCTGCCGGGCATCTACGCCTACACGGGCTACCTGTTCGACTACAAGTTCTACGTGTACCCGAAGGTGGTGCGCTTCCTGTACCCGCTGAGCCTGATCGTGCAGATGGGCACGGTGTACGTGACGCTGACCGTGACGATCGAGCGCTACGTGGCCGTGTGCCACCCGCTGCAGGCGCGCTCGCTGTGCACCCACGGGCGCGCCAGGAGCGCACTCCTCGCGCTGGCCGTGCTCGCCAGCCTGTGCAACCTACCGCGCTTCTGGGAGGTGGGCCTGCGCACGGAGCGCCACTGGCGGCGCAACGTCAGCGTGCTGTGCGTGGCCAGCACCGCGCTGCGCCGCGACCCGCTCTACATCACCGTCTACGTGCACTGGTTTTACTTTCTGGCTTACTACGCCGTGCCCTTCGTCATACTGGCCATCTTCAACGTGCTGATCTACCGGCGGGTGCGCAAGGCCAACCGCGACCTGCGCCGGCTTTCGCGCAGCCAGCGCCGCGAGATTGGCCTCGCGAGCATGCTGCTGTGCGTGGTGGTGGTGTTCCTCGTGTGCAACGTGCTGCCACTCGTGACCAACGTCTACGAGAACTTCTACACCAATCCGCCCGCTTGGCTGGTGCAGACGGGCAACCTGCTCGTCACCTTCAACAGCGGCGTCAACTTCGTCATATACGTGATCTTCGGGCGCAAGTTCAAGCGCGTCTTCCTGCGTATCTTCTGCCGGGCCTCGCTGGACGCGGGCCTGGATTGCATGGGCCGGCCCAGTCGAGCCGACAGCCCCGACTTCCAGACCAACGATGACTCGCTGGTCACCAATAGCAGCCACGTGGAAATGCGCCTGTCGGCGCGCGCCCGTTTGCAGCAGCAGCAGCAGCAGCAGCAGCAGCGGCAGCCCAACGGCTCGTCCGTCTACTACCCCGGCTTGCCCGCACCCGCGCGCAACGGCCACAACGTCCATGGCACGCGCCTCCACGAGGCCACGCTCTGCTGACAGACTCGTCCGCCGTCGTGTCGGCGCGCGGGCTCCGTTCGGGATCAATTGTGATATACACGAGTCATCGGCGAGAGGCGCTTCGCTGTCGTGTATATTTTCTCGCTGCCTTTCGCAGCCCTCTCTCTCTCTCTCTCTCTCTCTCTCGCTCCTCGATCGCCTCTCCGCGCAGGCAGTGCGCCAGCGGTCTGCGACGCGTAGCATAATATCGATGTTCGCGCAAATTATCCGTCGAATTTTATCTCGCGCGAGCGTGACGCGCCACCGTTTACCAGTTTATAAATTAACCGCGTCGGACGTGCGTGCTCGCAGCTCTTATCAAACTTTGTATAAGAAATGTACCGTATGTTTTTATCTCTACAAAGGGCGACCGCAGTGCAGCCGAGCGTTGCATTGCAGTGCTATATCTATACCTCGAGTGCGCCGTCAATCAAGCAGCGTAGAGTCGCACTTTCCAATCATTATACGGAAATTCAACGTTTCTTCATTCGATCAGAACTTGTCTGAACGGGTTCTGGACAAAGTTTCACTTGTAAATATTATCCAATATAAATACAAACTTATTCAAGATCTTTATCCATTTTCTTATTCGTAACCCACGCCGATCGATACAGCAAAGTACTAGTCATTCAGCTTTCTTATTAATTATATTAGACGTGCAATTCGTTTACTTTTATACAGTGTTATATGTCCGAGCGTTCCGATAAAGTGCTCGTGTATTCTTCCCTAAGGTGGCGCAGTCTTTACGTCTGCCTTACAACCAAGCAATGGTTTCCACATATAATGAAAACCTTGCGGTAAACGACTCTCCTGGTAACTCCACTCCGATCGGCTCTACCTACTACGCCCAAGCTACCAGTCTAAAAGTGATCAAGCCATTGTTATTGAAACCGTCGAAAGACTATCTATTGATTATTACGCCGATAGCCTTGAGTAATTATTTAATGCAAGATGATTATAAATTCATGTCCAGAATATCTACAGGTCGTGCACGTATTTTTCTCTCAAGTCGACGCAGTCTCGAAAAGAAATCTGTTACAGTCACAATTAGTCATCAACTTTGTATTCGTCCCCTTACAAAAAGAAAAATGCTGCCAACTGCTCTGGCGGTGTGCTTCCTTGGAATTTTATTAGTTATTTACGTTTGTGTTTACGTTATTAATCGTTTTTATATTCATTGTATTTCATTAAATATAGTATATTTTATACAGCAATTATGAAATAATTGGTTACATGCATAATTTTATTACAACTATAATGTAACATTATGTTATTTATAAAATTTTTGAAAATAGGTTTCTTCTAAGTATTATATCTTTTGATATACATCGATTATTCAATCATGCGATGATTCATTTAAAAGCTACTTGTAAAAGCTGTAAAACAAGCTGTCATATGACGAAAAATACGTTCTCAATCAAAAGTTATAGCAATTTTACAGAAAAATCACTTTTTAAAAATTGACAACTTTTTCCTAAAAATGGGTACAAAATACTTAAGTTGGTTATTGGCCTTAAAAAATATTTTCCCACCTACCTTCCATCATAACAAAACATGAAAAAAGTCTCATCAAAATCTATCGACTGGAATAGTCATGGCGATTGACAGAACACACACACGCATACACTCATACATCCCCACGGACAGACCTCATAAAAATATGACTTTAACGATGATTCTGAGCTTCTGACAATAATTCTATGGTAAAATATCAATTTACACAGTTTCAGGACGTGTAGATCTATCAAAAAAACAAGAATGGAACCGCGAACGATAAAATTAAAAAAATTACAGCGAAAAAGGAAAAATTATTGGTAAAACCGAAAACAAAGCTTCCTTTCCAAGGAAGCAAAAAAGTGTAATAATTTGATAAACGTCAGTCCAATTATTCCTAAACCGAGTTATGATTGACGCCTTAAAAGCCAAAGACATACAAACTCTATCTGAAATTCTCTATACATATAAGCGCGAGTAAACCAGGACGCACGCACGTTCTTTGCTTTCGTCGGCAAATTTATATCAAAGAGGGGGACGAAACACTGGCGTGACACGCTCCAAATTAACTTCAACAATATAAAATACTGGATCTTTCTCAGTATTGATTTGTGATCTGATTTTGCTGCTTTATGTGCAACCGAAGCGGACACGTAGCCAAGCTGTGTCCCAAAAATGCTGGTTCAACGCCCTTGAGGGTAAGTGACAATACTCTTCTACCAATAACTCAAGATAACCTTCCGTTTCAATTGACATTAACTTACCTCTTGCGCAAGACTGCGCATCTTCAACGCAAAGTGATTTTTCACAATCCCAGAAAGAAAACGAAAGTTCACTCATGGAAAATACCTCAGTCGCCTCTACTACAACTTACAATTCCACTTCCACCCAAGAATACTCTCAGTAATTTCAAAACTCCTTATGGAGTTAAAACTCATCAACTTTCTTCTTCAAATTCTAACTCCAGTAGCCAATCGAACACAAAGCCCCCTAATGGAAAAAACTAAAAAAGATTTCTTCTCGAGTAATGTCTCCAGCGAAGTTAACGTCGAAGTTAACATTGAAGAATCTCTACTATTGGTTAAAAGGGAAATCATTCTAAACCCCCCAAAGTTCTGTCTAAATTTTGACTAACTCAAGAGTTTACTGCTTTAATAGTTTGGTAAAGCAACACTTGTGAGATTGCTCCCAAGAGGAAACGATGTGAAATTTTTTTCGTGGCGTCATGTGGGGAGCGAAACCCGAAACATTACTGATCCTGTACAAAAGCTACATGCGTTTCATTATTGATTATGGATATTTTGTATATTACTCTAGCACACTTGTACAATACAATAAGTTCGATAAAGTTCAGTATGCGGCAATCAAGCTCGCCTTAGATTATCGTAACAGCACTCCCACCAACATATTACTGTCTGAATCCATACTAACATTTATAAAAAATCGCACTATATTTTTATGTAACGATTGCATTAACCAGATTATATCTAATTATAGTTTACTAGCTTACAATAATATTAACCGCATTTCTAATGAAACAACATCACAAGCAAAGCAAACTATCAAATAGCCGACGCTTACTCGTTAAATACATACAAAATTCGAATTTCGTTAATAATATATAGTTAGGATATAAATTTTGATATAATATCACAATTGATACCGACTTTGGATGCTCTCTAAATAAAGTTAGTAACTCAGATCTCATCAATCAACGACTGAATAATGATGAAGCTTAGGCTATCTACACTGACGGTAGTAAATCAGACGGTACAATTTCGGTGAGAGCTGCTATCATTTGTGAAAAGTATATTATTGCGTAGAGTTGTATAGCCTATACAAGAAAGCTTCTATTTATACTACTGAATGTTTAGCGATCAACGAAGCGATCAAGGTTGCTCTTTCTTATACCTAACCAAAACGTCAACCTATATATCTTCATTGATTCTCTAAATGCGTTACTATCCCTATAAAAAATGTAAATCTTAGCACCAGAGTAAATCCATGTATGTTTGCAATTAAAATAAATATATGCTAATTTCAAAAGAGCAAATATAACGACTACAATATCCAACTTATTTGGTTACAAGTTCACTCGGGAATTCAGAGTAACGTAGACGCTGACTGTTTAGTCAAGCACGCATCCACACTAAATGCAGATTACCACTTAAAAATCTTTTTATCAAAATGAAAAATTATGCAATAAAAAACACACGTGAGTTCACAACCTACGAAGAAGAATCGTTCAAAAACGTCGATTATTCCACCAATTTTCAGAATGACAGCGTGAAACCGTGGTTCTCTCGTTTCGTTCCATTTAAAAAATTGTAATGAAAATCGATCATTGGAGATCCGGTAACATGAATTTAAGATCCTTATTTAATAAAATTGGAGTATATAATGATTCAACCCGTGAATGCGGCAATATTCTACAAGATCTTGACTCAAGACATTTACATTCAATATATTATTAACCAATACTGAAGATTCACAGGTTGTATCATATTAGTATACTCCAATTTTATTAAATAAGGATATTCTATGGCAGTGCCCTCTGTATGACAAAGACTAGAATTAATTTAATGCTTTGAACGCCGTAAGATGTATATCCTACAGCTACATGAGCTACAGTTAATATTAATCACATAGTTGTTAAGGCCTATTCAGGCTATTGAGTAACTTGAGTAACTTAAGTAACTTTTTAGGCAAAATTGTAACCTTTAGCCACTGTGTCAATTACTGTTCAGTACGAAAATCTGTTATAATTTAACGAATGTTGTATACTAAGTTCTTAAAAAAAATAACCCAACATGGAGTTGAGCTTGCTTAAATAACATAAAAATAAGAAAAATATTTAATATATTACGCGCACATTTATTTTTGTTTGAAATTGATTTGAGCTTCATGAACGTGTAGTCGAATAAGATCTTTTGACATTGTTGTTTAAATCTTAAAGTGTAGTTTTTTTATATTACTTTTTAAGCAAGATAATGCCTATTATAGGCAATAAATAACGGGAAATATATTCCTCGCTATACTCAGTAACGTTATTAGTGTTTGAAAATTGGGCTATCGAACTATGCAGGAAATAATTGAAAATTAAACCATTTTACAAAAAGAAGTTTGATTATAATTATCGGATAAAGGAACTCAGTAGGAAATCGACGATTTCCTATCCGAAAAAATTATAGAAAAACAACGTATGATTAATAATGATAGTAGTAGTCATTGATGACCCAGCACAATTAGGTTTTCATTGATAAAAAAAAAATTCCAGAAATTGAACCCACTCAGATCAGTAAAAATTAAGAACCTGCGTAGTATTTAAATTCAGTTTTTATAAAAATGATTGTATTGAATTGTTAGAAAATATATAGTGCAATTTTTCTATTCAATCAAAATATCATCCTAATCATCAGTTAAAGATATAAATACTATTTATCGTTATTGCAACGATACACGCACCTGAAAAATCAGTCGGTAACATAAATCTATACTTGGGACAATTTTGTACTCTCATCAATTATATAAGAACTACATAGCTATTTATAAAAGCTGTACCAATAGAAATGACATTGCGAAAATACTTGTTATTGTCGAAAAAAAAAATCTATCCCTATAAGTACAATTCTTGCACGGGTATTCTTGGAAGGATATTTTTTATGTTAAATTAGGGTATCTTTATGGGTACAGCCCTTTGGTTCACGTATCGGTGTAATGAGGAAGGACACTTATTTTTTAACGGATGGCTATAGTTATATTTTTATTGAATGGAAACATTATTATTTAAAATATTTATTTTTTATAAAAATCGAATTAATGCATTACTCGATTTTTCGAATATTCAACTTTTAAATATTTTAAACGAAGTTATTAATTCATTTTATTATTCTTGCTAATCATGAACAGGTTTTCTATAACTTTTCTAGTCAATTTCGGTCGAATTCACGCTGAATTTCTATATCTGAATATTAAATTAATTTTTTCTATAATGTGTGTATATGTAATTACATAGTCTGTCATCGATAAGGTAGGAAGTAATATGAACAATAATATTGATTACATATACGTCTCCAGATGATGATACGACTTTCAGTGATTTTATGAAAAGAACATAAAGAAAAGACCATAATTTAATAAAATAGCATTTCACATTTTTATATTTTATTTAACTTTTTTTCATTTAACGCAACTTTAGGTGTTACACAGTAATTGATTTTAACATTATGTAATAATGTATATCTTCTGACGAATGATCATCTTAAAGATTAATGACTATTTTTTGCTCTTGGGTTTCAACATATTGTACGCAATGATCAAAGCTATCGCAGCATACGTAGCTTTCGCGACCTGAAAGGGACGTGCTACTTGAGAAATTTTCTTAAGTAAAAATCAATGTCGAGGTTATGTACGTCAAATAACATTACTTACGTTTGCTCTTCCAAAATTCGTTTCACTGTTAAAAATTCTGGCTAGACCTTTGAGGTTTTCGGAACCGGGTGGATCGCCACCAGACATGGTTGTTGGTTGTGTTAAAATTCAAACGATATTAATGTTAATTTTATGATTGTTTAACAGTCAATCCACAGTGAAATTCAGTTTAGTGGTCTGCGCTGATCTGTGCGCTTGCAATTTGCCCAGATGTCGAGCAACCCAATACGGAGTGTGAAACGTGCGCAGTCGTACAAGCGGCCTATTCAAATATACTGCTAGCTATTACGTAGACAATTTTTAAAAGACGTCGAATATTTTCATAATAATAAAAACAAAACTCAATTATAAATATTTATTATTTATGAACAAAGAGTACAACAACATATCGTAATGCATAACCCCTCTTGGTTAAAAAAAAAGAGCTAAACTTATTTACAACCATACGCAGTATAAAAAAAATATCTTTCGACGAATTAACTCTGTCAGAAGCAGAATAAAAGAACGAAAATTGCAAAATCTGTTAATAAATTTCTTTATGGCGTATGCAAACGTCTAAACTGTCTATATTGTATAAGTAAGTTCTGAAAAAGTAATACAGATATTGTAATATGAATTAAATATGAGAGTGTATTGTTAATTTTTAACCTCACCAGTGCATCATACAAAATTTTGTTGTTGAATTTTTCAAATACAACATCTGCTGCATTTTGTTTCTGTAATTTAATCAGGTTTGATGCTTCTTTAAAGACTTTTTGATCTACAAACTCAAGTTTAGCCAGCACATGCAACATTGCTTTCAATGGTAGGAGAGTGAGTATGAAATCAATTTTAATTTTTTTGTTTGATTCTCTTGGTGCTTTGATTTTACTTCTAATTTAACAAATCGTAAAATTTACATAAACGTAGTCTATAAAGTTTTATATATGTAAAGTTTAAGACAAATGTATACTTACTTATCCAACTGAGAAAAAAGTTGAGCATTATCTGCTCTGGTTAAATATTTGTAATCTACTCTAATATTGAATATGGTAAGTAGCTTGAACATGACTCTTTCTAGTTTCAAATTTGTAAAACATTCAATGAATTCATTAACTGGAATCCAGCCTTCATTATCCAAATGGAATATGTGAATAATTTTTCTAAAGCATCTTTCACTTAGTTCTTGAAAAAAAAAGAGTGAAAAAAGTTTTAATTTAAAAACTGAAAATATGTCAATTTAAAGTAATTGCCAATTGACTTACCAATTGGAATAAATGCAGGTATAGATGAAGATTTGGATTGGAAAGATGTATTTGATGATATATTACTACTTTGTGCACTAGACGCAAATTTACCTGTTTGATAACCATCATCAGATTCCTTCACGTCATTTACGTTCAAATTATTGTTAATTTTAGATTTATCAATCAATATATTCGCAAAATTAGATGTATACTTAAATTGCATCTTTTCCTGTAGATTGTCCTCATGTTTAATATTGTAGTATGTAGGTGTACCATCTGAAATGCTAAATTTATCATATTCTTGATTTACTTGATTTTGATGATTGATTTCCTGTGTTGATTGCGATTGAAAATTTAAAGTATCTTGATGTAAAAAAATTGATTGGTTTGATGGCCAATGGTTGGAGAATTCATTTGAATTGTGTTTTGTTGATTGCGTGTAATTTGATGGAAGTGAACTCGACGAAACTGACAACTCGCGATTGGAGTTACATACGCTTTGATTTAGGTACACAGAACTTGTTTTGAATACATCTGCACGAGAATCATTAATAATTTCCGAACAATTATTTTTCATTGTATTTAGGTTACTACTCAGGTCTAAAGAACTCTTTTTAATATCTTCAGAGCACGAATTGTTTACAACATAACTCTCGTTTTCAAAATTATTCTTGACAGTCGTTTCAAAGCTTGAAGTAGATCTACTTTCTAATTGTGTATTAATGGGCATGTTTGAAAGAATGGCTTGAGTAATTGTGTTTGTTTGTCTTGTTAAATTTATATTTTCTTGAACTAAAGTCAAAATACTGGATTTATCAAATGAAGAATCTACGTTGCAGTTAGAATACACATCTGCATGTTTAATATCAACTTTCTCAGATTCAGTGTATTTATTGCCTATATAATGTGTTTTATCTTGATCTTTCATCGTTAGCGATTTTTCGTATTCTTGATCCCTTTTTCGCAATACATCTTCATCATACATGCATAACTTGTCTAACGGGACACCGTAAGAAGTAATTACGTGATATTTACTGGATGGAGTATTTTCCTGTATTGATTATAAAGGCGTTTATATTTATGACGATAAAAAAAATTAAAAAATAAAAATAAAAATAAAAAACAAAACAAAAATTTTGGGAAAAATAATCACTTGACATTAATACGCAGATTAATTGATATTAAAACTACAGAGTTTGATGTCAATATTTCTTTATTGAAAATGTTACAAAATTTATAATTAAAAACTATTTATTGTAACAAAGAAAATAAAACAAGTAAGATTTTTCCCAAAATTAAATATTTTTTCGTTATTATATTGATAGAAGTAAAAAATACTTATTTTCACCATTACTTTATGAGAGAATTAAAAAATTGCTTTCATGAAAAACAAAATTATTTCATGTTTTCATAGAAAAGTTAATTAGTATTATCAATAGCAAAACTTACTTGTCCCAAAACTAAAAAATCTTAGTACAGAGTTAAAATTACAATTCAAAAAATAAAATTTCATTCCAAGTAAAAGTAATTATCAATTAATGATTTTAAAAGAAAACTAATCAAAAGTATATGTTTTTAATTTATAGCAGACCAATCAATGGGTTTCATACGGCCATGACCTCCATTAATACCATAAAAACTATCAATATCAAAATCGCCGTTTGAAACCACATTATTTTTAAATGCACTTGAGTTTTGCCTACTTTTTGAACATTTTAAAGCCATCAATCTACTTCTCATTTTCTCAATTTTGTAATTATCACTATCAGATTTTTTATAATCTTGCTTCAAAGTACTACTTTGAACTAACTTTGCATAATTACATGTTTTCCAATTTAACTGTTTCAATCTATCAAAAAGTAAATCATTATCATGTCTATTAGGATTATTGTTGCTATCACTCTTATATACTATAACTGTTTCATCATTAGATGAGCTCTCTGAAGATGTGCAATATAATTTATTATATTTTTCAGTAGCCATTTTTGCATGATAATCAAGATGAATATTTATTAAAATATCTGATTCTTCAGATTTATTTTCATTTTTAATAGTTTTTTTATCAAATTTTAAAGTAGACAGATTATAAACTTTTTTCTTTAAGCATTTTTTATAGTGTTCAAAGGAAAAATTGTTCCCAATACAAACCATTTTACCATGTACAGCTAATCCATTTTCTATCATCCAATCGTTGAGATGTAAATCAAAAGAATCATTTGTGTCTGTCAGAGTTATCATCATTGTGTTGTTCTACAAAATAAAATTAAAGTTAATATTATGGATATAAATTTCGAAAAAATGAAATCATTTAAATGGAAATCGAACATCTTCATTTATTTCACACACTGTTGCTATTAATGGTACTCCCCATACTTTATTGACAAACATGTTGGTGGATGGTATAGGCCATTCATTATCATATGGTGTTTTAATATTATACAATCCACAAGCTATAGCTTGTGCAGGCAAGGCAGAAAACTTTTTGTGCAAATAATATAAATCATTTGGACTGTATGTTTTAACAGTACCATAATCATAAAACAGAACCTAAGAAAGCAAATAATGTTATAAATTAACATAAAATTGGCACTATAACAAGAGTATAATCTTACAACAGCATATCCATCAGGTTTCACTTTTTTGATGATTGCTCTGTGCCACATTTTTGCATAAATACAGGCAACATTTAATCCTGTCTCAATCAGGACCTGAGGTAATCTACATCTATCCAAATCTTGAGATTGGTAAAATGTACTGTAAGTAAAATAAGAATTGAAAATGGAGTTCAAAATAAAAAATGAAACTGCAAATAGCATACCCCAGTTCATCCATCAGTTTCTTGATTTTTGATTTATTTTTTCTTAATGTTATCCAAAAGAAAGATGGAGTGAATATTTCTGAGATGTTTACTTCAAAATAATCTTCATGATCCAATGATCTAACGCTAATGTGTTCAACAGTTTCATCAAAGCCCATCATGCCCTCAGGTATAAATTTTTGACATACTGTCGGGGACTAGAATGAAAATATATATTTTCGACACTCCATACATGGGGTCTCAACTTTACATACGTTCGAGGAATTGAGCATGCTTGAAATCTCGTCCCACGTACATCATATCGAAAAATAAAGTTAGATACACGTGTGAGAAAGTTATTTCACCCTCGTACGACTACTTCACCCTCGTTTCAGTTGAGCGCAAACGGCCACACGAGGCTGAAATTACTTTCTCGCACTAGTATCGAAATGGATTATTATCTACCAATTGATATACCATTGAAAATTGAAATTAAAATAAAATTACTTACTAGTTTATTTGGAATTGGCTCTGCATCTGTAGCAATGAAATCATCAAAATTATATTGTGAAGCTAGAGTTTTTGTTTGTTGTTTACTTCCAGTTTTATCCAATGGTATCTTGGCATCCAAAACCATATGTCTACCTGTGTCATCTGGATCTGTGATACTCAAGATCTCCGGTACAGCTGATACAAATTCTGTTATGCTGTTGAACCCTAATTCATTGTAATTCAAATCTATGTTGTACTCTTTATAGTAAATGTTAGGTAAATCTGCTGCCCAAATCCCTTCTGGATATTTTTCTATTAATTTCTGTAATCTGAATTTCATTCTTTCGTTTATTAATTCATTTGCATAGTTGACTTGTTGAACATTTGTCAATGTTACTTGCTGAGTTTGATCAGATTGTTGTGACGTAAATGGCATCTGGCTACTTTGAGTTGGCCTCTCCACATTATTAAATTGAGGAGTTGACTGGTTAATGACAGGCCGGTATTCATTAGCTTGTTGAACGATTTCTATTTTTTGCCTGGGAGCACTTCTAACTTGTAAATTTTGATAAGCGTATTTAGTTGACTTTTGTGCAGAATGCGAGCCTGTGTTAATATTGTTTGTGAAAACATCCTCTTTAAAATAGACAAAATCATCATCTACTACAAAATACTGAGACAATTCTTTTAATTTAGTACTAAGGGTATGTAAATTGTTTATTGAACTTCTACCAGGTTTCTCTTTGAGTTTCTGTAAGATATCAGATTTTCTAATTCCCATATCATAAGAAAAGTGTTTTGGAGCCTTTCTTAATTCTTCCAAAACTAGACGTAGTGAATTTAATGTTGACGTTGTACTTGAATGTGCAGGTCTGGAATAATTAGAATAATAATTCCCATGAGAGTTTCCACGAGGTTTGTAACTAACATTGAATTTGGCAGCTTTCTTTTGCGGCTTTTTTTGTCTTGAAACTAAAGAGCTAATATGTGCCGACTCCTCGGTGTCGACGTGGTAGGCACAAAGCTGGTGGTCTCTATTGTATCGAAGGATCATGACATCGGGCATACTACGTAAAAATTCTTGTAAACTTGAATAGTTGAACTCTCTGAACGGAATGTTTTCGCCTTCTTCTTCCCTGAACATGCCATTAAGACGGGGTAACGTAACATCTAGCTTACCATTCGATATCAATAGAGCCCTGAGAATAGTTTTGATCTCAGATAGCCGTTCGGGATCGCAATTTCCCACTGCCGTTGGCATTTTTGATACTTTACTATATTTTGCTCGACTACTTGACTACGTGATACTTAGTGCGAATCCTTATCTATACAAGAAAAAAAGAACGCGTTACGAGTGCAAAGGCTCCTGCAGTGCTATGGGTATTTATTTAAATACCACGGACAGACAGACACACAAATGCCTACGCGCCCAACCAATAAAACTCAACATACAGAGAACGAATTTTTGACACAAATTAAAGAAAAAATCTCACCTAAAGATAGTGGTAAGTGATGTTAACAATTGAGTTTATCTTTGTTCTCAGTACTGTCCACCTTGGTTCAGATTGCTCATGTAAAATCAGAAGATACATGAGCATTACCTCAAAACAGTGCAATAACAGCTTGCGCCTTTGTCTTGCTGCAGTTTGCCGGCAAGTATAAACAACACGACAAACGAATTCCTTAACCACGCACAGTTGGCCTGTTGTTTATACACAACTCTGGCAATTCTGCGTTTAATTGCTTTACCACGCACACTCACAAATCCTGTTTACTCGATACCTGTAGACTTGTGCAGAATCAACCAAATACGAATCGTCTACTCGCCAGTTTATGTACAAGTTATCTTTCTCGCTCTTTCCTCGAAATCAAACCAAGTGGCGGGACTCGCACGCTTGTTCGGCCCTCAGTCGGCAGTGTTCGGCCCCTGCCGCATGCCTGTGTGCCGACAACAAAGGGGTACACGTGTAAGTAGAGGGGGAAAAAGAATAAAAGAGTGAATATATATGATCGTTTCGTTTCGTTTTAATGGCCGTGGGTACCTGAGGACTCCGATGCGCCACAATTCAAATTTGAGAAATAAAATTTGAAAAGGATATATGAACAGTGAATATAGACTATATTTATTGGTGTGACGTAATCACAAAGTGCAGGAAGTGCTTCAATACGATATCTTGTTATATATTTTATCGTAACATGATTTCCATAAGTAATGATCATTTTGCGCTTCAAAAAATGTAATGCTAGAATAAGTATATATTCGGATATTCGCTGCTTTAATTTATGTTTATGGATACAAAAACAAACAAAAACCGACGAAACAAGTTACGTATATTTTTAAAGAAAACGTTGATAGTCTGGTATCGATAACAATGAAATTGTTTGCATCTTTCTCGCAAAAAAGCAGAAAAACTGAAAACTAGAGCTTTCATCAGTATTAAAGGTATTCATTGGTAATTAATAAGTTGAATGTTCTTTAGTCACATATCCAGATAACATCGACCGTATCAGTTACGTACTGGAAACTTGTTTTCTGGTACATACTTCGGTACCAAATTGGATATGATCAGGAATCGTTCCGAGTACGTACCGGCATGACCGACAATATCCTAAAGTAGCAAAAATATCGTTGTCAGAACGGAGTGACAAAAAGTTGGCGCCTAGCCGCCTACAAACGCCCTCAATAGCCATCGGCTTGCATTACAGCTGTTTGCTGGCAATAGTACAAAGCCATAATAGACCGAGAGTGCGGCCACGCCGTTTATCAGTTGTGATTCGGCATTCGTCATTGAGACGTAAACAAGTAGCAATCGATTCGACAAAAATATTGCAGAATCTTATACAGGAGTTTTCAAGGTCAATGTCTATCGTTCACGATAAACAAATATTAATAAATCAATCAATATTTATATATACATAGCACGGGGTGTGTACACAAACGAAATTTGGGTAGTGCGAGCCAAATAAACCCACAGTAATTAGGGTGTGGACGTGTGCATTAGCATGACGCGCAATGATCCTATGTTCGAGGGGCAAAAGAGGGAAAAAAGTGAGCAGAACAGACGGCATCAGTAGAGCATTACCTTTGACTCACACATATACTATTTGTAACTTGTCAAGTTTTGATAACTATATATATACGAGGTAGATCTTGACAGTCTCCAGTTCCGCAGCGCAGTTAGTGAGTGCTGCTGCTCACTGCTGGCGCCTGTGCCTTTATGCACGCAAGAGGGTGACGCACGACGTATATAAGCATTCTGTTTTTTTTTAAAGGAGAATGACGTTACAGCGGCGGGCTGCTTTCGGATACCAAGAATTGCAATATCGGAGACAAATGCTCGAAAATGTTGACGAAGCTTAATGACAAACAGTATTATTATAGCACCAGTTCTTTTGCGTATGCAAGTATATATCTACGTTCACAAATAATTCGTTGCAATTGCCCAGCAAGTGTACAGGCGAAACAAAAGGAGAAGAAAGGGAGATAGAGATAGAGAGTGCAGACTGATAAAGCTTCAATCAGACGTAACATAAAAGCAATGAGCGTAGAGTCGTAATATTACTATTGAATCGGTAAAATTCGATTATGGTTAGCCAAAGCTGCGATCACCATTTCTGTCGTCATTACTGTACTCATCAACAGTCACTGGTGATTATTGGACGATTTGAAGGACTTGACCCTCTTATCGTCTTCGACATTCAAATAAACGGAAGCGGCTTGTTTACCAATTAATCATTTCATCAGTATTACATTTAATATCATCCTACGTGTTCCAGAGCAACATTACGTTGTTCTTATGAATATATAGCAAGCAAGCCTATATTCTATCAGCCCATTGACTTTTTGATTTAGTATCCAATTAATTATTACTCACTAATATAAAAACATGCCGTCTTCTTTGTCTTTTGAAGTGTTGCTTGTAGCATTTGTACTGATCTTGCCATTTCTTTATGAAACCAGTAGAACTTTTCGTTATTACTTTAAGTTTCTCATGTACTATGGCATTGTTATGATTAATGCAGTTATCCTTATACCAGTTATGATGTTTCGTTCACGAAATGTCAAAAATTTATTGTAAGTATTTGTCAAGGCATCAAGTAACTTGAAGATTAATTCATGTATATAGAAATGATTTCATGTTTCAGATTAGCATCTTCATTCTGTCATCATGTAAGTACTCTGCTCGGAATCAGATGGCAAATCAAAGGTCGGGAACATTTAGAGAAAGAACGTGCATGTATTATCGTAGCCAATCATCAAAGTTCACTAGATATTTTGGGAATGTTTGATCTTTGGCCAATCATGGACAAATGCACAGTAGTGGCTAAAAAAGAGATATTTTATGCTTGGCCTTTTGGATTGGCAGCTTGGCTGTGTGGACTGATTTTTATTGATAGAATGAATTCTGAAAAAGCAAGATCTGTTATCAATACTGCTGTTGAGAACTTGAAAGAAAACAAGGTAATTTTATATGATTATTTTAGTATATAAAAGTGTTTTCATTCAACACTGTACAACTTTTGTATTAGATAAAACTTTGGATCTTTCCGGAAGGAACAAGAAGAAATACTGGTGAAATTCATTCTTTTAAAAAGGGTGCTTTTCATGTTGCCATTAATGCTCAGTTACCTATACTACCTGTAGTTTACTCTTCATACTATTTTATGTCAAAGCCAGAAAAACGCTTGGATCCAGGTAGATTATCAATGCATCATTAGATTATTATTCTATAACTAATATTAATTCACAGAAATTGTGCTCTTTTAGGACGTATCATCATCACAGCATTACCACCAATCTCTACGAAGGGTTTGGATGTAAAAGATGTTCCTGATTTAATGGAAAAAACGAGATCTTTAATGATTGATGTATTTCAATCCACAAATCAAGAAATACAGTTGTCAATGGCTCCTAAAGAGGAAAATGGGCAGTAGAAAAAATTACCTTTTGGATTGCAGATAACGATACTTGAAATAAAATTAAAAAATTTCAATACATTTTTTAGACTTGGTGAAATTAATTTTAAAAATCAAGAAACTATTCAAACTTGGTATCGTTTTAGATATCTTTTGTATGTATTTTGTTTGATATCTATTTATTAATACTTTCTTTTTTAATTACCAAAAACACATTACATCATTTTGTAAAAGAGCATTTTCAAATTTTTAAATAAATTTTGAAGTATTATTACTTGCATCAGTGTGAAAACAGAATAAAGTATAGAAAATTTTTGATATTTTTTTCATTGTTGAATTAGTCTATCTAATAACATGAAATTAAGTGATCATTTTAAATATATTACAGTCATACATATTTGCACAAATTAAAAGAATTACAATGAATTTAACAATATTAAATATATCATTTTGATAATCATTGAGGGAACAATAAAGCTGCAGCGACTGGTTCCTTTTATTTAAATAAACGTAATTATAAGTTTTTATTAGAAAAAACCAAAACCGCTAATTATATGAATATAATTGCTTTGAATTTTAATTTTTGAGACTAAATACCAAATATGATTTTGTAACTAGTGAGATTTGCAATGTATATTATGTGCATTCCTAGTCAGATCACTTTTTATTTAATCAATGTTTTTAGAACACTAAGTTTCAATTGTATAAAAATTATTTGTCAATAATACAGTTTCATTATGACTGCTAATATTTATTTAAGTTATTGCATTCCACTTATGTTTGACATTTTTTATTGTATTGTAAGAGAGAGACAAGTTTACATTATAAATTAAAAAAAATTGATAATCAGAAATTATATAAATAAAAACAATAATATACTGAAAAGGTGTGTATTTATATATAAATTACATAAACATTTTACTCTTAATAAATGAATTTACATTACTTAATAAATTAAATCTTGAGTGGCTGTAATTTGGCAACAATAAATCATTTACTCATCACAGTTAGGTAAACCACTTATTTTTTCTTCTCGAGCTTCAGTCCAAGCTTTAGCTATTGTCTTTTTCATCTCATCATCTCCTTCTAGATACATTTTCTTCATCAAATTCATCAAACTGTCATTTGGATCACTTGTATCTGTAGCAGATGGTGGTGAACTAGACTTGGCTTCTTTCAATCTTTTCTCAACGCTCGTAATGCATGACCATGTCTTACTAGACTTTTTTGCTAAATTAATTATAATCATGTTTGTTTTTGTTTTGAAATTGCTTCTATTAATATTGATTTCTTCGCACAAATTGTTAATTGTAAAGACATAGTTTTTATTATCAAGCCCCAAAACATTTAAGTTAACAGATCTATCCAAGAATTCACAAGCTATTGCATCTTTTGAAAGAGTTCCAACCTTGTCTAGTCTGATATATAGTTTGATAAACTCGTCTGTTTGATCCCATGCATAATTATTGAGTTTGACTTCATAGCACTGAGGTCCAGATTTAACAAATGCCTTTGGGATACTGCTGTCTGTGTTGCAAAATATTTGATTCTGCATGTTGATCAGCTCAGTTTGTAATTTTCTTATTTCTACAACCAAAACATCTTTAGATTTTTGACGAGAAGCATTTTCTAATAGGGAATTTAAATCTTCAATATCAAGTTTGATCTGTAAAAATAAATACATTTTATTTCGGAATGCGAAATTGATCAACTTTCATAGCAAGTCATCCAATGATTTGCCTTTTGGAAGATTAGACTGCTCACCTCGTTAACTCGCGCTGATATTGAAGTCATATTTTTATGACTTGGGATTTTATTATCAACTTTAAATACTTCGAAAACTTATACAGACGAACTTATAGATTATTTTGTTAACAATCTATCTTTTGCTTGTGATAAAAATCCAACAAATTCAGAGCAACTAAACCGACTTCGAGATAGAAGAGAATTCTGGCTGCGCTTTCGACCGGCTTCTAGAAAAATATATACACAAGAATTGCGTCCTGTGATGCTGTGATAAGGAAATTTCTCGAACATTGCGTTTGCAGCAGCGCATGCGCGTCAAAGATTTTCGCATTGACAGAACAGTTGACATTTTGACAGGTAAAAGACAGGTCAGTATTTTGCAACTTGTATAGGAAATGGTAAATATGTAAAAAAACAGTCAAATTTGAAACAGCCGTTATCACATAGTTTCCAGTGTGTATATATATATGTCTAATTTCGTTTGAGAATATGTAAATATAAATAATAGAAAATAATGAGTGATCCCGAAACATTAACTTCTGAGAATCTACTGAACTCTCCAACGAGCAATCAGAAAGTAAACAAACGTAGATCATCAGTTTTCAAACGACAATCACTTGTTTCTAAAGATCAAGGTTATAATTAACACTATTCGATACATATATATATATATATATTCGATTATATAACACTTTATGGATTTATATATATTAATGATTTTATCTAATATAGATTTAGAAATCACCAATTTAACTGAAGAAGCTAGTCATGAATCAAAAAAATTCAAGACACATAATAAACATGAGCAGCAAGAGATCTTTAATATCAAAGTATATATTGATAATTTAAAAAAAGAAGACAAGAGTTGGCGAGATGAATATTTGAAAAGGAAGTATCAAGTACAGGAATTATTGAAACGTGATAAAAATCATGAATTTATTCAAACTATAAACAACATATGTTTATCAGATTCTGAGAGAGCATTTCTTTCAATGAAACCCGATTATGATGAATTTAACAATAATCTGTTACAGTTGCATGCACTAGCTACCAAAGTTGTTTATTTTAATTTATGCTCAGAAAATTTCCGCTACAAATCGTCATTAAAATTACAAAACGATTTTGATGATGCAAAATATAGAATTATTAATCTTGCTGATTGAAAAGACATAAATAATGAAAATGTATATTTTTTGTAATAAATTACTTTATAATGACATTGCTTGTAAATACAAATAAATTATTAAAACTAGTCAATAAATTACAAATTAGTCATCTGTAGATATGAAAACTTTTTCTGCGTGAAGCTTTACGTTCCTTTTGAGCTAAGTACTCTCTTCTGATGGAACTACTTCTCAATTCTAAAATGTGATTAATTTTTCTAACAATTTCTTCAGCTGTAGAAGATTCTGCTTCAAAATCATGATTTTTGAATGATGCAGAGCGTCTCAGTGATTGAGTATGGCTAATAGTAACTAAAAACAGTTATTACTTATAATCTCAAATCTTCGAAATTAAGTATTGAAAAACTTACCATTCAAACCATCTAATGTTACTGAGGTATGTGGAGTATATACTAAAGTAAAGGTTGATTTCGATCCTTTACTTTCTACAAGTTCACACCATACAACATTATCCATATGGTAACTAACAGCTCTTTGTCTATGCCAAAATCGACTTGCTCCTTTTCCAGCAATAACAGGGTCAATTTCAACTTTTTCACCAGAAATTCCAAGATGTACTTCTGTTTTAGCCCGAACTTTATTGATAATATGTACTCTAAAAACATTATTATTTACAATAAATTTTGATTAACAACTTTAAAATATAAGTACAAACCTGTAAAGTTGATATAAAGGAGCTTCCATGGCAGTTGTGTGACCTTCCATTTTTGCAAGATCCTCTGCAAATTCTCGTTGTGACTTATCCAAGGGCTTGTCTTCCTCTTTATGTTCAGCGATAGTTTTTATAGTATTATGGCGTGCTTTGTCACTTGGTTTCATTTCAACAAGACCTAGTGTTGAGAATTCAAATTTTGAAATAACTTCAGTGGGATCTAAGCATGGAAAATCCCAGTCAACTTCTCCATCGTCTTCGGCAATGTATAATCCATATTTGCTAATATCTTCTCTGGAAAATGATTATTTTCATGAGGCATATTACATTCTAAATCGTAAATTTACTTACTGAATGTGTTGGTCTGGGTGTTCTATAACATATTTATAACAAATAAAACCAATGCATTCTTTGACTTTAGCATTTGCCAAAACAGTTATAATAAGAGGATAAGATCTTTGGTCTTTAGGAAGCATACACATAAAGATTCTATATTTTCTAACTGCAAGTCCTATTTGAAACTAAGAATGAGAAATATTTATGAAGTGACAAATTAGAAGATCAATATATCATGTAAGTATTAATGTTTATCACGTAAACTTACACTTCCATCAAATTTCGCATAGTCAACAAAAGGATTTTGTGGTAAATCAGGACATGTTTCCAGTTGTTCAGAAAATAATGAGCGTATTTTAACTATTGGTTTAGTTTGTTTCAAATCTTTGAATTTGAAAAATTCACACTGTTCTTCTAATGTAATATGATTAGGATTATTTTCCCACTTGATATGTTTTATTTCAGATGCTTTCTTCTTTTCTTCGTCCATTTTTTCTAGTCGCTGTGCAGTATTTGTTCGTTGTCTGTGAGTAAACTCTATATCTACATGAAAAAAATTGTTATAATCATAAGTGATAATATATAAAATGATAAAATGGTACAAAAACTTTTTACCAAAATTAAGATCATATGAGTCTCCCAGAGCATCAAGATCTTCATCATCACTATCTTCAGCATTAGGATATGCTGATAATACACCACTATTAAGTAAATGTTTTGGGATGTCATCTCTGACCATTACAGTTTCACACATACCTTAAAAATAACATGATTATTTCACAATTAGAAAAGAATTTACTAGACAATCACATTGAACCTACCTGTGTCATCTGTAGAAATAAAACTATCTCTTATATATGAGAGAAGCCAGTGAGGATTGTCATATAGAGCCATTTGTTAAACTTTTATAGTGTCCAGCATACTAAATACTTAAAAATTAGTCTTGTTTATCCATCAACCCATTCAATGATTTTATAGATTTTATCAATAAAATATAACCTAAATATTTATCTAATTAGACATTATTCAATTCTATAAATGAGTAAATGAATAATGCAGATCATATTTTATGTTCTTTAGTTGGTATAAGTAGAATTGAATGTGTATGTTGATAATTATCATAAAAACTAGATAAAAACTAACTTTTATATTCTTAAATCACTATAAAATATAAACATAAGTTAACCTATATTGTGTACATTGTAGTCGCGTTCAATTTAGTCGTATACCAACGAATACATAGACGCTTTTAGGTTAGGTCCGTGTATACTATATATATATACAGCATATATATACAATGCAGCATATTTGCTTGATTAGCATTGAATCCAGAAATTCTGTTAGATGGCGCCAGGACGAACTACTGGAACACAAAATTGCACTACTTAAACCACTGAAGTCTGAACTGAATACGTATTATAGTAATTAATCAAGTATTGTTGATGGAGTATCAAGTAAAGTCAACATTTTAAAAATAAAATATTGTCTACTGTATGTTTCTGCATTTAGTGACTTGCGGCAGTTATTTTAGAAGGTTGTAAAGTTAAAATAAATATTGAAGAGTAAGTTCGAAGCTCCAATTTGCAATTTTTATATCTAATTTTTAGTTTTATTGTTGAAAATTAACTTAATTGCTATTGCAGTTAATGATTAATATGTTGAATTACAGTGAATGACAAGGAAAATATCATTAAGGGTTTATACAATAAACTTGAAAAATTAAAATATCCAGAAGTTGCCCAAATTAATTATCAGGAATTTGAAGGTACAATCCTTATAGGAAATAAGAGGGTGGAATTGTTACATTGGCTTCTACAAGAGAATCCAAATTTTAATTGTAATTTATTAAATAAGTTTAAAGAGATATCTCTTGAAGGTACTTAGATGTGATTCTATTGTGCAAAAAAATATTAATAATATATTACTTATATATCTGCGAAATGTTATAGACAAACTTTTAAAATGTTATTCTCAAATGGGATTCTGCAATAGTGAAGAAATTTTATTGGTATGTCCCTAGTTTTAATCAAACTTGCGTAGAATTATAAAACATTTAATTATTAGTTGTTATTTTTGTTTATATTTAGGGAAAGTGTGAAATGGATGAACAACTACATTTCTTATCATTGATCAGTCTGTTTATAAATAGGATTTATTCAACAAAAACTGAATCAGTAAAATGTGATAAAGAAAATGTGCACAAAGTAGTAGAAGTAAGTTTCAATAGAAAATTTTTTTCCTATATTAAATCCCATATTTTTTTAGGTAGTTACTACGAATGTCAGTTCTAGTACAAATTGCATTGGTGAAGAAAAAAGTAATTGTAAAAGTGAAAATACTTTTTCAGAAGGTTTAAAATCATTAGAACCAACAATTGCCATTGATAATGAACAAAACAATGATCTTGAAAAGATGTGTTGTGATATAAAGGTGATTTTCTTCCTATATTTTTTGTAAATTGTGAACATTATTTAATAAATTAACTATTAAATTTTAGTCCATCCTTGAAAAATTAAAGAAACATGAGAATAATATTTATGAACAAAAGCTACTAGAATTTTATAAGTCTTATGAAAATATTACAAGTCTTCCATTTGAAAATAATCATTTTAATAATTCTTTTGATGATATCAAAACTGATATCGAACAAATACATACAAAATTTTCAACAATCAACAAGGTATTAAACTGTCAAATTTCAAACTAATAATAAAGCATATTTATAAAAACTTATTTCTTTTAGGTCTTAGTTAACCAAGTTGAATTCAATAATAGACCAACAATAGCAGCAAATGATGAAAAGATAACAAAGCCCTTAAGTTTGGCAATAAGTAATAATTTGGTTTCAGTTCAACATGCTTATAACACACTTAAAGAAAATGAAATATAAATTCAATGTATTATGGAATAGGAGATGATTTAAGAAACATGTTTAGTTTTTTTTGTGCTTATTTACTTTTTCAATAAAAATACATAAATTTAAGACCTTGGTCTCTCTTTCTTCTCCTTGTACAAAGCAAGCAGAGATACATTAGCCACTTTAACAACCTTGAATCTTACTCCAGGAATATCACCAACAGCATGACCTTTACGACCAAATCCTGCAACCAAAACTTCGTCGTTCTCTTCAATGCAGTTGAGGCAACCATCTCTAGGTACAAAAGCAGTGATCTTCTTTCCATTTTTGATAAGCTGTACCCTGACACATTTTCTGATGGCAGAGTTGGGTTGTTTGGCCTCTACACCACTGCAAGTCAACAAATTATTTATGAAATGATGCATTGAGATACAGAATCCAACAAATATTGAGTGGCAACTTACACTTTTTCCAGCACAATACCTTTGGCATGGGAAGCACCACCAAAGGGATTAGCCTTCCATCTAGTACCAAGATGTGCCTTTTTGTAATCTTTGTCATTCCAGCGCTGATCTCGTCTGTGATTGACATGCTTACGAGCTGTACGCAGACCACGGGGTTTGCCTGTAAAAGGTTATAATTATCAAGCAAGCCATATATATAACCTTAAAACTGGTGGTTATTTCTAACGTCTCATAAAAATCAGACAATTGTAATTATGGAATATATTTATAAATTGTCTTTATAAATAATTAAATACACAGTATCGAAACAACATGTTTACTTCACGAAACATTAAAAAAGATACTGACAGTACACCACGTTTTGAAATGCAGTAGTTTTGTTTTATGTTCTTCTAAAAAATATTAATTCTTTTTTTATAATTTTAAGTAAACCTTATTACATTTCAAATAATTAATTGTAATGCTAGAACTTGATTATTGATTATTGATTAATAGACAAAAAATCCAAATAATTATTGACAATTTTACTCACCCATCTTGTGCCACCTAAAGAACTTGCCGGAAAAGAACAAGCAACAATGAAAACGGAAGTAGCTATAAACCTAACTACATGTACCGACTGTAGATAAGTTTTTTGAAAAGGAAGGGAAGTATATATATAATTAATATATTCATATTAATAAATTATATAGCAAAAATTGAGGCTTAGGGCTTTAATTTGATAATCAAACGAACTTACCTGTATGTGAAGTTCGATTCTAATTATATTACATCTAGTTCGAAGATATTACTATGTAGTTCGGCTCTCAGCCGCGAGATGTCACAACTCTTCAGCACAACGTAAAAAATTGCTTTGGGCATGATTGTCTCATTGTAATATAATGCCGAATCTCTTACTAGTTTAGATTAGCAATATTTTTTGATATTTTTTAAATAATTAATTTTATAAAAGTAATCAGTTCCATAAATAATTCTTGAAATTAGAAAGTAGTAACAAAATCTACAAATATATACATTTATTTTATTGATATCGTTCAAAATAATAAAATAGATAAGTAGACGATAATTTGGTCAATTGATTGGATCTCTGCAGTACAACTCATTTTTATAGTCATGAAAACTATGAAATCTACTAATTAATATGTTTGATATGTTGATTTGTCAGGTATGTATAAAATTTGTCTAGAGAAACTACACTGCTACTTCCAACATCTTGAGAAATTAAAACATTAATAATAAAACGTAAATTTAGTTCAATTCTTACAAAGGATTTTAAAAACAAAAATAGAAATAAAGCAAAACAGTCATGCCAAAATATAAGACTACTTTTTATAATCAAGACCAAGATTCTACAAGAATTAATGCAATTGTCAATGGCATTTTTGAAAAATCATTTACCATTAGTGATAATGAGACATATAATATTCCAAATCCACAGTCAATGTTTAAGGACTATGGATGGAATGTTGAAAAATTGCAACAAATAAAATTGGAATTAAATGAAACAAAGTCAAAATTGAATTGTTACAATTTTGCACAATGGCATCAACATACATCCCAAAGAAATAAAGCAAAAGACATTGAATGGCGTGTGCGTAGAGATTTTGATCCAGAATTTGTTACACAGGCATGGTGCAAATTTCATGAAATAGTATCAAAATATCCTTTAGTACCTAAAGAAGTCATTTTTGACAACAACAATGTCTTTACATCATTACATTTATGCGAAGCTCCTGGTGCTTTTATAACATGTTTGAACAATTGGCTAAAAACAAATCTTCCCTCTGTGTTCTGGAATTGGTTAGCAATGACATTTAATCCTTATTATGAAGGTAACTCTAATAATACAATGATTAGTGATGACCGCTTTATAATGCATACATTACAGAACTGGTATTTTGGTAGTGATAATACTGGAAATTTGATGAGTCTTGAAAATTTAGATGCACTTATTGCTAGGGCCAAATCAATGGAAAACATTTTTTTAATAACAGCTGATGGTAGTGTAAATTGTTCAATTAATCCAGGTGAGCAAGAGGGAATAGTAGCTAGTTTGCATTTCTGTGAAGTTGTAGCTGCTATAAATATTTTACAAACGGGAGGCAATTTCTTGCTTAAAATATTTACCATTTTTGAACATCAATCTATTTGCTTGATTTACTTGTTGTCTTGTATTTTCAAAAAAATTCATTTTTATAAGCCAGTTACAAGCAAAGAAGGCAATTCAGAAATTTATGTGATTTGTCTGAATTACAAAGGTATAGATTTTATTTTACCATACTTGCCTATACTTAGAGAGCAATATGGAAAAAGTAATTCAATAGCCATGTTTAAGAAGAATGACTTACCTAAAAGTTTTATTGAGCAAATAATTAATTGTGCACAAATGTTTAAAAATTATCAATGTGAAGTCATTGAAAGTAATATTGCAGCATATCATCCCAACAATTTAAATTCAAGTTTAAGTATTGAGGACAAAAAAATTGCAAAATTAGTTTCTGATAAATTTATTACCAATTTTCCATTGCAAAGATTACATAATGATTTGCACATTGTTGGCAATATAAGATTAAAGAGGATGAAGAATAATCATTGGGTAGTAGAAGCACCTACAGAGTCATATAATGAAATACAGAAAATGCAAATATTGGAACCTATGGAACGCTTGATGTTGCATGTGAAACATTTCAAATCACTTGAACCAGCTATAAAAACATTTTATTTCAAAGTAAGAATACAATCTAAACTTTAAATTTAATTTACCATTATTCTGTCATTTAAAATTTCAGCCTACTAATGTTTCACTAGATGTTTGTATAAATATAGGGAAACCATACTCTCGTACAAAAAGTTCAAGGTTTTGCTCTGTACAAGTTTCAGAAATATTCAATTTGATATTTCAAACTATAGATTTGGAGAGTGGTAAACATTTGAGTTTACCCTGTGATGAAAGTATGAGTTTGTATGAAACTAGACTAGAACAATCCAATATGTACAAAATTTTAAGGTTCCATTACACAGATGTTTATGACAGTAATACTACTATGATTCGTTTCAAGGAAATTTTGACAAATTTACAAATAGATGACAATTTATTTATTCTTGGGTTTTTGCTTTTGACTCAGTTTCATATAGGACTTATTTACATTTTAGCACATACATTTGAAAGCGTAGAATTCAACATAAATGAAGAATTGGGATGCATTTTACATTTTAAATCTTTTAAAAATAGAGCTCTAGTACTGAAAACGTTTCAAGAAATTTTTGAAACTCAACAACAAACTGCTTCTTCAAAAGAGAAAGTAATCCTGTCAGTCATTTCTATTATGGAATTGTATAGTAAGAATTGAAAATTTATTGTTCTTAGCTAAATGTTTCATTTACAAATAATTTTTTTTCAATATTTTAGGTTCAGAATTATATCCAATTATTGGAAAGTTAAACAACTGGATAGCAAAATATTGCATTAATCAAATTGCTTCAATTTATAAAAATAGTCAGAAGTGATTGGAATAGTGTCTAATTATTTTTCAATAAATTTAATTTGTAATACAATTGGAATTTTTAGATTTAATATGCTACATATAATTAAAATAAGTTAAAAATTTTGTATTGCATCTAACATCAAGTACAAATGTATTAATTATCTCCCTTGATAAAGATTAACTACAATAAGTTCTATAGAATACATATTATACAACAGATTCCTCAAATATAATAATTAAGGTAAAAGATTTCTTATCAAGCAAGTCTTGGAATCAGCAGTGTGAGTTTTAATGATTTTTAGTTATTAGTAATATAGTTCACTCACATTTTTTTTTAGTAATTTTTTCAATCCAGTTTCACAGATACATTTGAAAATTGATAAAATGTTGAAAATTGGATTCTTAATAAATAGTATTAGATATTTTTCATCTCAGAGTACTATTCCAAATATTTGCATTGTTGGAGCTGGGCCTGCTGGTTTTTACGCCACTCAACAAATTTTAAAGGTTGGTAATAAAATTGATTGCAAAAGTATTTTCTGGAATTTAATTTAGAACTAATTGTAGAGTATTGGTAACGTAAAAGTAGATATTATAGAACGACTACCAGTTCCTTATGGATTAGTTAGATTTGGTGTTGCTCCTGATCATTCAGAAGTGAAAAACGTCATCAATACTTTTGCAAAAATAGCCAAAGACAAAAGAGTGCAATTTTTAGGAAACATTAATGTAGGATGCAACATTAGTATTGAAGAACTTAGACAACACTACCATGCGGTTCTATTGGTAATTATGTACATATTAAGCAAAATATATAAACATATTTATAGTAATAATTGAAATAATGAATGTAATGTTTATTTATTAATCAACATCTATTTATCCAGACATATGGTGCTGAAGAAGATAAAACGCTTGATATTCCAGGAGAAAATTTGAAAAATGTTATATCAGCAAAAAGTTTTGTTGGTTGGTACAATGGAAATCCCAAGGAAAAAGATTTGGATATCAACTTAAATACTGAAGACGCTGTAATTTTAGGTCAAGGAAACGTAGCTATTGATGTTGCGAGAATATTATTATCTCCAATCGATAAATTAAAGGTAATATGTTTACACTGTTTACGAGCATTCAAAAAAGCCTTAAGTGAGTGGGACTTGACAGTATAGGTACTTAACTTTTTAAATTCAATTGTTCAATGCTACAACTTTTTCTCGGAAATTTCTTTAAAGATTTAAAATTAAATGTTATGATTTGGTGAGTTGATTTGATTGTCTAAGTCCACTTGATTTGCTCTATTTGATTAATGCTATATGTACAAGTTTAATGAGCTTTTGTAGAAGTTTTATAATACAGAGTAAATTTTATTATTTTGGCATAATAGTACTAGTTTTATATCTTTTGGTTTCATTTTTTCTAATGGTTTAAATTGCATATTATTCATTTTTATTTGATTTGCGTTGAATATATTTTTCTTTTCAGAATACAGATATAACTTGCTATTCTTTGGAAAAGCTAGCAGAAAGTAATATTAAGAGGGTGTGGTTGGTAGGACGTAGAGGACCTTTGCAAGCAGCTTTTACTATTGCAGAATTGAGGGAAATGCTGAAACTTGAAAATTGTAAAACATATTGGAGAACTGATGATTTTAAAGGAATAAAAGAGATAATATGTGATCTTGCTAGACCACGAAAACGACTGACTGAACTCATGTTAAAATCAATTGAAGATGCAAAAGTAGATAATCGAGAATGTCTCAAAGAATTTCATCCTATATTTTTACGCGGACCAGTTGAATTTTCTGGTTTAAATTCTGTGGAAAAGATCAAGTTTTCAGTTAATGAACTGCAGGGTCAAGATTTGCTCAATCAGATAGCTAAGTCTTCAACTACAGTTGAAGAAATCTCGACTGGATTGGCTGTAAAAAGTATTGGATATAAATCTATTCCAATAGATTCTAATATCCCTTTTGATTTGCGTAATGGAAGGATTTTGAACGCATCTGGCAAAGTTGAAGATGGTCTTTATGCAGCTGGTTGGGTGGCCACAGGCCCTGTAGGCGTTATTTTGTCTACTATGACTAATGCATTTAAAGTGGGTCAGCTTCTTTCAAAAGAACTGGACTGTACGCATAAAAGGGATGGTTATGAACAGTTGAAAAATATTTTTCAGCAAAGAGGCTTGTGTCCAATCACTTTCGAAGGGTGGGAACAAATTGATAAAGAAGAGTGTGCACGAGGAAAAAAGCTAGGGAAACCAAGAGAAAAAATTGTTGATATATCAGAAATGATTGAAATAGCTCAAGTTGAAATTCCGTAAATAATCTAATATATGTGCATATATTTTTTAAATACTGGAAATAAATATTTTTACAATTTAAATATTTTACCATTTTTTATATAGTTTCAACTAAAATATTTAAGAAAATTTATAATACTTTGGCATAAAGCAAAATAGTATTTCATTTGTGATTTAAAAAATTAATGTTATTTACGTCAAACGACGCAAATGCATTGTTTTGAATTCTGAAACATGGTCAGTAATTGTCAGCATTACATTAGTCAGTATAACCTGCGTGCGTATATGAGGTACCACGGGACTGGTGCGAAGTTAGATTCAAATAAAATATAAATTTTAAAGCTAAAAGTAAAATGTGGAAACGTTATAATGATATCTCAATCTCCTTTACAACTTACACTTGCCATATTAAAGCCTCATGTAGTTAAATCACCGTTTGCATTAAAAGTATAGTTTTATTTTAACCTTGATTATAATTTAATTATGTAGTTTTATTGATTTTAACGTGTAGTTACAATAAACGTTGCTTTATTATTACAGAAAATTAGAGAAATAATACTTGTCAATGGTTTTAAAGTTGTATGTACACATAGAACAATCATCAGCCCTGATGAAGCTGAAGAATTTTATAAAGAACATAGGGATAAGTTTTTTTATAATCGATTAACAACATTCATGTGCAGTGGACCATCGGATGTTCACATTTTAGCAAATACTAATGCTGTAACAAAGTGGAGACAATTATTAGGTCCTACCAAAGTTTTTCAATCTCAGTATTCAGCTCCAGATTCAATACGTGGAATGTTTGGTTTGTCTGACACAAGAAATGCTGCTCATGGATCAGGTCATTTGAATAATAATATATTTAATTAAATTACATGTTTTTCAATATCAATTTGAAAATATATTTTAGATTCTGTTGAGTCTGCTGAAAGGGAAATTGGAATATTTTTGAAAAATTTTAATATAAAGGAATGGTATGAAAATGAAGAAACATATTTCAGAATAGGAAGATTAAAATTTGATCCATTACTTTTTGTACATACCATAGATAAAGATGCTATAGATACTTGAAATTATACATCACTAATTTAAATGTATTTTATGTATATTTATATGTGAATGTTAATTTGACAATGTGATTGTTGGAATAAAGAATTGTTTTATAAAAATAATCAATGTATATTTTCTACTTTGTATGACATTATTGATACAATTCAAAAGAAAGTAAACTAGATAATTTAAAACGAACAACTATGTACACAATTATAGGGAAAATGATGATGTCGACAATCAAAATTACAAAATTTTCTACATAAAGGTATATTGATCAGTATAGAAATATTGGAATTATATAGTAAGGTCAAGCAAATTGAAATTAATTATTAGGAATCAATTTTAACAAAAACCTTTGGTCTAGAAAAGACCTTTATCGCTTCTTCTAATTTAGTTAACTGTTTTTCTATTTCCATTTTTCGTTTTTGAGATCTTAGAGTATCTGTTCTGATTGGTAACATGTTAAGTTCATTTACGAATTCTTGATAATCTAAAACATATAATTCCACATTTCAATTTTTATTTTAGTACTAATTTTTCATTTATAGTATACTAACTTTTTTTCAACATGCTCAGTGTTTCTTTACGTTCATTATCTGGAAGAGGAATATGACCATCAGGGCAATCTGAATATTTAGCAGCTGCTTTAGCTGCTTGTTCTCTTTTTAAAGCTTCTTTTCTCTCCTTGATGTATCTACAAATTAAAACAATATTTAACTGAAAATTTAAAAAAATATATGATATTGTATTGATTTACTTTGGAACAACTCCAATTTTGTAATTTGATGGGGGTGCATTTCCTAATTGTAAAGCCAATTTGCTGGCCATAGAAATGCTTTCCTTGTTTAATTTGGTATCATCTACATTATCACCACAAAAATCTTCTGTATTATGTTTAATAGGTGAATTTACAGGATCTAATGATCCATTTGATACATCTTTTGTATGAGAGTTAAATTCCTTGCTTTTTCCAGATGAATATCTATAATATTATTTCTATGTAAGTCAATAAATTCATGAATATTTCAAAATAATATAAATTCAAACAACCTTATAATTCCTTCAGAATATAAATTACTCATATCATTAGTATCTAAAGTTTGAACTCCTTGGCTTTTACATTTAATATTTGCACCATTCTCAGTACTAAGAGTTTGATTATCAAAAGATATATCTCCAATTGAATGTGCTTTTGATTTTTGTTTATTTTCAGATTTACTGTTGATTCGACACTGATACACCTGACTTTTTCTATTTAGTAGTCCATTAATAGGTGGTTTGGTGCATTTTTTCAAAGCAATTTGTTTATTTAAAAATACTGGGGCACTCCGTTCTCTTTTTTCATTATCAGCTGATGACTTCTTTTTCATTAATTTTTCAATGCCAATACTAATTGCTTCTTCTGTTGACAAATTTTTTAAACCTTCATTAAGCTTGTCAAATTCATTATCTCCTACACTTTCACGTCTGTGAGAAATTTTGTGCCTCAAAATTGGTAATTTCAAATCATTGGCACTTGCATTATTTGCATGAAACATTTGCTCCATTCTACGTAAACTTCTTACATTTTCTTTGATAAAATTTTTCCGTCTTGGAGGTTCTAAATGAACAAATAATTCATCAAATAATAATACAAATGAATAATGTTGTATATTTAAAAACTTACTTGGGTCAGGGAAAAGTCCTCTCAAAGTCCTTGTTTCTTTTGTCATTTTATTCTTAATAGATTTTTCTATCAGAATTAAAATTTATAAAATTAGGTGATTTTTTCGTTAAAACCAAGCAAATTGTTTGTGCTCACATTCCCAAGTGATTGGTATCTTGAACTATTTAAATAAAAATCGCATTATTAACAGTGCATCAGTTGTTAAATATAACTTAAAATTTGTAGCGATCCGTTCCCGGTAACTACGCGAATTGTTTTCTCCTGGTTTTCTCAAACAGTTTTGTTTATGAATTGAAGCATGGCGGTGTGACCGCAAATGTACTGTCTCATTTATGCAGTTACACTAATTATTGAATCTACTTATAGATACATATCTGAAACTTGATGAATTATTTTATGTATGCAACTGACAGGAAAAAAATATTAAATATTAAATATTTTTAAGAAATTTCACATTTTTACGAGGGAATCTAGGGGACTATAATCAAGTTATATCGACTAAAAAGTTGAAAGTATCAAACTACCGATGTAACTAACCAGGATGGGAAATTGAACACAGCTATAGTTGTTGCGGTATACGAATAGACGCCTAAAGCGATAATACAGATCTAGGGCCTAAGGCGAAGAATAACATGACATGTGTTTAACCTGACCGGCCTTCAACTATGTAACAGGTCAGCATGTCAAACAGCACCGTATTTATAATTGCTTAGCACACTTTTATTTGTTCAGAAAAATGTAAGATATGTATAGAATGCCTATTGCACATATATGCATATATTTTCATAGAATTTTAAATTTTAGCGAAATTATTACCTTATAAATTTATATATGTTTAAAATAAAAAATTCAAATAAATGTATACGTATATACAATTATATTCTACTGTTAAGTTTTACTATGGTTTAGATAAAATCTAAAGAGATGCAGTTTGAATAGTCGTTAGAGAATTAAAAAAATGTATTTAAATACACAAAATTGAATCACATAATAATATAATACTATAGAGTGAATCGATAAGTTCGGTAAATTACCATGAAGATAATGCTATTGTATTAATTTCATATTTTAGACAGAGCACTCAGCAGAGACAGAGGTTACTCGCTACAGGCCGCACACGGCACAACGAACAACTTCATATAGGACCTCTCTATGAATTAGCTTCGCATAGTTTGTATTTGACTATGATAATCATATAATTATTTTTATGTACTCAAACTTGTTCTTCAATCTTCAATAGTTTTGTATGCTATATTGGTTTCCTGGAACAATTTTATTCCAGCCTTTTTTGTTGAATATAATGCTGTAATCCTCAATCAAAAATCCGAAAATATAGAAATATTTAAAAAGCTTATGGAGTGGAGATTTCATACAAATTGAACCCGTATAAAGATAATGTCGTTTAACATTTTATAATTTAAAACTAATGAAAATCTGAATTTGAACTTTGTCCTCGACTATGCCGCCATATTGCTGATGACCTCACAGCTGAAAATGCTTTATTCGTGATCTGATTGGCTGAATATAGTCATGTAGGTTGGGTTGGGTTACTATCATGAGTAAATTGATAGACCGAGGCGTTTTACATCCATTGTTTCTCTAATCAATCAGTGAATAAAAATAAGTATAACAATTTGTACGCGTTGAAAAGATAATAATGCCCATATTTTCACAACGGCCTAACTTTAAAGTAATATGATAAAGTAATTTTAATGTTATATAATTATATTTATTTATAAGATAAATAAATATTAATGAAACTCTACTAGAAAATTTAGTTTTTGAATAAAAATATCATCAATGGTGAAGAGAATTTTAAATCGATATTTTACATAAAAATCTTAAAATTGATTTCGATATATTATCGGGGCCGTTATAATTTATTTAATTTAATTTATAAATAAACATACTCTCCAAATGGTGGCGAATGAACCATTGAGTTACAGTTAAAAAACAGTTAAAATAAAATATCTGTTTATATGGAGATATCTTAGGAAAAATATAACATATGTATATATATATATATTAAAAATAAATTGTTAGGCGCAGCTGATGGTTCTATTTAGTTGAAAAAGAAAAACTAACTTAATATATTTTGTCACTACCTATTTAGCTAAACATCTGAAAATCTGTTATACGTTATTATATAGGTTTGAAAATATTGCTAAATCGACGAATATCATCGTGATTGATTTTTATTTATTTACCAATTAATATCAACGTATGAAAGCGTTCCGAGCTATTGAATTGTTATATTATTTATGTATGTAATGTATTTTAGAATTTTTTTATTTCACCTATAATAATTTTAATTTGATTCCAGGGCAGCATGACACATTGAAACTACTGAATTCAAGCATGAGATGAACGCGCGAAGCGCCCTTGACGACACTATTATTTAAGAAATCGCGTTGCAAAGCAAATTTTCAACTATAGTGTTACCTCAATACCGGTATTGTGTGCACGTGTATATAAATTAATATTCTCTTCTTGGAATTGACTCAAAAATCATAATAACATTCTAAAAAAAAAAGACAAAAGATACTCGGTAGTTGCTAGGGAAACTTACAGAAATTATCTTTGTTAAAATTATTAATTCTTCTAGTTGATCAAACGGTTGCATGTATTCCAAGTGGTTATTTAGGATAAATTCTGTGTAAAAATGGTGCTTCTAGGAGATACTTTTCCAAATTTTATCGCTGAAACGAATGTTGGCGAAATTGATTTTCACAAGTGGTTGGGAGATTCGTAAGTAACATATTACATATATATTAAAAATGTGTTAGTTATAACCATGTTTAAGATTGCACTTGTTGACAACTCAATTTTTTGTGCAGATGGGGAATTCTTTTTTCTCATCCAAACGACTTCACACCCGTATGTACAACTGAACTAGCTCGAGCTGCAAAATTAATGTCCGAATTTGAGAGATTAGGAGTAAAAGTGATTGCTGTCTCTTGTAATTCTGTTGACTCCCATCGCAGATGGATAGAGGCAAGATATTTCTAGCTACAAAGTTGAATTATAATTTAAAAATTCCCTCATATATTTATATATGTTTAGGATATTAAATCATATGGAGAAATGGCAGAAAGTGACTTCCCTTATCCAATCATTGCAGATGAATCAAGAGAATTAGCAATTAATCTTGGAATGCTAGACCCTGCTGAGTTGAATAGTGATGGTGTACCAGTATCTGCTCGAGCAGTTTTCATTATAGATCCACACAAGAAAATGCGTCTTTCCATATTATATCCAGCAACCACTGGCAGAAATTTTGAGTAAATATCTTTAAACCGTTAAAATAGAGCGATAGATATAATGTTACTATATACTTATAGTGAAATTCTTCGAGTGGTTGAGTCCCTCCAATTGACTGATAAGTATAAAGTGGCTACACCAGTTGACTGGAAGGTAAATTTGTTCAAGTACATTTTTACTCATTATAAATATTAGCAATTTTCAAATATTTTACAAATTTTATTTTATAGAAAGGTGATCCTGTAATGGTTCAACCAACTGTATCTGACGATGATGCAAATAAAATATATGGTAACAATATTAAAACTCTTTCCATGCCTTCAGGTAAATCGTATCTTCGAATAGTTCCTCAACCTTCAAGTTTTTGAATTGAACAGTATTCAACAAAGTTGATTTCAATCTAACTATCTCTGAAAAATTTGAAATTATGTTTTTGTATAATAATAAATCTTTGAGTGTCATTTGGGTAAAATACTTGTATAAAGAAAAGAAAGTAAATATAATTACATTTAACAGGATTTAATGTAACTTTTATACAGAGACAATTTGAAAATTTATTTGACGACTGAAATAAAATTTTTGATTTAATAAACATTAATTCGTTGATTTAAATGAAATTCATTTCTGCAAACAACAAAAAAAGCCGTTTATTATCTCACCTAATGTATAATTAAAAGTACACTGCATTATATACATTTTCCAAGTACACGTTTTCACTTATAATACCTAGACGAATTATATCATATTTACATTTTCGTTTAACAAGTTACGTCTAATTTACGTTTTCATAGTATGATTACACTATTATGCGTATAGTATTTAATGTATATAGCAGCAGTTATACAAAACAGTCCCTGGTGAAAACCAATACGATCAAAAAGTATAAGAAATTTAACAAAATTATATCTCGTCATAATAACATTATGAAATTAAAATTACCACATAAAGGATTACATCACAAAATACTATTGCCCGCCCTTGGATGTGGTTTATCACGCGTATTTTCACTCAGTATTCTATCGTTTATCAAATTTCTCATTTTAAATAAATTCACTATATTAGCCTTAGTTTGTCTCATACCAAAGGTTAAAAATCACTTGTTCACGCATTTCTTTTTTGTCAAAAACTCAATGTCTTCGATGAATCACTGTTTCAAAACTCGGTTATTAGTAACGGAAATCAGACTAAAAAAGTTCTGATTCAAGCACTCATCGTATTTATTCGTTGGAGCCATGGCTCTCTTGCTGCTGTTGCTGTTGTAGCTGCTGCTCAGCTTGCTCTCGCTCCTGTCTCTCGGCGGCTGCTCGAGCCTGTCTGCCAGCGCTGGAGCGCAAGTTTTTTCGTTCAACTGGTGGTTCGGTGACTAATCGCTTAGTGTTTCTGGCTTTTTTACTTTTCATTCCCTTGCCATCGTCAACAGAGGATTCGGTCAACTCGGTACTCGAAGCCTTGCTCAAACCATCGGTCACCTTAGTAGTGCTGGCTTGCGCCAAAGATGTCTCGTCAAACGATGGGATCGAGTCTGATGATTCCTTGTTACTACTGCCCGAGGTGTTGTGGGAAGGGCTGGGCTCGGGTGTCTGTTGTTTGGACGGCGACGCCGTCGACGGAGCTGGAGAAATGGCCGGTGACCTCATAGAGTGAGCCGTCGAACCGGAGAGCGCTGGTGAGACCGAAATGTGAGCAGCACCCGATTGCGTGGGGCTTTGTGGGACCGACCTCGCTTCCACTTCGGATATAGGCTCGATCGTTGCAGCGATTTTCGGTAAAATAGATGCAGGATTGCTCATGGTTTCTCGATGTGACGATGGAGGCCGGGACGGTGGACGCGAAGGAGGTCTCCCAGGCGGTGGAGGTAAATTGCTACCATCGCGAGTGGAAGCCGCCGAAGTCAAAGAAATAACGGTACTGTCAAAGTCTCTACCGTAATCTTTCAAATCTACTCGTGGCTTCTTGACAATGGGCTCGAGGCTGACTTCTAGCGAGCTTCTCTTACCCGAAACTTGCTGCAAGCTTTCAAGATTCCTAGTGAACAGTTCAGCACTGGTTTTGCTAAGCTGCTCGAGAGCTTCCTTCATTTCTTGTTCCTTGGTTTTGCGCTCAATGCGTGCGGAAAGATCGGCAATATCACCTAGTTCGATTGTTTCCGTATGGGGCTTCCTATCCAGAGCAGCGGAGCTCGAGGAGCGTCGACGTTCCTCGGAGGCGGCCGCCGAAGCCGCCGCGTGGAGGGCGGCGTCCGTATACTGCTGCAAGCTCAAAGTTGGGTCGAGCGGTGGATATCTACTGCTGCTAGGCTTTTTTTCAAGCTGCGCGTCCTTACTGCGCTTGATAGATACCTCTTCTCGGTTACTGGCACCGGCGTGCCTCGAGCTAGACGAAACCGACGTGGACTTGCGTGAGGACAAAGCGGTGGAGGTTGGAGGCAAGAGACCGCATTGGGCGAGACTCTCATATGCGGAGGAGACGCCACCGGGTTGCATAGAGAAAGGATTGAGACCGCCGAGGCCAAGGGGTGTGTAAAGTAGACTGGGGTTTGGGAAGAAGAAGGGGAAGGGCGTCGTCGTCGGTAGCGACGAGGACGTAGACGTAGACGGAGCCGACGACTTGCTCGTCATCGGGGTGTCCATCTTTGTGCGTGACTTGCTTGTACTTGCTATGCTTGTCGAGTTAGTGCCTCGGGCGCTAGCCGAACTCACCACATTTGTTTCTGCTTGACTGGTGGTCGTGGGACCGCCGGCACCACTTGTTAGACCCTCCATTCCGGTCAATCCAGGCAGACCTAATCCTGCCAAGTTGGCAAACAACGAATTTGTCAGATTCATGTTGCCAAGGTTACCCAAGTTGCCCAGTCCACCGAGAGCGCCGAGATTAGGCAAACCACCAAAGGGCATGAGTAATGGATTTTTTGGATCGAAATTGCCTAACGAGAGACTCGACAGCAGCGAGTTGTTTAAATTGCCCAGTCCGGGAAAGTTGAGGCCCGACGCCATCGAGGTGGCTGCCAAATTCGCCTGACTGACACTCGATTGCTGACTGTTTGGACTTGGCATCATTGGCGGCCTACCGGGGCTCTTGCCCTTGTCTTGTCGTTGTCTCTCTTGCCCTGGCAATCGCTTTTGTAAATCATGTGGCAAATTGCCACGTTCTTTCACTAGTTCGGCCCACTTAGGATCTACATCGTACATGGGATTTTCCATTAACCATTGTCCAAGTCGCTTCAATTGTGGAGCTTTGCTTCCAGTCACCTAAAACCAAAAAACATTGAAATTAATAAATACATTTCCAGAATTTTTCTCTTTAATTAGATACTTTTTAAAACATTTGTTTTCTAACCTTTTTGCCAGTAAGCCTGTTTATCACAGCCACATTTTCCTCGCCAGTAAGCTTTTTCCAATCAAGAAGAGTTGGATCAACGCGAGGTCTTCGTCTTCTAGCTGCATTTAGATATTCAGCATTGAATTGCTCCGACATTGCTGTTTGTTCGGCTAACCATTTGTTAACTTTGGCTTCGTGAGAGTAAGCTCCAACTTTCGAGGAATATTCGGCTACTTTGTTGATTTCGGCAATCATAGATTCATAACTCTTTCTATGGCTCGAAGAAGAGGAGGCATGAGCTACATTGAGCATTTGTTGCTGTTGTTGTTGCTGCTGTTGTTGCTGCTGCTGTTGTTGTTTCTTTAAAAGTTCCCTATTCTGTTGTTCGGCCTGAGCTAATAAAGCTGAAAAGCTGTCTTTGTGCGAATGTGACGATGGTGGTGGCAATTGACTCACAGAGCTGCCAGATGATCTCGAAGATGGTATCGAGGTAACAGTGATCGAGAACGGTTTCTGCGACGATGAAGGTGGATTGGGAAGGCCAACTGGGGCCGAAGTTGGAGTTACAGTTACATTTGGCGTTATAGTACCCTTCTTACTGTGTTCCGGATAATGAGTGCTCTGTTGCTCTTTTTCTCGCTGCAAACCTTGCACGATTTCGTCTAGCTTTCTTCGCTTCTTCTCTTTACCTACTGGTGGCTCTTCCACGGTCTATATTATACATAATCATTCATTATTAACGTTCGAAAATGAAAATTTATAGTGCTAAAAATACTACTTACAATATTCCTTTTCTTTACAAATTTTTCTAACATACTATCCAATTTTCCCTTGTTACTACTAATTTGTTTAATCTTACTTGGCATAGAGAAGTCTTGTACCTCATTCATAATATCTTTGTTAGAATTATCAGTGGATGGCTTAGATGAATACCTGAAAAATAATTCACAATTATATTCTCTCGATAAAATAAGAATCGTAAGGTTTATATGCAAGTAGTACCCAGATGATAAATCTATAGGCGTTAAAGTGCTAGATGTGCCTGGAATAATCGTGGGTTTGCCAGGTATAGTATATTTTAAGTCAAATGGTATGGCGGGAGCTCTAGTTTGCTGATGAGCTGGTGGTGGTTGGGTTGAACGTCTTGTATCTTCCAAATCATCATTAATATCCCAACTTCCACTAGACAAAACTGGCTTGCTTAACTGAGAAGGTGGTTGAGATGCCAGATGACTACTATTCAGCAATGCATGAAGTTTAGCGCGTTCCGTTTCAACGTCAATGGCAATATGCCTTTTACGTTTCTTCAAGGCGGATGAATTACTACCACTTATATTACTACCAATGTTGATGTTGCTACCATGAGAGCCACTGCTGCCAATATTACTAATGGTTATACTATTACCGCTGCTACCTCCAATATTTGCAGTGATTGGACGTGGGATCCCGTGATCCGTAGTGATTGTTATGATTTCAGATCTGTCTTTTTCTATGATTTCAATTTCGTCACCAGCAGTAAAGTTTATGGAAACAGGCCATTCTTTATGCTCAATAGCATGTACGATGTGCATCAAACGAGCTTCAATAGCATGTTCCTAAAATAGAAATCACAGTTGGTTCATATAATTCACCAAATTGATAAAATTTGTTAATAAACTGTAAATTACCTTTGGCCATTTAATTGATGACTTGTGGGTGTGTCCCAAGAGTTGAGCAACGGTGGGTTCCTTGCTGTCTCGAAGCACGAATGTATCAATCTGAGTTAATCGTGATAGCGGCTGAATTACCTCCAAATCTGGAAACATTGCCTTCAGTTCTGCTGCTTGCATGCTACATTTGTCTTCAATTTTCGTGATTGATAATTTGTCATCTTTAAGTTGAAGAGGCTTCGGCTTTTCCTTTTCTACTTCCTTTTCTTTTTCCACTTGTTTTTCTTTTTCCATTTCATTTTCCGCTTCCTTTTCCTTATTTTTTTCCACTTCAAGTGACTCTTTCACTTTGTCATCTTTGGTCTTTTTTTCAATCTCTTCCTTTTCAGTTTTGTTATCCGATTTATTTTCTAATACTTCTTTTTCTATGTCCGTTGTATCTGGCTTCTTTTTTGCATCGTTTTCATCAGTGACATCAGCAATCTTATGGGTTTCTGCAATTTTATTGTCGTCGTCAATCTTTTTCATTTCTTCAGTCTTAGCATCATTGACTTTAGCTTCGCTATCGTCAATTTTCTCATCGATTATAGTAATTTTATCAATAGACATATCCATTTTTTCATTCCTGTCTTGCCGTTTATCTTCTTCAGTAGATGTTTCTTCATTACTACTCTTTTCAACATCTGTTTTTTCTGCTTTGCTAGTAGTTTCACTATTTTCTTCCGAGTTTTCCACCGCTTTATCCTCATGGGTTTCTGATGCCAGTTCTTTAGATTCATCTATCAAATTTCCTTCTTTGCTTTCATCTCTATCGACTTCCATTTTCTTCGTTTCGTCCTCGTTCTTGTCGGTGGATACATCACTTTCATCTTTTTCCATGGATTCAATATCAGTCGCTTTGGTTTCCAATTTATCCGCACGATCTAGCTTCACATTTTCGCACTCAGCAGTTAATTTAGATTTTTCATATTTTTCCGGTTTTTCATGGTCAACTTCTTTGTCAATAGGCAAAGGCTTAGTTATAGTAGTGATGGTTAAACCGCCAGCAGTGATCTGTTTTTCTTCGGGTTTATTTTCAGATTTTATAATGGTGAGTTCAACTTGGCTCTTTCCAGTTTCTCCTTTTTTATCCGAGGTGTGCGGAGAGTCTTTCTTGATGCTAACTTTTTCAATTTTTAATGTTCCTTCACCCTTTTCTAGTTTCACCAAAATTTCATCTTTATCGAATTTTAAAATATCCTCTCTGTTTTCAATTTTAATAGCTTTGTCTGAGCGATCGAGACTCTCTCGGTTCAAGCTTCTACTCAACATTTTATGAAATGAAAAATCCGGATCATTGAGTATGGTGATGTCGGTGCGTCCGAGTCCATGTTTAGCTGCCCCAAGTAAAAGTTCTTTATCGTGTCGTCCTGGTATCCACCAGTCTGGAGTATCACCCGACGGCTGGCACAAAGACAAATGTTCTTCTAATTGAGGATGCGACAGCATTTCCTCTCTGATTTTGCTCAGCAAGTCTATGCGATCCAAAATATGCCTGGCTTTATTTGAACTCAAAAGTTCGATCGGCATATCTGCAGAACCTGCGTTGACGAAAACTTACATTAGATTTGAGTCAATTATAATGAAATATAAAATTAACTTACCTTCTTCCTCGCTCATCTTTGCGCTACATGCTCTTTTACACATTGCTCTAAAAGCCATATAATACTCGGTGAGATCACTATCGCTCTTTTTGTCAAATCTGGCCAAAGTTTTGAATCTGGTCCAATCATATTGCGCTTTCTTTCTGTCATAATTGACGCCGTAAGTGGAAACAACGCGAAGAAATTCGCTTTCTTCCCGCCTCGACCATTTGGCTTTGTGCTCCTCCAAGCGTGTCCTTTCGCGCTCCTTGACCATTTGTTCCATCTTTTCCTTTCTCTCCATCTTCTATGAAAAATCATTATAATAAAAAAAATATCGCGATTGTACGTATGTGTTGCTAATTTTCGGTGACTGCAAGACTACTCACCAAAAGATACATAGCTAGCTTTTGCAAATCCCAATTTTGGACATTCAGAGGGGAATCCATAGTCGGAATGCCCTGGTGGTTACCGAGTTTGATATCCTGGCCGACTTTATTATTCGACATAATGGATGTTTTTATGTCCTCTTTTTTATTGATGTTCCTTTGATAAGACGTTATAACTCGTCTCAAACGCGTGTTCATATCAACGACGCTCGGCCAATTTTTTTCATCGTCCGCGATAATTTCCAGACCGTCTTGAACTCCACTAGAACCAGCTTCATTGTCAGCCTTATTCGCTGACACCGACGGTGAATTCGCTAGCGAGTCTTTGCCGATGCCCGAGGACTCGCCTTCTTCGAGCTCGCTTATATCCATACCGGAATCATCCCTTAAAGAAAGAATGACCAAGTTAACAAAGAAATGAAACGTGAAAGGGACTAAGCCAACGATTAATAATGTTATCGTCGATTGATAATTCATATTATTGTAGAAATTGAAATTGGTAGAATTATAATGAAACAATCCTTGAAATCCCTTTATAATCTTGATAGCATTGGCAGCCTTGATAAGAGAATTCATATAGTCCATTTATTTGCATTATTGGCGCAACAACTCTCAACTAAATAAACCAAGAAGGGCATAAAGTAAGAATCACAAATGAGCACAAGTGCGGCTAAGCCAAGTATAATTTGCCACTGGCTCGTCCAAAATGATCAGTCATCATATGATTAGCCGTGTTAATGAGCTCATATCTCGCAGTAGTAAAGCGGTGTTAGGTGTAGTGTGTCGAGCATGCGATTAGCAATTCGATAATCGAGAGGTGGCATAGCAGAGGGAGAGTGCAGTTATAGCAGTGATAGTAATAGAGAGATACTTAGAGAAAATTTCAACAGAGAGCGGAGAGAAATAGAGGATACAAGTAATAATCGTGTGTACTCACTTGGACTTATTATCGATCTGGGGAGGGAGCGGGCAGCTTTTTATGAATGTGAGCGTGGGATCACTCCTCATCTGGTCGAAACTCTCATAGCCGTGTTTGTAGCAGCCCACGACTAGGGACTTGTCGGCCATCGAATCCCACCACTTGACTGGCTTCTCTGGCAATTGTGGCAGGTTTAGCCGCAACGCACTGTAGGGCCATTTCATTTGCAATTTTGCCGATTTATTATTTTTGCCAATTGGGTCTCTTTACATCTTATCAATTTAGACCTTTGCTTGCGAAACGACTGTTTGTCTCGTCTTAATTTTGATTTCATGGCATACGTTTGATAACATCAGATTTTGTCAAGTTAAAAAAAAAAAAAAAAAAGAAAAAAAGGAAAAAGAAAACTAATAAAAAAAAATGTGTAAACGGTTAATAATGGAATACTGATATTGCCAAACGAAGAAAAATGGTATAACGCTTGCCCTCTGACACAGTGCACTGCTTGATATTGCTTCTTACCGTGTCATCACGCTGCGGCAATCGCCGAGCCAATTTGGTGCCGGCATGGTGAATCTTTATTTTTTATTCTTAACTATAAATATGTGTGTATATGCCAATGATAAAGGATGAACTAAAATTATTAGTAGCCATTCAGCGGCGCTTTGCAGCTATGAAACATGGATTCAGTCCTCGAACAAGACCCAGGGTGAACAAATACATCGCACATGCAAACTGTTTAAGCGCTGTGTAAGCACATGTGTGAGTGCACAATGTTTCGCGATATATCGAACAAAAATTTAAAAAAATAAAACAAAAACAAATGATAACAAAAAAATACATAAAAAAAAGAAAAGAAAACAGAAACCACCGCAAAGCCACACAATAAAACACTATTTACTGACCTCACGTGCACACCGTCGTTAATGTGCTGTACCAAATCTCCGATTATTTCGTGTTTAATATAATAGAGCATCCTCACTCGCAGCAAGACTCTGAAAATTTATAACATTAATGAGTAAAATGATGAATCTAACCTACTCATGGTTTATCTGGAGATCTTGTTATACTAACTTGTTGGCGTGTCGACTCAAGTGCTTTTTGTATGTACTCTCAAGAAATATGTCACCATCATATTTTTCGGCATGACTCCAGTGATTAGGATCGGCGGGGCCATTATTGCTGCTGGCATTAGTTGATCCTCTAGTTTCACGTACTCTACTGCTTTTTTTCTTTTGCTGTTGTTGCTGTCTGCTATTTCGATTGCTAGACGCACCTTGATTCACCTGCACGTTCTTTGCTTTCTCTCCATTTTCCAGCGGCGTTATTAGATCCCAAATGAAATTACGGATCTTCTCGTCGCCACGATAATAACGCAGACAATAAACCAGGATCACTCGAGCACAGTCTTCAATATCAGCCTCAGTCCACCCGCGACGTAATTGACTATGCTGTAGAATCTCTTCCCAACGTCCCCATCCAAAAGTCAGCAGTCCTCTCTCAACTTTGAAGCATTCGCTACGGGCCCAATTGCCGTACACTACTTCTCCCTCGCGTGGCACATACTCGTCATAGAATTTACGAGATTTTTTGTTGAGCTTATCTCGATTGCGTTTCTTGCCCGACAGGCCAATGCCTATTTCATCATCACTATCCTCGGAACTATCAAGTTCCGACATATCAACAACCGATTCATCGTGACCATATCGTTTGATTTGAGTCCTTCTTCTTGGTTCAGACAAAACCAAGTCATCTTCCTCTTTCTTCTCGGTCGTGTCAATTTCAGCCTTCTTCGCCCATTTTTTCCAAAAATCTGGATCATCAATATTTATGTCAGATCTATTTGATGAACATGCAAAGCTTGCTTTTGAAAAAGTAGAACCCTTTTCAGCTTCAATGGTGATGATCTAAATTTAAACAATACAGTTGAGTTTCAATGACACTCGATCAACTTAACTACTAAGGAAAGATTATTCATTTACCTGTGTCCTCCTAGCTAGGATCAGATCGATATCTTCCTCGCAAAATTTGTCAGCAGCATTATCATCATCCATGATGGCACCATAAGCTCCTTTCTTGAGCAAGTCTTCAATTTCTTTCTTTGTCAATGCTTTGTTATTTGGATCCTTGCCACCTTGACTGGTATTCATTGATTGTAATATTGCTTTGTCCAATCCCAATTTCAAAGATGCTTTATCAAACATTTCTCTCTCGTAAGTATTGCGGCATAAAAGCCGATAGACTTTAACCATTTTTGACTGACCTATTCTATGACATCTAGCTTGAGCCTACGAAATTAATGATTGAGTGAATAAATCAATTATAAATAAAAATATAAAAATACTTGACTTTTACCTGGAGATCGTTTTGAGGATTCCAGTCACTGTCGTAAATAATTACAGTATCGGCTGCTGTAAGATTGATGCCAAGGCCACCTGCTTTCGTGCAAAGAAGAAATACAAATCTATCCGAGTCAGGTTTACAATAGCGATCTATAGCAGCTTGTCTTAAATTTCCTCGAATGCGTCCATCAATTCGTTCATAAGGATATCTGAAAATTGTATCCGATTATTAAAAAGGTTATTAAGGTTGAATGAAAAGAGTCGTTTAAAATTCATACAACTTACTTTTTGTAGAGCAAGTAGTCTTCTAAAAGATCAAGGCATTTGACCATTTGACTGAATACCAATACTCTATGACCACTAGCCTTTAATTTTGGCAACAATTTATCAATAAGAACCATTTTACCAGAACTATTAACTAAAGCTTGGTGATAAGCATCTGAATCCTCTTTTACGTCTTTATAATCAAGTTGGATTTGATCTTCGGCTCCATTAAGTAAAAATGGATGTATACAGCATTTTCTTAACTCCATCATGGTATTCATTAAATTAGGAAGATTGGCTGAAGTGGTACCCTTGGCAAGAAATGAAAAATTTCTTTCGAGAATACCTCTGTAATATTTCTTTTGTATATTTGTTAATTCTACTTCAATAACGGTCTCTTGCTTTGGAGCAAGTGACTTTTCCACATCTTCTTTCAATCTTCGCAGCATCATTGGTTTCAAGAGAACTTGTAGTTTGTGAACTTCATCTTCACTGCTTAAATTACCAAACTCTTTTAAGAAAGCATCGCTGCTCGCAAACTGCGTTGGTTCTAGGAAATTGAGTAATGAAAACAATTCGTTTACGTTATTTTGCAACGGAGTACCGGAAAGAAGAACCCTGTGCTCTAGATTTAGTTGTCTAAGACCTTCAAGTAATTTACAATTTCTATTTTTCAATCTATGGGCTTCATCTATAACGCATATTCGCCAATTGTAACCTTTCAGCTCATTAAAATCAGTTATTATAATTTCAAAAGTTGTAATGAGAACATTGAATTTAATCAGATCTTTGATTTGCTGGCCTTTATCATTTTTATAATAAACTTCATATTCAGATATCATTGTCCGACTAGCAGCACTGCACAAAAATAAATATATCAATTAACATATCAAAAGTTAATTCGATAACATATTACGAAGTACTCTTAATACTTACGATCCATGATAAACAATAACATTCATATCAGTCCAAGATTCAAATTCTCGCTGCCAATTAGGAATTGTCGAGAGCGGTGCAATTATTAAAAACGGTCCTCGAACGCCGTATTTGTATACTTCATTTACAAAGGTCAATGATTGTATAGTTTTACCCAGACCCATTTCATCTGCTAATATACAATTATGAGAGTTGTACCAAGAAAAAAGTAGCCAATTAAGACCTTCTAATTGATACGGCCTCAAGCTGTTGCCACCTTTATAAACTGGAGATTCTTCTAATTTTACCCATTGAGACGCGGATGGTTTCTTTTTTGGCTAAGAGCAAAATAGTCACTTTGTAATGCATACCTATTTAATAAAAACTAATTACAACTTACCTTCCACTGATCTTTCAGAGGGACTTTGTTAAATTTATGGAACTGTTCAATTTTTTCGGGATCCACGTCTTCTTCTAACTCCCACGTACATTCTTCATATTGTAACGAACGCCACTTAACCAAATAATGTTTGACAGTTTCACCTGTCGTGGGATCAGTGTGAATAGCTTCATCAAGTACTCTGTCAACTTCTACGAAGTCTGGATTGAATGGATCATCTTCCGTCTGAAAGAATGCATACACATGTAGTAAAACAAACGATAATGTTGAATCTTATTTAATAATTATCATTACATTTTCAAATATATTTGTGCTTTGTTGCTTTTTTTGTTGAAATCTTTTTAGTTTAGCCTGTATTCGCTTATCACCTTTATATAATTCTTCTTCAGTTTTCCATTCGCAATGCAAATACGAAAAATTTCTGTACTTTACCAGATATTCCTCAACTTCGATCATTTGCTTTTGATCTAATGATTCAATTTTGGATTTATCATCTACTTTATCGGCGTCATCAGCGGACAATGCATCATTTAAATATTCCTCTTTAGCCTCTTTCTTATTTTCTTCGAGATTGGCACCATCTTTCTTTTCGCTTTTAACTTCACTATTTATCTTTAATTCTTCACATTCTTCACTCTTAGTTTTGTCATCCTCGTCTTTACCCTTATCTTTTTCTGGATCGGAAACGATATTGTCCCTCGATTCATCATCTCTCTTTATATCTTCATCCTGTTTCCCTTCGCATTTTTTCAGTTCCTCAGATTTTTCGGATGGAACTTCTAGAACAGGAGGTATTTCAGGCTTCACTTCTCTTTTTCCCATTCGTGAGCATAAAATGTGTTGCACAACCATTGAATCTTCATCGGTAGTATTCTAAAAAGTAAATATTATTTCAGTAACATAATAGATTAATAAAACTAAGTATGTTGAAAAATCAATCTTACAATATATACAAAGTTGGGCTTATTGGGGATAACTTCGCCGCCTTCACCAGGTTTTTTATCAGATGAAGGTTTAGTAGAGCCATCAGATTTTTTACCTTGTCCGTCTTGATTGGGCAATTCGTCGTCTGAAAATCGAAGCATTACATCGTCTACGTACTTTTTGCGATGAGTATTTCTAGCAGATCGTCTTTTGTTATCATCAGCAGCCTCAGGCGACGGAGGAGGCGTCGTTGCCAATTCTTCTCCATCGGAATCTGGGGCTATGCGGCTCTTACGTTTCCTTAAAATCGACAGTTAATCAGATATTGTAATAATTATCAGATATTGTAATAATTGTAATATTAAAAAATTATAACTTACTTTGAACTTCTAGGAGATTTTGAAGAGGAACTTTTACTAGGCCGTTTCCGACTGGGGGGTTTTTTCTTTGCTGCTGGTGTATCAGCTGCTTGACTATCTTGGCCATCTTTTTTATCCTCGTCAACGACAGCTTTTTCTGTATCTGACTTTTCTTCAGCATCCTGTTTCGATTCCGATATGGTAAGTTCGTTTGTTGAGGAATCGACTTGTTCGTTGTCCTCATCTGTGGATGCTGGCTTTCCTTCAGAATCTTTAGTTGAATCAGCAATTTCCTCATTCTCAAGTTTTGTTTCATCGTCTCCTGATTCGGATTTCGTCTTTCTTTTGCTGCGCTTTGGCGTGGTATCTTTGTCTTTTTTCTTTTTAGATTTTGATTCCTTGGTAATTTTGGTCTCTTTGACAACCTTTACTTCCTTTTCCTTTTTAATTTTTGGTTCCTTTGGCTCTTTTGGCTCCTTCGGTTTTCTCGGTTTCCGCGGCGGTCTTGCCTTTTTCCCTTTTATAGGCCACTCTTCTTCTCCTTCACCACCATCTGGCTTCATATCTTCAACTGAATCGGCTGCGCTGTCAACGATATTGCTACTGTCCACCGGAGTGACTAGATTCTCAGATTCAGCCTGTTCAGACTGCGTCATCGGCTGTACCGGAAGAGCGGCCTCTTTATCCGCCTTCTTTCGATTCTTTTTTGATCTCGATGTAGCTTTGCTGCGTCCTCTGCCCGTTGTGCTCGATACTTGGGGGCTATCGACAATAGCTGGACCAGTAAACAAGGAAGATTGTTGCAAAATACATTGAGTCCCACCGTTGCATTGATCATTGGTTTCATGTTGCTGTAGAGCCTGCAGCTTCTCTTGGATAGTGACAATTTTATCTTGAACATCTGGTGCTGGTGGCATGCAGTAGAGTTCTTGCAATTGCTGTTGAAGAGCCGCTCTCTCTTGTTGATGGGACACGGGCACCATCGGATTGGTGTACCCCACAGGCGTAGTTTGTGATATAAAATCAACGTTGGTCATACCTGTACTGTTGACCATGGCATTAGTGTCACTTGGTGGGTAAACTTGAGGTGCAATATCGTTTGAGTACATATTATTGGTTATAGGTGCCGACGTCAGAGAAACGATAGGTTGAGGAGCAGTAGGTGTCGTTGCCGCAGAAGATAATTGTGGAGAAGATTGTTCCTGGGTTGGGCCAACCTGAGTTGGATCCGCTTGATTCTGCGACGTGGGAGTCGGCACTTGACTTGGTGCTTGATTTTGCGTCGACTGATCTGGACTAATTTGGCTTTGTACTTGGTTTGGTACCTCAGATGACTGAACTTCCATTGATTGACTCTGCGAATTTTGACTGGATATTGCATCGGTCACCTGATCAGAGATAAGCGGCTGATTCGATGCTTGCAACGGACTGACCGGCGTGTTACTCTGTGACAAAACATTTACTTGCGGTGTCTGTAATGTGTCGATTTGCGTTTGAGCTTGCGACGTTGCGATGGGCTGCACTGGTTGCCCTAATACTGCTGTCTGAGATGGAGGGACTTGACTGACTGGTTGCATTTGTTGTTGCTGCTGGCTGATAACTTGCTGTTCACTGACTTGGGGTTGAGTGGTCTGCGGTAACGACATTTGCGACTGAACCATGCTTATTTGCGACACTGGTGGCTGACTGCCTATGAGCGATTGCGATTGCTGTTGACTGAGTGGTGGCGTCGAGCACGTGGATTGTTGTTGCTGAGAGGAGCTCGTTTGATCAATCGTTTGATCACTTGTCTGTAGATCAGGTATTTTGTTGGTCTCAGGTTCAAGAATCGAGCTTGGGATTGGCGACGAGCTGGCGACTGATTGTTGTTGCTGCTGTAGTATCGACGTGCTACATTCGGAATTATTACTAGTGCTAGTGGCAGGTAACGATTGTACTGGCTCGATGTGCGCTGGAGGGATGGACACCGTGTCCATTGACGACGAATTGACTTGTGAAGTGCCGTGAATTGAACTTTCTTGTTGCTGTGGCTGCTGCTGCGGTTGTTGGCTCAGCAAATCTTGATTGCCCATTACCTGACTGGGTAGGCTCGTGACTGCTTGATGCAGTTGGTGCGATTGATGCTGTTGCGAGTGTGACTGCGAATGATGTTGCTGTTGTGATGGTTGCTGTACTTGAAGTTGATGTTGAAGGTGTTGGTGTGTATGTTGTTGCTGTTGATGTTGCTGATGTTGATGCAATAGCGACGAATCCGAGAGATCCGATTCCGAAACGGTCGGCGGATGTGGGAGCGAGTGAATCGAATTCTGATGTATGTCGGGGGGCTCTCTTGATGCCGTTTCAACAACGCCATGAATGCTCTCGTTACCGTTCATGGGGTAAAGTGGCGGCGCACTCTGCTCAGATACGATTGGCGGAGCAGGTGGCTGTTGCTGTTGCGACTGCTGATGATGAGGCTCCATCATGCCTCGAGCGTCACTCAGACTTATTTGCGGCCTTATCTGCGGCGACTGAGGCTGAGGTTGCGGCTGATGGGGCTGCGGAGGCCACTGCGAGGGCATCGGCATGCGCGGCCCCGTGACCATTGGTCCCATGGGGCTTTGTGAGGTCGGTAGGAGATTTGGCGCATGAGACATGGGTGGCCGTGACTGGTACTGGCCGTAGTCTTGAGAGGGCACATTAGGGCTGGAGCCAGGTATGACCATTTGCTCAAGAGCTTGCAAAGTGGTCTGTTGCGTCGTGGCGGCAGAATTCATCGGTATCGACGTGGGCGGGCAAGGGGAAACGGACACCGGCTGGGGCTGCTGTTGCTGCTGATGGGGAAGCTGTACATGAGGATGCGGAGATAGCGTGCTCGGTTTCGCGGGCGACATGATAGGTCTAGGAGACATCTGCTGCTGCACAGCCGGTGGCCGTGGAGACATCTGCGGCCTGGGAGACATTTGCGGAGACAGCTGTGGCAGCGCGGCCCTGTACTGCGGGCTGGTCGCGTGCTTTGTCGGACCGTACTGCGAGGTCGGACCAGGATGCTGTGGCTGGTTGAACATTTGCGAGGAATGATGAGGATACTGCGGGTCAATAGGCTGCTGCTGCTGCTGCTGCTGCGACTGCGGCACCGAGTGCTGTGCGTGCTGGCCCTGAAAGAGTCAGAGAGTGTTACTATAGTAATTTAGAGAGGAGAGGCGGAGGGATGCGTAGAAGCAAGGCTCACCATGGGCGGGTACTGCGGGTGCGAAGGGTGCGGCTGGTGAGTCGAATGGGACGGATGATGAGGAGGCATACGCTGAGGCTGCTGCTGGGGTGCCTGGGGCTGCTGATGCATGGAGGCGCCGAAGCCCAGGTAGCCCGCCGAGGCCGCGTAGCTTGCCATGGAGGCCTGGCTCTGCTGCTGGTAGTGCTGCTGCTGCTGGCCGGCCAAGTGCTGCTGCTGATAGGCGCCTGCAGGAGTTTGCATCGCCTGGTGGGGCACGCCCATTTGGGCCAGCATGCCCGCCTGCTGTTGCGAGTAATGCTGTTGCTGGGGCGAGTGCTGTTGTGGCTGCATCTTGGGCTGCTGTTGCTGCTGTTGCTGCTGCTCATACTGCGAGGGCATGCCGTGCTGGCGGTAAGCGGCCGCAGGCGGCTGCGGCTGCATCATTTGGCTGTAATGCCTCTGTATCTGGGGGCTGGCGTAGCCTTGGCCAGGCCAGCCCTGCATCGGGTCCATGCCACGAGACTGCATAGAATGCTGCTCCATCGAATACATGCTGTCGCTGTAACCGGCGTACTGCGACTGCTGTTGGGGCGGGCCGCGCTGCTGCTGCTGAGGCCCGGGCCCGGGTCCAGGGCCCATGGCACCGCGCGACTGCCCAGGATAGCCGGCCGGACCGGGCACCATGCCCGCAGGCCCACCCGGCTGGGGCCTCGGGGGGCCCGGCTCATAGGGCCCTAGGTTCTGGTTGTACATGGCGTTAGTGACGCGCTGCTGCTGCTGTTGCTGCTGCTGCTGACTGGCTGCGGCGGCGGCGGCGGCGGCGGCTGCGGCGCCAAAGTCAGATCCACCGAAAGAGCTTAATTTTTGCAAGGGAGATTCCTGATTAATCGAGGCGTACGACTGGCTAATGTAACTCCCTCCTCCATTGGGGCCGGAGTTCTGCGCTGCTGGGTCTCTAGGCACTACAGAGCTGGCGGCGCTGCTGGCTGCTGCGGCTGTGGTCGGGTCAAAGTGATCTGAACCCCCGAGATCGGGAAGAGCATCGAGCATCGATCCACTGACATCCTCGCCGAATAGGTCGTACGAGTCCATGTCTTTACGCTGCTGTACGACTCTTCGCCTCTGGGTCGGGCTTCGAGTAGTCCAGTACCTGTTCCTCCAAACCCATTAGCGTTCCCATTATTGCTTTTTATCGGCTTCACCTGCAACAGTCACCAAAAACGCACGGCGTTTTCACTCGAGCCAATTATTCTTGCTTCGGTTGGTTTGATCGATCGATCGCTCGCTCGCTCGCCTGTCGCATCCTTCCTCGGGTGAATTGTGCTGGCACAGGCACCAAAGGGGAAAAGCTATACGCTTATGTTTCATCAATTCCCATAATCGCTACAGCCTTTCCCCTTAAGGACCTGCTATGTCACTGCCTCTGTCGCTGCTGTGAGCCTGCAAATAATTGTTTTCCGCATATTCCGTGCACATGCATACAACACACGTATACAGGAGGCATGAACGCACGCACGCACGTGTCGTTTCTTACACTCGTAGAACGAAAAATAATGACGAATCAGCTGATCGACCAACATTGATGCTTGTTTGACATGTAAAATTTTCTCAAAAAATAAAACCGCAGTGCATTCAGAATATTACGACTTTCGAAAGAGGAGGTTCGCTTAAAAATGTATGTCGAGCCAAATGCATGATGCATGTGCAGCGAAGGAGCTTGAGCTACTTGTGGGCAGATGTTGGCCAGCGGAAAAGAAAAAGTACACCTGGAGATGGAATATCCTCGTCGTACGAGCAGTAGTCGGTTGCGCGGCCGGCACGGAGAGAACGAACAACGAATGGGCAAAGGCGAAAGAAAAGTACAGTGAGAGAAAGAGAGTGAGCGAGAGAGAGAGACAGAGAACGCGGTGGTAGTAGCGCGCGGAGAAGCGTCTGGGAAATCGATTTTCAGGGTTCTGTCCCGCAGTGTGTCTCCGGGCTGCACACACACATTCGGAGAGAGAGAGAGAGAGCGAGAGAGAGTGAGAGAGAGAGAGCGAGAGAGAGTGAGTAGGTGAGTGAGTGAGAGAGAGAAAACGAGAGAGAGCAAGAGGCGTCGCGCGACGCGGCTGGCGAGCAGCACGACGAAAATTCCGAGAAGCCCGTACGCACGCACAGTGCCCCCTGCATCACGCGCGAACTCACATACACACACAGCACGCACTGCATCGCACTGTACTATGAACGAGGAATGAACATTACTTGTCGCTGGAATACGTAAGAGGAACGTGGCGCGTGTGCGGAAGGAGGTACGGTGGAGAGATAGTCAGTCAGGCAAGCAGCAGCCGGCGACCCCATACGCCATTATCGCTCGCACACGCACGCGCCGCCAGAGGTGTAGAATACGCGAGTGTGCGGCGTCGCTTTTCACGTCTATCGCGAAGGTCGACACGGCTTGGCACGGCGCTCTTTCACTGTCGTGTAGAGCAGCACATCCTTCGAAGTCGGGGTCCGGTGACGGCGGCGACTCGGTGGCGCGCGCGCGCAAATGCACACACGCGCGAGGGGGAGAGGCTTCGCTCTTCCTAGTTCCTGAGCGGCGGCGTCTTGCAGCTCTGTCTCGCTCTCGCGGTGTGCGGCGGTGGAGCCGAGGTGCGAGCGTGGCCCGAATCAACTGAGCCGAGCGCGTGTCGTCGTCTCGCTCCCTTACATGGCTCGCTCCTTCTCTCCTCTCCTCTCCTCTCTCCACTCTTCCGCGCTCAGTCTCTCTCTCTCTCTCTCTCTCTCTCTCTCTCTCTCTCTCTCTCTCTCTCTCTCTCTACAGCTGTTTACTTCTTCTCCTTTTCCCTTTTTACGCCTCTCCCTCTCTTCCCAGGCTCGCTGCTCGTGCTTTCTCTTTCGCTCCCTCTTCTGGGCCCGCCGCGAAACTCTCCGCGCACAACAGCTTCAACGCTTCTCACCTCTTTTCGCTCCTTTTCGCGAGACTCTTTTTCTTCGCGATGCATTTAATCGCCAGCCCGAGCATTCGCGCTGCGGCGAGACGAAAAGAGTTCGGCGACATCGGTCGAATCGAGTGGAATATTGGGAGCAGTGGCAGCAGCCGGAGAGGGGAGTCGATTATCCTGAGAGACAGAGAGAGAGAGAGAGAGAGAGAGAAAGGAGATTGACAAAGGGCGGGCAGTCGAGGGTCCCTCGGGTGGGAGGAGAGCGGAGAGGAAAGCAGCGGCAGCGGCGGCGTCATCGCCCGGCCGCTCTTTCACTCGGCAGCGGGCATCGAGCGCGTACGTGCTGGTGCATAGCTGCCTTCCGATCCGCCACCGCGACAAAACGCCGCAAGGAGAGAAGGAAGGGCGGCAGTGGCGTACGGAGAAGCCAGCTCCTCACTCCATCGCGCATTGTGCCGCTGCTGTGTTCTCGCGTGTAGGCGCGCGCGCGCGCGTTGTTCGCGGGCCACCCCCATCGGAGAGCATCGAGGAGCGCGTGAAATTGCCGATGCTACGTAGGGGGGCTCGCTCTCCTACCCATCGGCAACCACCCCCTTCCTTCATCTGCATCGGGTGCCTGCTGCCCGCCCGCGCCCCGTCGCTGAGCCACTCGCAGTCCCCGCCAACGCCGCGCGGCCTGTTTATTTATTTTTTCCCGTTTCCCTTATCCCCGGCCTTTTCATCTGGACGCGGCTACGCGCACACCGGACACGCACTCGCGCCACGATCGATGCTTATTTTCGGACGCCACCGCGACGCTCTTTCGCTCGCAATTACAAGCGCTCCTCTCTCGACCTCCTTGCCGCCGCCGCCGCAGCCGCCGCCGCTCTGGGCTCGCCGATCGAGCGCTCGACTGCCCGAGAAGAGATGGGAACGCGAAACGGCACCTGGCGCCCGACGCTCGCATCGGCCAATCACAACTCCAGCAAACTTCCTCGGGCGCTAGTTTGCAGAAGCTCGCTTGACATTGACTTTCAAGCCGCCCAAATCCGACAGAGCGCTTCCGACCACTAGGTGGATGTTGTTTTCTGCCTCGTTTAAAAAATCTCGCGTGCTCCAAGCCGACGTTGCGCTTATTTATAGACTTGAAGTTTCGGAGAGCTGGCTCGAACGGTCTTTCAGAGAGGAGGAAAAAAAGACTGGCGGTGGCAGCAGCGTCGTCAGCGCATCTCCGTGAGGTAGGGCTTTAATCGGATGAAAGTGAGAGAGGCAGCATCGCCGAGAGTCCATTGACCTGACTGCGATCGTGCATTGAAATTCGGAACCAAGCAACCCAACCCACGTGGCAGACTGGATGAAAAATCGCTGGCCGACATTCTCGAAAAGTGGTCTCGGCGCTTCTTCCCGGAAGCGGCGTTGCGTCTCGAAACTGCAAGTAATCGTCGTTGCTCTCGGTGTGACGCTCTCGCCGAGACGTCATCTTACGTGGCGAGGACGATCGACGAAGCCGCGCACGGCGGACTGCGTTGCAGTCGACAAGACGCGGGAGGATCGATCGAGTGCCGTCCGCAGTGTCGCTCGGGCCAGCCTGACGGGACATTGACTTTTTGAGAGGACACGGCAGTGGTTCAGCGAGGCAGCCGCAATCACGCGGACGAGCCAGCCGAGAGAGACACGAGCAGCAGCAGCAGCAGCAGCGCCGAAAATTCCGCGTAGCATTGTAGCTGTAGCGCGCCTGCATAACTGCGAGCGAGGCGGAGAGAATGACGAATCGAGCAATTGGCAGTGGCGAGGCGGAGTCGGAATTACAGCGGAAAAGAGAGCCAATGGGATCGAAGCGCATATCGACGTCGCGCAGGATATTCGATTAACCAATCGCGTCCTGTGCAGTCCTTTGCGCTTGTCTTGCGTATCGGCGAGTCGACGTCGCGCGTTGTTTTTCACAACGAACTGCCGCTCGTCGACGGCCGAATCATATTGCGGCAGTTGAATGCCAGTGGCGATATTTCGGTCGTTGCGCGCTTATTGTTGCATGTGGCCTCGTTTCCAATGACGAAACGAACGCGCTCTTGAGCTTTTCATCGCGAAACTGGGAGCCGCCGTCTATCGCCTCTCCTGCCGCGAGATTAATCGGCTCTGCAGTAGCCCGGCTAATTGAATGATGTGCACTGGAGACGCATCTATGCCAAATAATAACTGCCTCGGCGAGTCATATCAAGCGACGCACGACCGAGAGTACGCTAAAAAGTAGCAGTCCTCGAGAACGAAGAAATAAGTTGAGAAATCGCGCTGCGCGCTCGGTCAGCTGCTGTCGACGTTCGAATATCTTATGTAATTAACGACTAATTGTAACGTTGCACAATAGTCCCTGATTATACCGACTAATGAATGCTTCCTCGATTTTTGCGAAGCCGCGGCGACCAAGGCAAAGACGATGAGCGTACGTACCGCCAGCCGGTCAATAATTCGATCGCCGTTAGCAGGAGCTTAACCTTTCGATGTATGTTTGATAATTAAATATCATTTGGTTCGGCGAACAATTGAAGAGC